>NC_072430.2:64062500-64687500 GCF_028878055.3 Symphalangus syndactylus | reverse complement strand
GACAGAGCCAGACTCCGTCTAAAAAAAAAAAAAAAAAATTCTTAAATAAAACAAAACAAAAAGTTGTAATGAATGAAAAAACATGTAACAGTTTTTAAATGTATACATGGTTCTTACAGATTGACATGGTTTGACAGCACAGTCCCTTCTTCCACACTGGCTGATGTCATTCCAGAAAGGACACGGCCTCTTCAGGTTTACCTGTAAAATAATAGAAAAAAAATTATAAAAATCAGAATCCCAAAATTATAACTGACAGTTACAAATTATGGTGCTATAACTTGGTCATGTTATCAGTTGCAAATATATTATTTCCTCCACCTATCTGTTGCCAGTTTATAACAACTGCAAAAATTGAGGCTGGTATAAGTAAATTGGTAGACTTGGTTAGAAAGACACAGATCAGGCTGGGCACAGTGGCTCATGCCTGTAATCCCAGCACTTTGGGAGGCCGAGGCGGGCGGATGACCTGAGGTCGGGAGTTTGAGACCAGCCTGGCCAACGTGGTGAAACCCCGTCTCTACTAAAATTACAAAAATCAGCCAGGCATGGTGGCAGGTGCCTGTAATCCCAGCTACTCGGGAGGCTGAGGCAGGAGAATCACTTGAACCCAGAAGTCGAAGGGCACAGTGAGCCAAGGTCACACCACCACACTCCAGCCTAGATGACAAGAGCAAGACTTTGTCTCAAAAAAAAAAAAAGAAAAGAAAAAAAAGACACAGATTGGGCTGGGCATGGTGGCTGACGCCTGTAATCCCAGTACTTTGGGAGGCCAAGGCAGGTGGATTACCTGAGGTCAGGAGTTCAAGACCAGCCTGGCCAGCAAGGCAAAACCCCATCTCCACTAAAAATACAAAAATTAGCCAGGTGTGGTGGCAGATGCCTGTAATCCCAGTTACTCAGGAGGCTGAGGCAGGAGAATTGCCTGAACCCAGGAGGCGGAAGTTGGTAGTGAGCAGAGATCACGCCACTGCACTCCAGCCTGGGTGACAAAGCAAGACTCTGTCTCAAAAAAAAAAGGCACAGCTGCCACTAAATAGACCCTGAACAGATGGCAACTAGGAGCCGAAGTAGCTCAACTCACATTCTTTTCAAACAAGAAAGAGTTAACAGGTAGAGGATAGACAACTGTAAACTCTGACTACAAATAAATACTCCATTGATCAGGTTTTCTAAACTCTTCTAGTAGATATCTCAAGATAAAACAGCACAAGTGATTTGTTAAAATAATATAGGTCAGGATAAAGTCATGATTCTACAAAAAAATATTTAATTATTTTAATTAATTGAAGCCAATCTGATGTTTTAGAAAATTATGATCTCACCATTTTGATAACAATATATAATAATTTCTGTCCTAACTTCAATTTAACCAACTAGGTTCTAACTCTAGAGTGTAAAATTCAGTTATTAAAATTATCCAATGGACGGTTTCAGAATCACATGGTTCACTCTTATGAAGTGAATTTTCTTAATAAAGCCTTTATCAATTTTAAATAACAACTACAATTTTGAAGCTCAGTAATTCTTTTTTTTTTTTGAGACGGAGTCTCGCTCTGTCGCCCAGGCTGGAGTGCAGTGGCGCAATCTCGGCTCACTGCAAGCTCCGCCTCCCGGGTTCACGCCATTCTCCTGCCTCAGCCTCTCCAAGTAGCTGGGACTACAGGCGCCCGCCACCACGCCCGGCTAATTTTTTTGTATTTTTAGTAGAGACGGGGTTTCACCGTGGTCTCGATCTCCTGACCTCGTGATCCGCCCGCCTCGGCCTCCCAAAGTGCTGGGATTACAAGCGTGAGCCACCGCGCCCGGCCGAAGCTCAGTAATTCTTAAGAAAATCTAATTATCCATTTAAAGTATTCGTATATAAAAAATTAAAATTAAAAATACCTTGTAATACCTAAAGTAGTCACTTTCAAGAAGTTTTTGTAGTCTTGGGAAAAGCCTGTAGTTGTTAAATCTATCGATGGTTTCAACATCACAGGTACAATCATCCAAGTAACCACTAACCTGTTACAAAGAAAATGAAATATTAAATTGAAATGTCCTAAATGCAACAGGGTTCTTTTTCCTCACATGGTTGTTAGGAAACAGCCCCCTACTCAACCAATCCTTATCCTCCCTCCTCCCACATAGTTTCTTGAGATGGGGTATGACAATAATCTAGTAATACTGCTGCTCTTGCTATATACCGAGGAATGGAGTGGATACTTCTGTAAGGTGTGCAGAGCTCATGACACACACACACACACACACACACACACACAGAGTTGGTCCCCTGGCAACGATTTATTTTGTAACTCTGCCCTCCAGGCCATAGTTGACCTGACCAAGGGTAGGCATCTAACTCAAACCAGGTCATGATCCCCTCTCCAGGATCCTAGAATTGAGAATAACAGGATAAGATGTCTCCCTGTGGCTAGACCAGTAAACAAATACTCCATCATGTGAACTGAGGAGCACATGAGCCAGTTGGCAGAGAGAGGAAAAGTTTTAAAAGATATACAAAGCTTGATTGTCCTCGGAATTCTTGGGGGAAAAAAAAAGATACACAAAGAGGCAGAGGTAGGAGATAGAGAGTATATGCTACTTGGATATCTGAGGGGTTTCCAGCTCCCACTTCCACTGTCGTTCCTGAGGCACAGCTGCATTCCCATCCTTAGCTTTCAGTAAGGATCTAACAATCCTCAAATATTGGGCTGTAACAATTTCTTAAAAGTTTGGAATGGCGCTTAGAAACCACTTATCATTAGTAACAATGAAACAGCAAACTGACCTCAAAGTCAGTCCTGCTCTTCAAATGTTTAAAGCTGATGTCTTAATGGTATGTACTAAAACAAGCTACTAAATGCACATATCCTAGGATACAATGGTAATGATAATAAATATTATCAATTATGAAACTAGAATTCTTTCTTTTCCTTTCTTTCACCAGTGTTACTTGCCAAATTAAACTAAAATTCTTAGATGTTTATTTGAGCTAGAAAAACATCTAATAGAATTAAAGATTGCTTTAAGAAACAAATATATCATGATTCCAAAAACAAAAACAAACCTAGAAAAAAAATGTTAAATATAGCATGCTCCAGAAAAGAGATCTTTATACTTCAGTCTAGATATCTGCATTTTAAACTACTTTGGATTATATTTTAGGAAGATCTATAGCCTAGAAATAAATAATTTAAAAATCTACTGATAAGGAAGCAAATCAATAATACTCTACTGAAATACTGAATTAAGATTCAGTATTTTAGAATACTGTAAAATCCTAAACTTTCTTTTGAGAATATCACAAAACAGTAATGGAAATTTTTCACCTAAAAGCAATAAGAATACTTTGGATGACAACAGCAATATTCAAGAAGAACTTTTTACTGCTTTTCCTTCTCTTACTTGTTTTGGACTAATTCAGTTTCTAGAAATCAGATTTACATATTTTGTCATGTAATAACTATTTTCATTTCATATGCAAATTTGTCCTTGTTTCCTACTAAAAATTCTCTGAATACACAAGAATCTCAGAGTCCTAATTTTGGATACCAACAACACAAAGTACTTCTAACCTAAATGATATGATTTTTCAAACTTTCTTTTGAACCTTAAGAGCAGAAATTCTAGGGACAAAAAAATAGCTGTTTCTCCCCTTTGATATGAATTATTATGCAAAGAATGACAGACATAGAGACTGCAAAGGCCAAAGGGACATATGCAAAGTAGAGACATTAAGTTACAAAAAGAAACACAGGAAAAACTTGAGAGCAAGTTTCAAGGCATCCATTCTTCCCCCTGAGGAATTCATTTTTAAGGTTAAAATATATCTTCAAGCCTCAGCTCAGTAGCACCTTTTTCAGGAAGCTGTCCTTCCAGTACTCCTTACCACCCGCTGGGTTAAATGCCTCTCCCAGCTGCTCCCAAGTCACTCCACACACTATTATCTAAGTATTACTGTACCTCACAGCAGTGAATTTATCTATTTTACTCCTACCCACTAGAATATAAAATCCTTGAGTGAAAAATCATATACTTCCAGAAAGCACACAGTAGATGCTCAATAATTATTTGTGGCCTATAATCTTAGCACCCTGGGAGGCCGAGGTGGGAGGATCACTTGAGGTCAGGAGTTGAAGACCAGCCTGACCAACATGGTGAAGCCCCATCTCTACCAGAAACATAAAAATTAGCCGGGCATGGTGGCCCATGCCTGTCATCCCAGCTACTTGGGCACCTGAGGCAGGAGAATCGCTTAAACCCAAAACACAGAGGTTGCAGGGAACCAAGATCGCACCACTGCACTGCACTCCAGCCTCAGCAACAAAGTGAGATCCTGTTACAAATAAATTATTATTATTATTATTTGTGGAAGAGATGGGTGAATGAATGAATGTTGTCCATTGTCACTCATCACTGGAGACCAGCACCATACTGTCTCATTAAATATATCTAGCACCATGTCACCTATGGTGTGCTCAGTGCCCCAGAGTACACAAGCACAGGAGGCAGAAACACACATAGCAAGTAAAGCAAGCAGCAAAGGTAAACACCTTTTGTGTCTATCATTCTTCCTATCTCTATCCTAATTACAAAGGAAGCTCTAAGAAGCCCCAAACCAGAAAGAAATGCAAAAATTCTCCAGAGCAGAGGTGGCATATAGCCAAGAGACCTCAAAGGGAAAGAAGGCAGGATAAATGGTAGATTTTAAAATGTTCTTGGCTGGGCACAGTGGCTCACGCCTGTAATCCCAGCACTTTGGGTGGCCAAGGCGGGCGGATCACAAGGTCAAGAGATCGAGACCATCCTGGCCAACATGGTGAAACCCCGTCTCTACTAAAAATACAAAAAATTAGCCAGGCGTGGTGGCGGGCGCCTGTAGTCCCAGCTACTCGGGAGACTGAGACAGGAGAATGGCGTGAACTCGGGAGGCGGAGCTTGCAGTGAACCGAGATCGCGCCACTGCACTCCAGCCTGGGCGACAGAGCGAGACTTCATCTCAAAAAAAAAAAAAAAAAAAAAAAAAAATGTTCTGCCCTTTCCTGAAATATGGAGTAGGAGATATTCTTAACTACAACCACAGGTAGCAGGGCTGCTAAGGGAGTATAATAAGGGTGGCAGGAATTTCAATGGATGAAGACAGCTGAGTAAAGGGAAGACAGCTCAGTAAAGGAAAAACAGGAAGATTCTCGGAAATCCATGCCATCTGACAGCTCAGATAAGCCTGCCAACCTGATCCCTGGGAGAGAGTCTGGCAAAGATGGAGGCAGGACCAGTTCTAGAAACCAGAGAACAAAGCATGTTACTAGAATAGAATCTCAGCTAGGCAGTGGCTCACGCCTGTAATCAGCACTTTGGGAGGCCAAGGTTGGTAAGTCTCTTGAGCCCGGGAGTCCCAGATCAGACTGGGCAACACGGTAAAACCCTGTCTCAACTAAAACTACAAAAAAAAAAATTAGCCAGGCATGGTGGCATACACCTGCAGTCCCAGCTGCTTAGGAGGCTGAGGTGGGAGGATGGCTTGAGCCTGGGAAGTTGAAGCTGTGGTGAGCTGAGATTGCACCACTGCACTCCAGCCTGAGCAATGGGAGTGAGACCCTGTCTCAAAAAACAAAAAAGAACAGAGCTTCAGGAAAGGGCTAAGGTAAAATACAGTTAATAGACACAGAACAGGATCCTGGAAACAAAGCAAAATCCTATTACCTCAACTAAGACCAAAGACAGATGCCAACCTGGAACAGGGAGGACTAGATGTTGTTTCAGGATGTGCTAAGGCTGCCTAAATAACTACTACATGGAACAATGCAGGTAAGGGGGAAAATAACTACTATGCTCTATCCCAAAGTAAAACAGAACTCTGACTTACCATAGGAATCTAAATTTTTTTAAATGCTAATGTGTTTTAAAGGTTAGTATCCTAACGTTTGAGGCTCACTGCTCTACGCTTCAAGTAATGATAGCTTTTGGTAGAGGGCCAATCTAATAAGCAGCGATAAGAAGGCCCCAGTTGAGGAATGGTAAATAGGAGGACCAAGGTAGGCCTGACAAGTAACACGGACCACTTCAAAATTCTAGCCTTTTGGTCAAGCATGGTGGCTCACACCTGTAATTCCAGCACTTTGAGAGCTGAAGGCAGGAGGGTTGCTTGAGCCCAGGAATTTGAGACCAGCCTGGACAACACAGTGAGGTCCTATCTCTACAAAAAAATAAAATAACTAGCCAGGCATTGGGTGCACATCTGTAGTCCCAGCCACTTAGGAGGCTAAAGTGGGAGAATCGCTTGAGCCAGGAAGGTTGAGGCTGCAGTGAGCCATAATCATGCCAGTGTACTCCAGACTGAATGACAGAGCAAGACCTTGCCTCAAAAAAAAAAAAAAAAAAAAAAAAAAAAAAAGTCCTAGTCTTTTAAGAGTTAGAAAGCCTTGGAAGGCTTTCTATTACAATCTCCCAAGCAAAACAGCAAATCCCTCCATTCACATCCCTCAAGGAACAGGTAGTGTGTAACAATAGTTAGCGTGTATGTTCTAACATCAGACCTCCTTAGGTTTGAATCCCATCTCTGCCAGTCATTAGTTTTTCACTTTATCCCAGTTATTTAACCTCTCCAGGCCTTGGTTTCTCATCTTAATAGAAAATAGTAATAGTTTTCATCTCAAAGAGTTGATACCAAGATAAATAGTACAAAGTAAATTGTCAGTACATGTTAATCATTATTATTACCCAACTTCTGCTTAAATGCTTCCAGTGAAAGGGAAGCATGTATTACTTCCCAAAGCAGCACATGGCATTTTCATAATGAATAAGAAAAATACAGCCAAATTTGCAGCTAAAATTTCCCAAAAATTTGACATCTGTAGCCCCAATGGAACAAAGAACTAGATAACCAACAGTTAGCTGTGGAGGGAGCCTCAATTACTTTCTCTATTGACTTTGTTTGATTTGACCAAATGCAAAAGGCAGGATAAAGGAAAATTACCACGTACCGCTTGTTCACTACTCTCGTGTTAGAGGTATACTTTAATTTGCAATGAAAGACAAAACAACACTTTCTAACGTTTTCTTGTATACCAATATATTCTAGTCTTATTATACATTACCATTTTATTTTTTCACTCAAAGCACTATAAGAATATATTCCTCATATACTTTTTTTTTTTTGAGACGGAGTTTTAATCTTATTGCCCAGGCTGGAGTGCAATGGTGCAATCTCAGCTCACTGCAACCTCTACCTCCCAGGTGCAAGAGACTGTCCTGCCTCAGCCTCCCAAGTAGCTGGGATTACAGGTGCCCGCCACCACGCCCGGCTAATTTTGTATTTTAGCAGACACAGGGTTTCACCATGTTGGTCAGGCTGGTCTCAAACTCCTGACCTCAGGTGATCTACCCGCCTCAGCCTCCGAAAGTGCTGGGATTACAGGCATGAGCCACTGCGCCCGGCCCTCATATACATTTTTTATGAAATACCTTTTAAACATGCTCAAAGTGTGAATTAGGAAAATGAAAGAAATAAAAGGTATCCAAATAAAAAATAAGTAAAATGGTCTCTTTTTGCAGATGACACGATCTTATATATAGAAAATCCTAAAGACTCCACCAGAAAACCATTAGAACCAATAAATTCAGTAAAATTGCAAGATACAAAATCAACATACAAAAATCAATTGTGTTTCTATACACTAACAGTGAACTATCCAAAAAAAAATTAAGAAAACAATTCTATTTAGAATAGAATGAAAAAGAATAAACTACTTAGGAATAAATTTAACAAGGAGAGGAACGATCAGTATGCTGAAAACTATAAAGCAGTGATTTAAAAAACTGAAGATTACACAAATAAATGGAAAGATATCCCATGTTCATAAATTGAGAGAATTAATATTGTTAAAATGCCCATACCACCCAAAGTGTTCTATATATTCAATGCAATTTCTATCAAAACTCCAATGGCATTTTTCACAAAAATAGAAAAAAAAATTGTAAAATCTGGATGGAACAGCAAAAGACCCCAAGTAGCTACAGCAATTTTGCAAGAACAAACCTGGAAGCAGCACACTTCGTAATTTCAAATTACATTACAAAGCTACAGTCATCACAACAGTGTTGTATCAGCATAGAAACACAAACATAGACCAGTGGAAAACAATAGAAAGCCCAGAAATAAACCCGCACATATCTGGCCAACTAATCTTTGGCCAAGACCATACAATGGGAAAGGACAGTCTCGTCAATAAATGGTGGTGGGAAAACTGGATATCCATATGCAAAAAAATGAAATCGGATCTTCATCTTACAACACACACAAAAATCAACTCAAAGCTGATTAAAGACTTAAATGTTACACCTGAAACACCAAGACTCCTAGAAAAAAAACATAGGAGAAAAGCTCCATGACATTAGTCTTGGCAATGATTTTTTATGTGACACCAAAAAGACCAGCAACAAAAGCAAAAATAAGTAAGTGGGACTACATGCAACTAAAATGTTTCTATGTAACAAAGAAACAAGCAACAAAATGAAAAGGCAACCTACAGAATGGGAGAAAATATTTGCAGACCATCTGTCTGACAAGATGTTATTGTCCAAAATATAAAAGGAACTCATACAACTCAACAACAAAAAAACAAATAACCCAATTAAAAAATGGGCAAGGGCCGGGCACGGTGGCTCATGTCTATAATCCCAGCACTTTGGGAGGCCGAGGAGAGTAGATCACCTGAGGTCAGGAGTTCAAAATCAGCCTGGCCAACAGGGCAAGGTGGTGGGTGCCTGTAGTCCCAGCTACTTGGGAGGCTGAGGCAGGAGAATCACTTGAACCCAGGAGGCAGAGGTTGCAATGAGCCAAGATCACACCACTGCACTCCAGCCTGGGTGACAAAGCGAGACTCTGTCTCAAAAAAAAAAAAAAAAAAAGGATAAGGATCTTTTATATATCAAAACATTATGTGGTACACCTTAAACATATGCAAATTTTTTTTCTTTTGACATGCAGTTTTGCTCTTGTCGTCCAGGCTGGAGTGTGATGGTGCGATCTCACCTCACCACAACCTCTGCCTCCCGGATTCAAGCAATTCTCCTGCCTCAAGTCCTGAGTAGCTGGGATTACAGGCATGTGCCACCACGCCCGGCTAATTTTGCATTTTTAGTAGAGATGGGGTTTCTTCATGTTGGTCAGGCTGGTCTCGAACCCCCAACCTCAGGTGATCCACGCACCTCAGCCTCCCAAAGTGCTGGAATTACAGGCGTGAGCCACCACACCCAGCCAATATATGCAATTTTTATGTGTCAATTATACCTCAATAAAGGTGGAGAGAAATACATAAATAAATCGATGTGCTCAAAGTGTGCTTTATTTGGCAAAGAACTTCAGGTGTATTTAATTTTACTGTGTTTTATGACCATAAAAAAATAACATGAAAAGTACTCATCTGTTGACAGAAGTACACCGGGACAAGTCTGTCAATGGAAGCAGGGAAATACCAAAGATTCCACACCAGGTAGTAGGCACCATTCTAAGGACCTAGAACGCTACGGGTCATTTTGGCTTTAAAGACTTAGTCTTGCCAAAACTTTAAATTGTTGTCAAATGACTGGCAACCATCAGGAAAATATTTCTTCCACACAGTTTATTCAGAAAAGCCTGGAATGCAGCACACACATAGAGTCAGTGGACACCTCTCCAGTGTAACCTGTTTCAAAGATCCCTCTGACTAAGTTTTTAATCCTGGGCTTATTTCCATCCACCACTCAACATATTAGCAAGCATCTCTCTCATGGCCCAGCCACCAGGTTAACAACTAAAACCATTGTTTCAATTGACCTAACAAGACACTTGACAGGTTAAATCTACTAAATGTGCTCCAAGCTAAAAAAGATCCATTTTTGGAGTATTTATTTTGGACTCTGAGCTACTCTCCTCTTTCATTACCCTGACAGAGATTTACCGTGCTCAAATAAGCTATCCTGAGTGTTACTAGCACTAGCCATATTAAGATTGATAAAACATCATAAGCAAGTAAGAGTTTACAAACATCGTGAGCCACCATGCCTGGCCTAGGTTGTATATACAATTCTTACATGAGGTTACATATACAGATTTACAAGTCTAAGGCAATTAATCACTCATTTTGAGCAACTAACACTTAAGCCCTATTATCAAAGGAACTTACAACATACAGTGAAAATAATTTTAGCAGGATTTGATATCAACTAACAGGCATATGTAGCAAATGACCAAATTCAAAGACTCAGTTGGAGCTATCAACCAATCTGAAAGATCAGTTCCAGAAAACATGCAAATTGCTTCCTAAGCAGAATAATTTTTAAAATATACTCCTGCTGGCATAGTGCTTGCATCTTATAATTTCCCTAGGACCTGTTGAGCACCAATTATTTAGCAGGCTGACTTCTTGGAAGTGTCACACCTTTTTTTTAATTCATTTTTTGATCTCCCAAAAATTGTTCACAGTAGGTTTCAACATATGCTTGAAGAATTTAAACTGATTACTTGTAGAGCTCTACACATTTTAATTCAATGATTTTCTAAGGTCACTGCTCTAGCTCAAATCAGAGCTGACATTCTGTGAACTGAACCCTACTATAAGCCAGGCACCATGCAACAGTGTGATGGTGGATGGGGATGTGGTAACCCAAGGCAGATGTGGCAAGAGGGACAGGCAACAGGAAGAAAAGATAAAACTATTAACAAAACAATCAACGGGACTGTGCAGCTCACTGGATATTGTAAACAGAACCAGAGAAGATTTTAACTTATATTTCCAAACATAAGGTGAAAATTTAGTTTTTAACTTAGTTTGTAGCAATATTTCCTAACTTGTTTTTTAACTGCTTAGGATCTGTGCCTCCCACGAATCCCCAGTTTATTCACTAAACTATGCTCTTCAGGGCAGGGATAATGCCGTAGTTATTTCTGTCCCAAACACTCTGGTCAATGTGCAGAGTGGTTACATTTGTTGAATGAATGATTTGCACCATTTATCTCCCCTTTTCTTTTTCCTGTCATGCTGTTTCTCTCTGTATGTCTGTCTATACGCTTGCCTCTATTTTTCTCTGCATGTCTATTCATCAGTGCCACCTCTCCTCCGTTCTCCCCCCATCCTCATCCCTTCCATTACTGGCCCTATTGTTTCATTTACACAATTGGAATTGATAGTTCTTAGTTAAGTAGACAAGGTTTTTTTTGGTTTTTTTTTGTTTTGTTTTGCTTAGGCTCCCTCAAATCATGAAATAAGTAGACCATTCTAAATTTCTAAATTTCTGTTAAAACTGTTTTTTTAACTATATGATCCTCAATTTACTTTATTATTATTATTATTATTATTTTGAGGCAGGCTCTCACTTTGTCACACAGACTAGAGTGCACTGGTGCAATCATGGCTCACTGCAGCCTCGATCACTGAAGCAGTGGGCTGGGAAAGGCAGATCCACCCTTAATCTGGGTAGGCACAATCTAATCACCTGCTAGCATGGCTAGAATATAAACAAGCAGAAAAACGTGAGAGACTGGCCTAGCCTTCCAGCCTATCTCTTTCTCCCATGCTGGATGCTTCCTGCCCTCAAATGTCAAACTCCAAGTTCTTCAGTTTTGGAACTCAGGCTGGCTCTCCTTGCTACTCGGCCTGCAGACAGCCTATTCCGGGACCTTGTGATCATGTGAATTAATACTTAATAAACTCCCCTTTATATATATATATTCCATTGGTTCTATCCTTCTAGAGAACGCGGACTAATACAGACCGGGTCTCCAGGCTGGTCTCGAACTCCTGGGCTCACACCATCCTCCCACCTCAGTGTCCCAAGTAGCTGAGACCACAGGCGCACATCATCACACCCAGCTTTTTTCTTTTTTTAATTTTTTTTGTAGAGACAGGGGTTTCACTATGTTGCCCATGCTGGTCTTGAACTCCTGGACTCAAGAGATCCTCCCACCTCAGCCTCCCAAAGTGCTGGGATTACAGGCTGGAGCCACCACACCCAGCCCAATTTACTATTTTTCGAGGTTGAGTCTGAAAAGAAACAGATAGCCACTCTCGTTCTAAATGAAAAAGGGGCTTAACAGAATTTTATGTTAGGGAAGTATTTGAATCTGAGGGCATTGTGAAGAGGAAAAGTTTAATCACTAGTTAGAAGAAAAAGAAAATAAATGTAAAGAATTTAAAGTTCTCCAATTTTAAGCAGAACTCCAAAAAGGTTATTAAGGTTAAAAAAAAGCAAAAGTTGAAGAGTTCAACATGTACTTTTATTCCAGTATCCAAATCTCCAGAATGTAGCCGAAAATGTTACATTGGACATCTTCTTTCCGTAAAGAATATTTTAATTTAAAGTCACTTATTTCTATCTTATTTTTTAAATGTTTAATCTCGGTGTTGCGTTATATTTCTAATCAGAAGAAAAATGACCCTTTTTCCTTTTAAGTACTTGTTTGTGTGTCGTTTGTAATCATTGAAGGTAAAGGACTTTTCAATGTCTCAGTTGTAAAGTAGCAATTTTCTTTCAACCTCCCTTAGTTTCCTAGATAACACTCACCTCAACTCCCAAATCACTCAGCGAAACAACAAAATCCAAGAATGTAAAGCAGTGAAAAAGAAACCTTTCATAATATTTAAACGCATCTTTCCTTTGACATGGTATCATGCCCCTAAACACATAAAATGGTACTTCTGATAATAAATTAATAGCAAAATCCACTTAGGAATAACATGGATGCCTAACCCTTAGTTTTGTATAAAACGTAATTTTTATCAACAGAGTTAACCAAAAAGTGGCCTTGACAAGAGTAATCATATTGAAATACTAGATACTGAGGATAATTGAAACCTGTAAGTTTATCTCAATTTTTTGCTCAAGGAACCACCTCTTACAGAAGGAAATGATCATAATCCGCTTGTAATCAAACTTGTGCACTGAAGAATAAGGACCATCCTCCCAATTCATACCAGCTTAACGGGTGTCACGATAAGAGAATCTCATTACATTCGAGAAAAAGAGCACACAGGACCAGAAACCAGAGGGCAACTGCAGTCCCAAAGACATCAGGTAGTTGGGCTTACACACAGAAAAACCACAAGCAGCCATTCTTCCGCCTAACATCGAGATCTGAGAGCAGCCCACAAACGTCTTAGCCAGAAAGGCTGGCGAAATGCACCCAGCACAGGCACTGGGTACACAAGTTCCTGGTAAAGAGAGAAGTGAGAAAGATCCAGGTTCTGTGAAAATAGCAAATACTGGCAGTACATTGTACACTGTGCACACTCTCCCCGGGCAGATAAGACCAACAAAGATGCATAAACCCACTCAACCGCGTGCACCCAACCCCTCTCCTGGTCCGAAGCACCGGAGGGCGCGGCGACGTCCAGGCTGCCGTGGAGGCCCGGTCCACGCCAAGCCAGACTCAGTTCCGGCCACCGGGCAGCAGCAACGGAGTCTCATTCCTGGTGGGAAGAGATGCAAGGACGCACCCTCAGCCGCTCACCCGCCAGGGCGTGCGGTACAGAGCACGCCGCGGAGGGCGCCGGGACCCTCAGCACCAACGCGCACATCGCTCACCTGGCAGAAGCACCTCTGTGCCGCTGTCTCCGGGGGCTGCTCCTCTCCGTGGCCCGAGCTGAGCAGCCACACGGCGCCCAGGAGGCCAATCAAGAATCCCCAGCCGCGGGCCATTGCTGCTCCGGCAGCTAGTCGCCCCACGCCTAGGAGTCCAGTCCGCACGCGCTCGGTCGCGGGCCGTGCGCCCTCAGATGAAGCCCGTGCGGGCCGGCCCCAGCGGCGCCCCACCTCCGGGCCGCCTCCCAGGCCCGCCTCGGCCCTCCCGCCTCTCAGCGATCGCCACCTCGCGACCCAGCCTGTGGACGTGCCGCGGCGCCCGCGCCGGCAGCCCGGGGCCTCGGACCAGTTCCTTCCCGGCGCGTGAGGTTGACGCACCGACCAGCTTCCCGGCTCGGCCCCGCCCGGCCCGCCGCGCCCGCGCCCGCGCCCGCCCCAGGCCTGGAGACGCAACCCGACGCGCACAACCCCAGACCCTGCGCGGGAGTCGGGGGTCCTTCCGGTTCCCAGAGCGAGAGCGAAAGCCGGATGGGCCTGTGTTTTCCTGTGGTGGGGGGAGCCCGACCTGCCCCGCCCCATCCCGCTCACTCCCCACCAGTCCTTCCGTATCTCAATGCGAGACAATCAAATCGTACCAATTACGTGTCCACCGTGTTCCCGGCGGAGTCTTAAAGCTGAAAGGGGTATTAGAGAGCATCTAGGCCAGGGCGGCATATGTCATTTATATTTTTAGTGGCCGCAGCAAAAGAGTAAAAATAAATAACAGGTACATTTTATTTTTAAAATATTTTTATTTAACCCCGAATGTGTAAAATATTATTTCAAAATATAACCAATATTCAATTTATTCATAAGATATTTGACTTTTTGGTCTTTGAAATCCAGTGTGTATTTGATGCGAACTAGACCCATTTCATAGTCAAATGTGGCTGGCTAGTGCCCACTGTATTAGACAGCGAGGGTGGAAGCCACCCGCTCATATCATAGGAAGAAACAGGCCCAGAGAAGTGAGGTAAAGTGAGCAAGGATTGGAAGTCCTCTGATGCCGAGTCCTGGTCTTTTAACATTCAGAGTTGGGACTAGTCTATCCGCTTTTTTTTTTTTCCAGACAGGGTCTCCCTGGGTCACCCAGGCTGGCCTGCAATGATGTGATCGCGGCTCACTGCAGCCTCGAACTCCTGGACTCAAGCGATCCTCCCACCTAAGCCTCCTGAGTAGCATGAACTACAGGTGTGCACCACCACGCCCAACTAATTTTATTTTTAGTAGAAACCAGGTTTCACTATGTTGCCAGGCTGGTCTCAAACCCCTCAAGAGCGATTCTCCCGCCTCAGCCTCCCAAAGTGCTGGGATTAATTTTTTTTTTTTTTTGAGGCAGAGTCTCGCTGTGTCGCCCAGGCTGGAGTGCAGTGGCGTGATCTCGGTTCACTGCAATCTGCGCCTCCCAGGTTCAAGCGATTTTCCTGCCTGAGCTTCCCCAGTAGCTGGGATTACAGGCGTAAGCCACCACACACTTGGCTAATTTTTGTATTTTCAGTAGAGAAGGGGTTTTGCCATGTTGGCCAGGCTGGTCTCTAACTCCTGAGCTCAGGTGACCCACCCATCTCAGCCTCCCAAAGTGCTAGGATTGCAGGCATGAGCCACCACACCTGGCCTTACTTTTTTTTTTTTTTTTTTAAAGAAGACTTTTTTTTTTGAGACAGAGTCTCGCTTCCTCGCCCAGGCTGGAGTGCAGTGGCGCAATCTCGGGTCACTGCAACCTCCACTTCCCGGGTTCAAGTAATTCTTATGCCTCAGCCACCCAAGTAGCTGGGATTACAGGCCTGCGCCACCATACCCAGCTAACTTTTGTATTTTTAGTAGACATTTGGTTTCACCGTGTTGGCCAGGCTGGTCTGGAACTCCTGACCTTAAGTGATCCGCCTGCCTGTGCCTCCCAAAGTGTTGGGATTACAGGTGTGAGCCACTTCACCAAGCCTAAGAAGATAGTTTCTAGGTGGAACTAGCAGCTTTCCGACATCTTGCATGCACATTAAAAGTTGACATAGTTCAAACGACTTAAACTCATGTATTTTACTGCAAACCCTAGAGCTCTGCCTATCACTTCCAAGTAGACATGTAGTAAAAGTCAACAACCCATCTGAGATCCTGATGGACCTGAGAAGCTCTAATTCTAGTATCTACAACATGTCACATGTACATATTAATACAATCTCCCTCCTAACCTGAAAGCTTTTTTTTTTTTTTGAGATAGATTCTCACTCTGTCGCCAGGCTGGAGTGCAGTGGTGCAGTCTTGGCTCACTGCAAATCCAGCTCCTGGGTTCAAGTGATTCTCCTGCCTCAGCCTCCTGAGTAGCTGGGACTACAGGCGCGTGCCACCACGCCCAGCTAATTTGTTTGTATTTTTAGTAGAGACGGGGTTTCACCATGTTAGCCAGGATGGTCTCAACCTCCTGACCTCGTGATTCACCTGCCTTGGCCTCCCAAAGTGCTGAGATTATGGGTGTGAGCCACCACCGCACCTGGCCAAAAGCTCTTTTTCATATTTCTATATATAGGCCCCAGTTAACCTTTTTAGGGCCAGACCCAGGTCATGTCCTCCTTGTCTTAAGTGTTCATCCTGGTTTCCTCCTAACCCAGCTCCAGTCTCTCAATGATTTCAATTCAGTAAACTTACTCTGTGACAAGCTGAGCTTGACATTTGGGATACAAAGATCTATAAGGTCCAGTTCCTACAATTGGAGAGACATCCATGGAACTTAGTATGTAATCTTTTTAAAAAATATTTAATTGACAAATACTAATTGTGTATATTTATAGGATACAATGGGATGTTTTGATCTATGCATACATTGTAGAAAGATTAAATAAAGCTTATTAACAGATATATTGCCTCACCAACTTTTCATTTTTCATTGATGAGAACATTAAAAATTATTCTTTTAGCAATTTTACAATTCTTATTAACTGTGGTCACCATGCAGTGCATTAGATCACTAAAACTTATTCCTGCAGTCTAACTGAAACTTTGCACCCTTTGACCAACATCTCCCCTTTCCCCATCCTCCCTGCCCACCAGCCTCTGGTGACTATCTTTCTACTCTGTTTCTATGAGATAAACTTTTTTAGATTCCACATGTAAGTGAGATTATGTGGTAATTGTCTTCTTGTGCCTGGCTTATTTCACTTGGTATCATGGCCTCTAGGTTAATCCATATTGTCACAAATTACAGAATTTCCTTCTTTATGGCTGTATAGTATTCATATATATATGTATATATATATATATACCAGATTCTCTTTATCCATTCATCTGTCGATGAACACTTAGGTTGTTCCTATATCTTGGCTATTGTAAATAATGCAGAAATGAACATGGGAGTTTAAGAAACAAACAAATCAATATTATGAAAATAAATAGTCTGTTTTTTGTTTTTGTTTTGAGACAGAGTCTCGCTGTCGCCGAGGCTGGAGTACAGTGGCGTGATCTCGGCTCACTGCAAGCTCCACCTCCCAGGTTCAAGCCATTCTCCTGCCTCAGCCTCCCAAGTAGCTGGGAATACAGGCGCCTGCCACCACGCCTGGCTAATTTTTTTTTTAATTTTAATAGAGACTAGGTTTCACTATGTTAGTCAGGATGGTCTCAATCTCCTGACATCGTGATCCACCCACCTCGGCCTCCCAAAGTGCTGGGATTACAGGCGTGAGCCACCGTGCCCGGCCAATAGTCTGATTTTTAAAAAGCAGCAAAGGATCTGAACAGCTATTTTTCAAAAAAAGACATACAAATAGCCAACAGGTATATGAAAAAAATGCTTAATATCGGCCGGGCGCGGTGGCTCACGCTTGTAATCCCAGCACTTTGGGAGGCCGAGGCAGGCGGATCACGAGGTCAGGAGATCGAGACCACGGTGAAACCCCGTCTCTACTAAAAATACAAAAAAATTAGCCGGGCGTGGTGGCGGGCGCCTGTAGTCCCAGCTACTCGGAGAGGCTGAGGCAGGAGAATGGCATGAACCCAGGAGGCGGAGCTTGCAGTGAGCCGAGATTGCGCCACTGCACTCCAGCCTGGGCGACAGAGCGAGACTCCGTCTCAAAAAAAAAAAAAAAAAAAAAAAATGCTTAATATCTCTAATCATCAGGGAAATGCAAATTAAAGACACAATGAGATGTCACCTTACACGTGTTAGAATGGCTATTGCCAAAATGATGAATGATAACAGGTGCTGGAAAGGATGTGGAAAAATGGAAACACCTGTACACTGTTGGTGGAAATGTAAGTTAGTACAGCCATTTTGAAAAATAGTATGGAGGTTCCTCAAAAAACTAAAAATAGGCCGGGCACGGTGGCTCACACCTGTAATCCCAGCACTTTGGGAAGCCGAGGCAGGCAGATGACGAGGCCAGGAGATGGAGACCATCCTGGCTAACACGGTGAAACCCCGTCTCTACTAAAAATACAAAAATTAGCTGGGCATGGCGGCACGTGCCTGTAGTCCCAGCTACTCTGGAGGCTGAGGCAGGAGAATCGCTTGCACCTGGAAGACAGAGGTTACAGTGAACCGAGATCGCGCCACTGCACTCCAGCCTGGGCAACAAACAGAGTGAGACTCCATCTCACAAAACAAAACAAACATACAACTAAAAATAGATTACCATATGATCCAGCAATCCCACTTCTGGGTGTATATACAAAGGTATTAAAATTGGCATGTCAGGCTGGGCATGGTGGCTCACGCCTGACCCAGCACTTTGGGAAGCTGAGGCGGGCAGATCATTTGAGGTCAGTTCAGGAGTTCAAGACCAGCCTGACCAACATAGTGAAACCCCATCTATACTAAACATACAAAAAATTAGCCAGGCATGGTGGTGTGTGCCTGTAGTCTCAGCTACTCGGGAGGCTGAGGTGAGAGAATTTCTTGAACCCGGGAGGCGGAGGTTGCAGTGAGCCGAGATCATGCCATTATACTCCAGCCTGGGTGACAGAGCAAGACTCTGTCTTAAATAAATAAATAAATAAATAAAATTTGTATGTCAAAGAAATATCTGCACTCCCATGTTCATTTCAGCACTAATATATAATCTTTTATGATATTTTCTACTTCATATTTCTTCACTGAATTGTAACATCTTCAAACTTCTTGAGCAGGGATTGTGTTTCAAATGTCCCTGAGACTCCCAGAGATCCTTAACAACGATCTTGCCTTTGTACATGTTCGTGCAATAAATGAAAACCTTTCATTGGCCACAGTACTGATAAATGAAGATTAGGCCATCAAAAATGAGAAACACAATAAGAAAAGGGGAAATGAATAAAGCCTATGATTTTAGAAGGAAGCAATCTGAATATGAATCAGCTTAACATTTTACTCTAATGCAATGACCTGTAACCTGGGGGAGCTTAAAAATGTCAGTATTCTCATGATAGAAATTATTTTCCATAAAACTCAAACTCTTTCCTAGAATAAATTTCTAGCAAACTTAGAAAAAGTATCCACATTGTTTTACTTTATTGTCTAGATAATTATAATGTTTTCTTTCAGATTTGTAAGGGATTTTAGAATAAGTAAATACAGTTTTATGTGTGTGATGTGAATATCACTGAAGTGTCCGTGAGAATCTTTCAGGTCAGAAGAAAACTCCCTTTGCATGAGTTTGCTTCTTCAAATATACCTGCTCAGGCAATCATCTCACCTGTGTTAGGGCCCATGAAATCACTGATTAGTTATTCACTAACTATTTAAAGAGCACCCACAGGGTACATAGATCAACCTTTGATTTCTGAAAGCCCAACTTCCCATTCATTACAACTTTGCTAAACAACATTAAATTTTTTAGAGATGAACAAGGTTACAAACTTGTTTTTCTAATACTAGTGATTATAACAATAACATGACTTAGATTTAATACACACAGCATTTCCTGATGGAATTCTGATTACTGTGTAAATAACAGCTACTGTTTTTTTTTAATGACCAAAGCAGGAAATGGCTTGAGCCCAGTGTCTCAAAATGGTATGTGGGGATTTCTGTGGGAAGCTTCTCAGTACCTAAACAATTTCTGTCATTGAATAGACTGGAAGAAAACAATTTAAAGGAAATGAATTAGTAAAAGAAGAAAGGCCAAGTAAAAACCTAATGGGTTTAGTGCTGATATTTTTATTAGAATCATTCCTGTCATTAATATTTACTGAATAAGGTTGCACACGTGGTACATTACTAGACATTTGTCTCAAGGTGCTTAGAATCATCTGAAGTGGGAAGACATGACACGTAACATCTTCACCTTCTTTACCTCAAATTCCTGAAAGCAAGCTGTATGCAGTCACTGACTTCACTTCCTATTCACTCCTCAACTTCCCACTCACATTTTAACCCATGATGCAGTCTGGTTTCCAGCTCTACTCCCCTGAAACTCGTCTTTACATGGCCTTCCTATTGCCCAACCCAATGACCAATTTTCATGAAATCTCTGCTGCATTCTGACAATGCTGATTCCTCTCTCCTTCAATTCGATTTCCTGCACTCCAGCCTGGACAACAAGAGGGAGAATCCGTCTCAAAAAAAAAAAATTTTTCTTTTTTTTTTTGAGACAGAGTCTCGCTCTGTCACCCAGGCTGGAGTGCAGTGGCGTGATCTCGGCTCACTGCAAGCTCCGCCTCCCGGGTTCACGCCATTCTCCTGCCTCAGCCTCCCGAGTAGCTGGGACTACAGGCACCCGCCACTACGCCTGGCTAATTTTTTGTATTTTTAGTAGAGACGGGGTTTCACCATGTTAACCAGGATGGTCTCGATCTCCTGACCTCGTGATCTGCCTGCCTCTGCCTCCCAAAGTGCTGGGATTACAGGCGTGAGCCACCGCGCCCGGCCAAAAAAAAATTTTTTTAAGAAAGCAAATAGTACACTGCTTGACATACATAGCCCCACAATGACACAAATATTAGATAGCAATTTAACCAAAATCTACATATATTGCATGCATGGAGGATGCAAGTAGGAAAACTGGGAGTCTGGAGTAAGGGTGCTAAATCTTTATCTTCCTAATTTGGTCAGAAGATAAATCCTAAAATTTATATATCAAGAAATAGCAGCATACGGATATTATTTAGAAATACAAAGGTAAGTATAGTAGAAACACATTTAAAAATTAGGGGAGTGGAACTCGGGATTAGAGAAAAGTGAGACAATAGACACCTCTTTTTCAATTTAATCTTTAGTACTTTTTTAAAAAGTTCTGTTTATGCTATTACTTTATTAAAAGCACATCCCAGAAGCCTAGAAACTCTAACTTTATGTATTTTTATTTTATTTTATTTTATCATTATTTGAGATGGAGTCTTGCAGTGTCTCCCAGGCTGGAGTATAGTGGCAAGATCTTGGCTCCAGAGACTGCAACCTCTGTCTCCCGGGTTAAGCAATTCTCCTGCCTCAGCCTCCTGAGTAGCTGGGACTACAGGCATGTGCCACCACTTCTGGCTAATTTTTTTGTATTTTTAGTAGAGACGGGGTTTCACCATGTTGGTCAGGCTGGTCTTGAACTCCTGACCTCAAATGATCCACCTCCCTCGGCCTCCCAAAGTGCTGGGATTACAGGCATGAGCCACCATGCCCGGCCAGAACTCTAACTTCTATTCCTACCTCAACATCTCACTGCTTAGACATAGACACATTAATTTAAGTGCATTTTCTTTCTTTTTTCTTTTTCCTTTTTTTTTTTTTTTTTGAGATGGAATTTCACTCTGTCTCCCAGGCTGGAGTGCAGTTGCGCAAACTTGGCTCACTGCAACCTCCATCTCCCGGGTTCATGCCATTCTCCTGCCTCAGCCTCCCGAGTAGCTGGGACTACAGGCGCCCGCTATCGCACCTGGCTAATTTTTTTGTATTTTTTAGTAGAGACGGGGTTTCACCATGTTAGCCAGGATGGTCTCGATCTCCTGACCTCGTGATCCACCCGCCTCGCCTCCCAAAGTGCTGGGATTATAGGTGTGAGCCACTGCGCCTGGCCTAATTTAAGTGCATTTTCATAGGTATTTGGAAGTAGACATTTGGGACGAAAAATTTCTAAAAACTTGAGTGTTGTGGCCAATGTGGGAGCAAAAGTAGTTGCTACTTGCCTATTTGTTTTTTTTTTTTTTTTTTTTTTGAGACGGAGTCTCGCTCTGTCGCCCAGGCTAGAGTGCAGTGGCGCAATCTCGGCTCACTGCAAGCTCCGCCTCCCAGGTTCACGCCATTCTCCTGCCTCAGCCTCCCCAGTAGCTGGGACTACAGGTGCCCGACACCACGCCTGGCTAATTTTTTGTATTTTTAGTAGAGATGGGGTTTCACTGTGTTAGCCAGGATGGTCTCGATCTCCTGACCTCATGATCCGCCCGCCTCTGCCTCCCAAAGTGCTGGGATTACAGGCGTGAGTCACCATGCCTGGCCACTACTTGCCTATTTGATACTGTTTCCCAATTTTTCTCTTAAAAATAAATCTGTTCCTCTTGTATTTGTTATCCATCACTGTGTAACAAATTACCCCAAAACTAAATGGCTTCAAACAACAAACATTTATCATCTCATGGTTTTTAGGGACCAGCAATTCAGGAGCAGCTGAACTGAGTTGTGTGACTCAGTCTCTCATGGTGTTGTAATCAATACTAGGGCTGCAGTAATCTAAAGGCTTGCCTAGAGCCGGAGGATCTCTGCCAAGAACTGCTCACTCATATGGCTGTTGGCAGGAGGCCTTAGGTTCCTGGATGGCTGTTCCTTGATATGTAGGTCTCTCCATAGATCTGTTGATGTGTCCTCATGCCGTGACAACTGGCTTCTCCCACAGGGAGTTATCCAAGGGAGAGTCAAAAGGAAGGCTCAACACTTTTTGTGATCTAGTTTCCATCGTTGTGCACTGTCACTTCCACTTTATTTATCAAGAGCAAGTCACTAGGTCCAAGGAAGGGGAATTATGCTCCAGTTCTTGAAGTGGAAAGTATCAAATAATTTGTGTACATATTTTAAAATGACCACACTCATCTGTGCCAAGTTATAGGAAAATAGATTGAGAAACTATCCTTACATGATTTTTGAAGGTCTACATCAATCTCATTACCGTTTGTTATGACATCACTTTTAATGACTCCAAAATAAACTAAGATATGCCCTACCTTCTTATATCTCTTCCACCCTATATGTTCTCATTTTCATTTTTTGGTCGCATTTGTATTTTCCTGTTTTCACTTTATGATATTTTAAGTTCCTTGAGTACTGGTCACATTTCTTAGTCTCTTTATAACTCTGGTTACCCATCTTAGCACCTGACATATTCATTCATTCAATATACATGTATCCTTTTTATTTCAGACACTGTGCTAGACACTGGGGATCCAATCAGGGGAAATAAATAGTCATAGTCCTTGTTTTCCGAGGGGTTACAGTCCACTGCAGGGAAAAGACTCTAAACATTTAGTCACATTTAAGAATATATAATTACAAGTTGAGCTACATTTTCAGATGGAGAAGAATACAGTCTTATAGGCATGTATAAAAACGTAACGGCCAGGCGCGGTGGCTCACACCTGTAATCCCAGCACTTTGGGAGGCTAAAGCGGGTGGATCACCTGAGCTCAGGAATTTACGACCAGCCTGACCAACACGGTGAAACCCCATCTCTACCAAAAATACAAAAATTAGTCGGGTGTGGTGGCACATACCTGTAGTCCCAGCTACTCTGGAGGCTGAAGCAGGAGAATCCCTTGATCCCGGGAGGCAGAGATTGCAGCGAGCCAAGATCACGCCACTGCACTCCAGCCTGGGCGACAGAGCGAGACTCCTGCTCAAAACAAAAAACAAACAAACAAACAAAAAAGTAACAGGGCTAGTGTAGGCATGGGGAAGATAGAAGATTCATCTGAAGTTGAAATGCTGCCAGATGGGTAAAAGAAAAAGAACAAGGGTTAAGGGAGTTTAAAATATTGATGTGATTAATGTTAAAATAACCAATCAGTATGTGCTCATAAATATTTTAAATTGAGCCAAACTGAGCTTTCTTTCTCTGCCTTGTCCTCTCTTCTTTACTTCTTGATGTCAGAGGTGACATATTTTGGTATGGATGGACTAGTTTGACCAGAGTAGTTGCAACTGAGTGGGAGAAGGGACTATCCCTGCCCAATACAGCCTCCTTGTTCATTGTATACTGCAAGAACCCAGTCACATTTAGAAAAATTGACCGAACGCGGTGGCTCACGCCTGTAATCCCAGAACTTTGGGAGGCCGAGGCGGGCGGATCACGAGGTCAGGAGATCGAGACCAGCCTGACCAACATGGTGAAACTCTGTCTCTACTAAAAATACAAATTAGCTGGGCGTGGTAGTGCGCGCCTGTAATCCCAGCTTCTCAGGAGGCTGAGGCAGGAGAATCACTTGAACCCGGGAGGTGGAGGTTGCAGTGAGCCGAGATCGCGCCACTGCACTCCAGCCTGGCAACAGAGCGAGACTCCATCTCAAAAAAAAAAAAGAAAAGAAAAAAGAAAAATAGAATGGAATATTCACACAATACCCATGAGAATTGTTCCTAATAAATTTGAAGGCATCCTTTATGTGACTTTGGGTAATTAATTTACAAAAATTTCGCCCGGGCGCGGTGGCTCATGCTTGTAATCCCAGCACTTTGGGAGGCCAAGGCGGGCGGATCACGAGGTCAGGAGATCGAGACCACGGTGAAACCCCGTCTCTACTAAAAAAATACAAAAAATTAGCCGGGCGTGGTGGCAGGCGCCTGTAGTCCCAGCTACTCGGAGAGGCTGAGGCAGGAGAATGGCGTGAACCCAGGAGGCGGAGCTTGCAGTGAGCCAAGATTGCGCCACTGCACTCCAGCCTGGGCCACAGAGCAAGACTCCGTCTCAAGAAAAAAAAAAAAAAAAAAAAAAAATTGTACTTTATTTGTATATTTAGGATTAGGATATATATATTTAAACTCAAACATTCATGGCCATTGGATAAGGTGAGACCAAATGGAATCTATTTGGAGAATTTTACTCATTTTTTTTGGACAACAATTAATTGTCCCCAGGAACAATGATAGCAAGAGTATGTATAGCAATGAGGACCTGTACTGCAAAAATTGGAGTCATTACTACCCTTAAAATAAATATCTATTCAAAAGAACACTGTTGAGTACATACTATGTGGCAGATGTTGTGTTTAGGCATATTATCCTATTTAACACTCATGACAACCCTATTAGATAAGTGCAATTATTATGATCATTTTACAGAGATATTGAGGGAGTATGTAATTTTCCCCAAATCACAAAAATCTGAAAGTTGGCCAGGCATAGTGACTCACGCCTGTAACCCCAACACTTTGGGAGGCTGAGGCAGGCGGATCACTTGAGGTCAGTAGTTCGAGACCAGCCTGGCCAACATGGTGAAACCCCGTCCCTGCTGAAAATACAAAAATGAGCCCGGCGTGGTGGCGGGCGCCTGTAATCCCAACTTCTCAGGAGGGTAAGGCACGACAATCGCTTGAACCGGGGAGGCAGAGGTTGCAGTGAGCCAAGATCGCACCACTACACTCCAGCCTGGGTGACAGAGTGAGACACAGACTCGAAAAAAAAAAAAAAAATCTGGCCGGGCGCAGTGGCTCACACCTGTAATCCTAGCACTTTGGGAAGCTGAGGAGGGTGGATCACCTGAAGTCAGGAGTTCAAGACCAGCCTGGCCAACATGGCGAAACCCCGTCTCTACTAAAAATACAAAAATTAGCCGGGCGTGGTGGTGCACACCTGTAATGCCAGCTACTCCGGAGGCTGAGGAAGGAGAATTGCTTGAACTCGGGAGGTGGAGGTTGCAGTGAGCCGAGATCGCGCCACCGCTCCAGCCTGTGCGGCAGGAGCGAGACTCCATTTCAAAAATAAATAAATAAATAAATACATAAATCTGAAGGTTCTATCAGACTCCAAAGTTCCTGCCTCAGCCTACTTCAGCATCTTTATCTTGTACCCCACATCTCTACAACCCACCCCCTACTGGTCTCATTGGCCTCCTTTCTGTTCCTGGAAGTGAGCCAAGCTTTCTACCCACACCCCCCCACCCCACTCCACTCCAAGACTTGCACTGTTTAGGTTTTCTTCAGTTGTTGCAAGGCTGGCTCCTTCTCATCTCAGATATCTGTTCTAGATTAATTCTTCCCACCATACTTCTCACCGTGTTTTAATTCCTTCATAGTATTTGTGAAACTCTGAATTTTTTTTTATTATTTCCCACCAAATGATAAGCAGATCTACCTTTAATACCTCATTCACTGACTGAATGGACGAATAAAACTGTCTACTTCTCCACCACGTGGAGGTCTTGGACAGTACCGTGTTATAACAAAGGCCATCTGTGTTGTGTCGACAGGCCATCGGAACTCTTTTGAGGTATTACACATTTCCTACTGCCATCTCAGTTTATTACAGAGCCTTTTATACTTCCGGGACAGTAGTGACTTACTACTGAGGCCTCTCAGGGGAAGACCGGGATAATTGAGTCCTGCTTCACCTATCTCGGCTTGCAAGAAACGGTATGGGTGGAGGCCTCTTTCAGTGCATGCCGGCGCTGTAGGTGAACCCAGACATAGAGGTGGAAGTGGAGTAGAAAGGCGGGGCCAACCGGAAGGGGCGGGTTCATGGGCGAACCCACCCCTCCAGGCCGGGTTTCGTTCCCTCGCCCCGCCCCTTTCCCCGCCCGGACGGCTATGGCCATTCCCGGCATCCCCTATGAGAGACGGCTTCTCATCATGGCGGACCCTAGAGATAAGGCGCTTCAGGACTACCGCAAGAAGCTGCTTGAGCACAAGGAGATCGACGGCCGTCTTAAGGAGTGTGAGTGCACCTTTCTTTCCATGTAATCAAGTGCCGCCATTCGCTTCTGCCTCTGACAAAGTAGAAGCCTTTCGCCGAGCCCGGCAACCGAGCCTTAGAGATGACCAGGCCTAGGGCCAGGGACAAGGCGCTTTGTCATCCGGCCCTGAGCTTGTGGAGCAGCACTCCTTCGGGTGTAGAAATGGCCCAGTCCAGCCCGGGTGACAGAACATCCGCGGCCTTGAGGTGGAAATGAAAAAGAAGTAGAGGAGGAGTGGGGAAGTGGGCCGAGGATGTTTCCCAGGTTAGGGTGCAAGGAGGGCGGTGTTGGTGCAGTCCCGGGACTCGGAGAGGGAAAGGCGCTTGAGTCAAGTAAGCTCAAACAAGAGATGAGACTCAGGGAGTCGGCTTGTTCTTGGAGTCGAAAGGCGGCCGCGGAGCTTAAGAGAGAAGTGTTCCAGTTGTCATAATAACCCATATCGTCTTGTCGTGTTTCGTGTTGTACTGTATCAGGCATACAAATTTCCCTTACCTCCTGAGTGCTTAACTTTTTTTTCAGTACATTTTCATTGAAAAGCATGAGTGGTTTAATTAAATGGAGGACCATAATTAAATGATTCTGTGGAGAACTGCATTTGTTGACTTTATTTAGGGTAGAATGTCAGAGAACAATCCAAGTGGGTAGGTGAAGAGGTGAGGAAGGGTCTAACTGATTATCATTCGGATTTGTAGTCGCAAATCCTAAGTGTCAGTGTGTCAATCTCTGTTAAGACTATAACTTAAGATGTGCTTAAACAAGTATTGCCGATCAAGAAAGTAAAAATATGGTGCTTTCTCTGTAACATTTTGTTGTTATACATGCCACCTACTCATTACAAACAGCATTATTTCTTTTATGGTTTGAAATAGTGGATGTGAAACTTAGGTAAAGTGAAATAGACTTACGTAAACAGTAAAGTGAGACGTAGCGACTTAAACACACTAAGATTACTGTTCAATTAAAAATGTTCAAATTGTGTTATTTCAGTAAGGGAACAATTAAAAGAACTTACCAAGCAGTATGAAAAGTCTGAAAATGATCTGAAGGCCCTACAAAGTGTTGGGCAGGTAGGTAATGGAGTTTGGGGAATAGGGGGTGATGGTAATTTGCTTTTTTATTTAGCTGTTGCCAAAAAGTAATGCTTTTTATTTTCTTCCTTAGATTGTGGGTGAAGTGCTTAAACAGTTAACTGAAGAAAAATGTGAGTGAATTAGCTTATTACTAAAGAAACAGCCCACGTCTCACTTTTGAAATGCTTATTATTTTAATGACAATAATGCAGAGAGAGAGTATTTTTGCATAGACTTAAGTTTTCCTTCAACTAATGTCTTCTTGGAGGACAGAAATACAGCTAAACCAGAGGGTTTAGTTCAACGTGGGTATGTATTTTTTTACTTTCTATTTTTCAATTAGTTCTTTTATGTTTTTTCTTCTAGTCATTGTTAAAGCTACCAATGGACCAAGATATGTTGTGGGTTGTCGTCGACAGGTAATACTTTATATTTGTATAGTGCCTGATGATTGACAAAGCAGTTTCATGTAAGTTATTGTCTCTAATTCTTGAGGCAAGCAGGTGGGTCATTTATGCCCATAACTCACAAGGATGATTTCTTCAGACATAGCTAGTTATTAACAAAGCCTGAATTCAAACCATGGGCTTTGACTCCTGGCGTTCCGTACTTTCTACTGTATTACCTTGTCTCAGTCAGATCTATTAATAGCCACTTAGAAATAAAAGTATTTTAGAACTGGAAAATAGACATTTTATTTTAATGTCATTTTAAAAGAGGACTTAAAAGTGTTAGATTCCATCAGTTACCTGTGTTTATATTTAGACATTCAGAACTGTTACTTATGGACTGTACCATGGCCTGAGTTAATTTTGTATCAGGTCATTTAGATTAGGGTAGGGCAAGTTGAAGTAATTCTAAATTTTATTTTACAGTTATCAAAGATGCCAACAAATGACCTCAAGTCATTCAGTAGTGTCTGAAATCAATTTATGTATTATTCTTTAGGAAGTGTCCTTAGAGAATTCTTTTAAATTCATTGGAAGAGTTTTCTCTGTTTAATTGTCATTTCAGGTTCGGGTTTTAAAACATTCACAGAACGTGGCTGTAAGGGAGAATTTAGTCCAGGAACTAAATCTCCTATTAGGATTTTGCCTAGTAGATAAGTGGTTGACATTTTCTAAGTCAAAATATTAGATACCTAAACTGACAAGGGGTTTTCATGTCCCTTTCAGGTCTCTGTGGATGCCAAAAGTTGGCATTTCTAAGATATTTCAGGTTGCATGAGGACAAGACTGTATTTGAAAACTGAAAAACATTAGAAAAGCCAAAGTATATATAAGTTGAGTATCCCTTATCCAAAATACTTGAGCCAGAAACATGTTTTAGATTTTGGCTTTTTTTTTTTTTTTTTTTTTTTTTTTTTTTCAGATTTTAGAATATTTGCGTTATACTGGTTGAGCATCCCTAATTTAAAAAATCAAAAATTTGAAATGCTCCGATGAGCATTTTCTTTGAGCATCACGTCAGCATTCAAAAAATTTCACATTGTAGAGCATTTTGGATTCTCAGATTAAGAATACTCAGCCTGTATTCCCTATAGATGTAAATATTGAAATAACTTCATATTGATTTCTCCTCTTATTTTTTCAAGTAACCTCACTTTTAGCCGTTTTTCTTTCCTTAATTGTTATATTAATCCTAGTGTTTTGCCTATCTTCCTAAATTTGAAGCTCTTTGTAAAATCCTGTGACAAGTGGTCAGTAATTTATATGATTCCGAAATTGTATTGGCATGCAGTTTTTTAAACTATTAAAAAGTAACTTGGGTCGGGTGGGGTGGCTCATGCCTGTAATCCCAGCACTTTGGGAGGCTGAGGTGGGCAGATCACGAGGTCAGGAGTTCGAGACCGGCCTGACCAACATGGTGAAACCCCGTCTTTACTAAAAAATACAAAAAAAAATTAGCCGGGCATGGTGGCGCACACCTGTAATCCCAACTACTTGAGACTGAGGCAGGAGAATTGCCTAAACCGGGGAGGCAGAGGTTGCTGTGAGCCAAGATGGCGCCACTGCACTCCAGCGTGGGCGACAGAGTGAGACTCCGTACTCCATCTCAAAAAAAAAAAAAGTAACTTTATCTTTGAAAAGTAACAACATCCTGAGTGTGAGGCAGATCTAGTAGATTCTATCTAATTTTAGCCAGATAAGCCAAGAAATTATTTAGCATGATTCAACCTAATGTGTAATGTGCTCAGCATGTGTCTGTCATGTAGCAAAGGCATGAATGATGGTTGCTGGGTTTTGGGGCTTTAATTTTAAAGCATTTTAATAAAAATCTCTAAGGGGAAACCATGCATTTTTCTCTACTCTCATGAGCATTTAACACACATTCTTCCCAGAAGCTGTACGTTTCAAAATAAATCTGACGAGCACACCTTTAAAATGCTTCCCTTTCCTTTCCCTAAAATGTTCACTAAGGGATTTTTCTATAAATGCTTTGGTAGCAATTCCCAAAGTCACTGTACCATTGCTGCCTCAAGCTTTGCGTGTTAGTCTTTCCACATACACTGAGATTACACAAAGGGGCATGCTTTTAAGGAGCAGGTGGAAATCACTTTGAATTACTTATTTTATAAGCCATTTTGTTAGTATAGAGTTTATAATCTGATATTTGCGTTCTCTCTGGAGGGTAAAAATGAGTATTTGGCTTCTAAATATTAAACTCTTGTTAGAGTGTTATTCCCTTTTTAAGTGTTTATGTAATATCTTTTGTTTTACAAAACTAGCTTGACAAAAGTAAGCTGAAGCCAGGAACAAGAGTTGCTTTGGATATGACTACACTAACTATCATGAGGTGGGTTTCTTATTCTATTTAGTTTACCTTTTATTTTCACAAAGGGTGGTTTTTATCTGAGATATATGCTTCTTGAGATCACTGAATATTTTGGCACTTTTTCCCTTTTACTAGTTTCTAATTAAGCACATCTTTATGAGATCAGCTACAGGTGCTTGCATGAGCAAGTTATTTATATGCTATCTGTAGGCTGAGAGAAAATATATCTTTCAAAAGAAAAATACATACCTTTTCATTCTAGATATTTGCCAAGAGAGGTGGATCCACTGGTTTATAACATGTCTCATGAGGACCCTGGGAATGTTTCTTATTCTGAGATTGGAGGGCTATCAGAACAGATCCGGGAATTAAGAGAGGTTGGTACTGTGTGCCTTGTTCTCTGAACTTAGCTAATAAATACTACTAGTTTTAGGATTCTTAAAAGGAGAAACAGGATGAAAAAGTACTTTTCTTCTAAAGGATAGTTAAGAATATTATGTATTTACTATTCTTGCTAAGAAGAATAGCACTGAATTTCTAGCTGTGAAAATTATTGTTGTTTTTTTATTTGGAGATAATTTGGTATTAGAAAAATCCTGCTCTTTTTGTGGCAAAGGAACGGAGAAAAAGCTAAGAATAATTGATGTAATCTGATATCCTGTGGTTTTGATTATCATAATAAGTTACTTGGGTCAGAGCATATTTGGATAATGTGTGTGATGAGTTTTTTCCATAACCTCATTAATACTAGCTTCCCACTCTTACAGAAGTGTAGAGTACCTGTTCCTTAAATATTTTATTTTGTTAAAGCTGTTGGCTGCCATTCAAGAAAACCACTGGCTTTAGGATTGTCTTAAATATTTTAAGCTTTTAGGTGAAGAATCAAATCAAGATTGCCTTACTTCATTGCACAGACAGCTTAACTGTTACCTATAAAGCAAATTATATTGTCCTATGGATTTTATCCTGAATTAGGCTGTGAATATTTAGGAATTAATGGGAATAATTGGAATGTCTTACACAATCTGATTTAAGCTTTAAGCCAGTTTTCATACTTCAGTACATTAGTTTTTTTGGAAAACGTATTAAAAATACACATTACTAGGCCCTTTGAGTGGTTTTGATGGACTAGATTGGGGCTAGGCACAGGAATTAGCATTTAAATAAGCATTCCAAGTGATTATGAAACCAAATTTTTCTTTGACAATACTTGAAGAAGCACTGGTCTAAGTGTAAAAAAAAAAAAAGGCAGTTCTCACCTGTATTCATGAAAGGGCAACAGGTGAAGAACAAGTGCTTCATAAAATGGTGAAAACTTGCTTTCAACAGTGATTTGCTGCATTAGCCATAGGAACAGAAAGAATCCCATGTATACATGCAGTATCCTTTACTGTCTGCAGATACTTTACATTTTAGAGTATTGATTTCTCTCACTTCTGGCTTTTCCTAGTCACGCTTTATGCACATATGGACACAACTTTTTTTTTTTTTTTTTTCTTTTGAGACAGGGTCTGGTTCTTTTGCCCAGGCTGGAATGCAGTGGTGTAGTCTCAGCTCATTGCAACCTCTACCTCCCAGGCTGAAGTCATCCTCTCACCTCACCCTCCCAGGTAGCTGAAGGCATGCACCACCACACGTGACTAATTTATTTTTGTAGAGATGGGGTTTCACCGTGTTGTCCAGGCTTCTCAAACTCCTGAACTCAAGCCATCCTCCAGCCTTGGCCTCCCAAAGTGTTGGTATTTACAGGCATGAGCCACCGCACCTAGCCCAACACAACTATTCAATAGAAATTTCTCTCTCGGTCAGGCATGGTGGCTCACGCCTATAATCCCAGCACTTTGGGAGGCCGAGGTGGGTGGATCATCTGAGGTCAGGAGTTCAAGACCAGCCTGCCAATACGGTGAAACCCCGTCTCTTCTAAAAATACAAAAATTAGCCAGATGTGGTGGTGGCGCCTATAGTCCCAGCTACTCAGGAGGCTGAGACAGGAGAATCTCTTGTACCCGGGAGGCAGAGGTTGCAATGAGCCAGGATCACGCCATTGTACTCCAGCCTGGGCAACAGACTGTCTCAAAAAAAGAAAAAAAAAAAAATGAAATTTCTCTCTCAAGTTACTGGTACTATAAGTAATTTAAATTGGACTTTCAGATCTTCAATTTCTCTAGTCTCCACTTTTCTTCCTTGAATCAATCTTGAGAGCAGAACACACTGTTCTTTAAAAGCTGCCGTGGCAAAATGCCAACAGATAAAAATTGTATATACCTTTTCTCTTGGTATGTTGTCAAATCCATCCCCCATTTTAGAATTATTTTGTGTTGTATTTTCAAATGCAAACTAGTATAGATCTTTTGAGTTGTGCTTTTTGTTTATATGTTCATTTGACTTAACTGATTTTTTTTGTAGTATAATTTTTCATTCAGGTATAATTACATTAAAAAATGTAGATTCTTAAGTGTACATTTCAAATATGTTTGGACAAGTTATGTATCTGTGTAACCATCACCCCAATCAAGTGTGTGGTTTATTTAAAAAACATTATTTAAAATTTTTTAGATTTAAGAGATCTTAAATCTACCTGAAGCAAAACCTCTTAATATAAATGGTTTTACCTGGCATGGAAGTCTAGGTCTATTAAGAGTTATGATGTGTACACCTAACTAAGGTGATATTTGACTTAAAGTATTTGAAAGTACATTAAAAATCTTGACTAACTTTTTAAGAAAGATTTAACTTCTTTTCTAGGTGATAGAATTACCGCTTACAAACCCAGAGTTATTTCAGCGTGTAGGAATAATACCTCCAAAAGGCTGTTTGTTATATGGACCACCAGGTTGGTATTGAATTATTTCTACTCCACCAATAAGATAAATGAATTAAGGAATTAAAAACAAAAGACAATTTTTTTATTTTTATTTTTTTGAGACACGGTCTCACTCTGTTGCCCAGGCTGTAGTGCAATGGCACGATCTCGGCTAACTGCAACCTCCGCCTTCTGGGCTCAAGTGATTCTCCCACCTCAGTCTCCCGCGTAGCTGGGACTGCAGGCATGCATCACCATGTCTGGCTAATTTTTGTATGTTTTGTAGAGAAGCGATTTTACCATGTTGCTCAGGCTATCTCAAACTCCTGGACTCAAGCGATCTGCCCACCTTGGCCTCCCAAAGTGTTGGAATTACAGGCATAAACCACCATGCCTGGCCATAAGATGGAAATTTGATGTGGGCAGTTCCAACTTCTACTCTATTCAGAGTGAGAATGAGATAGGATATTTATGTCTACTGTTCTTTGAGGCATGCTTAGTGCATTTGTGCCTCACAGTACATTTATCTTAACAGGCCATGTGATTCTAGTGCAACAGTCCTCAAATTGTGGTTCAGTGACCCAGAGGTGCTTTCATGGAATCTGTAAGGTCAAAACTACTTTATAATACTAAAATATTAAGCTAGGTGCAGTGGCTCACACCTGTAATCCGAGCACTTGGGGAGGCCGAGGCAGGCAGATCACCGGAGGTCAGGAGTTGGAGAGCAGCCTGGCCAACCAACATGATGAAACCCTGTCTCTACTAAAAATACAAAAATGAGCCGGGTGTGGTGGGGTGCACCTGTAATCCCAGCTACTCGGGAAGCTGAGGCAGGAGAATTGCTTGAACCTGGGAGGCACAGGTTGCAGTGAGCCGAGATTGCCCCACTGCACTCCAGCCTGGCTGACAGAGTGAGACTCCTCACAAAGAAAAAAAATAAGTTTTTATATAAAGCAAATGTACCTATAGCATACTGCTTGACATATGTAGCCCCACAATGACACAAAACAAAAAACTAAAATGTTGTTTGGCTCTTCCACTGTGTTGACATTTGTGCTGATGGTGCAAGAGCACCATGGGTAAAATTAAATTATTTGCACTGTAGTGTGAATCGGCATTAGTTGGCATGAAACAGTGCTAGTTAGTAGCCATTGTGTTCTTGACTGCCACATACTTGCAGTGTAAAAAAAAAAAAAGTCAGTTTCACTTTAAAGTCCTTGGTGAAACAGTAAAAATTATTAATTTTGTTAAATCTTGATCTTTGGTTAATATTTTGTGTTCTTTGTGATAAAATGGAAAATAAATATAAAGTACTTCTGTTGCATATTGAATAAGATAGTTGTCTTTAGGAAAAGCACTAGTGCAGTTATTTAAGTTGCCAGCTGAATTCATTGCTTTTTATGGAATACTATTTTTGCTTGAATGTACCATTTACAGATACGCTGTGGATATCAGACTGGTTACTGGTTATTATTGATTACTCAAGACTGGTTTTTGGTTATTTGGCACACATTTTTTCCAAAGCGAACAAATTGAGCCTTTTCATGTTAAACAACTGACCCCATCTGTTGCCATTGATAAAATTTGAACTGTCAAGTGAAAATTAGAATTTTTAGAAACATGTATCTGGCACTATGTGGTTGACAGCTTTTTCTTTTTTTCTTTTTTTTTTTTTTTTTTTTTTGATAGTCTTACTCTGTTGCCCAGGCTGGAGTGCAGTGGCGTGATCATCTTGGCTCGCTGCAACTTCTGCCTCTTGGGCTCAGGTGATTCTTCCACCTCAGCCTCCTGAGTAGCTGGTACTACAGGTGTGTGCCACCATGCCAGGCTAATTTTTGTGTTTTTAGTAGAGGCAGGGTTTTGCCATGTTGCCCAGGCTGGTCTTGAATTCCTGGGCTCAAGCAACGCGCCCACCTCAGCCTCCCAAAGTGCTGGGATTACAGGCATGAGCCACAATGTCCAGCCATGGCAGCTTTCTAATATATTAATACTTAAAGACTTTTCTGATGAGATAAGTGGTGAGAATAACAAAAATTTTTTATAATGTCTAATGAAAAATGTCAACATTTGGAAGATTTGCATAACTCAACCCATAGTTTCCAAATAATCAATGCTTGATATTAAAATATTCATAAGTAAAAGATCCAGTCAGTGCGCAGGATAGACCAATGTATTTTAATGTAACAGAAGTTTCTGCCATAGTCCATGTTGTAAGTAGATTGCTATTATAAAAAAGACAAAAGTGTTTGCAAGATGTAGAGAAAAGAGAAAGAACCCTTGTACACTATTGGTGGGAATGTAAATTAGCACAGCCATTTTTGAAAATATGGAGGTTCCTCAAAAAATTAAAAATAGAATTACTATATGATTCAGCAATCCCACTTCTGGGTTTATATCTAAAGGAATTGAAATCATTGTGTCAGAGATAGCTGCAGTCCCATGATTATTTCACCATAGCCAAGATACAGAAACAGCCTAAAAATTGCCCATCGATGGATGAATGGATAAAGAAAATGTGGCCAGGTGCAGTGGCTCATGCCTGTAATGCCGGCACTTTGGGAGGCCGAGGCGGGCAGATCACCTGAGGTCGGGAGTTCGAGACCAGCCTGACCAACATGGAGAAACCCTGTCTCTGCTGAAAATACAAAATTAGGTGGGTGTAGTAGTTCATGCCTGTAATCCCAGCTACGCGGGAGGTGGAGGCAGGAGAATCACTTGAAGCTGGGAGGCAGAGGTTGCAGTGAGCTGAGATCGTGCCATTGCACTCCAGCCTGGGCAACAAGAGTGAAACTCCGTCTCAAAGAAAAAGAAATGTGGTAAATACACACATTGGAATACTATTCAGCCTTAAAAAAGGAAACCTTGTCATTTGTGACAATATGGATGAATCCAGAGGATGTTACACTAAGTGAAATAAGCCAGACACAGAAAGACAGTTGCCACATAATCTCATTTTCATGTGGAATCTTAAATTGAACTCGTAGAAACCAAGAGTAGAATGGTGGTTACCAGAAGTTGTGGTGGTATATGGGGATAGGGGAGATGTTGGTCAAAGGATATAAAATTCACTTAGACAGGAGGAATAAGTTCTAGGTGATTTATTGCATAGCATGGTGACTATAATTAATAATGTATTAGCTATTTCAAAATTGCTAAAAGTAGATTTTAAATGTCCTAACCACAAAGTAATGCTAAGCATGTGAGGTGATGGATATGTTGATTTGCCTGATTTAATCATTCTTCAATATATACATGTATCATAATTTAACCCATAAATATACAATTTATTTGTCAATTTAAAATCGATTTAAAAAATTATAACATTTTGATTAACATTTTAATGTTGACAACAGAAGTACTTTGGAATTTTTTTTTTTTTTTTTTTTTGAGATGGAGTCTTGCTCTGTCACCCAGGCTGGAGTGCAGTGGCGAGATTATAAGCTCACTGCAACCTGCACCTCCCGGATTCAAGTGATTCTCCTGCCTCAGCCTCCCCATTAGGTAGGACTAGGCATGTGCCACCACGCTCAGCTAATTTTTTGTATTTTTAGTAGAGACAGAGTTTCACGTTTCGACCTCCTGACCCCATGATCTGCCTGCCTCGGCCTCCCAAAGTGCTGGGATTACAGGTGTGAGCCACCACGCCTGGCCAAGTACTTTGGAATTTTAAATGAAAATTCTATTTAGGATTTAGCTGTCATTTTGGAAAATTTACTTGCTAAACGATTATATTCTTAAAAGGATTTTAAAAATTTGTTTCACATAGGCCGGGTGCGGTGGCTCCTGCCTGTAATCCCAGCACTTTGGGAGGCTGAAGTGGCAGGATCACTTGAGCCCCAGATTTCAAGACCAGCCTGGGCAACATAGAGAGACCCCGTCTCTGAAAAACAGACAAACGAAAAACTTGGCTGTGCGTGATGGCAGGCTGAGGTGGGAAAATCACTTGGGTCTGGGAGGTCAAGGTTGCAGTGAGCTGTGATCTCGCCACACTCCAGCCTAGGTGACAGAGTGATTGCGTGTCTCAAAACAAATTTCTTTCTACCTTACCATCTAATTAAGACTTCTTTTGTCATTCTTAGGTACGGGAAAAACACTGTTGGCACGAGCCGTTGCTAGCCAGCTGGACTGCAATTTCTTAAAGGTAAAGGGAAGATTATTTTGTACTTATTGAAATTTAATTTTACTTGAATTATCTTATATTTACCTTACTGTTTTTCCTTTAATCAGGTTGTATCTAGTTCTATTGTAGACAAGTACATTGGTGAAAGTGCTCGTTTGATCAGAGAAATGTTTAATTATGCTAGAGATCATCAACCATGCATCATTTTTATGGATGAAATAGATGCTATTGGTAAGAATAACACCCTTGTTGAAAGTTTTAGGACTTTTTTTTTAAATGTAAAAGAACCTTTTTCCCTCTCTTAATCTGTAATTGTGACTTGTATGAAGTAGATACCACAATGAATCAGATGTTACTTTAACCAATTTTAATAAATAACCTCTCATGGCCAGGCGTGGTGACTCACGCCTGTAATCCCAGCACTTTGAGAGGCCAAGGTGGGCAGATCACGAGGTCAGGAGATCGAGACCATTCTGGCTAACATGGTGAAACCCTGTCTCTACTAAAAATACAAAAATTAGCTGGATGTGGTGGCACGTGTCTGTAATTTCAGCTACTGAGGAGGCTGAGGCACGAGAATCGCTTGAACCCAGGAGGCGTAGGTTGCAGTGAGCCGAGATCACGCCACTGCAATCCAGCCTGGCGACAGAGCGAGACTCCGTCTCAATAAATAACTTTTCACTTTAAGAAAATGAGAAATGTTACACCAAAATCAAGTCTAACTTCGTCAGCATAATTCTTGCTCTTTAATTTTCATCTTAATGTTTTAAGCCACAGACTGTTATGTCCTGTTTTCTTAAATGATGGTTGTAGAGGAAAAGAGTAATGCATATAAATTTCCAAATCTACTATCTTAGGTGGTCGTCGGTTTTCTGAGGGTACTTCAGCTGACAGAGAGATTCAGAGAACGTTAATGGAGGTAATATTTGGTAAAGGGGGTTTATAAAGAAACCAATGTTTATTAAATGAAGAACTGAACATTGCATATTTGATAGTCAAAATATATAGAACATTTTAAATGAAATATGAAATTTGAAAATATTGTCAGGAACAAACGTGTTTCTCTATCACAAACTCTTAAGAAAATGACTACTAGAAAATAAGGCTATCTGCCAGATTCCATTTGGTGTATACCTGTACTATTCTGTGTTTTTTTGAGCAGATCAGTCATTCATATATTTAAATTCTTATGAATGTGATCTTGCAGTAGTTTTATGAAGACATTTTTTGTAATGGTCATATTAAGACTGTTGGCAATAAATGAGCTATAATTATGTATGAAGCTGCTCAAAATTATTTTTTTCTCTCACTTTATTGCTGAGACTGAGGCAACTAAAATAGTTTTGATAATTGAAGAGGATAGATGACAGAATGAAAGAATGCACATAAAGCCTTCCCCCAGTTTTACCTTTCCCCACTCCAAATTCTGTGAAAGTGATTCAAGAGTCCAAATACATTTTCCACTTCAAATAGAAACTAGGTAGCATGGGTAAAGTGTCAAATTCTTTCTCCTTAGAAGTATTTGAAAAATCTTTTTTCATAAATTATACAGATCTGCTCAGAAGATAACATAGCATTTGGAAATTATAAAATCTCTTAGAAACCTTAAATTGAGATATTTTTAAATAACACAAATACTAATTTTATTTAAGTAACTAATATATCATCAACTAACATATTGTCAGACTAGCTATATTTTAGAGAGTTTGTTAAATGCAGTAAGGTTTTTCATTTATTCAAGAAAACTTTAGAAATTGAGGACAATTTTTTTATGTCTTTCAGTATTTCTGTGTACAGTAGAATTATTTGAAAAAATAGGCTAGGCGTGGTGGCTTCTGCCTGTAATCCCAGCACTTTGGGAGGCCCAGGTGGGCAGATCATGAGGTCTGGGCATCGAGACCAGCCTGGCCAACGTAGCGAAACACCGTCTCTACTAAAGATACAAAAATTAGCTGGGCGTGGTGGCGCGTGCCTGTAATCCCAGTTACTCAGGAGGCTGAGGCAGGAGAATTGCTTGAACCCAGGAGGCAAGGTTGCAGTGGGCTGAAATCGCCCCATTGCACTCCAGCCTGGGTGACAGAGCGAGAGTCTGTCACAAAAAAAAAAAAACAGTCCCAGCTACTCAGGAGGTTGAGGTGGGAGGACTGGTTGAGCCCAGGAGGTAGAGGTTGCAGTGAGCAATGATCAGGCCACAGTACTTCAGCTTGGGTGACAGAGTAAAACTCTGTCTCAAAAAAAAAAAAAATTATCGGTTTATTATCAAATTTGTAGAAAAATCTTTGTATCCAGTTATCCTAATATAAATGTTATGTCTGACATATCATAAGCACTTTATATATTGGATTTTATTATTAGCTTTTATTTTGAAAAATAATTGATAAAATTCTGGACATTGGAAATTAGATCCACATAGTTTAATTTGATAATTCTTGACATGATGGAAGCCTTCAGATTTATTAAAACTACCTGGTAGCTGTAGAAAGATACATAGCTATTAAAAAATACATAATCTAGCTTAGAACTTGGAGGCTAGAAAGTATATCTCTTTATGTAAGAGAGAGAAAAAAGTAGAATTCTATCAAATGACCATTCTGAAGATAAAACATATCTATCTGTAGACAATACATTTCATGGCATTAGACATATAAAAGGTGTGTGCTATTTTTTTAATGGTAAGAATGTTTTGTAAAATCTGATTCCTAATATTCTTAGTTACTGAATCAAATGGATGGATTTGATACTCTGCATAGAGTTAAAATGATCATGGCTACAAACAGACCAGATACACTGGATCCTGCTTTGCTGCGTCCAGGAAGATTAGATAGAAAAATACGTGAGTTAAGATTCTTTACCTACTGTCCATTTCCCTTTGTGCTCATTTCTTTTTCCATACTTCACTGTACCTTCCACTGTATTTTAAAAAAGATAAAACTGGACTATAAAATAATTTTTTATTTTCAGATATTGATTTGCCAAATGAACAAGCAAGATTAGACATACTGAAAATCCATGCAGGTCCCATTACAAAGCATGGTGAAATAGGTAAGGAAGTCATCTATTTTATAGGTATTTACATTTGGTAAATGAAGAAAAATACTGTTAGAAATTACGGATAGTTTCCTAAATCTGGTTTTAAATTCAGCAAATGTGGTGGTTTTAAATTCAGCAAATAGTTATTGAGCATCTACTATATGCTAGAAACCATTCTAAGTGTTTTGTAAGGGCTGGCAATATAGCAAGGAACAAAACAGACAAATTTCTGCCATTAGAGAACTTACATTCTTGTTAGGAAAAAACAGATAAAGTTAGTAAAACAAAGTATAATAGATGATGATAAGTGCTATGGAGAAAAATAAAGCAAGAAAGTCGGGGGCGGGCATGGTGGCTCACTCCTGTAATCCTAATGCTTTGGGAGGCCAAGGCAGAAGGACCACTTGAGGCCAGGAGTTTGAGGTTGCAGGGAGCTATGATCATGTGACTGCACTCCAGTTTGGCAAGACCCTGTTTCAGGGGGGAAAAAAAAAAAAGAAAAGGGGGATAGGAAATTAGGAAAGTGCCAGGAGCAGACATGAGGATATATGTTTTTAAACGACAGGGAGGATTAGCACAGGGAAGGCCTTACCAAGAAGGTAATTTATTTTTTAGAGACAGGGTCTCACTCTTGCCCAGGCTGGAGTGCAATGGTGTGATCCCAGCTCACTGCAACTTCTGCCTCCCAAGCTCAAATGATCCTCACACCTCAGCCTCCTGATTAACTGGGACTACAGGCATACACCACCAACCCTGGCTTGTTTTTTTGTAGGGATGGGGTTTCACCATGTTGCCTAGGCTGATCTTGAACTACTGGGCTCAAGCAATCTGCCCACCTCGGCCACCCAAAGTTCTGGGATAACAGGCGTGTGCCACTGCACCCGGCCTGGTTTTTTGTTTTTGTTTTTTTTTTAATTGATTCCTGTTAAATGCTGACAATAGGTCAGATAAAGAGTTCTCAAAGTAGACCTTTGGATTTAACTATGTGGAGGTCATTGGTAATCTTGTCAAAAGTAGCTTCTTGGGAGTGGTGGAGGTGAAAGCCTATTTCAGATGGGTTTCAGAGAGATTGGGAGGAGAGGCATTGAGTTTAGACATTTCTTTTAAGAGTTCTACAGAGGGGACAGAAGAAGTAGAAGGGGAATGCCAATGAGGATTTGGCAGAGTTTTCTTTAAGATGGAAGAGTTTGCAACCTCCCCCACACCTTTTTTTTTTTTTTAATAATGCGACTGGGAATGACCTAGGAGAAAGAGAAATTAGCAATGTTCTTTCCTTGAAGAGGGATTGGCCCTATATATATGTATACTTTTATGAGACGGGAGGAAAGGCAGAGTACATAGATGCTTATGATGACAGGTTCTTAGATAGTGCAGGAACTTGTAGAAGTGTTTTTTTCTGAATGCTTCTGTTTTCTCAGTGAAGTAGAACGCACGTTCAGAATGAAAATAGGGAAGTATTCTTAGAGATTTGAGGACAGAGGAGAAGGTATAAAGTCATTATCTATGGAAGTGAGGGATTGGACTAGGGTGCAGGCCAGTAAAACATGGCTTGTGAGCCAAATTCTGCCTGCCCTGTGTTTTTGGAAACAAAGTTTTGTTGTAACCCAAGCATGCTCATTTATCTGTTGCTATGGCTGCTTTCCTACTGGAATAGCTGAGTTGAATAGTTACAGCAGAAACCATATGTCTTGCAAAGCATACAGTATTTACTCTCTGGCCCTTTACATAAAAAGTTTGCTGACCTCCAGACTAGGGAAATCTAGTATAATTTCCAGGCAGCCTTAAAAACTCTTTAGAAGTTAATGGTCCAGAATAATGACAAATAGCTGATTGTTGACTTTCACTATCTTCATTGCCCCTGTTAGAGAGTTTTGAGCTGGAAAGACTGACCTGAACAAAGGATGTCAATGTACAGGTTTCTTCCACAAATACTGAGCTCTTGCTAGATGCCAGATACTGTGCTAGCCTTGGGAATTCTTGCTCTCAGGAAGCTTACAATGAACTTAAACCTGATTAAAGACAATTCATGAATATCTGTATGATTTCAAATAGAGAACGGCATGCCCTATATTGCCTGACCAAACAGTGCATCATCAAAGTTATTCAAACTATAGTAGCCTGAGCTGTCTTATTTCTCTTCCTATTCTGTATCAGATCCATTGCTGCTACCCCAGTCCTATAGCTCTTCGATTCATGTCTGTTATGTGGGTGGGTGGAGAACTCACTTTATTACTGCTACCATAGATCTGATACTTCACCACTTGAATCTTGCTCAGAAACCAGAGAAGCTAGCTAATGCCTGCTGTAGCATTTAAAAATTCCATGTGATACAATTATGTATGATTACATTTCAGTTTTGCTATACTTTATATTTGGCTTGTATGATTAAAGTAAACAAAGTAAATTCCATTGTTATAATTGGTTTTGAGTGTTATAGGTTTATTCAAATTAAAGATTTGATTACAGTTTTGTTAAGAGTCATAGCTTAACAGGTATCTGGAGTTCACATGTGCATAGCTATTTCACTGTATAAAAATGGGTTAAGATATTTTGAGATTTTGGTGATATTTCCTGTTTTTAAAGTTTCAGGGGTGTGTCTAATTCTGCTTAGTGCTGGTTTATTTAACAGAAGTCTTAGTTTTTGGATATTAATATTGTGGAATGTTAACAGAGGTGATGTCTAGCTGATCAAACTCAAAGTAAGCTCTTCAGTTTAAATTTTCGATGTGGGCATAAATCAAGTAAAGGTCTAATTTTTAAAACTAATTTCTAGTATTTTTTCTAAACAGATTATGAAGCAATTGTGAAGCTTTCAGATGGCTTTAATGGAGCAGACCTGAGAAACGTTTGTACTGAAGCAGGTAAGGGTTTAAAGTACAGTTTTACTATTGATTTTGATTTTTAAAATTTGCTGAAACCGTTCTGAGTTTGTCTGAAAGCAGAGCGTAGACTTTGCAAGGATTTGGGTTCATGCTGTTCTTTTAGTAATTGATTCCATGAAATAGGAGAAACAGGGCAAGTGAGATGGAAAGAGGGAAAGCTAATATGAGGGTGCACCATTGAGGTAGATGCCGTAGGAAAGGGAGGTTAGATCTCAGAGAAACATACAGAATGCCTTCCAGGATCACCCAGCTGAAAGTTGGGAGACTAGAACATTTATTTACCAGTACTCATCCCCCATTGGATGAGATTTGCCCTTGGTAGTGTTAACTCCTTTGCACTTCTACATGCCTTAGGGTAGAATGTGGAAGGAGAGGCATGTAATAGAACACTGGCCCCCTGAAGTAAGTCTGAGGTGCTACAGAATTGCCTACCACACCTGTGGCTGGAATTAGAATGGGCCAGCACCAGAGGTATCTGCTGCAAAATGAATTGTGTATGTTGTCTAATACTAGTCTATGAGCAGTGTTTTGAAAGATTGATTTATGAATTATGTGATCATGCCATTTGTGTAAAATGTAGTATTTAAATGTAATTCTCTGTGGATTGTGTGATACTATTTTTTTCACTTCTACACGGTATGTAAAAATTGTGTGATGCCATTTTTATTTCCAGTACCAAATAGCTTTAATACCCTACCTAGAATCATTTAGTTTTTGTCTTCCATACAGAATCTTTAAATAGAAAAAATAAACTTCTACAGTATAGTTACTGACTTTATAGGTTATAGATTTTCTTAAGTGTTAGAATATGTGATTTCCTCTTGCTTTTCATATCATGTTTAGCCTTAGTAAATTCAGCACAGTGTTTAAAGCGGCTGCTCAGGGAGGGCTTCTCAGTACAGGTATCTTCATGGGTATTGGGTATGCTGTGAGTCAGTATCTGCATCACATATGCAGGTCAGATACTTCCGTTCACATCTAGAAATGCTGTCAATACAAATCAGGGTAAATCCTGCTCACAGAGCCTTATCAATAAACTAAACTATTTAGAGGTAAACTGTCATATAGCTTGAACAAGTTAGAGTAATTTATGACATTCTCTTTCCAAAATGTAAACCAGACCAAATTATTATCAGAAGATTGTTTTGGTTAGATTGTAATCCAAATGCAAGCTGTGCAGTGAACTTAAAGGCTGTTGCTATCAAAGTATATGCTTTTTTTCCTTACATATTCTTACAAATTTACCTTTAGTTATTGCAAACGAGCTATAACTTCTGTGTGTATTAAAATTTTAGTTTTTTAACTAGGTGGGACATTCACATCTGGAAACATACTGAAATTCTTATCTTCTTTTTAGACTTGAAGCCTGTTTTGTTAACATTTTTCTGTAAGTTAAAATACACTTGATTCAACTACAGTTGCCCTTCCTGTTCAGGTCCTGACATTATCTCTTTTGGATTAGAATACATCTCTGTTTTATTTTTTCTTTTGAGATGGAGTCTCACTCTGGCCCAGGCTGGAGTATAGTGGCATGATAACTGCTCCCTGTAGCCCAGACCTGATCATTTCTCCTTTATCTCCCAGTAGCTGGGACTGTAGGCATGCGCCACCACACCCAGTTAATTTTTGTATTTTTTGTATAGACGGGTTTCACCAAGTTGTCCAGGCTGGTCTCAAATTCCTGAGCCCGAGTAATCCATCCACCTGGGCCTCCCAAAGTGCCGGGATTACAGGCAAAAGCTACCAGGCCTGCCCAGGCATCTCTTGTGCAGATTTACTCATTCACTAAAGTGATTTGGAAAACAGCCATGTGTGCAAGGTTTACAAAAATAACTTACCTAGTTTCACTGTAGCTTTCTAAACAAGTTTTGAAACTTTGTTATTTTTTAAAAATCAGTCATTTCCATTCACCTGGTTTCTAGGACAACATAGATTGTTTCCTTATGTAGAAATCTAGAAAGGAAAGATAGGAAATAATCCTTGAAATCTTCTATTTTAACTCCCTCATTTTATGTAAGTGAAAATTCAGTACAGGCAGATCCTCAATGGAAATATTAGAATTCATTTAATTAGTAGATAGCAATAACCTTATCTGCTTTAGTTTATCATGAGTTAGGATTATCTCGAAATCTGGGACTCATATCCATGACACAACTAATGTTTAAAAAACTGCATACAAGGAAACTTTTACCCCTTTGTGAAATAGTATTTGAGAAGGTACTTGTCAAAAAGTTGAAGGAAAAAATTGAGTTGTGATACTCAAATATGAATCTAATAAAAATACCAATTTGTACATAAATTAGGTAAATTTTAACACATGAATAATGACTCTGGGTTTTGCTAAAACCCGCTGTTGGCTTTCTATATGATTCCCTATTCTCAAAGTTTTTGATTATTAACAAAAAATGGCTATCAAACTTACTCAAGATTTTTTTCCCCATAAATGTGTGCCTTCCAGCAAATTGCTTCCTTGTGAAGTTAAATTACGCTTAAAATGTATATGTGTTGGTAGTTTTGATTTGCTTCGGTTTTTTATGCTTGTTTTTATTAAGAGCTACAATCAGATACAGGGACCATTTAAACCTGATTTTATTTTATTTATTTTTTTGAGATGGAGCCTCACTCTGTCACCCAGACCGGAGTACAGTGGTTCGATCTTGGCTCACTGCAACCTCTGCCTCCCGGGTTCAAGCGATTCTCCTGCCTCAGCCTCCCGAGTAGCTAGGGTTACAGACGCCCACCACTACGCCCGGCTAATTTTTGTGTTTTTAGTAGAAATGGGGTTTTACCATGTTGGCTAGGCTGGTCTTGAACTCCTGACCCCAGGTGATCCGTCCACCTTGGCCTCCCAAAGTGTTGGGATTACAGGTGTGAGCCACCGTGCCTGGCCTTGAACCGGGTGTTAAATATTCATATAATTGTCTTACCTGTTTTTGTTTTAGAAAATAATCACAACACTGCTATGGATTTTTTTTTTTTTTTTTTTTTTTGAGATGGAGTCTTGCTCTGTCGCCAGGCTGGAGTACAGTGCCACTATCTCAGCTCACTGCAACCTCTGCCTCCTGGGTTCAAGCCATTCTCCTGCCTTAGCCTCCTCAGTAGCTGGGACTACAGGCGCACGCCACCATGCCCAGCTAATTTTTTTTTATTTTTTGTATTTTTAGTAGAGATGGGGTTTCACCATGTTGGCCAGGATAGTCTCAATCTCTTGACGTCGCAATCTGCCCACCTTGGCCTCCTAAAGTGTTGGGATTACAGGCGTGAGCTACCACGCCCAGCCTGTGGATTTTAATTGAAAAAGATAGTGGTTTTTAGCAAATTAGAACTACTGGCTCAGAAGTAATAAATCTAAGCTTCACATTTATTCCATAGAATTATATTGTTTTTCTTATAATGAACATATAATTCATATGTGATATATAGCAGTCATGTTGTTTTATTCTCCACAGGTATGTTCGCAATTCGTGCTGATCATGATTTTGTAGTACAGGAAGACTTCATGAAAGCAGTCAGAAAAGTGGCTGATTCTAAGAAGCTGGAGTCTAAATTGGACTACAAACCTGTGTAATTTACTGTAAGATTTTTGCTGGCTGCATGACAGATGTTGGCTTAATGTAAAAATAAAGTTAAAGAAAATAATGTATGTATTGGCAATGATGTCATTAAAAGTATATGAATAAAAATGACTAACATCATAAAAATTAGTAATTCAGCTTTTAAGATACAGAAGAAATTTGTTAAAGTTGCATTTATTGCAGCAAGTTACAAAGGGAGAGTGTTGAAGCTTTTCATATTTGCTGTGTGAGCATTTTGTAAAATATTGAAAGTGGTTTGTTTGAGATAGTGGTATAAGAAAGCATTTCTTATGACTTATTTTGTATCCTTTGTTTTCCTCATCTAAAAAGTTGAATAAAATCTGTTTGATTCAGTTCTCCTACATATATATTCTTGTCTTTTCTAAGAGTATATTTACTATGGTCCTTTAGGTTCTTTAGCAAGTAAACTATTTGATAACCCAGATGGATTGTGGATTTTTGAATATTATTTTTAAATAGTACACATACTTAGTGTCTTCTTAAATAAAACATGGATATGTGGGTATGTCTGTACTCCTCCTTCCAGAAAGTATTTACACATTCTTCATCTACTGTGATTAAGCTCATTGTTGGTTAATTGAAAATATACGTGCACATCCATAACTTTTGAGTATGATTCAACGTAATATTTGCTAATATGTGACTTGGTTTTCTTGGTTTATATAAGATGATAGGTCCCTGTTGAGGACGTGAAGGTCTGGACCCTCTTCTAGGAAAAATTCTAACATACAATTTTGCATATACTATAATTTCAGGAAATGTATTGTTTCCCAAGCTCATCCAAGGACTCTTTAGGTATCTATGGATAGCTGGCTAAGAGTGTGTGATGTAGGGGATGTAGGAGCGTCAGAAATGTCCAAAACAAGATTTCTGTTACCTATATATGATTCTTTCTTATATCATCTGGCAATAAAAGCTACAACAAAGTACACAAAGGAATCATCATTGGGCATCAATAATTATTAAAGATGCTGGTGAAAAGAAAAGACAACTTCAGTTTCATAAACACTAAAGAACCAAAAATACATGACCTAGCTAATTATACAATAATTCTTCAAATTAAAAACTTCCTAGCAGGATATTATGTGCCTTTTTATAATTTTAGAAGATGAAGAACAGTTAAAATAGTGATAGAAAAAATGGAGTGCTCAAGTTAGCCATCTCATACTCAAATTATTGTACAGTTCTATTTCTGTGTTGGTAGTGCATTTTATGTGACAAAGAATGTAGAAGGAGGTTTAAGTCAAATATCTATGTGATCTTTTCACTTATAATTTGCATTTAGTTAAGGAGTGACTATCTTGCCTTTTACCTTTGTGCTGGTGGTGGTTTTTTAAAGAATCAATTTGGTGTACAAATCCTTTTTTTATTTTCGATTTTTTTTTTGAGATGGAGTTTCGCTTTTGTTGCCCAGACTGTAGTGCAATGGCACTATCTCGGCTCACTGCAACCTCCGCCTCCCGGGTTTAAGCGGTTCTCCTGCCTCAGCCTTCCAAGTAGCTGCGATTACAGGCATGCGCCACCACACCCAGCTAATTTTTGTATTTTTAGTAGAGAGAAGGTTTCTCCATGTTGGTCAGGCTGGTCTCGAACTCCCGACTATTTTGCCCAGGCTGGCAAACTCCTTTTAAAAGATATTGAAAGCCATCTGTTTTTTTTATTTCAAAATATAATAATTAATGGAAGAAATTTTACAGTATTATATACAATTTACTGAGTCAGCTATCAGTTCCTTTTTCTGATTTTTTCTAGTTGCAATTCTTGATATTTTCTAGGTAATCTAAACTGAGTTGTATTTTCAAGTACTCTTAAAATACTTTAAAAAAATTTTAAAGCATTGAGCCGTTTAATTCTTTGCTTAAAGGTGATGGGTGTTTCATTTTCTGTATGGCACCACGTGATTTTAAATTGAACTCTTCATTTATTAGTCATTTGGTTATAAACTCAGCATAGATTGCGCAGAATTTTGAGAGGGGAGAAACTATAGCTTTCCTTTTGGATGCCACTGTCTGGTGGGTAGCATGTTTTGCTTGTTTGTTCTTATGTTAAAGAAGGGCTGTACGTCTAGTCTGGAAAGGGCAGAGCTGGCTCGGACCGCCCCACTGCCTTTCCCAGGACCTTCACTCGTCCTGTCCCACCGCAGCCCCGCCTCCTCCACGCCGGGTGAGCTGTGGCCTAGCAGTATTCGAGGCTCCGCCCCCCAGCGTCTGCGCTCTAGCGAAGGGGCGGAGCAGGGCGGTGGCGCGCTGACACCTGGCGGCGGCGGAGGGCGGGCAGAAGGCAAACGTGGGCTGGTATTGGCTGAGGCGACGCGGGTGGAGGGGGCGGGAGGGAGGCGGGGAGACCGTTGTCGGGCTGGTGCCTGTGCTGGATCTTGGGCGGCCTGAGGGGTGCGGAGACCGGGGGAGGGAGACGGCAGCGGCATGGCGGCCGGGTGTAAGACGCCCGACCCTCCTCTTCCCTGTCTTCGCCGCCGCCGCCGCTGGAGTCACTGGGACCCTCTAGTCTGCGTGTGTTAGTTGTAAGCCCGCCGCCTGCCTGTCAGCCCTCCGCTCTGCCGGCCCTCCTTCCTTCCGCCGCCGCAGCCAGCCCGAGGGTCGGCCGGCTGTGTAACACTCTCCCACCCCACCCACCAGCCCGCGGGCCAGCACCATGGAGGACGTGAAGCTGGAGTTCCCTTCCCTTCCACAATGCAAGGAAGACGCCGAGGTGAGTCGCTCCCGTGGCTGCCACGCACAGGCCTCTCCCTGTGGCTCCGGCCAAGGGGCGACCCCAGTCCCCAACCGTCTTAGCCCCCACCTGCGCGGGCTCCCTGCCTCCTGAGGGCGTCCTGAGATCTCTGAGGCCGAGCAGTCGGCTCCAGTCCCCACTGAGTTCCTCGTCCTCTCCAGACCCCGTGGAGGGGCAGCGTCTGGTGTACTTACATTTGAGAAGAGGAAAAGCAATCTCTTAGTCCCTAGGCTTGGCATCCAGGACTGACCTGGAGTAAGGTTCCTCTTTTATTGTCAAAGTAACAGGAGAGCGAAGTTGGTTTAGTCTCCTTTTGAGGAATATCTGTGGTGTAAACGACTCACTTGTGGGACACATGGCCCCACATGTGGAATAGACTCGGCGCCTGAAGTTTGGAAGCGCGCCTTCGAAAAGTTTCCCAAAGTTTTTTGTTTGTTTTTAGACAAAGCTATGACCCGCACAATAAAGTGTCTCAAAGCTAGCTCATCTGAATCTGAGAACTCTTAATCAGAAATCTTGACCTTTGGAGGAAAATTAATATTGAAAGTAAAATTCTATATACCTTTTCTCCTGGTTTCTAATTTGTGGCTATTTTTACTCCACCTTAGATCCCTGCCTGCTGTTTCTACTCGGATTTTTTTTTCATCTGTTGCTAGTTTAACATTTTACGGCATTGCAGACTACTAAATTAGAATTTTCTGGAGGCTAAATTAACAAGACGAAGACACTCAGCTATACTTTAGTAGGATTAGGAAAGAAAATCTAACATCGCTAGTTAAAAATACCTTTAAAGTAGTTGGGAAAAATAAAGCCCTATTTTTAGGAGACCATTCAATTGATTCCGAATGTTTATTCTATTGAATATCTTCATTTGAGGTTCACTTTTTTTTTTTTTCGAGACGGAGTCTTGCTCTGTCGCCAGAGGCTGGAGTGCAATGTGGCGCGATCTCGGCTCACTGCAACCTCCGCCTTCCGGGTTGAAGGGATTCTCCTGCCTCAGCCTCCTGAGTAGCTGGAACTACAGGCGCGCACCACCACGCCCAGCTAATTTTTGTGTTTTTAGGGGAGACGGGTTTCACCATTTTGGCCAGGGTGGTCTCGATCTCCTGACCTTGTGATCAGCCCGCCTCGGCCTCCCAAAGAGCTGGAATTGCAGGTGTGAGCCACCGCGCCCGGCCTAGGTTCACATTGTTGTTTGGAGGGCTCTCTTGTGGTATTGATGCTTGACAATTACATTTGTTTTAAGAGTAGAGACTTTGTGACTATCACTGTTGCAACATGGAGTGCAGTGGTGCGATCTCGGTTCACTGCAGTCTCGAACTCCCGTGCTCAAGCCATCCTTACACCTCAGCCTCTCAAGTAGCTGGGATCACACAGGGCTAATTTTTATTTTCTTTTTTTGTAGCGATGGGGTTTTTCCTCAGGCTGGTCTCGAACTCTTGGCCTCAAGATCCTCCTCCCTTGTCCTCCCAATGTGTTGGGATTACAGGTGTGAGCCACTGCACCTGGCCCAAGAATATACTCTTGTTTTTTTTTCTTTTTTTGAGACAGTTTCAATCTTGTTGCCCCAGGCTGGAGTGCAGTGGCGCTATCTCGGCCCATGGCAGCCTCTGCCTCGGGTCTCGGTTCAAGCAGTTCTCCTGCCTAAGCCTCCGGAGTAGCTGGGATTACAGGCGCGCATCACCATGCCCAGCTTTTTTTTTTTTTTTTGAGACAGAGTCTCCCTCTATAGCCCAGGCTGGAGTGCAGTGGCGGGATCTGGGCTCACTGCAAGCTCTGCCTCCCGGGTTCACGCCATTCTCCCGCCTCAGCCTCCCGAGTAGCTGGGACTACAGGCACCCGCTACCACACCGGGCTAATTTTTTTTTTTTTTGAGACGGAGTCTTGCTCTGTCACCCAGGCTGGAGTGCAGTGGCGCAATCTCGGCTCACTGCAAGCTCCGCCTCCCGGGTTCACGCCATTCTCCTGCCTCAGCCTCTCCGAGTAGCTGGGACTACAGGCGCCCGCCACCACGCCCGGCTAATTTTTTTGTATTTTTAGTAGAGACGGGGTTTCACCGTGTTGGCCAGGATGGTCTCAAACTCCTGATCTTGTGATCCGCCTGGCTTGGCCTTCCAAAGTGCAGGGATTACAGGCGTGAGCTACCGCGCCCGGCCAATATACTCTTAGAAAAAAAGAGGTTTAGACTAGTTATAAAAATGAGGCAGGAGAATGGCGTGAACCCGGGAGGCGGAGCTTGCAGTGAGCCGAGATTGCGCCACTGCACTCCAGCCCGGGCGACAGAGCGAGACTCTGTCTCAAAAAAAAAAAAAAAAAAAAAAAATGAATTTATACTTAACATACAATAATGTGAATGAAGAGAATGGTTTTATTGATTGATTGATTGATTGATTGAGACGGAGTTTCACTCTTGTTGCCCTGGCTGGAATGCGGTGGCGCGATCTCCGCTCACTGCAGCCTCCGCCTCCCGGATTCAAAAGATTCTTCTGCCTCAGCCCCCTGAGTAGCTGGGATTACAGGCGCCTGCCACCACGCCCGGCTAATTTTTGTACTTTTAGTAGAGACGGGGTTTCACCATGTTGGCCATGCTGGTCTGGAACGCCAGACCTGAAGTGATCCGCCTGCCTCGGCCTCCCAAAGTGCTGGGATTACAGGCTTGAGCCACCGCGAAGGAGTATGCTTTCATATCCTCAAAATGATTCAGTAATTTCAGCACTTAACTGCAAGCAACCTTACAAATAATGTAGAGGAGTCCCACATTCCAGGTGAAGAAATTGCACCTTACTGAAAATAAGTGATGTGCCAAATTAACAACACAGTAGCACAAGACACAGAAGGACCTTGGCCTCCTAATTCATTGTTCTTTTTAATACACTTCAATTCTTCCCTGCCCTAATCTTAAAAATTCTAGTTTAAAATTTTTCCAGACTTTGCATTTAATCTGTTACTGTGTATATCATTATGTATGCCTTATTCCTGCAAAACTGATAAATTCTTGCAGGGAATATATACCTGTCTTTTCCGTGTGGGACTGCTGAAAACACATTCTTTTTCTATGCTACCAGATGTGTGGGGGTTTTTCCATACCAAGCAGTTTTACAGCAGGCATGAACTGAATGTCCCATAATTCAATTCTGACACGTATGTACCTGAAGTTAGTCAGATCCCACAGGTTAATGGCTCAGTCCCACAAGGCTGTCCCCAACCTCAGATGGTAATCACAAGTAGTAGGTTGTCACCTATACACTCTGACTGACTGCAAATCAGGGTTCCCGTTACTCCCTCGTTGGTTCAGTTAACTTGCTAGAGTGGCTTACAGGACTCAGGGAAGTACATTTACGGGTTTATTATAAAGGATATTACAAAAGATCAGTGAACAGCCAGAAGGAAGAGATGAATAGGGCAAGGTATGGGGGAAGGGGCACACCACCATCCCAGTGTCACCAGTAGAGTCAGGATTGCAAGTTGTCCAGGTTCCTGGCGTTTTGAACAAAGAATTGGACAAAACTCCAAGCAAAGAGAATGAATCAACAAAAGAACAAAAGCAGGGATTTATTGAAAACAAAGTACACTCCACAGTGTGGGAGCCGCCCTAGCAGCACTCCCCCCCCAACCCCACCCCACCCCCGCCGCTTTACTGAATCTTCTTGGGTCCAAATACCCCCTAGAAGTTTCCCATTGGCCACTCCATGCTCACCTCATGTAAATGAAGAGGTGGCTTGCAATCGGTCTGATTGGTTGCCAGAACCCCCACTCCCCATCAGTCCGCTTGGTCGTGGACAGCGACCATTCAGTGGCTAGAGTGAAGTTACAAAGTTGCAAACGAAGATTCCACCCGCAATCAGTCTGATTTGTTGACGACAACCGATTTTTCTACTGTGCAGAAAAGGTAGGTCGTTTGCAACAGGAGTAGCCTCTGGTCCTTTTGTTACTTAGGCGTGGAAAGTTAGGGTTTTCCCTTCAATTTAGTTCTGGGAAGTCGGGGTGAAACAGCCTTAGATTCCCTGTCTCCAGACCTTATTCACCTGCCTCACTAGCACTTCCAGTGTTTTCATCCATAAGCTCAACAAATCTTATTCAACGGTTTTTGTAGAACTTCATCTCCATCCCCTCCCATAGAGGTGTGTGTGTGTGAGGCTGAGAGTTCAACCCTCTTGTCACATGGTCTTTCTGGTGACTGGCCCCACCCTAAATCACTTCATTAGCATAGTCAGGTTTGATCAAAATAAGTGGCTCATAAATAACCAAAGACACTCCTATTAGAAAATTCCAAGAGTTTTAGGAGGACTGTGACAGGAACTGGAGAGAAAGACCATGTATTTCATATTGTATCAGAAGGACAGAGGTAATGCTTAAAGCTAGTGGATAATGATGCAAGTATTGTCTGCTGAAAGCCAATTCATTCCATATTTCATAATATTGCATGTTTGGTATCTTTTGGTTGCAAGCAACAAAAACGAACTTAAGAAAAAGAAGTAATTAAATCCAGCCGGGCGCGGTGGCTCACGCCTGTAATCCCAGCACTTTGGGAGGCCGAGGCGGACGGATCACGAGGTCAGGAGATCATGACCATCCTGGCTAACACGGTAAAACCCCGTCTCTACTAAAAATATACAAAAAAAAAAATTAGCCAGGTTTGGTGGTGGGCGCCTGTAGTCCCAGCTACTTGGGAGGCTGAGGCAGGAGAATGGCGTGAACCTGGGAGGCGGAGCTTGCAGTGAGCCGAGATCTAGCCACTGCACTCCAGTCTGGGAGACAGAGCGAGACTCCATCTCAAAAAAAAAACAAAAAACGTAATTAAATCCAGAAGGGTAGTGATGCAGCTAGTTTCAAGGATTTGACCAAACCTAGGTATTATAAAACTTCAGAACTGCCTTTGTCTCTCATGAGTTCTTATCTCTACTTTCAGAGTCTCTGCTTTCTCTCTGGCGTCTCCAAAATGTGAAGCTTGGCCCTCTGGGGTCACACCTTTATGAGCTTGGTTATTGAGGAATAAAACTGAACACTTCCAGCTTCTGTGTTTGAAATCTAGAGGAATCGCCCAATTTAGGTCATGTTCCCACACTTTGGATCAGTCACCGTAGCCAGGAAAGGGCAGATACAATGAGGGGCCCAATCTAGGTCCTATCCCTAATTCCTTGGCTAGAGGAGTGAAGTTTATTGTTCGTAGCCCTCCCACCAAAACCATAGGAACATTTCCACAGGTAGAGGGTACTTCCTGGGCTGATAAAGCTATACATAGGGGCCACATAAATAAACTATTAAATAGGAGCATATAGTTATTCATAATAAACTGACTAATAAGCACTGTTAGTTTTTTTTTTTTTTTTTTTTTTTTGAGACGGAGCCTCGCTCTGTCACCCAGGCTGGAGTGCAGTGGCGCGATCTCGGCTCACTGCAAGCTCCGCCTCCCGGGTTCACGCCATTCTCCTGCCTCAGCCTCTCCGAGTAGCTGGGACTACAGGCGCCGCCACCACGCCCGGCTAATTTTTTTGTATTTTTAGTAGAGACGGGGTTTCACCGTGGTCTCGATCTCCTGACCTCGTGATCCGCCCGCCTCGGCCTCCCAAAGTGCTGGGATTACAAGCGTGAGCCACCGCGCCCGGCCTAAGCACTGTTAGTTTTCTAATCTCCAGTGAGTTAATGTAAAGTGTCAAATGGTCTTAAGTAGTTAGAGTGATCACCCAGCATTGTTTCTTTGACGTAGAGAGCACCACCTGGAAAGCCAAATTACAGACCAAATTTAATAAAAATGGAATTCAAGCAGAGTTCAGTGAATGCTTTTAATATTAATGTGATCAAGCTATGATAGTTTGATGATTCTGTCACCTCTACAAGAATATTACTTTCACATTTCTTGAAATATTGGTATTTGTATAGGACAGTGCTAACAAAAATTTAGTATAGATCAGTCCGTTTGCAAAAAGATTGTTACTTTTTTTGTTTAAAACTTTTTCATGAATTTCCATTGTTTTGAAGATGAAGTTTAAACCCTTGACATTTCCAGGGTCCTGTATGGTCTGGCATCTGCATACCTCTCTAACCTCATTATGAGCTACTCTTCTTGCTCCTTTCTCTGTAAGCCCTAGCCATATTTATCTTCTCTCAGTTCCTGGAATGCTTTAATTTCCACCCCCCACCCCCGCCCTCAGGGCCTTTATGTTTGCTATTTTCTCCTGCCTTGGCCGCCAGCACCTTCCTTACCCTCACCTAATTAACTGCTTACCCTTGGGTTAGAACCCACTTCAGGCAACATTTCTTCAGAGAAGCTTTTCCTGTTTGGCAGTTTCTCTAACTCCTTTCCTCATCCTCTAGACTGGTTCAATTCCCCAGGTACTATAGCACTTGGTACTTTAATACTACCTTTGTAACACTTACAATTTTTGGTCATTGTCTATTTTCCATTTAGACTGAACCTTTCATAAGAGAGCTTAGATATTAGGAAGAAGGAGCAGCTGATAGTACCAATTTTTAAGCAAATTGGTTGTAGCTGGGGCTGTTGGTTTTATAATTTAAAAGTTAATGTTTTATCTTCTCTTCTGATAGAAAATGAAATATTTATTTCCATTGCAGTTTAGCAACTTTCCATGTTTCCCTTTCCATTTTTCTTGTGAATCCCGTAGTACAGGATCAAAGATAGGAATTACTTAACATACCTGGCTGAGGATTCCTTTTCTAGCTCTTTTATTTAGAATGGTGCTTTTTAACCCTTACTGTAGAGTAAGGAATTTTTTAAAAATACTGATGCCTGGACCCTACCAGCACTTATTGTAGTTTAATTTATCTGAATGAAGCTAGGTGATTCTAATGTGCAGTCAGGTTTAAAAATTGCTGGTTTAGAAAATATCTTGAGTACTCTTCTGCCCCTCTAGTCCCTGCCCATCCTGTCTTTTTATTTGAGTGAAACATTTTCTTTTCTCCTTTGGTTTAAGCAAAGATCAAGCTTGGTGTGGGAATTAAAGGAAAAGCACTTTGGAGGGATTTACCTATTTTTTGTAGGAGAGAAACTGCAATACTAACTTTTCTGTTTTGTGGAATGTCCCAGTGCAAGTCTAGTATTCTGATGTTTTTTTTCTTCCCCAAACTGTTGCCCCCCACCTCCAGCCTATGTACAATTTGTATTCTATTTTAGTATTGTGTATATAGGATTCAGCACTATCCTCAAACGTATGAACATATCCCCTGCGGATAAGGGGGGACTACTGTATTTGTAAAAGTTCATATTTCATATTTCAATCCATATAACAATTATTTTATCTAATGGTTACAGTCTATATCCTTCATTGATGTGTTTATTTGAGGGTCTTTGAACATTTTTGTAACTTTTTTTCTATCCAAATGCAGTTTTATAAATCATTTATATGGGAAGGAAGGAGATAATTCTGAAGGATGTTTTAACATGTGGTACCTTCTAGCTCATGTTGATTGAAAGATTTTCACTTGTGAATTAATTTGTCTCAGAATCATGGTGTTATTTTGAGGGTTATTTTGGTTTATCTAGCTTGTCTTGGTTTGGTTAATGTGGTTGAACTGCTTGGCTACTCATAAGGTTTGGGAAATTGATTTCTACAAATTAATTACAGTAGTAGCTTAAAATAGATCATTGGTGGTGATATGGAGATGCCTCCATTAATACCACGGTTTCTAAAATGATAGATTTCAGCAGTAGTGTGAGCAGGCTGAGATTAAGAATTAAGTGTGATAGCGGCAAGACTTGGTTATTAGACACGTGTTCAGACAGATGGATATGCGGTAGAAGAAGACTATGAGCATTCAGACTTAAAATCTTGGTTAGTAGGATCCATGGACAGGCAGGGTTTTTTTTGTTTGTTTGTTTTTTAACAGGTTGGAGTGCAGTGGAGCGATCTCGGCTCACTGCAAACTCCACCTCCTGGGTTCATGCCATTCTCCTGCCTCAGCCTCCCGGGTAGCTGGGACTACAGGCGCCTGCCACCACGCCCGGCTAATTTTTTGTATTTTTAGTAGAGACGGGGTGTCACCGTGTTAGCCAGGATGGTCTCGATCTCCTGACTCTGTGATCCGCCCGCCTCGGCCTCCCAAAGTGCTGGGATTACAGGCGTGAGCCACTGCGTCCAGCCGACAGGCAGGTTTAAGATTTGTTCTGTAGGTGGTAATCTGGGTTAGGGCAGCAAAGAAGGTGGATTCTGAGATCAGCATCTGATGATAACACCAGGAGTAGTTCCAAATGAACTTTTCTGTGAGAGAAAGCTTTCTAGGTTTTAAAGGATCCATACCTATTGCAGTAATTACTAATGTTCTCTGAAGAAGGCTTCTTATCTGTCCTGTGACTAGGAATAATTTTTCATTCCCTCCTACTATACAGCTTGCTTTTCCCTCTTATAATATCTTCCATATATATATCTCAAGAGAGTCTTTCATGTTGTATTACATATAACCTTATGGAAAGCTCAAAATTTCTTTGAAGCCTCTTGTTTTGCTAAAAGGTTCAGGTAAATTTTGCATTCTATCCCATATGTGCCTGTCTGTTTTAATATAAAAATTGTTTAAATTAGTAACCAGTGAAAATACTGTTTCTCCCTAAAGAATTTTTTTGATAAAATTGATACTTCGGTGGTTTTGAGTGTCTTTTGGCATATTGCCAAACGAAGGTGTTGAGGAAATGCCACTCCAAAATATGACACCTTGGTATATTGATTACTTTAAGTTGGAAACACTTGCAAAGTAGCAAATGCAAAGAAAGACTTTCTCTGAACTCCTGTTACCTACCTAAGGACAGATCCTCCAAAAGAAGCTCAATTTGCTCCTAGGGAGTTTGATCAACCAGAGAAGATTATCTCTTATCACTGAAGAGGAGAGTAAAAGTCAGCACTACACCCAGACAAACTGTCACAAAGTATCATCTATTATTATTCTAAGGGCCCATTTATCTTTCTCCAGAATTATTCTTCTAAAATGCCTATATACCCCTACCCCCATCCTATATAAAGGGCATATAAGCTCCTAAATACCACTGTTTTGTTCTTTTTTGTATACACTTTTCTTTCCTGTGATACCCCCATGCACATAATAAATTTGTATACCTTTTCTCCTTTTAGTTTATTTCATAGACTGGTTTTAAATGTCACTGATTTTTTTTTTGTTTATTTGTTTTTGGTATATACTTTTTAAAAATATCACTGGTTTTTTTTTTTTTTGGTATGCACTTTTCTTTCCTGTGATACTCCCATACACATAATAAATTTGTATACCTTTTCTCCATTTAGTTTATTTCATAGACTGTTATCGAATCCTAACGGTAGAGGGAAAGCCTTCCTTCCCTTACACAAGTATTTCCCAGAATATATGTACACCATTCCTTGATATTTGTTGCCCTGTTTTTTTTTCTTTAATTACACAAAATTTAGTGATTTCACTTTAGATAAATTCAAAAGTACACATTTCTTTAATTGATTTTCTTCTTTCTCACAGCTCTGACAAGTTGCTTCAGGAAGATAAGGCTGGCTGTTAGACTACTTGAGAATCTTTTAAAAGGAAAAAAGTCAATAGCATTTAGTGCAGTAGATCTCTGAAATGCATCTATTTTGTGCTTATTCTATGTCAGGCACTGTGCTTATCATTAGGGGTACCATGACTAAAAAGAGTCTTTGGCCTAAAGTCTTTAAAAACTGTTTTCTTTTTCCGTTCTTTTTTTTTTTTTTTTTTTTTTCTTGAGATAGGGTCTGTCTCTGTTGCCCAGGCTGGAGTGCAATGGCACCATCATGACTCACTGCAGCCTCAACCTCCCAAGCCCAAGTGATCTTCCTGCCTCAGCCTCCCAAGTAGCTAGGACCTCAGTCATGCACCACCACCGCACCTGGCTAATTTTTTAGTTTTTGTAGAGATGAGGTCTCCCTATGTTGGCCCAGGCTGGTCTTGAACTTGGGCTCAAGCCATCCTCCTGCCCCAGCCTTCCAAAGGGCTGGGATTACAGGTGTGAGCTACCATACCTAGCTAAAAAACTCATATATAAAAAGATTACCATAACGTATTGGTAAGTTAAAGAATCTAGGCTGGGCGCGGTGGCTCATGCCTGTAATCCCAGCACTTTGGGAGGCCGAGGCAGGTGGATCACGAGGTCAGGAGTTCAAGACCAGCCTCGCCAAGATGGTGAAACCCCATCTCTACTAAAAATACAAAAATTAGCCAGGTTTGGTGGTGGGCGCTTGTAATCCCAGCTACTCGGGAGGCTGAGGCAGATAATTGCTTGAACCTGGGAAGTGGAGATTGCAGTGAGCCAAGATCATGCCACTGCATTGCACTCCAACCTGGGCAACAGAGCGAGACTCCATCTCAAAAAAAAAAAAAAAGAAAGTATCTGGTAAACAATTATGTTTCCCTCATTGCTGGCTTAGAAATTACATGCTTTATTTCTATTCTGTTAAATATCCATAAATTAATCATTATTTTATGCAGCCAATATTTGTTTAATTGTAACTATATGTTTGCCGTAAAGTTCATTCTTACATTGAAAGACTGTATAGTGTATTGATTAAGAGAATGAACTCTGGATTCAGACTATCTGGATCCAAAATCAAGTTACTTAGGTTCTCTATGACTAAAATAGACAATGATAGTATCCTTTCTTCAAAGAACATCTCAACTTTTTTTCTTTAAAGATATTTTTCTGAGCGTATATTCTTAATTAACAGTTATTTTTGTCCTGCCACTTTGTATGAATTATTCGTGTCCTCTGGCTTCTATTCATGCAATTGAGAAGTCAGTGTCCATCTGATTGTCCCTCCTTTGTATGTAATCTGTCTTTTGTCTAGTTGATCAATAAAGGTAAAATTTATATAGTGTAATGTACAAATAGTAAGTGTGCAATTCATTGAGTTTTGATTAACATACACTAATGTAATCCGCCCCATCAAGATACACGAACATTCTATTAGCATAGAAGGTTACATCTATTTCCAGGCATTTCCTCTCCCATTCCACAATAGGAAACCGGATTTCTATCAACATAGATTGGTTTTCCTTGCTCTTGAACTTGATACAAATGGAATCATGCAAATGGACTCTTTTGTGTGTGGCTTTCTTCACTGAGCATAGTGTCAATGAAATTCATCCATGTTGTTGTGTTTATGAGTACTTCATAGACTTTTATCCCTGAGTACTATTCCTTTGTATGAAGAGACCATAGACATTTGAGTTCTTTGAGACTACAATAAATAAAGCTGCTATAAATATTCATGTACAAGTCTTTGTGTGGATATATGTTTATATATATATATATATATATATATATTTTTTTTTTTTTTTTTTTTTTTTTTTTGGTAAAGCCCAGGAGTGGAATGGCTAGATATTATAATAGGGTAGGTGTATGTTTACCATTTCATTTTACATTCCCACCAGCAATGTATGAGAGTCCCAGTTGCTCCACATCATCACCAGCATTTGGTGTTGTCAATTTTTTTTACTTTAACCATTCTAATGGTATGTAATGATATCTTTTGATTTTACTTTTGAGTTTCGTGTGTGTGTGTGTGTGTGTGTGTGTGAGAGAGAGAGAGAGAGAGAGATGGAGTCTCACTCTGTCACCCAGGCTGGAGTGCAGTGGTGCAATCTCGGCTCACTGCAATTTCCACCTCCCAGATTCAAGCAACTCTCCTGCCTCAGCCTCCCGAGTAGCTGGGACTACAGGCATGCCACCTCCATGCCTGGCTAATTTTTATATTTTTAGTAGAGACAGGGTTTCACCATGTTGCCCAAGCTGGTCTCAAACTTCTGGGCTCAAGTGATCCACTTACCTCAGTCTGCCAGAGTGCTTGATAATTTACAGGCATAAGCCACCGCACCTGGCCTATTCAGTGATCTTTAATTTCAATTATACTTCTTATTTCTACATATTCTGTGTTTTTAAAAATCAATTTCTTAGTCTTTGGTCATATTTTGATACTGTAATTTCTTTAAATTTTTTATATTTTTCGTTATTGCTTATAATATCTGCAGTTTTGTAAGTGTAACTCAGTTGTTTCTGCTTCCTGTGGTGGCTCATTTCCTGTTTTTAAATTAGTTTTTGATTGTGAGCTTGTTGGGACTTTATCTGTGTGAATTATTTCTGATCTAGGTTTAAGGTGTGTTTTTCTAGAGAATATGCATTTGCTTCTTCCAGGAATCCAGGGATGCAATCTACCCAGGACCACTTACATTAAATTCTCACTTGGTCTCACAAAAGTAATTGAATTCCAACCCCAAACTTGAGTGGATGCCAGATTGTGATTAGGAAGACCCCACTCCACCACTACCAATACCTACCCAGAGCCAAAGCTAGGAAAGACAAGAGTATACTCACTTCTGTGGGATGAGTTGAGTTTTTGTTTTTTTTTTTTCCTTCCCTAGTTTATCTTTCACTGAGGATGTTGCCTTTGGGCGTTCTAGCTTTTTGGTCTTGATCTGAGTTCGACTTTGAGCAGATCATAGACTTTGTCTTAGTTTACAAATATATTTCCACTTAAAATAAGGCCATAGTGAAGATGTAGAACAACTAGAAGTCCCATACATTGCTGGTGGGAGTGTACAGTGGTTTTGGAAAACTTTTGGCAGTATCTAGTAAAGCCAAACATAGGCCTACCCTGTGTCAAAAGACAAAATTACAACAAATTTAGCTTAAAAATCTAACTGGCTTTTATTAGTGGTTCATGAATCAGGCAATGTGTCATCAAAAGATTTAGAAAAGGCATTTCAGTGTGCTGAGCAGAGGAAGTTGGATTTATAGGCAAAATCTAGCTAAATAAAGCAGAAATGAAACAAAAAGTGGATTGGTCATTTAGTTTCTTTATAGTGTTATAACACAGGGGACTTCCTTATGCTGGCTCGGGATAACTGGCCTCCTTCTGATTGATTGCTATGAATCTTTTGGGTTTTTTTTTTTTTTTGAGATGGAGTTTCACTGTTGTTGCCCAGGCTGGAGTGCAATGCCACGATCTCAGCTCACTGCAACCTCTGCTTCCAGGTTCAAGTGATTCTCCTGCCTCCGCCTCCCAAGTAGCTGGGATTACAGGCTCCCACCACCATGCCCGGCTAATTTTTGTATTTTTAGTAGAGACGGAGTTTCACCATGTTGGCCAGGCTGGTCTCAAACTCCTGACCTCAGGTGATCCACCTGCCTCAGCCTCCCAAAGTGCTGGGATTACAGGTGTGAGCCACAGCGCCCGGCTTTTTAATTTTTTTAAACTGTCATTACTCGGGTTTTATAGTCTACTACTATATTGCTGAGAATAGTTTTCAAGATGAAAAACAAAAATGTTTTCTGTTTCTCTTAGTTAAAAAAAAACCTGTCTCTCATTGTAGGATTATTATTCTCTCTTTTCATTATAGATGTATACCATTTCTACCTACTGTGTTAAAAATACTTTTCTGGGCCGGGGGCAGTGGCTCACTCCCGAAATCCTAGCACTTTGGGAGGCCGAGGTGGGCAGATCACGAGGTCAGGAGATCGAGACCATCTTGGCTAACACGGTGAAACCCCGTCTCTACTAAAAGCACACAAAAAAATTCTGGCCTGGTGGTGGGCGCCTGTAGTCCCAGCTACTTGGGAGGCTGAGGCAGGAGAATGGCGTGAACCCGGGAGATGGAGCTGGCATTGAGCCGAGATCGTGCCACTGCACCCCAGCCTGGACGACAGTGCAAGACTCAGTCTCAAAAAAAAAAAAAAAATACTTTTCTGACTTGGAGAATCTGGGTGAAGGGTAAATGGAATTCCTTGTACTATTTTTGCAGCTTTTCTATAATCCTAAAATTATTTCAAAATAAAAGGTTAAAAAAATATTTTCCAGACTACTTCAGAAACCTAATTACTAGTAATAATTCTGAGTTTTAAGCAACCAACTTAGAAACTTTTGGAATGCAATCAACCTGCTGACAAATGAGGACTATCTGTACTGTAATTTTTTTTTTTTTAGAGTCTCAGTCTGTCACCCACACTGGAGTGGTGGGGTGATCTCAGCTCATTGCAACCCTCTGCCTCCCAGGCTCAAGCGATCTTCCCACCTCAGCCTCCTGTGTAGATGGGATTACAGGCAGGCTCCACCATGCCCAACTAATTTTTTGTGTGTTTTTAATACAGAAGGGGTTTCACCCTGTTTCCCAGGCTGGTCTCAAACTCCCGAGCTCAAGCAATCTGCCTGCCTCGGCATCCCAAAGTGCTGAGATTACAGGCATGAGCCACAGAGCCTGGCCTTTTAGTCTGTTTGGATTCTTCATTTCAATTCACTATAATTACTTTTCTCTTTTTCTAACTTTTAAAATATTTTTTATCTTTTACCATTGACATTTTGTGTTGTTTTACAACTTCTTTATATTGGTCTGCATTCCAAAGACAAAATGAAGTCTCTTATGTTTTGTGATATGTGTTAAAATAATTAAGCTAGACAAGAATGTTAGGCCCAAGTGAGATGAAGGAAAGGCTCTTTGATAAGCATTTGGCATTTTAGATCAGAGATGGCAAGTACGTGTGACATAGCATTCTTCTTTTATCCATTTCAGATATTATTTGTTGATCAGATACTCTTCTTCCTGTCTTGGACCACACAATGTTTTAGGTATCTACTGTCAGTTGATTAGAGTTGGCATGAGAAACAAAAAAAATCTATTGACATCTCTGACTTAGAAGATCAGTTTTGGGAGAATCTTCTGGAATATGTATTATTCTAAAGTTTAATGAGCAATTTCATCCATTATATGAAGTAACATAATAATTCTAGAAGCCTAGTTATTTAAAGAATGCCTTAAGCTTTGTTTCTTGTCACTTCAATTTTCAGATGTTTGTGAAACCAAGTCTGCTATTTTAATAAAATGTTCTTAAAGTATAATGTAACTTTAAAAAATCTACGTACTTGTATGTCACATCTTCAGCCTTTAATTGGGTGACTTTTTAAATGTTACCTACTTTTATTCTTATGTTTTCCTTCCCTTTTAAAGGAGTGGACCTACCCTATGAGACGAGAGATGCAGGTATGGCAACCTTTTCTTTGTTCAAACCAACCCATGTTATTATTATAATAAGAACCTTAGTTTATAGGATTTGAGGCCCGCTGATTCGTGATCTGTAGGTTCATCATTATGTATTTTAAATAATGAATTATTTTAAATATTTAAGGTTAATCTTGGATCTTAAAAAGATGGGAAATTAGATTAGAAAGAGGAACGTAGTAATAGGTGTATGTGCTTAATGAGTCACTTTCTCTTGGTTTTTTTTTTTTGAAACAGAGTTTCACTCTTGTTGCCCAGGCTGGAGTGCAATGGCACGATCTCGGCTTACCGCATCCTCCGCCTCCCGGGTTCAAGCGATTCTCCTGCCTCAGCCTCCTGAGTAGCTGGGATTACAGGCATGCGGCACCACTCCCGGCTAATTTTGTATTTTAGTAGAAACGGGGTTTCTCCATGTTGGTCAGGCTGGTCTCACACTCCTGACCTCAGGTGATCCACCGACCTCAGATGATCCACCCACCTCGGCTTCCCAAAGTGCTGGGATTACAGGCATGAGCCACCGCGCCTGGCCAATGAGTCACTTTCTTTTTCCTCACATGAAAAATTGGATACTTTCCTTGTATTCCTTTTGAAAGCAGTTTGCTTTCTCTGTCTAGATAAGTTAGGGAGAGTTGACTGTACAACAAATAAGCATTGTTCATTTTGTGTCTGATTTTTAATCAACTTCCATAATTAAGTCTTTTAGAAGATCAAATTGAATACTTTCAGTTTGGAATGAATTAAATGATAGCTAACCCTCATAGCAGTTCATTTTCTTTTGCATTTCATACCATTTACCGTCAAGTCTGTTTGCCCCAGGATTAAGCAGTATCTTGTTCCTGGGAATCTCATGACTTCTAAAAATCTGTTACTTTTCTCTCTTAATGAAAATTCACTTTGAAAAAATATGTGAGTACCTTTGAGGCATTTTACTTGGTGCTATGAGGAATGCAAAGATAACTAAATGTAATTTCTGCCCACAAAAGCCTGGTGGGAGAAATCAGTTTTATATACAAATAATTATTACTTATAGAACTCAACTATAAAGTTACTGTTAGTATCTAGGGTGTGATATATCCAGACTGAAAGCTTTCTATATTGAATTTACATAGAATAAATTTGAATTCAGCATCTGGAAGGTACATATTTAAATTGTTGAAATTTTGTCAACTGGCAAATATTTGAATTTGGGATTTTTATGTTACAGTAATAATTTGCTTCTGTTAACTATAGATAATAGTTTTAGGTCGGGCACAGGAGTTCACGTCTGTAATTCCAGCCGTTTGGGAGGCTGAGGCAGAAGGATCACTTGAGCCCAGGAGTTCCTTATCAGCCTGGGCAACAGAGTGAGACTTCGTCACTATTTTTTAAAGAAAAAAAAAAAAGATTAAAAAAATAGATAATAGTTCCAATCTTGTTGTATCTTGTGCTGCTTTTGATTTGGCCAAATAAGGTTTGTCTTATTTATATAGTCTTATAGATTTAAACTGCTGATGGTAAATACCTCAAATTTTTTTTTTCTAGGAAATTTTACCTGGATTGTTCTTAGGCCCATATTCATCTGCTATGAAAAGCAAGGTATGAACTTTGTTAGATTCATCAAGAGAGACTTTTATTAACCAACTTTTCTTGGGTAAGTTTTTTAGTAGTAAAGAGTTTTATTTTAGGGAGCATCCACAAATACTGTTAACAGTAATTGTCACTCTGGAGTACCTTCCTCTTTCCCTATTTTACTAGACCAGTAGTTCTCAAGTGTTTCACCACAAATCACAGAGTTTTTGTTTTTTCCTCATGAAATTTGTATGAAAAATTTACCAAATAACTGACCTTTAATAACTTATTTACTCTCTAAAATACTAGACATCTGTAATTGCTAATCATAGCTTCAGAATAATATGAGATATAGTTAAAGCCCTAAATAAGGAATTTCGATGTTTAGTTAAACCTTCCTTATCAAGGGTAAGACTGTGTGTGTTAATTGAAAGTGATTCACCTTAGTTCTGTTTTGCCAGCCAGACTTCAGAGAGCTGGTTGGTATCCCTGATCTGAAATTTGAAACGTTTTGAGCACCAGTATGTCACTCGAAGGAAATCCTCATTGGAGTATTTCAGATTTCGGATTTTTGGATTAGGGATGCTCAGTTATAAGTATAATGCAAATAGGCAAAACAAACAAATCCAAACTGAAATATTTCCGGTCCCCGGCATTTTAGATAAGGGATATTCAATCTGTATAGATATTCTACATAGTCAAACTTTAATAGACTTACTCAGTTGCAGTTAAAATAGGTAGATCTCATTTTAATAAATATAGCAATGTTCTTGCCACTTCTAAAAGATTCAGTGCTACTAATTCTCTGAGTTACAACGTGGAACATATCACAGATGTCTTTCCCCAATACTTTGCCTGTTCAGAAGTCAGTATACTTAAATTGTGTTTGATATCTCCGTAATTTAATTTGATGTTCTTAGGAATTTAACCGGTTTTAAAAGGTCATTAATTTTGAAACTGGAAGGTTTTTTTGACGGTTGAGACATGGCTAAGAGTACACCTGGTCATCTTGATGATTTTTGCTTAGTTGGAAAGATAGGGAGTTAGTAAAAACAAGTACTAGGGAAAGGATAGGGCAGGTAACTATAGACATAGCTGTAATTTATTTTGTAAAAGACAGATGTAAACAAGGTTATTGTCCTTATAATTTGCTATTCACCAAGTACTAGTCTTCCAGATGGTTTTAATTTACATTTTTAAAATTCCTACTGTACTTTATAAATATACATACAGTATTTATCACATTAAATTAAAGTATTTGTTTAAAGGTCTATCTCCTCAATGGGAGGCTGAGGCAGGCAGATTACATGAGGCCAGGAGTTCAAGACCAGCCTGGCCAACATGGCAAAACCGTGTCTCTACTAAAAATACAAAAATTAGCTGGTTATGGTGGTACACATCTGTAATCCCAGCTACTCGTGAGGCTGAGGCATGAGAATTGCTTGAACCTGGGAGGTAGAAGTTGCAGTGAGCCAACATGCCACCACTGTACTCCAGCCTGGTTGATGGAATGAGACTTTGTCTCAAAACGAAACAAAAACACACACACAAAAAGATCTAGTTCTTCAAAACTTCTTTTCTTGAAATGTCACCATGGTCTTATTAGACAGGAAAAGCCTCTATGGCAGTTTATTTCCCACCCTAGGTAACCATAATATAGCCCATATTTCTTTTCATACAATTATCTAAAAACAACAAAAAATAATAATGGAGATAAACCTAAATGGATAAACTCCTTTTTAAACACTCATTTATTGTTATTATTTTGTGGGAGAGGAGTGGGGTCTCGCTCTGTTACCCAGGCTGGAGTACAGTGGCGCACTCTTATAGCTTACTGTAACCTCAAACTCCTGGGCTCAAGCTGTCTTCCCGCCTTAGCCTCCCAAGTAGCCAGGACTACAGGCACACACCACCATGCCTGGCTCAATTCTCAAAGTTTTTGTAGAGGTGGAGTCTGGCTGTGTTGCCCAGGCTAGTCTCAAATTCCTGGCTTGAAGTGATCCTCCTACCTTGGCCTCCCAAAGCACTGGGATTACAGGCATGACCCCCGTGCCTGGCCACATTTACTTAAGTATATCTTTTTATTAAATTCAAATACAGTTTAAATAAAAGGGAAAAATTTAGGGCCTTTGTAACTAGTAAACTATTTGTTTTTGTAAAGTTTTTCTACTGTTTTTAAATGTGAGGTAAGGTCATAATTTGCTTTATATTAGGTTGGTGCAAAAGTAATTGCAGATCTGCCTTTGAAAAGTACAAAATCTATTTGCTGTTACGTTAGGGCTCTATTTTGATAGTTTATTTTTACTTAGTAGTAGTCTAATGGGCCTTCAAAACTTGTTTAAGCATATTTATACATAATTATGTGCATCGTCTTGTACTTTCTCACATTCATAAAGTAGATAAGAAAACTTCATAGACATCAAGTGTAAACAAAGGACTTAATGTTGAATTTGTTGTGGCAATTGGCACAAATCTCAATATAGAACACTGGTTAATTATTAATCTTACCAAATGCTTATCTCACTTTCCCTAACTCAGGTTACAGTCAAGAAATACAAAGATAATTGAATTCTAATCTATGCTGACATAAAACTTGCTGCAGAAATTAACACTTAAAACTTGCAAATTATATTGTCTTAGCTCAGGCTGCTCAAACAAAATACCATAGACAGGGTGGCTTAAACAACAGACGATTATTTCTCTGAGTTCTGGAGGCTGGAAAGTCCACAGTCATGGTCCGGCTCTGGTGAGGACCCTCTTGCTGGCTTGCAGATCCCCCCCTTCTTGCTGTATCCTCACACGGCCAAGAGAACGAGTTCTTGCCTCTTCTTACAAAGGTACAATCCTGTCATGGAGGTTTCTACTCTCATGACCTCAATCTAAAACTGATTATCTCCCAGAGACTCCACCATCACATCTTGGGGGTAAGGATTTCAACATATGAATTTGAGGTGATGCAAACATTTAGTTCATAACACATATAAATTATTTTTTTTTACTTTGCTCATGAATTATTAGTGCTACCGTTTTGTACTATTTAAAATGCAGAAAATGGGAATTAAATATGTAGGATTTAAAACTGAATGTGTCAGGAAATTCAAGGTTATCTGATTCTCATGCCATCGTGACTTGTTCATTTATTGAACAGGTAATTATTGGACAACTTACCTAGTTATACATACTTGATACTTAAGTGAATTGTATTATATATTTTACACATACTATGTATCAGTGAACAAGTAATCTTTTCTGTCATGGAACTTAATGCTCTAGGTAATAAAATAACATCTATAAACTCAAACCTTATCACTAGCAAATAAAAACTTATTATTTGGTAATTTCTAGAATTGTCATGTTAAATTGCTTTAAGTATGGAGCCAAAAGCACCACAGGTTGAGTATCCCTAATCTGAAAAATCTGAAATGCTCCAAAGTGAAACTTTTTGAGTGTCAGCATGACAGCACAAGTGAATTCCACACCTGACCCCATGTAATGGGTCACTGTCAAAATTTTGTTTCATGCACCAAATGACTGTATGAAATTACATTCAGAATATATGTATATGGTGTGTGTGAAACATAAATGAATTTTGTGTTTCAACTTGGATCCCATCCCCAAGACATCTCAGTATGTATATGCAAATATTTCAAAATTTGAAATCTGAAACACTTTTGGTCCTATCTTGGGACCAGCATTTTAGATAAGGGATACTCAACCTGTATTGAATATAATAAGATGTCATTGAAGTTGCCATTTTTAACTTCAGGAAAATTTTTAAATGGTGAAAGGTTAATTAGATTCTGTGAAGTATGTAAATTAATTCTGACTCTTAAAGTATACCAGGAGAGGCAAGGAGTTGTCTAGAGATTTGGGTTCCAGTACTGCTGTTAACTAGGTCAGTGATGTCCAAGTATTTGGTAACATAACTGTTTTATGTCTTAGTAGTCCTCTCTAAAGAATAAAGATTGCAGTCAATATATATAACTACCATTTATTAAACACTTGCTGTGTGTCCCAGGTGCTATGCCAAACATCTTACATAAAGGTTCCATTAAGTTCTAAAATTATAGGTATGAAATATCCCTGTTAACCTTTTGAAGACATTAGTGTATTAATCTTGAATCATTGAAATATCTTGCTGCCCACTTCAGGTATATTATAAAATTAGCTTTAATCCCCTGGACTTAAGCAGAGATGTGGGTTCTGTGTATTTTCAAACATCTGTGTTATATAGTAAGATGATGTTTGATATTTTAAAATATTTGTCTTTCCTGTCCTCCCCCTGCTTTTTTTTTTTACAGCTACCTATACTACAGAAACATGGAATAACCCATATAATATGCATACGACAAAATATTGAAGCAAACTTTATTAAACCAAACTTTCAGCAGTTATTTAGGTAAGAATTATTGCTATGATTTGTAAAACACTTAATGAAGTTTCATTTCAGGTTTTGTAGCATCAGTTGTTTCTGTACATATCTAGTTTGTAAAGATGGGTCATATAGTACATAGTTTTTTAAAATAAATTTTACTTAAAATACTTAAATAATTTATGCCCATAATGCAGAATTCTAAAGGTTCAAAAGAGTGTATTTTGTCAAGAAGTTTCTGGGAAAGTAAAAATAAAAAAGAATTTTAAAATAATGTATACTGAAAAATAGGTTTTAGTGCACATTATTTTATCTCTTGAGGGATAAAGGAATTGAGTATCTAGGGGATAGGTATAGGGAAACAGCATCTACTGTTACCTCTTTATTGGGTAGTTTTCAAGTGTTAGGTTAAATTTATGAGTATAGTCTTATAGATAAACTTTTGTTTTTTTACATTGGCTTTCTTTTTTACTTTATATTTTTTGGAGATTGGTTTATATCAGTATGTATATCAAACTGCTTATTCATTTTAAGTTGCATTGTAATCCATTGTATGGCTATACTAAAATTTATTCAATTAGTCTGTTAGACATTTAGATTGTTTCTGGCCTTATACTAATACGTATAGCATATAGTGACTATCATTGTCCATATTACTCAATTTATATGTGAGCATATTGATAAGGCAAGTTTGTAGAATTGCTGGATATAAGAGTATGAACATTTTAAATTTTGATAGATGTTGCAGATTGTTTTCCAGTGCGTTGTATCAGTTTACGTTCCCACTATCAAGTATGTGAGAGTGACTCTTCCCTTGGTATCTCTCCAAAATGGAATTATGAAACATTTTTAATTTCTCAAAGTCTAATGGAGTAAAAATGGTATCTCATTTGATGTTCTTATTTATCTTGTAAGTTCGGTTGAGCATGTAATGGTTCTTAATGTTCTTTATTTTAACTTCATTTTTAAAATAGAGTATATTACACATTGTACAAAAGTGAAAGGGTATGTAAACATATATAATGAAAGTAACTCTACTTTTTCTCCTCTCAACCCGAGCCACCTTGCTCCTATCCTGGGAGGCAGCTTCTTCCTTCAATATCTATGTAAAAGTATATATGTTAAAAATATCTTAGGCCAGTGCGGTGGCTCACGCCTGTAATCCCAGCATTTTGGTAGGCCGAGGAGGGCAGATCACCTGAGGTCAGGAGTTCGAGACCAGCCTGGCCAACATGGCAAAACCCCATCTGTACTAAAACAAAAATTACCTGAGTGTGGTGGCATACGCCTGTAATCCCAGCAACTCAGGAGACTGAGGCAGGAGAATTGCTTGAACCCGGGAGGCAGAGGTTACAGTGAGCTGAGATCACGCCACTGCACTCCAGCCTGGGCGACACAGCAAGACGCCGTCTCAAAAAACAAAACAAAAAAAATGGCGCAGTGGCTTACGCCTATAATCCCAGTACTTTGGGAGGCTGAGGAGGGTGGATCACAAGGTCAAGAGATTGAAACTTTCCTGGCCAACACAGTGAGACCCCGTCTCTACTAAAAATACAAAAATTTTCTGGGCGTGGTGGCGCGTGCATGTAGTCCCAGCTACTCAGGAGGCTGAGGCAGGAGAATCACTTGAATGTGGGAGGCAGAGATTTCAGTGAGCCGAGATTGCCCCGCTGCACTCCAGCCTGGCGACAGAGCAACACTCTGTCTCAAAAAAAAAAAAAAAATTTAATGCTCTGCTTTATTTTTAAAATGAAACCAAACTATAAATATCTGTAAATACAAGATACATACTCTAAAATACATTGTGTGAACATAGAATACTATGTAACCATGAAAAAGAATGAAATATATGTATGTGTTTGGATTTGGGATGATCTCCAAGATAATGCATTACATGAACAAAGCAGGGTGTGGAACAATGTATATATTCGCAGTGTGTTGAGTAAATATATACATACTACATTCAGTATATTTATTCTTATATATGCATAGAAAATTTCCGGACCAACAGGCTAGAAACTTCATAGTGATTGCTTCTAAGAAGGAAAATTCAGGGCCTGTGATGGTAGAGGGACGTATTTTTCTTTCGTTTTTTTTTGTTTTTTTGGGTTTTTTTGGGTTTTTTTTGAGATGGAGTCTCACTCTGTCACCCAGGCTGGAGTGCAGCGGTGTGACCTTGGCTCACTGCAACCTCTGCCTCCTGGGTTCAGGTGATTCTCCTGCCTCAGCCTCTTGAGTAGCTGGGGTTACAGGCATGCACCACCACACCCAGCTAATTTTTTTTTTTTTTTTTGTCGGAGTTTCGCTCTGTTGCCCAGGCTGGAGTGCAGTGGCGTGATCTCGGCTCACTGCATCCTCCACCTCCCAGGTTTAAGCAATTCTCTGTGTCAGCCTCCTAAGTAGCTGAGATTACAGGCGCCCGCCACCACTCCTGGATAATTTTTTTTGTATTTTTAGTAGAGATGGGTTTCACCATCTTGGCCAGGCTGATCTTTAACTCCTGACCTCTTGATCCACCGGCCTCAGCCTCCCAAAGCACTGGGATTACAGGCGTGTGCCACCGCACCTGGCCTAATTTTTGTATGTTTAGTACAGACGGGGTTTCACCATGTTGGCCAGGCTGGTCTCAAACTCCTGACCTTGTGATCTGCCCGCCTCTGCCTCCCAAAGCGCTGGGATTTACAGGCGTGAGCCACTATACTCAGCCGAGGGACATATTTTTCATGGTACCCTTGGTATCCATGGGGGATTGGCTCCAGGAACCCTCATGGATAACAAAATCCTCAGATGCTCAAGTCCCGTATATAAACTGGTGTAATATTTGCATATAACCTGTGCATATTCTCTCATATATATTAAATCATCTCTAGATTACTTCTAATACTTGTACAGTGTAAGTGCTGTGTGAATAGTATTGGATTTTATTTTTATTATTTTTAATGTTGTATTTTACCTTATTTTTTGTTAATGTTTTTGATGGTCATCGGTTGAATCCACAGGTATGAAATTCTTGGATATGGAGGGCTGACTGTTTACTTTTGTAGTGTTTTTTTTTTACACCATATTTAGTTTATTAAAACTAGTTACTAAAAAGGAATATCCCAAAACACTGAATTTTTTTTTTTTTTTTTTTTGAGACAGAGTCTCGTTCTGTCATCCAGGCTAGAATGCAGGGTTCACTGCAACCTCCGCCTCCCAGGTTCAGGCGATTCTCCTGCCTCAGCCTCCTGAGTAGCAGAGATTACAAGCATGTACCACCACACCTGGCTAATTTTTGTATTTTTAGTAGAGACGGGGTTTCACCATGTTGGTCAGGCTGGTCTCGAACTCCTGACCTCGTGATCCACCTGCCTTGGCCTCCCAAAGTGCTGGAATTACAGGCGTGAGCCACTGCGCCTGGCCTGAATTTTTTATAATTATGAAAGAAATACTTTTTCTTTTTTTTTTTTTAGACAGGATCTTTCTCTGCTGCCCAGGCTGGATTGCATTTGCGTAATCTCTGTTCATCGTAGCTTTGACCTCTGAGGCTCAAGCAATCTTCCTGCCTCAGCATTCCAAGTAGCTGAGACCACAGGTGCACACCACTGGACCAGGCTAATTTTTTTTATTTTTTGTAGAGATGGGGTTTTGCTGTGTTGCCCAGGCTGTTCTTGAACTCCTGAGCTTAAGTGATCCACCTGCCACAGCCTCCCGAAGTGCTGGGGTTACAGGCATGAGCCACCACACCTGGCCATGAAACACTTATTCTTTATAAAAGTACTTTGGAAGGTATAGAATGTAGAAGAAAAATATTTAAATCATCTACAATTCCACAATTTAGAGAAAACACTTTTTTTAACATTTGGAATATTTCCTTTTAAATCGTTCTCTGTTGTGTATGTGTATTTATGTATATACGCATAGAATTATTAAAGAAAATGAGAATGTTGTATTTTAAAATATCAAACTATATAAGGTGAAACTAAAGAAAAAATAAAAAAGCCAAAAAGTCATCCTATTCATTTCTAATGTGTACAGACTTTTTGTTTTAAATTATAATGTTGTTGGTGCAGGTTCTTTATCCTAATGGAAGAACCATTTCCCCTTAAACTTTTACAATACTAGCTTCTTAGAGATTGGTAGTTCTACTAGTAGTTCTTGACACTGAAAATGTTATTCGCTAAAATATTTAATTTCATTCTGAGTTAACATTTTTCCCCTGAAGCATTATTTTATGTAACTGGAATACCCAATCACTTCAGGATACAGTCATTGTCGAAATCCATCCTGGGGTTCAGCTTCTGTGTTTTTTTTTTTTTTTTTTTTTTTTTTTTTTTTGAGACTGAGTCTTGCTCTTTCACCCAGGCTGGAGTGCAGTGGCACAATTTCGGCCCACTGCAAACCTCTGCCTCCCTGGTTTAAGTGATTCTCCTGCCTTAGCCTCCTGAGTAGCTGGGATTACAGGTGTGTGCCACCATGTCTGGCTAATTTTTATATTTTTAGTAGAGACAGGGTTTCACCATGTTGGCCAGACTGGTCTTGAACTCCTGACCTCAGTCAATCCACCTGCCTCAGCCTCCCAAAGTGCTGGGATTACAAGTGTGAGCCACCATGCTCAGCCTCAGCTTCTCTGTATTAAAGTCCTGAATTCTTTGAAGTTGTTACCACCTAAATGATCATTGAAGAACTGTAATTTTTAATGCAGAATTGTTCTTAAAACTAATTTTAATAACTTAGCTAATTGCCTATAGTTGTGTTAATAAACAGTGGTCTTAGAAATGCTTAGAAATGGAAGTTTTTTACAAAATAAAATAAGCTAACATATTTAAAATGCCTTACTTTTAAGTATTTTGTAAAGTGTAAAATTCAGGACAGGTGCTCTCTCAGCTAGTTGTTTGTTTGTTTGTTTTTTTGTTTTTGTGGTTTTTTTTTTTTTTTTTTTTTTTTTTTGCTTTACTAAAGATTAGTTCAAACAGTGAATGTTTGACTCATGGTTCCATAGACCATACCTTCTGTTTTATTTGTTCCTTCTCTTAGACTTTGGACTTCCTCTGAAATGTCCTCTGTAGGTTTGTGAGCAGGGGTCACAGGACCACTTAGAGAACAATCTTCTGGTCTTAGAGAAATTGGTAGAAATAAAAGAATAACATAACAATTACAGGTACTTTTGTCTTTATTTCTAGGTCCACTCTAATCTAGAGGAATGTATCTTCCTGCTTGTGATTTTTCTATTTTAACCAGATGGTTCATTATATGCAAATAAAATATGTATTTATTTTCGAGATAAGAAACTTGCTCTGTTGCCCAGGCTGGAGTGCAGTGGCCCAATCACAGCTTACTATATCCTTGACTTCCAGGCTGGCACAATTCTACCTCAGCCCCCTTAGTAGCTGGGACTATAGGTGCACACCACCACACCCAGCTAATTTTTTAATATTCTGTAGAGATGGAGTCTCCCTCTGTTGCTCAGGCTGTTCTCGAATCCCTGGGCTCAAGTGATCCTCTCACCTTGGCCTCCCAAAATGCTGGGATTACAGGCATGAGCCTTTGTGCCCAGGTTGATGGATTTTTTAAATACTTAAATATCAGAGATGTTGGCCGGGCGCGGTGGCTCACGCTTGTAATCCCAGCACTTTGGGAGGCCGAGGCGGGTGGATCACGAGGTCAGGAGATCGAGACCACGGTGAAACCCCATCTCTACTGAAAAATAGAAAAAATTAGCCGGGCGTGGTGGCGGTCGCCTGTAGTCCCAGCTACTCGGAGAGGCTGAGACGGGAGAATGGCGTGAACCCGGGAGGCGGAGCTTGCAGTGAGCCGAGATTGTGCCACTGCACTCCAGCCTGGGCGACAGAACGAGACTCCATCTCAAAAAAAAAAAAAAAAAAAAAAATATCAGAGATGTTAATGTGGTGTTTCAGGTTTTAGTGCCTTCAAGCAATGTAAAAATCTACCACACAGTTCTTGGGAATATGATACTTTGAAAGTTGTTTTGTATTCTTGCCATGGTTACCAAGAAATAATGAGTTATTTTTTTAAAATACATTAAGTGTTTTACTTAAAGTGTGCTTATCACAAAATACTCTATTTTCAGATATTTAGTCCTGGATATTGCAGATAATCCAGTTGAAAATATAATACGTTTTTTCCCTATGGTAGGTACCAGTATTTTTTAAATATCACTTAAAATTTATTTATGATTTGACTTCTTAGTTGTGCTTCTTTTTTTTTGAGACAGAGTTTCACTCTTGTTGCCCAGGCTGGAGTGCAATGGCGCAATCTTGGCTCACCACAACCTCTGCCTCCCGGGTTCAAGCGATTTTTCTGCCTCAGCCTCCCAAGTGGGTGGGATTACAGGCATGAGCCGCCATGCCCAGCTAATTTTGTAGTTTTAGTAGAGACGGGATTTCTCCATGTTGATCAGGCTAGTCTCAAATTCCCGACCTCAGGTGATCTGCCCGCCTCAGCCTCCCAAAGTGCTGGGATTACAGGTGTGAGCCACCGGGCCCAGCCCCTTTAATTGTGCTTGTAAAGCTTACTACTTTTACTTTGCTATGACTGAAAATTATGTGATTGTGTTTTTAAAAGAAATGAATTATTTGTAGAAAATTTTTCTATGATCTCCAGAAATTTGAGGAATCATATCGTGAATGTATTAGATTCAAATTAAATTTTGGCTTCTTTAATTTTTTTGGACTTGTAATAGTTCTTTGTAGCATTTTGGAAATTTGTGAATTTAAATAATTTTTATATGTATAAATTAGGAAATTGTTTTCAATAGGTTTCATTTTGTTTCATTATATGCATTTATTTTATGCTTACACTAATCCACATGTCTTTTGCCTCCAGACTAAGGAATTTATTGATGGGAGCCTACAAATGGGAGGTAAATAATATTTCGTTTCCTTAACTAATGTTTATATTTTGATTATTTGTTAATTTTTTAGTTGCTATTTGTCTTAAATGCAGGATATGGAAGTTACAATTATATGTGGTAGCTTACTCCCAAATTTGTATTTTCCCAGTTACTTGTTTCATTTGGATAGGCTTTCTGGAGTATCCCTGTAGACTGTTTTCAAATTTTCTGTGAGCTTTCAATTTCTTTAATAAGAGTCTGCTATATTCTCTACACAATTAATAATAACAAATTGTAAAGATTTGAAAATATCCAAGTGATTATAGTATATAAGGAAGGAGTTACTTTACTGTGGTTTCAATACAATTCAGCTGCTGACTCAGGTGTTTTCTATTAGAATAACAAATTCATGTTTTTCAGGAAAAGTTCTTGTGCATGGAAATGCAGGGATCTCCAGAAGGTATGAAGTTAGAAATAATCTTTCTTTCTATAACATTTAATTAATGGGTTGTATTTTCTGGTTGTTTTTAAAATTATTTTCCCCTCTTCAGTGCAGCCTTTGTTATTGCATACATTATGGAAACATTTGGAATGAAGTACAGGTAAGAAAATACCCTAAAACCTAGCCACAGTTTAAATTCTCATTAGAATGAAGCTTAATGGGAATGGTTTGGAAGTTTGAAGTTCTTATTCCCCTGATTATTTTTCATGTAGTCATGTTTGATTAGGCAGGCCCTTATTCCATGGTTAGTCTTAACCTAATTTATCTACTTGTATAGATATGCATAGGCTAATATGGAAATCCTATGGAAAACTACTTACCTACCACAAGGGTATTGGTTGGTATGAGTATAAAAACTCCTGACCACAAATGTTAGTGCTTGCCTTATTTAAAAAGCTAATTTATCATGTTCTCCTTTAACAATAGTTGGATGAAAAATTACCTAGGAATTGTTTGCAGCATCTATTTACAATTCAGAATAGTCTTTCTTATCAAAAATCATCTTTTCCAAGCATTCTATATAGATTTTTTAAAAGATAGGGGGTGGTAATGAGCTTCTTGCCCCAAGACAAAGCAAAAGCCTGGCCAGTGTACAGTATTTCCTTTCTCAGTTTTTCTTGTTCTACAAATTAGAAATCTTACAGTAATCATTGATACCTCCTTCTATTTCAGTCCCCTTTTATATTTAAATTAGAATGGAAAACTTTGCTTAAAATATCTATTAAAGGAATATTATTTGAATACAAATATTTATTTTATTTTTTTGAGACGGAGTCTCGCTCTACTGGCAGGCTGGAGTGCAGTGGCGCGATCTCAGTTCACTGCAACATCTGCCTCCCAGATTCAAGCAATTCTCCTGCCTCAGCCTCCCTAGTAGCTGGGACTACAGGTGCATGCCACCACGCCTGGCTAATTTTTGTATTTTTATTAGAGACGGGTTTCACCATGTTGGCCAGGATGGTCTCGATCTCTTGACCTTGTGATCCACCCACCTCGGCCTCCCAAGGTGCTGGTATTACAGGGGTGAGCCACTGCACCCAGCCTGAATACAAATATTTAATTGAAAAAAGATTAAACATGTATTGATGGACTTTATGTTTTTTTTTTTTTTTTTTTTTTTTTTTTCTTGAGACGGAGTCTCGCTCTGTCGCCCAGGCTGGAGTGCAGTGGCGCGATCTCGGCTCACTGCAAGCTCCGCCTCCCGGGTTCACGCCATTCTCCTGCCTCAGCCTCTCCGAGTAGCTGGGACTACAGGCGCCCGCCACCACGCCCGGCTAATTTTTTGTATTTTTTTTTTTTTAGTAGAGACGGGGTTTCACTGTGGTCTCGATCTCCTGACCTCGTGATCCGCCCGCCTCAGCCTCCCAAAGTGCTGGGATTACAAGCGTGAGCCACCACGCCCAGCCTGGACTTTATGTTTTATATATTGTTTTTATTATTGGGAATTTTGTCAGAACATGAATGTTGGAAATAACTTGTATTTATTGGGTCTCTGTGCTATGAGCTCAGTACTATTATAGGCACTTTTATCTAATTTAAGCCTCATAACAACAAAAGTAAATAAACCTCTTTAACCAGTGATAGTATTTTGAGCTTGAACTTGTACTATATGCACAAAATGCTTACATTTTATATATTTATTTTAGAGACAGGGTCTTCCTCTGTTTCTCAGGCTGGAGTGTGGTGGCACAGTCATAGCTGACTGTAGTCTCAGACTCGAGGGCTCACGTAATCCTCCCACCTCATCCTCTCAAGAAGCTGGGACTATACCACATCACTGTGCCTGGCTAATTTTTAAATTTTTTGTAGAGATAGGGTCTGACTACATTGCCCAGGCTGGTCTCTAAGTCCTGGCTTCAAGCAGTCCTCCTGTGTCGGCCTCTCGAAGTGGGGTTACAGGCACGAGCCACTGCACCTGGCCACTTTACACTTATCTCCTATTCATAGTAGTTCCCCATGGTAGGTGTTACTAGACCCTTCATTTTACCAATGGACAAAATAGAGCTTAGAGAAGTTGAGCAAGCTGCTGTAAGCATATAGCTGGTGAGCAAAGGAATTGTGATATTTAATCTCATCATACTTTTTCCATTATAACTCATTACCCCTCTCTATTGCTAAGTTGTGATTATGATTAATTCATTAAATAATGCTATCACATTAATATTCTTTTTCTGTTTTCAGAGATGCTTTTGCTTATGTTCAAGAAAGAAGATTTTGTATTAATCCTAACGCTGGATTTGTCCATCAACTTCAGGTAGCTTCTCTTTTCTTCCTCTTTAAGGCAGTCGAAAGTAAGATATAAAATCTTCTGTACATGTAATTTAGGTGTGCAATTTACTTTGTGAATACTTAAAATTGCCATAATCTGACTACTTTGATCCTTTATTCAAGTTTATATATCTATTTAGAAGCATTTTCTTGGCTGGGTGTGGTGGCTCATACCTATAATCCCAGCACTTTGGGAGAACAAGGCATTTGGATCACTTGAAGCCAGAAGTATGAGATCAGCCTGAGCAACAAAATGAGGCCCAATCTCTAAAAAATAAAAGATAAAAAAAAATTAGCCAGTCATGGTGGTGCATGGCTGTGGTCCCAGCTACTCAGGAGGCTGAGATGGGAGAATTGCTTGAGCCCAGGAGTTTGAGGCTACAGTGAACAGTGATTGTGCCTTTGCCCTCCAGCCTGGCCCATAGAGTGAGACCCCATCCCTAAAAAATTTAAAAAAAAATTTTTTTTTTTTTTTCTTGGCCGGGTGCGGTGGCTCACGCCTGTAATCCCAGCACTTTGGGAGGCCGAGACGGGAGGATCACGAGGTCAGGAGATCGAGACCATCCTGGCTAACACGGTGAAACCCCATCTCTACTAAAAATACAAAAAAAAATTAGCCAGGCGCAGTGGCAGGCACCTGTAGTCCCGGCTACTCGGGAGGCTGAGGCAGGAGAGTGGCATGAACCCGGGAGGCGGAACTTGCAGTGAGCTGAGGTCGCACCACTGCACTCCAGCCTGGGCCACACAGTGAGACTCCGTCTAAAAAAAAAAAAAAAAAAAAATTCTTAAAGGCTGGCATTACCAAGAAAAAAGGGTTAAAGACACATTATCAAATTTAAATAAAATAATTGCTGTTAGAAATGTCTTTGATTTTTTTTTTTTGTTCATTTTGATCACACAGAGCATAAGACAGTTTTGATTCTAAGTATACTAACTATAACAGCTTTTTCTATTCTATGTTTATCTTTTCCATGTTGTTTCATATTTTGTTGATGCCTGGCAGATGCACTGAAAAAGATGATAAGTCTGTGAATTAACCTGATTAGATCAAGTTATTCAGTTTATTCCAAGAGGCAAAATCATAGGCTGCAGAATGTGCTCTGGCTGATTACATCCAGTTATGTAGGAATAAAGCTCATGTTTCAACATCAAGAATATTTATTACAAAATATATTGTTGTAGTTACCAAGCTTTAAATTTTATTTTAATATTTAATTTACTTTTAATTTTTACTATATTCAAAAGAGATACAGTGTCATCTGTGTTCAGCCTGTTTATGTAAAATGTTTGTCTTCTAACTTTTTAAGTTTCTTTGCCTTTTACCATGTTGTAGAAAACATTGTTTTTTTCATTTTTTTAAATTATTTTTTAAGCTTTTCTTTTTTTTTGTGGATGCATAGTAGGTTAGATATTTTGATACAGGCATGCAATGTGTAATAATCACATCATGGAAAAATAGAGTATCCATCCCCTCAATCATTTATCCTTTGTGTTACAAACAATCCAATTATGCTCTTACTTGTTTTCAAATGTGTAAAAACATTCTTTTTTAAAATTAATTTTTGTATTTGAAAGAGTAGTATATGCATATGTTTAAGAAGATTGGCCTGGCTCAGTGGCTCACGCCTGTAATCCCAGCACTTAGGGAGGCCGAGGTGAGTGGATCACCAGAGGTCAGGAGTTCGAGACCAGCCTGGCCAACATGGGGAAACCCCATCTCTACTAAAACTACAAAATTAGCTGGGTGTGGTGATGCATGCCTGTAATCCCAGGTACTCAGGAGGCTGAGGCAGGAGAATCGCTTGAACCTGGGAGGCGGAGGTTGTGGTGAGCCGAGATCATGCCATTGCACTCCAGGCTGGTCAACAAGAACGAAACTCCATGTCAAAAAAAAGAATATTGGAAATATCCTGATAGGTACATCTGTGTGAATATATCTGTAAGGTAACTGAAGTGGAATTGGTGGATTCCAGTGCATTTGAAATTTGATAGATGTTTCCAGATTGCCTCCAAAAAAGATGAAATAATATAAACTTATACCACCAGGAAACAAGGATTGCCTGTTTCCTCTGAGTGCCTATTTCCTCCTACCCTAATTAACACCAGTAGCCAAAAATGTTTTTTTTGTTTGTTTTGTTTGTTTGTTTTGTTTGTTTGTTTTGAGATCCAGGCTGGAGTGCAATGGCACCATCTCGGTTCACTGCAACCTCCACCTCCCAGGTTCAAACAATTCTCCTGCTTCAGCCTCCCAAGTAGCTGGGATTACAGGTGCGTGCCACCACGCCCAGCTAATTTTTGTATTTTTAATAGAGATAGGATGGCTGGGTGTGGTGGTAATCCCAGCACTTTGGGAGGCCGAGGTGGGTGGATCACCTGAGATCAGGAGTTCGAGACCAGCCTGGCCAACATCGTGAAACCCTGTCTCTACTAAAACTACAGAAATTAGCCAGGCGTGGTGGCGCATGCCTGTAATCCCAGCTACTCGGGAGGCTGAGGCAGGAGAATCGCTTGAACTTGGGAGGCGGAGGTTGCAGTGAGCCGAGATGGCGCCATTGCACTTCAGCCCGTGGAACAAGAGCAAGACTTCCTCACAAAAGAAAAAAAAAATTGAGATTGGGTTTTGCCATGTTGCCCAGGATGGTTTTGAACCGCTGACCTCAGGTGATTCACCCACCTTGGCCTCTCAAAGTACTGAAATTATACCACTCCTGGCCCAAAAATGCTTTATCAGATTTTTGTGATCATTTGTTGGTGTTCCTCTCACCGGTTTGTAAGAGCTCTTTTTATATTATGGAAATCTATTTGTAGCCTACCGATTTGAAATATCATTTTTATTTTATACCAAATTCTGATATGTCCTTTAGAGGTTTGAAGTTTTCTTTTTTAAGGTGCTTATAGAATGGCTAGTTGTAGTTTTTGAACTGTTCATATGGTGACTTGAGTTACTGGATCACATTAGATTAGATTTCCTGATATTGAATCATCCTTTTGGTCCAGCAATGGATCCCACTTGGTTATGATAGACTGTTCTGTTAATGTATTGCTGGATTGTATTTGCTAATCTTTTTGCTCAGGACTTTGGAATCAGTTAAATAGTAAATTGGTTTGTCTTTTTTTTTTTTTTTTTCCTGTACTATCCTTTTCTGGTTTTACTGTATCACAGTGTTCTCATTTTTCAGTGGAAGGTTTCTATTTCTCTTGGTGCCATGGATCAACTTAAATTAGATTGGAGTTACTTGTCTCTTAATGCATTAGTATATGGCACCTGTGAAATATCTGACCATAATGTTTTATCTAATTCAGTTATTCATTATTTCATTCATTCATATATTTTGACAGCAGACCAATTCTCAGACAATATTCTTCATTTGGTGTATCGGTCTGATTTTCTTTTCTTTTCTTTCTTTTTTTTTTTTTTTTTTTTTTTGAGACAGAGTCTTGTGCTCTGTTGCCCAGGCTGGACTGCAGTGGTGCAATCTCAACTCACTGCAACCTCCGCCACCTGGGTTCAAGTGATTCTACTGCCTCAGTCTCTGGAATAGCTGGGATTACAGGTGCCCGCCACCATGCCTGGCTAATTTTTGTATTTTTAGTAGAGACGAGGTTTCACCACATTGTGCAGGCTGGTCTCAAACTCCTGACCTCAGGTGATCCACCTGCCTCAGCCCCCAAAGTGCTGGGGTTACAGGTGTGAGCCACTGCTCCTGGCCTGGTTTGATTTTCTGATACTCCTCAGGTCACTTTGGATGTATTTATGATCTTCTATGTAATCATTGATTTCATAAGAGTTCTACATAGAATTAAGGAAAATAATATCTTGTACTTTAATATCTTTTGGTTCTATTATTCTTTTTTCTTCATCTGGTTAGTCCATGTTGTTTTTCTGTATTCTAATTTCTGCCTGCTTGGTACTTTGCTTTAGTGGTGTTTGCTGCTGCTGTTGTGAATTTCCTGAGTTGAAAACTTGGTTTCTTTTTATTCTTTCAAAAATTCAAGGCTATTAATTATCCTCTTTGCATTGCGTTAGTTGCATGCTGCAGATTCTCATCTGCATTATTTTTATGTTATAGCTTGATATTCTGTGATTTCAGTTTTGGTTTTATTTTTTATCTAATATGTGTTGAGATTTTTTTTATTGTATAGGTGACTGGGTTTTAAATTTTTTATTTTTGTTCATATTTAGTTTTATTACATTGTAATCAGAGAATGTTTTGTTAGTACTTGTATTTTTTGATGTTTTCTTTGTGGTTTAATATGTAGTTGTTTTCATGAATTTTATGGGCATTTGAAAAGAAGATGCATTCTGTTTTCAGGGGATAAAGTTAAATGTATTTGTCCACTTGATCTGTCTTGGGCTGAAATCAGTGAATTGAAATCTATTACTATATTGTGTTTATTTTTTCTTCATTTCCCCTTTTTTGGTTCTGCGAGTTTTTTTTTCTATACTTACTATTTGGTACGTAAAAATTCAAGTTAGGTTTTTATTTTAGTTGTACCCTGTTTAAATTTCAGGTTTTTTTTTTTTTTTTTTGGAGACAGAGTCTTGCTCTGTTGCCCAGGCTGGAGTGCAGTGGTGTGATCTCGGCTCACTGCAACCTCTGCCTCCTGGATTCAAGCGATTCTCCTGCCTCAGCCTCCCAAATAGCTGGGATTACAGGCATGCGTCACCACTCCCGGCTAATTTTTGTATTTTTAGTAGAGACGGGGTTTCACCATGTTGGCCAGGCTGGTCTTGAACTCCTCACCTCATGATCGTCCCACCTCGGGCTCCCAAAATGCTGGGATTACAGGTGTGAGCAACCATGCCTGGACAAATTTTGGTTATTTTACCTTGCAATTAACCTGGTTTAATATTGTGAATCCTACTCTTTCTGTTTGCTTGCTGCCTTTGGAGTTTTCCCATTCCTTTTCCTTCAAGCTTTCTAAATCACTTGATTTTAGATGCTTTTCCTCAATATAGTCTAGGACTGAGTTTTGCTATTAGATTTGGTATCATTATCTGTTTCCTAATAGGTGAATTTAACCCACTTTCATTTACTGAAAATGACAGATACAATCTTATCTGTCATTATTTCATATTATGCTTTCTGTTTTAAATGAATCCTTTTTTTAACCTTCTGCTATAGTTTAAAATTTTTTGGTGTGTTTATGTTTGTTAGATAATTTTTAAGGTTTTATTTATTTCCTTTTCCTTTTTTTTTTTTTTTTTTTGAGATAGATTCTCACTCTGTTGCCCAGGCTGGAGTACAGTGGTGTGATCTCAGCTCACTGCAACTTTTACCTCCCTGGGTTCAAGCGATTCACACACCTCTGCCTCCCGAGTAGCTGGGATTACAGGCATATGTCACCACATCCAGCTAATTTTTGTATTTTTGGTAGAGACAGGGTTTTGCCATGTTGGCCAGGATGGTCTCGAATTCCTGAGATCATGTGATCCACCTGCCTCGGCCTCCAAAGTGCTGGGATTACAGGCGTGAACCGCGGTGCCCAGCCCTTAATCCTACATTTAAACAGGATTCAGCCAATCCTATTACCTGTTCCAGTGTCTTTATTAAACTCTTAGACTTTATTATTTTTATGAATAGTTCATGGAAACTATATTCCCATGGAAACTCCCTTTGCATATTGGAAAATATTTTTGTGTTGCCCTTATATTTGAATGACAGTGGATAGATATAAAATATGTATTTAATACTTTTTCCCTAGTGATTTTGTACACAGACTTGGTATTAAATATTTTTTGTTTTTTGGAGATGGAGCCTCACTCTGTCGCCCAGGCTGGAGTGCAGTGGTACAATATTGGCTCACTGCAACCTCCACCTCCCGAGTTCAGGTGATTCTCCACTTCAGCCTCCTGAGTAGCTGGGATTACAGGCACATGCCACCACACCCAGCTAATTTTTTATTTTTAGTAGAGATGGAATTTCACTATGTTAGCTAGACTGGTCTCAAACTCCCGACCTTAGGTTATCTGCCCTCCTCAGCCTCCAGAAGTGTTGGGATTACAGGCGTGAGCCACCGTGCCTGGCCTAAATACTGTTTTAGAAAAGTTTGAAGGCAGACCAATTTTAAGATTCCCCCCTTAGGTGAATTGATTTGTGTCAGGAGAAGGTTGTCTAGATCAGTAGTCTCCAACCTTTTTTGCACTAAGGACCAGTTTCATGGAAGACAATTTTTCCACGGATGGGGTGGTGGGGGAGATGGTTTCAGGACAAAACTGTTCTATATCAGATCATCAGGTATTAGTTAAGGAGTGTGCAACCTAGATCCCTCACATACCATAGGGAGGGATAGGTTTACCATAGGGTTTGCGCTCCTGTGAGACTCTAATGCTGCTGTTGATCTGACAGGAGGCAGTGCTCAGGTGGTAATGCTCCCTGGAGTGCCACTCACCTCCTGCTGTGTGGCCCGGTTCCTGACAGGCGATGGACCGATTCTGGGGTCTGCAGTCCAGGGCTGGGGACCCCTCGTCTAGATGACCATAAGATGCTTTATCAAGGTGTATCCTGGTTTTTTGTGTTTTTGTTTTTTGAGAGGGGTCTTGCACTGTCACCCAAGCTACAGTGCAGTGGCACGATCATGGTTCACTGTAGCCTTGACCTCCTGGGCTCAAGTGATCTTCCCACCCTAGCTTCCTGAGTAGCTGGGACCACGGGTGCACACTACCACACCTGGCTAAGTTCTTTGTTTGTTGTTGTTTGAGACAAAGTCTCACTCTGTTGTCCAAACTGGAGTGCAATGGCGCAATTTTGGCTCACTGCAACCTCCGCCTCCTGGGTTAAAGCGATTCTTCTGCCTCAATCTCCCAAGTTGCTGGGATTATAGGCATGTGCCACCAAACTCAGCTAATTTTTGTATTTTTTGTAGAGAGACGGGGTTTCACTATGTAAGCCAGGCTGGTCTGGAACTCCTGACCTCAGGTGATCTGCCTGCCTCGGCCTCCCAAACTGCTGAGATTACAGGCGTGAGACCACACACCTGGCTTAGTTTTTTAAATTATTTTTGGTAGGGATGGGGTTTTGCCATATTTTCCAGGCTGATCTCAAACTCCTGGGCTCAAGTGATCCTCCCACCTTGGCCTCACAAGGTGCTGGGATTACAGGCATGAGCCACTATATCCAAGATGTATCTTGTTGATTGCTCTACATCAGTTTTTTTCTGAGTCATAGTGTGCCCTTACCACTTGCAAATTCAAGCCTTCCCTTATTTCAGGAAAGTTGTCTTCTATTGTGTATTTGCTCTTTTGGTTGTTCTGTTTCTTTTTCTTTTTAGTATACCGCTTACCCTGGTATAGTTTATGTTCCCTTTTTTGTTATTTGCTATTTTCTCTGTAATTATTTTCAGCTTTGTTCTTTTTTTTTTCCACTTGATTTTTCTCACGTTTGTTTTCCATGTCCCATGCTGCATTGTTTCATTAAATATTTATTTGGCATTGTTTTAGTTAGGCACTGACAGTAAAGCAGAGAACAAAACAGACAATAATCCTTGACCTCATGAAACTTATTTAGTGGGAGAATCAGACAACAAACAAAATGTAGTAGGCCAGAAGTAATGAATCCAAGAAATATAAGGCCATGTAAGGAGGGTGGGACAAGAATTGGATTTTTAGAAGGGTGGTCAGAAATGGGCTTACTGAAAAGTGATATTTGAGCAAAGACCTGAAGAGATGCACGTATTTGAGGAAAAACATTCGAGGTAGAGGAATAAGTGTAAGTGGTTTGAGGTGGGAGCATAGCTCTTAGAAGGATACTCATTTCATCATAGGGCCAGTCCTCTCACGACCTCATCCCAACTTAATCACCTGCCGAAGTCCCCACATTAAGTGTTTGGACTTCAACATATGAATTTTGAGGGGAATGCAAACATTCAATCCCATAACTGCCATGTTTTCTTTGATTAATTTGTTCATAGTTTTCATCTGCTTCATGGTATGAGTTTTATGGCATTTTCTTTATGACATTTGGTTATGCTCTTGCTTTTCTGTTTTTTTTTTTTTTTTTTTGCAAAATCTTTGAGTAAGACCTAACTCTGGTTCCTTTTTGATTATTGGTCATCTCTGAACTGGAAGTGTTCATCTTAGATCAGCTATTTACCCAAGAATAAAATTGTGGGAAAGGGGCTAGAGGAGTGGTTGGGGAAGGCAGACAGCTTGAATTTTCCCAGGTTCCTTTGCTGGCATGAATCAGTGAGTAAGAAGCAGAGCTGCTTATATCACAGGTTTATTTTGTTTAAATTGATAAACACTGATTCATGTTAGAATCACCTGGGGAATCCTTACGCATGCCAACGAAATGAAAATCCGTGAGGGTGGAGCCTAGGTATATAGGTTTTAAAGTGCCTCAGGTGATTCTCATGTATATCCAGGCTAGAATTGCTGATTTAGCCTTTACGTTTAGCTATCCAAGATCAACTGATGCTTGGCTACATGCAACCAAATTTCTCTTCTGCCTTACCATACTTACAGCCTGCTGCTTGCAAAAAATGGCAGGTGTAGGTGTTCGCATTTTCCTTAATATGTCTCACCTTCTTCCATAGGCCACTCATATTTCCTGACTTTGTCATATCATGCAAGGGCTTGTTGGTTTTATTTTAGGTCACCTTTTTTAGCGAGCTATGAACTGTACCTACTCTGGCCCACAGAGGAGTTATCTGCTATGCCTAGCTTAGGATGGTTGTATTTTTTTTTAAAATTTTATTGTGAAGTTATAATATAGAAAATGCATAAAATGTAAATAAACATCCATGTAACTATTGCCCAAGTACAGAAACAGAATGTTTACCAGGACGCCAAAAGCCTTTTTCATGATGCTTCTCAAGCACAAATCTGTTTCTCCCTCCGTAAAGGTAACCGCTGTCCTGGCCTAGATGGTAATCAGTTCCTTTTCCCCTCATTCTTCTCATTTTCAGGGTAATGGATGTTTCCTAGTTTCATCAAATGTTTTCCTTGTTTTCAGAAAAGAAACAAAAATGGCTTTATTCTTCTATCTGTAACTGGAAGCAGAGGACTATTGAGATTGCCAATTTAGGTTTTTGGTGTTTTTTTGGGGTTTTTTTAAACAGATGAAGTCATTATAGCTAATGCCATACTGACTGGCAGTTCAGCATGCAGTACCCTAGTGCAAGCTATTAGCCTGACTTGATTTACCGTTATCAGTAGTTCTGAATTTATGAGACAGGAATTTTAAACTTCCATTTCTCTTCAAACAGTGTGGCACTAGATTTTTCAATACAGACGAAGAATACCAACAGTGTATACATTAATCACTATTTTGGGTATCCAAGAATGTAAATATATAATTAAGTTAATTAACTTTTTGTTTTTTAGGAATATGAAGCCATCTACCTAGCAAAATTAACAATACAGATGATGTCACCACTCCAGATAGAAAGGTCATTATCTGTTCATTCTGGTACCACAGGTAAGGATTTTTTTCTTTTTGGAGAAATTTGGGAAGAAAGATAATGAAAGGTGGAGAACTTGCTACAAGTTACACTGAACAATTTAAATTGTTTAGAAAACTTGTTAAACTATTGAGCTAATTCCAAAGGAATTCATTTTATGATGAATAAATGTGTACTATATTAAGCTTAAGTCTTTTAAGTAGTAGTACATCCGTGTTGTAAAGATTAAAATAATAAGAATCTGGAGAAGGGGCTCTAAACACGCTTAGGTGATCTTATTAAAAGTAAAGGGTGGTTCATACAGCCTGTAGGGTGGCTAATGTGAGCTGTTTTTCTCTTGCCATCAATATTTCCATCCTTTCCTCCCTCTGTTGCTATTTCAGAAGTACCCTAAGCCCCTTATTTTCAAAGTTAATCCAAGCATGCTCTCAAAGTCTTCCTTTCCCAAGACCTTGCTACCTGTGTTTATCACCTTTGTTTCTCTCCCAACAAAGCACACAAGGCATTTTTAATTTATTTCCAGTTTTTCCTACCCCACAGTTCACTTCAACCTTTGAACCAACAGTTATATAAGGTAGTAAGAACAGCTTATATACTTAGTTAGCACTGACCTGGCAATTGAGGACAGGTGATCTGATCCACAAGTATAGAACTCTTTGCACTCTACTGCACCGCCCATAGTGAGTAATATGACTGTATATTCATCCCCAAGGCTCAACTTCCTAATTGTCATGGACTTTTTCCTTTCCTTTGCCACATCTATCTAATAATTGCTTTCCACATCCTATAGGGTCCGTTTTGTCAGTATTGTTAACATTCCTTTCTTTTTTTAATAGTGACCTTAATCTAGTTCAGATCCGGATTTGCCTCCTTTCCAAACTCTTGTTATTTGGTCTGTTCTGTACATTGTGGCCAGACTTATTCCCATGAAAGATATTTCTAATATTGATATTTTTCCTTTGTCAAAGCATCTTCTGGCTTCATTCCTACAAAAGTTTATAGAATGCCATATGCCCTTCTGATTTTTTGGTTTCTTTCTCTCATTGTTCCTCTTTATGTCTACATTTCAGAAAACAACTACTGATGGTTTCCTGTGTGTGTCTTCTTTTCCCCACCTAAAATGCATCACATTTAGTCTCCCTATTCTTGGTTCATATGTCATCTCCTCAGGAAGACATGATGGTTAATGCACTCTTCTCTAACCCCTAGTCATTTGGAGTTCCCATAGAAGCACAGCACTTCGTCTGAAACTTAATCACAGTATCTGAGTTTAGCCTAAGGGCTAGGATATTTTATCTCATTCAGTTGTATTGATACTATATTTTTATCTTTATGAATTTTATAGTGAAACATTCTTCATATTAGAATATGCCCTCTGAATTAACATTATTATTACCATGATGTAACAGCCCTGTAGGGCATAAGTTTAAGGTCGTGTCATTGTTAGGCAAAAAACATAGCAGACCCTCTGCTGGTTTAACTGTTCCCTAAAGTTTTCCTCCATTGAAGAATCTAATTTCTTGATTATAACTTTTGGGGATACAGAGATAGCTTTGATTCTATGTGGGAGATTTCTGTACTAGCAGATGCTGATGTGAAGAATAGATACAAGAAAATCTCTTTATATGTTACATGCCTTCCTTTCTCCCAACCTAGACTTCCATAGCTTCAGTGGAAAAATATTTTCAGCTGCTCTTCATAACAGCCTCTGTGAAAGCAAAAAGATTATCTACAAAAAAATTATACAAATACAAGATTAATTTCCTAAATTTTATGCCTTAAGTCACATGTTTATGGTGCCTAAAAAATTAACTTGATAACTAAACATTTATGTATTATCTCTTTAAGAGGTCTATTTTCACACTAGTTCAAAAATTATTTATTTTATATGCAACACCTAAGACATAATACCTGAGAAGGAAAATATATCCTGTCATGAAGATTAAAAAGTTATAATATTTAGGTAATTTATCACAAAGGAATTTACTAAATTTTGCTGTGTCAGTTGTGGAATTTTCATAGTGTATACAAGATCACTTAATAACAAAATTTTACTCGCTGTAACATTTTAACATGAATTTATTTTAGTGCCCTTTTAATCTTCATGCAATAACTTTTAGGTAGTTTGAAGAGAACACATGAAGAAGAGGATGATTTTGGAACCATGCAAGTGGCGACTGCCCAGAATGGCTGACTGAAGAGCAACATCATAGAGTGTGAATTTCCATTTGGGAAGGAGAAAATACAAGAGACAATTATAATGTAAAATGGTAAAAACATATGTAGTTTTTTGTTTTTCAGTTACATGTTGCTTCCAGACATACTTCTCTGCAACTTGTTGAGCAACATTTTAAGATGTTGGACTTCTGCAATAGATGGCACTGATGGTTTTACTCCTTTTTTTAAAACACACACACACACACACACACACACACTCACTCACACACTTTACAAGTTTTATTATAAACCAAGAATTTTGGACTTACAAAGAGGTATTATTGCAATAATGCACTTTTCATACTTGAAATTTATTTGTATGATATAAAGTTATTACTTTAAACAAAATGCAAGTATGGGGGGATTGTTTATAAAGTTTGGGTAATTTATAACAAAAGAATTTGCTAAGGTTTGCTAAAATTCATTTTTCTGTTCTATATATTACATTTTTAACATAATTTTACAGTTCAATTTTATGATGGAGCCTCTTACAGAAACATTAACAAAATGCAGGAATCTGCCACGTTTCTTTTTTAGTATAACTTAATAGCTTATCGTTTTATTTTTTATACTTCTTGTTCCATTATTAATCTTTAAATCATAATCCTAATTAGCTGTCTTTAACATGATCTAATTATTGCTTCCTTTCTTATTACTTTCCTAATTTGTTTATTCTATATTTTAAAAACTACAGTTTCAATGATAAAATGTTTTGATTTATAGTACCAAGTGCTTAAACACAAGGATAGTGTTAGATTTTCAAGTGACTTTCCTTTTTGCATTTTTTGGCGGTAAAAGCCAAATGTTGTATTTGTTCTTTTCAGAGTTGTCCAGCCCTTTTTTCCTTTGTCCAAAATGATTCTAAATAGAATCTAATAAACCAATGTAGCATTATTTTTTCTAAATGAAGCCCCAAAAAAGAAAAGTGCCTTGCATCATTTTAAAAAAATAATTAAATCCTCATGACCTCTAAATTAGTATGTAGAACACTGAAAAGTTCTTAACATTTTTGTGTTATTTCCTTTCTTCTTAAACCATAAATTAGTTTAAACTGAAAGTATGAGGCTGGAAGAAACATTAGTAAATTATTTGGAATATAGAATGTTTACTCTTTCCTTTTATGTTGTCTTAATGATTCTGTGAGATTGTTCCGGCTCAGACAGAAGCTTTTCTTTGGGGAAGGTGATTTGTGGGCAATTCTAGTGTATTTTAAATTAGCATTTTAATCCATTCTTGACATTCAGTTAGTCCAGATCTGCCCCATAATTTGCTTAAGTAAAGTCACTTTATGCATTTTTGGCTCTCTATGTTTTAGTTTGTGTGTATAAAAGTTCTAAGAAAACATTTTTGCTATTTTAAGTATGTAAGGGAAGAGAGGAGTGTTTTTAACTTTTTATAGTTGATGACTTTAGGGTAGCACAAACAAAACTCCTTTGTATCTAACTTTTCTCAATCCTCTCTTGAGGTGCTTTACTAATGGGAATGATTTCTATATGTTCCCTTGGTACCAAGAGGTACTATGCAAAGTAACCTATTACACCAAGTTACTTGCTTTGCTTTCCTCTCTATGATGTGATAATACAGTAAAAGCTTTCTTACCCAGCATAGTGGGAGAGTGGAGATTAATTAAAATTGTTAATTAAGAGTTAATTCCTATTGACCCAGGTGATATTCCTCTTCTGATTTCCCTCCCCTTCCCTTATCTTACCACCGTTTGCATATTGTTAATCTCATTGTCATCCAGTATTCTGCTTTGTGATTAGGTCCTTTGATGTACCGTAGTCTAGTGGAGTCAAGATTTGCATTGGGTTTTCTAAAATTCCAGTTGATACAAGTTCGGATAACACAGCTTTCCTGTATATAGATCACTATTGGGCAGGTCAGCAAAGATCTCTTACAGTGTAATAACAATCTATGATGCTTCATTTAGCAGAAACTCTGCTTAAAAGTATCTTCATAATAGTAAGTTTAGGTTTTAAAAACTTGTTTCATAAATATACATATACCCTCTCTAGTAGTCTGGCCAAAAGAACAGATTTTGTTATTGATAATTTGTAGCTTGTAATTTTCCACTTTTTCTATCCACTGTAATTTTTATGTTGTCACTAAAGTGCCTGCCCAGTACTGTATATTACAGTCTCTCACAAACACTGGGAAAAGGGACTGTCATCATCTTGAGTACTCTAGGATATATATATATAGATAGATAGACAATTTTTTTTTTCTTTTTTGAGATGGAGTCTCTAATGTCGCCCAGGCTGGAGTGCAGTGGCACAATCTTGGCTCACTGCAACCTCCACCTCCCAGGATCAAGTGATTCTCCTGCCTCAGCCTCCCGAGTAGCTGGGATTACAGGCGCATGCCACCATGCCTGGCTAATTTTTGTAGTTTTAGTAGAGATGGGGTTTCACCATGTTGGCCAGGCTGGTCTCAACTCCTGACCTCAAGTGATCCACCCACCTCGGCCTCCCAAAGTGCTGGGATTACAGGCTTGAGCCACTGTGCCCGGCTGAGTACAATATTAATGTAGACAAACCATGACGTTTATTATTTCATATAAGAACATTACAAGTTTGTTTTTTCTTGCATGTCTGTCCACCTAATGTTTAAGTAGTTCTGGTAGCTCTTCCTAATCTTTATTCTATTTGATTCCATTTCTGTGATTCCTTTATTACCACTGATGTTTTGTGATAGTTAACTATGATAAATTTAACTAATCATGATTTATTTTCTAGAGTATTTAAAGAATGTATGAGTGACCACCCAATTCCAACATCAAAAGTGTAATCTGGGCCCATAATTTATAGTGAAATTGTATCAAAACATAGGGAAACTGTATTACTATCTATTTTGAAAATATGAAACTTGAGTACTGAAAATATTCAAACCTGGAATGGCAGTATTCTAATTTCAGTTAGTTGGTTCATATTAATTTCTTACCTATTAGATGTTTAAACAGCAGTGACCTTTACTTGTATCTACTCTATGGCGGAAATGTTAAACCGTGATAGCTTTTGCTACCAACTCAACCACTTAACTTTTAGAGCAGTTTTGGGGAGATTTTATGCTTCATCTGAGTTTAGAAGTAATGTCAGAAAATGTTAAGCATGTCTGTATTAAGAAAATACAAGGTTTCTAATTGTCTTATTAATATGGTAATTCAAGTGAATTAGAAATATTTAACTGCAATCTTGAATTATAAAGTTGAGATATATATATATATATATATATATGTATCAAGATCTCAACTTGATGTAAAGTAAATGAGCAGTTACCTGGCAGATTTTTTTTTTTTTTAAATAACTGATTTAATCCATAATCCCATAACAAACATAGCTTCACCTCAGTATTTTCTTTCTTCGTTCAACAGTGCTCCAATAAGAGAATGCTAGAAAATAGATGAGAAGTACTGAAAGACCTTTTTTTTTTAATTGATTAGAAAAGTAAGTCTCTAGGGTTTTTGCTGGAATTTTTTTTTTTTGTCTTTCCCATCTGTGGCAGCTAAAACAAAAATCACTCAAAATATTCAGGTTTACATGTTAGCTCTCTCATAGGGAGTTGCCATACCTCACAGTTCAAAGTGTATTCTATAGATCAGTAACATTATACTGACATGTAATTGCAATTTACTATGCAGCAAAAATGATTCAAGAAAAATAACCTACAGTGTCTGTATACCTTTGTATACACAATTGCTTAAGTTACTCTGCTTTTAACATTTGTACTTGGATAAAATGCTTATGTCTGTATAGGAATGTCACAGTGCAAGATGCTGCTAGCCCAGGCACAAAGTATTAAAATTATTTTGTGAAGATTGGTGGTTGTATTAAAACTGCTGTGCCATTATACCTCCAAAATATTGAAAAGCTCATTCATACTGCTGCTTATACCTCAAAACTTCTTTACTTAGATTGTTATCTACTGGGTAAAAGTAACCCAAATTTACTCTGAGTTAAGAAGAGTGGATGAACATTGAATGTTGAGAAGCACTTAAGAGTATACTCTAAAACACCGTGGTTACACACAAACACACACACACACAAAATTACGGTCTATAGTCCAGGCAAGCCTCAAATTCCAGCTCAGTTTATTTTTAAGGATTAGTTGAGCAAGTTTGGAGTTGGAAGTGAGAGAATCGTGTTTAAAAGAAAGGGTAGGTCATCCATAGAACAGCTTTCAGTCATTACAAAAAAAAAAAAAAAATACTTCTTGCTTTTATAGTACCATCTTCCCCCATTAGGCCTACTTGCATACTGTGCTTCATCAAATCTAAGATCACCTCACAACTATACCATTATTTTAGGCACCACTAAAAGGCAATGTATTGCTAACAAAACTATGACAAACCATTGATAATATATCCAGATTTCAGAGATGTTACGGTGCATCTTAGTTGATGAAACAAAAACATACAAAACATGAGACACAGTAAAAATGATAACTACTTCATTATACCTTTTCACAAGCAAATAGTACCCAAAAATGTGAACGGCCAGACACAGTAGCCCACACATGTAATCCCAGATACTCTAGAGACTGAGGCAGAGGATCACGTGAGCCCAGGAGTTTGAGACCAGCTTGGGCAATATAGTGAGACCCCACAGAAAAATTTAAAGCCAGGTGTGATGGCACATACCTGTAGTTCCAGCTACTGGGGAGGCTGAGGCAGGAGGGATGGCTTGAACACAGGAACTGGAGGATGCAGTCAGCTATGATCACACCACTGGACTCCAGCCTGGGTGATGGAGTGGGACAGTCTCTTTAAAAAATGTGGGCCTGGGCCAGGTGCAGTGGCTCGCACCTGTCATCCAAGCACTTTGGGAGGCTGAGGCGGGAGGATCACTTGAGCCTAGGAGTTAAGAGACCAGCCTGGGCAACATAGACTCCACAAAAAAAAATTTTTTTAATTAGCTGGGTGTGGTGGCATGCACCTGTAATCCCAGCCACAGGGGAGGCTGAGGTGGAAGGATCATTTGAGCCCAGGAGATTGAGGCAGCAGTGCGTGGTGATTGTGCCCCTGCACTCCAGCCTGGGCAACAGCGAGACCTTGTCTCAACAACAACAACAAAAGGCTATCTATTGTGGGTACACTGCCTATGGGGTAGTCCTGCTCCACAAGGAGCAGTTTAAAAAAAAAAAGTTTAAAAAGTGTTTTATGTAGCATTTTTTTCATATTTACATTTACTCACCATATGGCTTCAAAAATCATAAACATACATACTCAGCTAAAACTACAGATCACCATTGTCCTCAATGACACAATTTTTGTATGGTGTACCTTACCTGTAATTCTATTTTCTATGGGAGGATTTAAGAGATATCTTAGGAACACTATTTAAAGGGATTTACTGAAGTGCCAACCTTGTGAATGATTTTACCTCAAATTGTTCAGTGGTAAGAAAGGTAATAAAGCATTTAGTTTTGCCTTTAAGTAGGCTAATTTTTTTTGTTTTGTTTTGAGACGGAGTCTTGCTCTGTCGTCAGGCTGGAGTGCAGTGGCGTGATCTCGGCTCACTGCAACCTTTGCCTCCCGGGTTCAAGCGATTCTCTCGCTTCAGCCTCCTGAGTAGCTGGGATTACAGGCGCGTGCCACCACACCTGGCTAGTTTTTCTTTTTTTAGTAGAGACAGGGTTGCACCATTTTGGTCAGGCTGGTCTCAAACTCCTGACTTTGTGATCCGCCCACCTCAGCCTCCCAAAGTGCTGGGGTTACAGGCGTGAGCCACTGCACCCGGCCTTACTAGGCTAATGTTTTAACATGCGTTTTTAATTACCAGAATTTACTTGATAAAACTACTCTTTGCCAAGGTTGCAGGACTTCTGAAAAGACAGAATTAGCTTTGTTGCGTTTCACAAAGGACAGATCAGTTCGTCTGTATAGGCTATAAGCAGGTAAGTAGTGCACTCTATTGGTGAAGGATTTCTGTTGTTTTGGAAAGCCAATTATAGCTGGCTGCATGGAGGGAAATCCAAAATCCAGATGACGTGGTGTGAGTCAATGGGATGAGAAACACTGGTATTTTCTTTACAATTTCGTTTTACAAAAAGTACATTAAACTAAAATTTTATGAATTACGACTTAATCTAATAGTTCAATAGCAGACTCAAGAAAAGCACAGATGTGATTCTTACAGAAGACTACTCATATGAACACGTTTAATGCAACATGGAATGCAAAAGATTAGAACCATTAAAGTATTCTTCAACTTTAAAAAATTAAAATAAATAAAATCAAAATAGGATAATGACCAGAATAGTGCCATTATCATCACATCAAAAAGTAAAGCTTCCATCAACATTTTATGAATTTGGCAATCTAGTACAATACATTTTTAAGTATTGTGTTTCACTCAATTTTGTGATACTCCATTTTTGAAAAAACTTCAGAGGCTTCAGATACCCATGAAAAGAAAAAAAATCAGGATAGAAACACATAGGCTGAGGTTTGCTAATTCACTGTTTAAAAAGGACCTTAGATGTCCCACTATAATTGCTCTTAGGTGTTTTTAACAAATGAATAGTCGTAATTCACAGAAAAGACAAGTGGTACTTTTTATCTACATAGACTATACTATATAAACTTTTAGTAAAACATTTAAATTCTTTTAATCTTGTCAAGTAATTTTCATTTCTTCTACTTCTTTAAAAGGTTGACCAGGTTGTTTGCCTGTATTGGGATCAACGAATGTTGGACTATACTATGTTTAGTTATAATAACTAATTTATCCACCCTGACTTAATATGTGGGAAACAGTACACCCCTAAGTGTATTGAGATATTTCTTTGAAACAAAAATATTTAATTTTATGCATGTGATAAACAGCCTTATTCAATGTATACTTTTTTTAAATGAGCAACACAGATAGCAGACATATAACTCCTTATTACCCATACTCTTGACTACCAAGAAAGGAAGCCAAACTTTTAGAAAAATACAATGCAAGAAAAGATTCAAGTTAAAAATATATTCCTTTGGTTAAAAATCATCCCCTTTATAATATTCATTTGTAATCTAAATTCACAGCATGTCCCACCAGCCCAAAGTAATCTTCTAAATGTCATTATACTTGTAGTATTACAATGTTTTTTCAGTCCAGTATTTATGGAGGTCACTCGGCTGCAGCAACAAAATATTTCAACTCTAGGAAGAGTGTAGCCTTGTAGCATTAGCCCCTTTGACAATTTTCTTACAAGATTTTTACTTCAGAAACCTCCGACACATGTAGTTTTCTTCAGATACAGTATATCCAAACTTTTTATAGAAACCAACATTTTGTGGTAGACATTCAAGGGTAATCTTGTAACAGTTCAGTTTCTTGCTTAGCAAAGTAAGGGTTGATAATAATCTGAAATTTAAAAAGGGGGGAGGGTGAGGAGATAGCATTTATTAATAAAAATTGATTCTAGTAACAATATGAATTAATGTTATGAAACTTATGTTTCCTTAGAAACAGGTTTAGATTATGGCTTTTCCCATTGCATTCATGTAAGTTGATAAGCATTTAAATCACCAAAGCATTTTTACTTAGAGTCAAATATACTTTTATCTAGTAATCTCCAGCTCACTAATAAATAAGACAAATACAAAACTCACCCTAAGCCCTCTTTAAAAGTGAAATTTAAGGCCAGGTGCAATGACTCATACCTGTAATCCTAGCACTCTGGGAAGCCAAGGCAGGCGATCGCTAGAGCCCAGGGGTTTGACACCAGCCTGGACAACATGGCAAAACCCCATCTCTACAAAAAATATAAAAATTAGTAGGGCATGATGGCACATGCCTGAAGTCGCAGCTACTCCAGAGGCAGAGGGGGGAAGATCACCTGAGCCCAGAGAGGTCAAGGCTGTGGTGAGTAATGATTGCACCACTGCACTCCAGCCTGGACAACAGAGTGAGTCTCTGTCTCGAAAAAGAAAAACGAATTTTAAGATGTATGTTAACACTAAAAATTCAACCTTTAAAAAAAAAAATGACCAAAATTATTTCGTAAAAATTCTTTATTTAAATCTATTTAAACAACTTCAGAGCAGTCAACATTCCCACATAAAATGAGTACATAACAGCTTTGCTCTTTAATCATTTTTAAAGCTACGTTAATATTTGTGAAGGTGTGTATCAGATTAACTCAAGATTGGTCTAATTAATATGAAGTGGAAACAAAGCAAGTCTACATCTATACAAAGTTTCTTAATGAATCCAAACCCAGTATTAAAGTGTGGATCTAAGTGCCTTAGAGGATAAAAACTATAAAAGATACACAAACTTGAAGGGTCTGCCCATGTTTGAACAGACTAAAAAATCCTGTTTTTAAAAAAACAAAAGACCTTGATTGAAGTATGACTGGCTGGTTGCAGTGGCTCATGCCTGTAATTCCAGCACTTTAGGAGGCCAAGGATCACTTGAATCCAGAAGTTCGAGACTAGCCAAGGCAACATAGCAAAACCCTGTCTCTACAAAAAATTAGCTGGGTGCAGTGGTGTGCACCTGTAGAACCAGCTACTTGGGAGGCTGAGGCAAGAGGCTCACTTGAGCCCCAAGAATTCAAGGCTGCAGTGGGCTGTGATTGTACCACTGTACTCCAGCCTGGGCAACAGAAAGAGACCCCATCTCTTTAAAAAAAAAAAAAAAAAAAAAAGCATAAATTAAATCAAATGGACTAGAACACAAGAAATCCATCTGTTTTGTTCACTGAGGTATTCCACATACCTAGAATAGCATCTGGTACATAAGCAGGTATTTAATATTTGTTAATTCCTTAAAACTCAGAACAGTTAATGTTAAAAAGCAAGTTCTTGGGCCAGGCACAGTGGCTCCCACCTGTAATCTCAGCACTTCGGGAGGCCAAGGCAGGAGCACTGTTTGAGACCAGCCTGAGCAACATGATGAGGCCCCATCTCTACAAATTTTTAAAAATTAGCCAGGTGTAGCATGTACCTGTAGTCCCAGCTAATTGGGGGGTTGAAGAGGATTGCTTGAGCCCAGGAGGCTGAGGCTGCGGTGAGCTGAGATTGAGTCACTGCACCTCAGCCTGGGTGACAGAGCTGTCAAAAACAGACCCTGTCTCAAAAACTAAAAATTATAATAAATAAGAACTACAAGTTCTTATAAAATAGCAATAAATCAATACCACTTACTTATATTTATTTTAAATGATTTAGATAAATATATACAGTGAAGGCTGTTTCAGTATGTATTTCTACAACTTAGGAGAATGAGAGATCATAGAATATTCTGTAACAATTGAACATTTCCTTTGTTTTTAAATATGACAGAGAAGCTGAGGCAAATCCGATTAGCCCAAAAGTTTATCTCCTACTAGTATGAGTATTACTATAAAAAGTTAATAATTTAAAGATGTTACTGTCTATAAAGAAGTATCCTTCCAATTTTCAAACTTTAAGGCAAAATATGTATAATACTTTATTTCTTCATGAAATTCAGTCTGAACTATTGGAGTGAGAATGAGTTCAAAATCAATGAAGCCAAAAAGAACTTTAAACAAGTATCTTGTTAAGAAACTGAATTGGAACAAAATTTATCCAGGGTTACCTTGTTTCTGCCTACTTACAATTTGCCAAGCTGCTTTCCTCTGCATTCATCACTAACAACAACATCTTCTACTCTTCCTCTCTGAAAATATTTACAATGTTTAAAGGAGTAAGCATTTACTTTTGTTTTTAGCTAAAATGAGTTGGTAAGAATTTACTGATAATAAGTAGTATATTTTGTAAACTTGAACTTAACAGAAACCAAATGCAAAAAATATTATACAGTGAAGGCTGTTTCGGTATGTATTTCTACAACTTATGAGAAGGAGAGATCATAGAATATTCTGTAATAGTTGAACATTTCCTTTGTTTTTAAATATGACAGAGAAGCTGGGGCAAATCTGATTAGCCCAAAAGTTTGTTTCCTACTAGTATGAGAGTACTACTATTAAAAGTTAATAATTTAAAGATGTTTTTACTTATTAGAGGAAACAGTATGAGTCAACTGGTGACCTAAAGTTGTTTTGGCTATGTCCCCAACCTTCCCAGCCCGTTGTCTTTGGACAAACATCAGGATCAACATCACCAAAATGTAACCTTTTCATGAATATATCCATCATTCTACTCCTTGCTTACTAGCAAGTTATTTTAGATATCCAAATAAAATTAATGTCTAGTACAGAAACCCCACCGAAATTCTTAAGTGTCACAGAACACATCCCAAGTGTTCCTACCTTATTCTCACTGAATTAAGGTTTTCTCTCCCTCTTTTTTTATTTACTATTTTATGTGAGTTATTGAGGGATGAAAGGGCACTACATGCATTAGATGTATCATAATTAGAACAAAATAATCTGAACCCTTTACCATGTGGAAACAAATTTATGCTAATGTAGTATATTCAAAGTTATTTTTTTAAAAGAGTAACATTAGGGATTTTGTGCATTACTGCTAAATTGTTTGGTTTCTCTATGCCTATACCAAATTGATCCACCTTATAGAACAACTTTAGCATACAATTCATACTGTTATACATTTTCTTTCTTAAAGCTCTCAGAACACACTGGGAAAAGGGATTTATAAGAAGCACTGAAAATCAGTGAGAAAACAGATTTGTCTAATGGAAACTCAAAGTCAGTTGTGCTAGAAAACAGCTGTCCATTTTACTTATAAGCAGCACATACCTTAGCACAGGAATGGATGAATTTATGTTCTATAATCAGAGTTGCCGTAGCAACAATCTGTCCTAGAGTCACATCTTCTACAACTGTAACATAATAATCCCCAGATTTCTTCATATGCTCAAAAGATTCTGTGGAGATTGGATAACAAAGTGTTACATAGTAGACATTCAATTTTATGGGGAGCCAGAAAAATACTAGGATTAGCTGACTTAATTACTAAATGTTTAAAGCTGTTTTACCATAGTAATTTACCTTCCATTTCTAAAGAAAATATTACCAAGTAGTTGAAATATCAGCAATTAGTATCCATTGGAATATAACCTACACATTCAAAATATCTGCTAGCAAAATAAAGACTAATATAGCTATTTTAGATGAACAACACTTAAAATACAAGTAAATCGCTGATGTTGCCACTTCCATGACTAATGAAAACTTCAGTTTCTTCATTTACTTTAAATAGATCTCTTTAACTTTTATACTCAATAGATATTCAAATATAACAAACCTTTGCACATTTTAACAAGAGCATGTTTACATGGCTCAATTCTAGAATTTTTAGTCTTTTGCTTTCAAAATATTTTTACAAAATATATTTTAATTTTCCCTTTGTGATGGAAAGTGTTTTGTGATAACATGACTTGCCCTTGTTTGCTTTGAGAGCACCTTGCAAGGAGGTAAAAACATATCTGTTTCCAAGTAACTTTTCCAAGTCACATAGCAAATAGGTGCAAAGATACTTCCCCTCAAATGGATTTTCAGTACTATTGCTGAAATAACATGTTTCTCATCTAATTCATGTGCATGCAAAGAAAAATTCAGGAATAAAAATTGAGGCTAATAGTGTCTCATATTGTTAATTTCTATGGTCTCATTCCAGATAGAGATCTAAAATGGGAAAAAGAAATAAATTCAATGAATGAAAATAAACGATGAGAATCAGAACGAAATCAGAATCAAAATAAACAATGAGAATGAGAATGGTCCTCATTCTCAGAAGGGTCAAATAGAATTCAATACAAAATTCCCTATTATAAGGAAATGAAGAATTGTAATTCCTCAGCTATTAAATATTACTAAATATTTAGTAATGATAATAATACTTCATTTCCTTTGTAACAGGAAAAAGCGGTGGTAGAGCACTGGACAGAATTAAGGTTTTATTCCTCACCATAGTAATAACTACCTGTGATCTTGGGCAAGTCTTTGGATCCCTCTAAATTACTATTTTCTCATATGTCTAAAAGAAGAGGGGCAGGGGAGGGGTGGACTAACTCAAGATGCCTGCTAACCTTAAACTTCAATACAAATAAACCCCAAAATAAATTTAAAGCGTATGGTCTTGCATTTTTGATTTGGTAATGAAATTTCTGTAAATAACCACAGTAAGGGAAATACTACAATAAAAAATGAAGAACCTCTAGAGCTAACACCTAGGTCCTATGGTACAGTAATTATCTAATAAAGTAGATAGTTTGCAAAACAAAGTTACTGGTACATTTGGATTCTAGAACAACTCAGCCACATTAAACATTTAAATAAGAAAACAGCTAATTTGTTCTTTGAATAATTTCCAGCTATTTGAACAAAAACAGAAGTGGGCACTCAGCAGCTCTAAACAAAAATGAAATATGTTTCCCTTTATTTCAGGAAAAAGAGGTTATAGTACTTACTCATAAATTGTTCAGGGCTGACAACTCCAGTCTCTGTTAGCTGACCCAATACCTTAAAAAAACCTAGTTTTGAAAAACAGATTTCAAATTACAAGAATAGCAAAAGGAAGACAGTATGAAAATAAGCAATATATTAAGCAGGTGGGCTTATGGGCAATTATTTTTTCAGAACTTTCTATAATCATCTTTTAATTTAGAATAAAGTGAACCCCATTCTTCTATAATCACTACATATAACAAAAATAACAGGTTTTACCAGTGCTTCTGCCTGCATAAGATGTTTTAAATAGTGCTGACCTTAATATCCAGTATTTATAGACCCAGAACATACACTCTTCAATGTATTATATTTTACATTAAGTTCAATGCAAAGGGTGCCAAATTTTCCCAAATATGTGATTTGGTTTTACTTAAAGGTGCAATATGGCCAAATACAGTATTTGTAAATTAAAGTATAAGTAACACTGTTGAGATTACACTCTTTAAAATTGTAATTTCTAGTGAATTTCATTAGTGTTACCTGAAATTAATGTGAACAGTGCACCTGGAATTTTGAAAATCTTAACTTTTCTACACTCAATAATTAGGCCAAAATTAGGCCCTTCAGGCTGTCTAGCAAAGAGATAATTGTGAAAAGGACAAAGTTGACTTTTAATTACCAAAGTTTAAGGAAGTTAACTTGGAGAATTTAGATGTTAAAAAAGAAGTAATTGTACAAAAACCCTTTCAACTTATCCAAGGAAAATTATTTCCGCCTTCATTCCCCAACCAGCTTCTTAAGATCCCTCCTTATGTGTCATTATACATGATAATTTAATTTTTGTTTATGAGAAATATTTTTGGCTTAATTAGGAAGGAGTGATGTTGTATTTAAGTCATTTCACAGTAATATTTCACAGTAATATTTGGTCTTAGCCATGACACACACTCATTGAGTGTCCATCACTTTAAAAACTAAGTATTATACAAAAAATAGTCCAGAAGTCAAATATTTAAAAACAATTATCTGCATCATAATGTTTATGGAGAAAAATGGAAGGCTAACTCTAATTTTACACAGGATTTTGTACATTACCTCTATTTAAGTCAGCAGTACAAAGAGGCCTCAAAACCAAGCCTTCTCCAGGATGTGTTGGGGAAATGGCTGGAGAAAATGTAGCTGTATTCTGACTCCAGTCCACTTCTTTGAGTAGACTTGGGTCAAACATAGGAGTTTCATCAGGTTTCATTTTTCTAGTAAGGTCTAAAATAAAAATTTGAACATTAAGTCACTTTAATAGAAGGAAAATTATGATTGTTGAGAAAGTTAATATAAATTAATGCAATTAGAAGCATTCTTTAGCAGATATGCGAGATATTTTACTGCAACCTATCCTGAATCTAACATTAAATTCCACAACTACAGATAAATAGAAAAATCATGCCTACTATCAGATAAAAAATGGCTAAGCGACTAAATTAGTAAGTTTTAAACTATAAAATCCTATTTATTATCAGGTCTTTTTTTTTTTTTTTTTTGGACAGTCTCACTCTGTTGCCCAGGCTGGAGTGCAGTGGCACGATCCTGGCTCACTGTAACCTCTGCCTTCTGGGTTCAAGTGATTCTCCTCTTTCAGCCTCCTGAGTATCTGGGATTATAGGCACGTGACACCACGCCTGGGTAATTTTTTTTGTATTTTTAATAGAGATGGGATTTCGCCATGTTAGCCAGGCTGGTCCCGAACACTCGACCTCAGGTGATCCGCCCGCCTCGGCCTCCCAAAGTGCTGGGATTACAGGCGTGAGCCACTGCGCCTGGCTATTATCAGGTCTTTTAAAACATGTTTTTCCTCTGGGTTGGTGCTACTAAATGAATAGCTGACTTTTTATGGGTTCTTAAATTTTTTACATTATGTTCTTGGATTTTATTATTGAGCCAAGAAGGCATCTGTTTCAACAGGAAATTGCAAGGGGAAAAAAATTAAAAAAAAAAAAAGTAATCTCTTAGTCTTACTTGCCAATAAAGAAAACTTTCAGCCGTGCACGGTGCCTCACACCTGTAATCCCAGCACTTTGGGAGGCCGAGGTGGACGGATCACCTGAGGTCGGGAGTTCGAGACCAGCCTGACCAACATGGAGAAACCCTGTCTCTACTAAAAATACAAAATTAGTCGGGTGTGGTGGCGCATGCCTGTAATCCCAGCTACTCGGGAGGCGGAGGCAGGAGAATTGCTTGAACCTGGGAGGCAGAGGTTGTGGTGAGTCGAGATCATGCCATTGCACTCCAGCCTGGGCAATAAGAGTGAAATTCCCTCTCAAAGAAAAGGAAAACTTACTGGGCATGTAGCCTTTTTTTTTTTTTTAAGATGCAGTTTTGCTCTTATTGCCCAGGCTGGAGTGCAATGATATGATCTTGGCTCACTACAACCTCCGCCTCCCGGGTTTAAGCGATTCTCCTGCCTCAGCCTTCTGAGTAGCTGGGATTACAGGCACCTGCCACCACACCCAGCTAATTTTTTTTGTATTTTTAGTAGAGACGGGGTTTTGCCAGGTCAGCCAGGCTGGTCTCAAATTCCTGACCTCAGGTGATTTGCCTGCCTCGGTCTCCCAAAGTGCTGGGATTACAGGTGTGAGCCACCATGCCTGGCCGCAGGTAGCTTTTTTTTTTTTTCCAATGAACCATGAATAGAAGAAAAATTTGAACAGGCTCAAATTAATTTTTTTTTGGCATTCTCAGAAATACTTTACCTTGGCTATGCTAGACACACACTGCAGGATTTTGTTTTCACAGCAGGTTTTCTAAAAATCTGTAGTGTGGGCCAGGCACGGTGTCTCGTGCCTTTAATCCCAGCACTTTGAGAGGCAGAGGCAGGTAGATCACCAGAGGTCAGGAGGTCGAGACCAGCCTGACCAACACGGCGAAACCCTGTCTCTACTACAAATACAAAATTAGCCAGGTGTGGTGGTGGCCACCTGTAATCACTCCGTCTCAAAAAAATTAAATTAAAATTAAAATGTATAGTGTAAGTTTCTCAGTTGCATCGAAGCAGCTTAAAAATAGCCAGTGTTTTTCATGCTATTGAAAAGTGATCATGATATTTTCCCCTTTTTTGAACATTTAGAAATGAGCAGGTTCTCACTAGTTGTAGTGTTTTAAAACTGAGACTAAATAACAGAGAAATAACAATAGGAAGAATGAAAAACAAATCATACAAAGCATAAAACTGGGGCCAGGGGGCTTCTGTGCAGCACAGAATTGCTAAAAGAAACAGATGCTTCCCAACAATTAAAAGTTGAGTATTCCTTATCCAAAATGCTTGGGACCAGAAATGTTTCAGGTTTTGGATTTTTTTTTTTTTTTTTTTCAGATTTAGGGATATTTGCATATACATAATGAGATATCTTGGGGATGGGACCCAAGTCAAAATTCATTTGTGTTTCATATACACCTTATACAGATAGCACAAATATTTTACACAATATTTTAAATAATTTTGTGCATGGAAAAGTTTTTGTACATGATATCAGATGTGGAATTTTCCACTTATGGCATCGTGTTGGCCCTCAATAAAGTTTCAAATTTTGTAGTGTTTTGGATTAGAGATCCAAAAAAAGCAGTCCCCAACTTATTTCTATATCCAGTTAAAGAAGCCATATTTTAATGAGAGAACAATTTGTCCAATAACCTAACTCCCAATTGTTCCTTATTTCATAAGTCACAGTATGCGTTAGGGCAAATATTATTAACTTTTCCTTAAAGATAGATAATAAGTTTCTGCCTGTGTAATCCTATGTAACTATATAAGCAATGCTGCAATATAGTAGTTATGGGAAGGCAGTGTGATGTGATGTTAACAACAGAAGTTAACACTTGCTCGGCACTTCTTATGTGCCAGACTATTGAAAGAGCTTTACTAATTCATTTATTTCAACCATCCTACAGGTTAGGCGTGGTTATATACATTTTAACAGATGAGAAAATGTTAAGTAACTTGCCCAAGGTCACAAAATTAGTGGTGCCAGGATTTAAACCTAGGCATAGAAAGAACATGAGCTTTGGATTCATACCTGGTGTTCAAATGTCAACTGTGTGATACGTACTAAGGTAATTAAGCTTTTAGAATCTAGTTTCTTCATTTGTAAAATGGAGATGAAATTACTGGGAGAATTAAATGCATTACTGTATGCAATCATGCACTTAGCAGTGCCCGGAATACTGCAAGTACTCAATAAGATATATGCTAGTTAGCGATAAATTTAAAATTCAAGTTTATAAATTCTTGTTCATTTTTTTCACCTTTAATTCATGAATCAGGCACTGTGCTGGTTACAGGGACTACAAAAAGAATGACAGGCTCTTACATTTATATTATACCAAAAGTTAGCATTCTTGGATAGAAAAGAATAACGTAGTTTATAATGTAGACGAGAGGTGCCCCCGGCCACACACACACAAAATGATTCAAATTATGCTGCACACACTATACCTAGTTCTAACAATATTAAGGAAAATATAGAGATTGTGATGATCAAGCAGTCATTTCAAATTTAACAAGTTTAATACATACATTCAAAATAGGTTTTTTGTTTTGTTTTATTCTGCTTTGAGACAGGGTTTCACTCTGTTGCCCAGGCTGGAGTGCAGTGGTGCAATCATAGCTCACTGCAGCCTCGAACTCCTGGGCTCAAGTGGTCCTCCTACCTCAGCTTCCCACATCAGCCTCCAGAGTAGTTGGGACTACAGGCTCATACCACCACACCTGGCTAATTTTTGTATTTTTAGTAGAGGTGGGGCTTTGCCATGTTGGAAAGGCTGGTCTTGAACTCCTGACCTCAAGTGATCCTCCAGCCTCAGCTTCCCAAAGTTCTGGAATTATAAGCGCGAACCAGCATGCTCAGCTGAAACAAGTTTTTAATAGATGAATTTGAGTCCACGTGTTTTAGTGTTTTGTCTAAATTGGACCCTTGAGGTTTTTGTGTGTAATCTCATCTGAATGGTAGGTAGCAACATTGTTTTTCAGGTATGTAGATAAACAGGCTAAGTATTAATAAAGTGAAATGTGTGCAGTATTAAAAATGTAAATTCCTCGAGGCAGCACACTATTTAGACATTTTGGTCATGCTATTAAACATAAGTTGTAAACACAAAGTTCAAAGAAAACTCAAAAGAGAATTTAAATCAACCTTAACCACATTTAACTAGATTCCTTTTTCCTATAAAGTTGTCTGTGTTTACAATAAAAATGTGGTCTAGAAAACATGAAAAATAGGGTTAATTTCATGAGAGGGAAGTATACAGGAAAACAACTAGGATTATGAAGCCCTTAAATAATGAATTTTAACCAGGAAATACTAATATTTTCTTGTCCTTTTCTTTAATGAGACAGTCCTTTTCCACGAATGATCATAAAAATAAATAATATTGGCTAACACTTATTGAAAACTTTCTATATGTTAACTCTTAAAAATACAATGAACGATGTATCATTATTATCCCAATTTTACAGATAAGGAAGCAGGCACAGTAACTTGCTCAAGGTTAGAGTGCCAATAAGGAATAGAGTGAGGATTCAAAATGAGGCAACAGGGCCAGCTTCAGAAGCCCCTGACCTGTGCCGTTACACAGGGCCCTGCACTTAGTTTAATACCCTGCTGCCGCTGTTTTGAAATTCTTAATTTTTTAACAAGGAACCCTGCATTTTAATTTGGATTACCACAGATTATGTAGCCAGTCCTGCTAGGTAGTATGACTTCAGACTCTGCTGTTAACCATTACACTGAAGATGCACTAGAGTAGATAAATTCCCTATTGTTGTAGAAGGGTTAAAAATTAAGTCATAAGCAGCACTTAGAACCTACATTTGGAAAATGGGAATCAGACTAGTGAAAATACATTAAACAAAGCATTCCAGATTGAAATAAGAATCTATTGGCAATCAGAAATTAACATCAGGGCCGGGCGCGGTGGCTCAAGCCTGTAATCCCAGCACTTTGGGAGGCCGAGGCGGGCGGATCACGAGGTCAGGAGATGGAGACCATCCTGGCTAACACGGTGAAACCCCGTCTCTACTAAAAATACAAAAAATTAGCCGGGCGTGTTGGCGGGCGCCTGTAGTCCCAGCTACTCGGGAGGCTGAGGCAGGAGAATGGCGTGAACCCGGGAGCCGGAGCTTGCAGTGAGCCGAGATCGCGCCACTGCACTCCAGCCTGGGCAACAGAGCGAGACTCCGTCTCAAAAAAAAAAAAAAAAAAGAAAAAGAAATTAACATCAAAAATGTTTTTATGAGCTGTTCTACAAAACAGCCATACTGAAGGCCCACTTTAGCTCACTCTATCCTCAAACAGTAAAATTCTGCTGGTGCCCAACTAATGTACTGGGCAAGGTGAAGCAAGATATGACTTGAAACTCGGTTCCAAGGGGGTTTAGAACATAAATAAGTAATTTTATATAAATAATCTTTTAGCATCTTCAGGTGCCCAGATACTGCAAAACTAGGAAATTTCTGCAAATAAAATTGCACAGTTGTGTGAAGCGGAATCTCATCATATCATTAGGTTCTTTAAAGTTTTTAGATGAACTTTAAACACTAACCCTCCTTAAGTATTCCTCAGAACCTTTTCTGATTAACTGCTAAATTAGCAGGCGTTTAGAAGACCCATTTAAGCCTAACCCTAGCCCAATAATGCCTAGTGAATGAATAACGAATAAGACCTGTAGGTCACATTTCAGAAAATCCAGAAGGACAAAAAAAAAAAAAATTCCCAAACTGCCACAATATCGCGGAAAGTATACACCAAATTCATTTTCACTAGTCATCACATCAATCGAGTATTTTTTCACTCAATTGAATATTTTTTTAAACAAAACTTCAACTATTTGGCGTCTGAGCCTCTGTATCAGATTGTAATACGAATGGGGAGAGAGGCTGCTGCTAGAAGCAACCAACTGAGAGCGACAAGTAATAGACACCGGAGATGAAGATTTTAAAAGTCGATATACAAATTTTAAAAACACAATCTAAGGCCAAATCTAAACTAGCCTATGTATTTCTCAAGAGCTCCTGGGGCACCTTCTAAGTACAGGTGAATGGGGGAGGGGCGGACTTCGGATTCCTTTATATTCATTTTATAACAATTTCAATAACAAGAATCCATTCTGAATCTATTTCATTAATGATTTTTAACACAACTGGCCATATTTATTAAATTGTGTAACTGCATGAATGTTCAAAAGTATTTTCTGATAGTTTATTTGACCTCTACAATCTAGGCGTTATTCCCAGTCTACCGATGAGGAAGCTGGAGCACCTGGAACTCCCAAGACTTGCCCCTTAGGTAACACAGCAAGTAAGTGACTTGGGGCTAGAATCCTCGTTTCCGCATCTTGAGCTCGATTACCATCCTCAACAGACTCCAATCTTTACATCATCATACCATACAGCTAGCGCTCTCTCCCCTATTTGGCAAATCCTGCCTAAATTAATTTCTTGAGATCCATTCTAGGATTCGTTCATGAGGGATTATCCTAACAAAACGAATCCTATAATCGCCCGTTCAATTTTGTATGAAAATTTTAAATTAGTTTGGCTTACATAAACATCAGCTCCTGCAACAGAAATCACAGTTCACTACTCAGTATTTCTAGGGGTAGGAGCCTAGGAAAAAGAGACAAAAGATGTCCCTCTGTACCCTGGGGAAAGCGCCGACCTAGTCGGTGCGGAGGTGGTCTTCGGAGCAGCTGCCTCAGTGGCTCCGACCACCGTGGGATGCGCCCGGGAATGGGAGAAGAGAAGGGGCCTGGGACGTTCGTGCCCATTCAAAACCGATGGCTGCAGAGAGCGCGACCAACTGTCTCATTTCCCACGCCAAAGTCCGGGGAGCGAAGTTCCGACCCCAGTCCCAGTTCCAGCCCTGCCAGGCCAAGACTCGCGTATGGCCGGACCGCTGGCCATCATCCCTAACCTCTGCTCCAGGCGCGCGTGCGTTCAACTTCCTGGGAACCGCGCTCCACACCATGTGCACCCAGCTGGCGAGGATTAACGCCTGACTCCTCCACACAACACCCCCGGGGGCCTCGCCGGGGCACCAGACACACCTGTTAGATAAACCTGAGGGCAGGCCCGCCCCAGCCCCCAGGACACACGGTCCCGCTCTCGCGCCCCGGCCCCGGTCCCTCCTCACCCGTAAAGGCCCTGCGGTCGGCTCCTAGCCAGGCGCGTCGGACTCTCCCCCACCAGGGTGCACAGCACCGGATCCGGATCCGGCTTCAGCGCCAGCCCCACCTCCTCCTCCACCGCCCGCGCCACAGTTGGGAACCGCGGCCCAGACGTGGCAGCGCCAACGCCTCCACCCCGCCTCTGCCCTTTCACGCAGGGCCGCGCGCAGGCGGGCGGAGGCGGAGGCCAAGGCACAACCCACTCAGGCCCGGAGAGCGAGGGGCGGGGCCCGGAGAGCGGGGTCGGGACCAGGAGGGCGAGGGGCGGGGCCCGGAGAGCGGGGGCGGGACCCGGAGGGCGAGGGGCGGGGCCTCAGGCTTGCGTCGGCGCCCGGGGCTGTGGCCGCCGGACCAAAGCTGGCCTCTCCGGGCTCCTCCTCCTCGCTCCCCAAGGCCTTTCCCATCGCGTCATTGTCTCGGTTTATCTGCAGATACGTCTACCTAGCAGTCAGCCCAGCAGCGTAAGTGGTGACCAGTGTGGGCCTCTTTGATCCTGAGACCGAAGGCTCGGTCACTGGCCCTCTCCATTTGTTCCTTGTTGCCCTCCCTTCATGATTCAGTCCATTAATTAGGACTTTTCCTACCAGCTGGCAGTTCAGAGCTCCGCATCCCCAGGCCTCTGAGTCACAGTTCCTGCCTTCATGAAACTAGGAGTTGGGACCACTGCATTCTACTCCTTCGGGACTATTGTTTCATTTCTCAGTCCCTCAAACCCTTTATTGGATGAACATGGAGTTAGGACAGTGGTTCTCCACTGCAATAGTTTTGCCTCCCAGAAGACATTTGGCAATGTATGAATCATTTTCAGCCTCTCATCTGGGGTGAGGTGCTATTGGAATCTACAGATGGTGGAGGGCACAGGTGAGTAGAGGCCTGGAATACTGCTTCACGCCTTACAATGCGCAGGACAGCGCCGCACAACAAAGAATTACCTGGCCTGAAATGTCTGGAGTGCTGAGGTTTAGAAACCTTTCGTTAGGAGAAGAAAAGTGACTTTTTTCAGAGCCCCATTTCTGAAGTGTCTTACCTAAGTAGCACTTTGCCCCTATTTTAACAGATGAGGAAACAGAGGTTCAGAGATGTTACATAATTTACAAAAGTCTCATAGCTAGTAGCTCCCCTTCCTTGCCTTGTACCATAATTTTCACTTTATTGAAATCGCAAAGTATTTTATTCTTAAGCAATAGTATTCAAAGAACCCCATAGATCATATACCAGAAATCATATTTTTTTGCTCATTTGTGAGATTTAAATTTCAGTTAACTCCTTTACTGATTTATGCTTTCTCAGAACTTCAAACATCAGTGAGCTGATGGCATCCACATCTCTGTTTTTATTTCTGTTTTTACACCCATACATAAAAAGAATATATAGGGCATGAGCAGGATGTGGTGGTATGCATCCGTAATCCCAGCTACTCCAGAGGCTGAGGCAGGAGGATCTTGAGTCCACGAGGTTGAATCCAGCCTGGACAATAGAGCAAGACCCTGTCTCTAAAAAAAAAAAAAAAAAAAATATGTAAGGCATACATAAACACTCATGGCTGGGCGTAGTGGCTCACACCTGTAATTCCAACATTTTGGGAGGCCTAGGCAAGTGGATCTCTTGAGCCCAGGAGTTTGAGACCAGTCTGTGCAACATGGTAAAAACCTGTCTTTACAAAAAAAATACTGAAAATTAGGCAGGCATGGTGGCATGTGCCTGTAGTCCCATCTACTCAGGAGGCTGAGGTAGGAGGATAACCTGAGCCCAGGAAGTAGAGGCTGCTGTGAGCCGTGATTGCATCACTGCACTCCAGTCTGGGCCACAGAGCAAGACCCTGTCTGAAAACAAACAAGGCCGGGCGCGGTGGCTCACTCCTGTAATCCCAGCACTTTGGGAGGCCGAGGTGGGCGGATCACAAGGTCAGGAGATCGAGACCATCCTGGCTAACACGGTGAAACCCCGTCTCTACTAAAAATACAAAAAATTAGCCGGGCGAGGTGGCAGGCGCCTGTAGTCCCAGCTACGCGGGAGGCTGAGGCAGGAGAATGGCGTGAACCCCAGGGGGCGGAGCCGGCAGTGAGCCGAGATCGCGCCACTGCACTCCAGCCTGGGTGAAAGAGCGAGACTCCATCTCAAAAAAAAAAAAAAAAAAAAAAAAAAAAAGAAAACAAACAAAAATTAAAAAAAAAACTTACGTACACATCACTAATCTTAAGCATATGGCCCTCCCCTTTTTTCTTATCGGACTTCTGGTCAAATGTTTTCAGTGAGTTTATCCTGTACAACAAACTGCTGTATGTTTTATAAATTAGCAAAAAGTGAAACATAAGCAATTCTAAAATCACAGAACACAAGACTTGTAAGAGGTACCCCCAGAGATCTCATACATTCCACATATACTCCTCCTTACCCACATTGGGCCATAAGAACCCAATTTCTCCTTAATAGACAAGGTCGATCACTCTGGCCAGTACAGTTGACCCCTTTCTTTGCCTGTAGGTTCACTTGGCAATGAGGAGCCCAAGATAACCAGGAGACAGTCTCAACTTTTGGTTTAATGGAACCATTGGTATGTCCTTTGGTGATTTTTATTTATTTTTCTAGATTCTTAGAAGAAATGCTGCATTCACCAATATTCTTTTTTTTTTTTTTTTTTTTTGAGAGGAAGTCTTACTCTGTAGCCCAGGCTGGAGTGCAGTGGCGTGATCTCAGCTCAATGCAACCTCCACCTCCTGGGTTCCATATTAAGCAATTCTCCTTCCTCAGCCTCTTGAGTAGCTGGGATTACAGGTGCGCGCTACCACACCTAGCTAATTTTTGTATTTTTAGTAGAGATGGGGTTTCACCATGTTGGCCAGGCTGGTCTTGAACTCCTGACCTTGTGATCCACCCACCTCGGCCTCCCAAAGTGCTGAGATTACAGGTGTGAGCCACTGCATCCGACCAACAACAATATTCTCATTGGCACAAATAAGGCTATTATGTGGATAAACATGGATGTCAGTGATTGAGTTGAGAAGTGATTCAGGAATGTTGGCCTGAATGAGAAGTTTAAGAATACCTTGGCCGGGCACAGTGGCTAACACCTGTAATCCCAGCACTTTGGGAGCCCGAGGCGGGCAGATCACGAGGTCAGGAGTTCAAGACCGGCCTGGCCGACATAGTGAAACCCTGTCTCTCAGAAAAAATACAAAAATTAGCCGGTGTGGTGGCACATGCCTGTAGTCCCAGCTACTCGGGAGGCTGAGACAGGAGAATCACTTGAAACCGGGGAGTCAGAGATTGCAGTGAGCCGAGATCGTGCCATTGCACTCCATCCTGGGCAACAGCGAGACCCCATCCCCCCCAAAAAAAGAATACCTTAGCCAATTTATTTCATTTATATTTTCCTCTTAATGTTTGCACAGGAATTAGATATAACAATCCATGTCTAATTAAGTATAAAAGAGTTGTTTCATAGGTATTACAAGTTCCAAGTGATAAGATATTATAATTTTAAATTAGCCACATTGTTTCTTTCCTAGTGGTATATAAATTAATGGTGTGTCATACAATGGATGTGTCTAAGATTGGATGAAATATGGTACAGGCCGGGCACGGTGGCTCACGCCTGTAATTCCAGCACTTTGGGAGGCCGAGGTGGGTGGATCATGAGGTCAAGAGATCGAGACCATCTTGGCCAACATGGTAAAGGCCTGTCTACTAAAAATACAAAAATTAGCTGGGTGTAGTGGCACATGCCTGTAGTCCCAGCTACTCAGGAGGCTGAGGCAGGAGAATTACTGGAACCCAGGAGGTGGAGGTTTAAGTGAGCCGAGATGGCGCCACTGCACTCCAGCCTGGCAACAGAGCGAGACTCTATCTCAAAAAAAAAAAAAAAAAAGGTAATATGCTACATACTTAATATGGTCTTAAAGTTATAATTCTCAGTTATGGTTTTAATGTCCCCTCCAAAACTCACATTGAGTTTTAATTGCCATGGTACAGTATTAAGAGGGTGAGGCCCTTAAGGGGTGATTAGGTCGTGAGAGCTCTTCCCTCACATAATATGGATTAATGCTGTTATCATGGGAGTGGGTTCCTGATAAAATGGATGAGTTCAGCTCCTCCCTGTCTTTCTTTCTCTTACACCACTCCTTCCATGTGATGCCTTCAGCCATGGGGTGACCCTTAACGGATACTGGTACCATGCTCTTGCACTTCCCAGCCTCCAGAACTGTGAGCCAAATACGCTTCTTTTTATTATGAATTACCCAGTCTTGGGTATTCTATTACAGTAGCAGAAAATAGGCTAAGACATTCACTAAACATGTTTATAAATTATTTCATTTGATCCTTATATGAATCCTGTGACACAAGGTGGGCACTATTATTTCCATAATGCAAGTGAAACTCAAGCAATTTTCCTTTTCTTTTTGAAACAAGTTCTCACTCTGTTTTCCAGGCTGGAATATGGCTACACAATCTCAGCTTACTGCAACCTCTGCCTTCTGGGCTCAAGCAATCCTCCCACCTCAGCCTCCCGAGTAACTGGGAGTACAGGCGTGCAGCACCACACCCAGCTAATTTTTTTTGTATCTTTATTAAAGATGAGGTTTCACCACATTGCTCAGGCTAGTCTCGAACTCATGACTAGCCATGAGTTCAAGCCATCATGTGCCCACCTCAGCCTCCCAAATTGCTGGGATGATAGGCATGAGCCACCGTACCCAGCTGTAATTTTTCTTTTTTTACGAGTGAGGCTGTGTGTCTGTTCTCACACTGCTAATAAATACATACCTGAGACTGGGTAATTTATAAAGAAAAAGAGGTGCTCATGCCTGTAATCCCAGCACTTTAGGAGGCTGAGGCAGGTGGATTACCTGAGGTCAGGAGTTCAGGACCAGTCTGGCCAACACGGTGAAACCCCATCTCTACTTAAAAATACAAAAATTCGGCCGGGCGCGGTGGCTTACGCTTGTAATCCCAGCACTTTGGGAGGCCAAGGCGGGCGGATCACGAGGTCAGGAGATCGAGACCACAGTGAAACCCTGTCTCTACTAAAAATACAAAAAATTATCCAGGTGTGGTGGCGGGCGCCTGTAGTCCCAGCTACTCGGGAGGCTGAGGCAGGAGAATGGCGTGAACCCGGGAGGCAGAGCTTGCAGTGAGCCGAGATTGCGCCACTGCACTCCAGCCTGGGCGACAGAGCAAGACTCCGTCTCAAAAAAAAAAAAGAAAAAAAAAAACAACAAAAATTCGCCAGGCATGGTGGTGGGTGCCTGTAATCCCAGCTACTTGGGAGGCTGAGACAGGAGAATTGCTTGAACCTGGGAGGCAGAAGTTGCAGTGAGCCGGGATCATGCCATTGCACTCCAGGCTGGGCGACAAAAGTGAAATTCCATCAAAAAAAAGAAAAGACTGAAATTCCGTCAAAAAAAAAAAAAAAAGTGAGCTGAGATCATGCCATTGCACTCCAGCCTGGGCAACAAGAGTGAAATTCCATCAAAAAAAAGAAAGAGGGGCCGGGTGTGGTGGCTCATGCCTGTAATCTCAGCACTTTGGGAGGCTGAGGCGGGCGGATCACGAGGACAGGAGATCGAGACCATCCTGGCTAACACGGTGAAACCCCGTCTCTACTAAAAATACAAAAAATTAGCCAAGTGTGGTGGTGGGTGCCTGTAGTCCCAGCTACTCAGGAGGCTGAGGCAGGAGAATGGTGTGGACCCAGGAGGCGGAGCTTGCAGTGAGAGGAGATCGTGCCACTGCACTCCAGCCTGGGCAACAGAGCGAGACTCTGTCTCAAAAAAAAAAAAAGAGAGAGAAAGAAAGAGGTTTAATGGACTCCTAGTTCCACATGGCTGGGCAGGCCTCACAATCATGGTGGAAGGCAAAGAAGGAGCAAAGTCATTTCTTACATGGCAGCAGGCAAGAGGGCATGTGCAGGGGAACTCCCCTGTATAAAACCATCAGATTAGCCAGGCATGGTGGCTCATGCCTGTAATCCCAGAACTTTGGGAGGCTGAGGTGGGCGAATCACTTGAGTTCAGGAGTTCAAGACCAGCCTGGCCAACATGGAGAAACCCTGTCTCTACTAAAAATACAAATATTAGCCAGGTGTGGTGGTGGGCACCTATAATCCCAGCTACTCAGGAGGCTGAGGCAGGAGAATCACTTGAACCCAGGAGGTGGAGGTTGTAGTGAGCCGAGATCACGCCACTCTACTCCAGCATGGGCGACACAGTGAGACACCATCTCAAAAAAAAAACCTATCAGATCTCATGAGACTTATTCACTATCACAAGAACAGCACAGGAAAACCCACCCCCATGATTCAGTTACCTCTCACTGGGTCCCTCCCATGACACGTGGGGATTATTACAATTCAAGGTGAGATTTGGGTGGGGACACAGAGCCAAACCATATCACTTTTTTTCTTTATAGACATTTGAACTTAAGAACTTAATAAGGCTGGGCACGGCTCATGCCTGTAATCCCAGCACTTCGAGAGGCCGAGGTGGGCGGATCACTTGAGGCCAGGAGTTTGAGACCAGCCTGGCCAACAGGGTGAAACTCTGTCTCTATTAAAAAATACAAAAATTAGCCGGGTGTGGTGGTACGCGCCTGTAGTCCCAGCTACTCGAGAGGCTGAGGCAGGAGAATCACTTGAACCTGGGAGGTGGAGGTTGAAAAAAAAAAAACAAAACTTTGAAATATTACAGAAATATAGAACAAAGAGTGATCAGTCTCCATATTTCTGCCTTCAAAGATAACCACCGTGTTAGTCCATTTTCACACTGCTATAAAGATACTACCTGAGACTGGGTAATTTATAAACAAAAGAGGGTTTAATTGATTCAGTTCCACATGGCTGGGGAGGCCTCAGGAAACTTACAGTCATAGCAGAAGGTGAGAGGAAGCAAGGCACACCTTCACAAGGCAGCAAGAGGGAGACACAACAAACGGGAAACTGCCAAACACTTTCAAAACCATCAGCTCTCGTGAGAACTCCCTCACTATCACAAGAACAGCATGGGGGAAACCGCCCTCATGATCCAGTCACCTCCCACCAGGTCCCTCCTTCAACACATGGGGGTTGCAATTTGAGATGAGATTTGGGTGGGGACACAGAGCCAAACCATATCAACCACTGTTAACAGCTTGATAGATGTTTCTTCAGACTGCCTGGGTTTCATTTTCAGCCCTTCCATTTAGCTGACAGCCTTGGACAAATGATTTGTCCTCACATTGTCCCAGTTTTCTCATCTCAGTATAATAGTACAGGCTTGCAGAGTTTGATGAAGGTTTAATAAAATAATATATGTAAAGTGTTCAGCATTGTGCCTGACATACAGTACATGCTTAATAAATGCTAGTTTGTGTACATATATTTGCATATAGTCAGAATAAGTCTGCAATAACAAACAACCTCCCAAATATCTGTGGCTTAACACAAGTTTTTTTCTTGTCTTATACCAATTGTTAGGGCACTTTCTCCATGTAATCACTCAGGGATGGAGGCTAATGGCAGTTCCACCCTATTCTGGTCAAAATCTGAAATACATGACATCTTTAGTGACCAGAATAGTGAAAAGAGACTGGAAAATCACACATGGAACTTTTTCTGCCTCATCCCATAATTGACATACTTCCCTTCCACTCACAATTTATTTGCCATATTAGTAATTGTAACCCTGCCTAGCTACCAAGTTAGCAGGGAAATTCAAAGTAGAGAATATTTGGTGACTGCGTAACCTCTGTCACAATCCACATGTTTTTTCCCTAGCATCGTATAATATTGTCCAAACTCTGTTGTAATTTTTTTTTTTGGCATGTGACATTGCTTTCTTTTAATTGAAGTGAAGACAAAACCTGGTCACGTTCAGAGATTAACAGCCTCATCCAGGTGATCAAGTACAATTTTGCCTTTCCTGGTTAACCACGTCCTAATTTCAAGGTATTTCCACATGTTCTTTAAAATCAGCTGAAACTGCCCTGCGCAGGCTCACACCGCGGCTCTGTACGAAGGGCTTGGACCCGCCTGCAGCCAGACGGCATCTCACTAGATGTCATCATCATCAAAGAGATCTTCAAAACCATTTAAAAAGTCTACATTGAACAGCCTTTTCATTAGTTGCCAAGTCCATCAAGAACCTGGTGCTGCCTGCCGCCTTGTCCAGGTCCACGTAGGGCCCGGCGCCCTCGGGAAACATCTCGTCCACGGCCAGCTTCATCTTGGGCTGTGGCGCTCTAGGCCCACTTCCGGCCACGGGGCCACTTCCTGTTTTTCTATTTTTTAACAACTCCCCATATTAATATTCGTTCACTCATTGACTGTTAAGCCCTTCTATGTATCAGGAATTGTTCTAGGTACTAGGACATATCAGTGAAGAAAACATTTGTTAATCCTTGCCTTCGTGTAGTTTATTAGATTGTGAACAGATCAGAAAAAAAAAACATGTAAAAACTTATAAAATGTTAGAAGGTGATCAAAGTTATGGTGAAAAATAGGAAAGGGAAGAGGCAGAAGGAGTGTTGAGGTGCACTGTTAAATAGAGTAGTCAGAGAAGACCTCTCTGAAATGTCATTTGAGTTAAATTCTGAAAGGTGTGAGGAAGTGAGCCTTGTGACTATGTCTAGAGGAAGAGCATTCCAAGAAAATAAAACTGTCAGAGTGGCTTGGTGATGCCTGAAAATGCGTTTTACTATTTTTGTACATGTCTGAAATTTTCCATGAAAAAAGTTAAAAACAAGTAGCCCTGGTAAAAGGGAGGTTGAGGCGGGCGGATCACTTGAGGTCAGGAGTTGGAGACCAGCCTGGCCAACATGCTGAAACCTCATCTCTACTAAAAATACAAAAAAAATTAGCCGGGTGTGGTGGCGGGTGCCTGTAATCCCAGCTACTTGGGAGGCTGAGGCAGGAGAATCGCTTGAACCCAGGAGGTGGAGGTTGCAGTGAGCTGAGATTGCGCCACTGAACTCCAGCCTGGGTGGACAGAGTGGGACTCCACCTCAAAAGAAAAAAGAAAAGAAAAATCTTACCAGTGTACCTCCCCAGAAATAATGTTTCAACTTGTTTGTTTCTCCACACCTTCCTTAACTCTGGCTCCAGACATTGCTGGTTTTTACTGCATCATTGTTTCTCATATGCTAATTTCATCTTTCCAATTATTTGCTAAATTCTTAATCATGTCTTATCCTTTTTTATTCCCCCCTTTGTATCATTTCCTTCAGAGTGATTGGACATATAATCAATTATCTTTAAAAAATAGCAAATTGAGAAGTAAAACTTAGCGATGGCTTTACTAAATATGTCAGTCTCTAATAATTCTTATAGCATTTTACTATGTTGAGGATGTAAAAAAGCAGGTTGCAGAAAATATTATATCTACAAGCAATTTAAAAGTTTTTAGCATTAGGGCCGGGAGCAGTGGCTAACGCGTGATCCCAGCACTTTGGGAGGTCAAGGTGGGCAGATCGCGAGATCAGGAGATCGAGACCATCCTGGCCAACATGGTGAAACCCGTCTCTACTTAAAAAAAAAAAAAAATTAGCCAGGAGTGGTGGCGTGCGCCTGTAGTCCCAGCTACTCGGGAGGCTGAGGCGGGAGAATCACTTGAACCCAAGAGGCAGAGGTTGCAGTGAGCTGAGATTGCAGCACTGCACTCCAGCCTGGGCAACGGAGCAAGACTCTGTCTAAAAAAAAAAACGTTTTTAGCATTAAAGAGCTGGTACTGCCAGACAGTATGGTTTACACCTGTTATCCCAGCACTTTGAGAGGCTGAGGTCTCAAGAGTTTGAGACCAGCCTGGGCAATACAGTGAGGCTCCATCTCTACAAAAAATAAAAAACAAAATTAGCCAGGCATGGTGCTAAAAGCCTGTAGTCCTAGCTACTCAGGAGGCTGAGGTGGGATTGATCACACTACTGCACTCCAGCCTGAGCAACAGAGCAAACCCTATCTCAAAAAAAAAAAAAAGAAAGTTGGTTCAAAAATACTTTGGATATTTTTTCAAGCAATTGGACAGATGCAAGGTACAATTGGAAAATAAACCTTTCTTACTCACATACTTATGATTCTTTCACTTAAATTTATTCTTTCGGGCCAGGCACGGTGGCTCAAACCTGTAATCTCAGCACTTTGAGAGGTCAAGGCAGGCAGATCGCGTGAGGTCAGGAGTTTGAGACCAGACTGGCCAACATGGAGAAACTGCATCTCTACTAAAAATACAAAAATTAGCTGGGTGTGGTGGCGTGCGCCTGTAATTCCAGCTACTTGGGAGACTGAGGCATGAGAATTGCTTAAACCCAGGAGGCAGAGGTTGCAGTGAGCCAGGATCATGCCACTGCACTCCAGCCTAGGTGACAGAGTGAGACTCAGTCTCAAAAAAATAAATAAATTTTTTTCAGTTTATTTACTTACTGTTGCCATAGAAACAGGCTACACTGCATAAACATTTTGAATAAATTCTACATTTTTTGCTTAAGATGCCCAAGAGTCTCAACAATTAGATGATTGTCATTGAAGCAAAAAATGAAATCAGCCTCATTCAGTCCAAAGAGTTTGCTCAACTCCCTAAACCTTATTTAACTTGATTGTGAGGTCACTTCCAGACACCACTGGGAGTTTCTCTAAAAGATCACTCACTTAGAACCACCCTGCATTGAAGGGAAGCGGTGACAAGCTGCTCAAGTAGTAAGGAAGAACTCTTGTCACAGACAAATTTGTCAGTGTTAGTCACACAACTAGAACATAATGTTTAAACAAAAATGTATGACATTGCTGGAAAGCTATGTCGGAAGAACTGCGGCCAAAGCAAAGAGAATTACAGACATAAGGAGAATTGCACTTTCATGACATGAATAACTTAGAAGACTAGTACATAAAAAAAAAAGCTCTGTGTTTTGTTTTCAGTTTGGTTTTCATAATTTAGTTCACCCTAATTGTAATCTATTTGATATGAGGCAACATCTCTATTTTGAGAACAATGTTGTTACCTTAGAAAGGAAGGGTTACAGCATTATGCTGACATGCAGTTGGAAACATTTTTAGGATTTGGAATGATTTATTTTTTAGTATCAGACTACCTAAGCATAGCCTTTATCTAATAATAAAAACAGTTTTAGAATAGTGGCCATACCTCAGTGTCAAACACAGAAAACATATGGCATAATCATAATTCAATGGTCACCCAAGTTGCTTTGAGACCATGAACAGTAGTTTTCATCTCTGAACCTCAATTTTCTCATCTGAAAAATGGAAACACAAAATACCTTTTTTGTGTTTTGTGTTGTTTTGTTTTGTTTGTGTTGTGTTGTGTTGTTGTTGGGTTTTTTGTTTGTTTGTCTTTGTTTTGAGACAGGGTCTCGCTCTGTCACCCATCCTGGAGTACAGCTCACTGCAGCCTCGACCTCCCAGGCTCAGGCTATCCTCCACTTCAGCCTGAGATATCAAAGCTAAAACATGAAAAATGAAGAAGAGTTGTCTAAGAAACTTCTTAGTTGGCTAAGAGGGGAAAGTAGTTTAGGCAGAAGATCCAGCATTGAATTGATTTTGAAGCAGTGTCGAAAGGAAAGCCAACATGGCTACATTGTAGAGAGACAGGATCCAGATCTTGGAGGCTTTATAAAGGATTTGGCCTTTGTACTGAAGGTAGTGGAAAGCCGTTTAAGTTTTTTGTTTGTTTCTTTGCTTTTTGGTTTATATATTTAAGCAGGGAAGTGACATGATCACTTGCATGTTAAAAAGATCATTCTGGGCACTATGTACAGAGTGGAGTGGAGGAGATAATGGCGCACAAACACTGTAATATATATGTGAGTAAACCAATTAGGAGGCAGCTGGAGGAAATGGATTAGGGATTGACAGAGAAGGGGGAAAATATGGACTGATTCATGAGATATTTAAGAAATAGGATCAGTAGATTGTGAGGTAAGGATGAATGAATCAAGGATGACTTTCAGATTTTTGGCTTAAGCTAATGGGTGGAGGCCATTTACTTAAATAGGGAATACTCAAGGAGGGGAAGGCTTGGGAAGGAGAATTGTGAATCATAGTTGATCATCACATAGAATACACAATAAGCCAATAAGAGTACTAAAGTCTCAGGGTGCAAATCACATATATATGTGTGCAAACACAGGTTCTCATAAAAATCATACTTATGGCTTACTCACTAAATCTTGCTTTATAAGTTCTGGATGATTCTTTCCTTTCGATAGTCTCTTCCAATCCTATTCATGGGCATTTCTGATCTTTTCAGACCAGGTCTTGGGTGTTGTAGTGGTTGGAGCTTCAAACTGCATATTTTGGAGCCTTTTCTTTTCTATAGATTTCAAAACTTCTTTATTTTATTTTTTATTTTTTTAGAGATGGGGTTTCACCGTGTTAGCCAGGATGGTCTCGATCTCCTGACCTCGTGATCCATCCACCTCGGCCTCCCAAAGTGCTGGGATTACAGGCGTGAGCCACCACACCTGGCCAAAACTTCTTGTTTTTTCTCTTATCCTTTGGCCTCGCACTTAGGATCTGATTTCATCTAAAGATCGCTTCCACAGCTTGATCTTGTTAAAGTTCTTATACTTTTTATTTTCTTTATTGGATTCTATAATAATATACTCAATTACTTTCTATTGTCTTCCCTATGTTGTACCAACCTCCAAAACTAAATATAGAACAAGAAAACTATTTTGAAGGAAAAAGCATATTTTATCACAAGCTAGTATTGCTAATGTTTATGGGGGACACCTGTTTTACAGTAACAAAACAAGGTTTAACTGAATTCTTTCAGTCTTCTTAAAAGGTACAGCTCAAAACAATAATATAGAAAAGCTGAAAACAGTAAGGAAGAGAATAGCAGGCAAATACTCAACAAAAGAAAGATAGTATAGATCAATTAATATCATAAAAAAGGCAACATTTTAAGGCAAAAGCATTACTAAAGATAAAAAGGGTCACTAGATATGATAAAATAATCCAAATCCAAGAATGAGAGGAATTAGAGACAAATCCCACAATCATAATGAGAGATGTTAACATCTATTTCTATAGTGAAAGGTCAAGCAGACAAAAAGATAAAATCAGCCAGGCATGTGCCTCACGCCTGTAATCCTAGTGTTTTGGGAGGCTGAGGTAGGAGGATCCTTTGAGTCCAGGAGTTCAAGACCAGCCTGGCAACACAGCCAGATCCTCCCTCTACAAAAAGTAAAAGTCAGCCAGGGGTGATGGCATGTGCCTGTAGTCCCAGTTACTCGGGAGGTTGAGGTGGGAGGATCACTTGAGCCCAGAAGTTCAAACTTACAGTGAACTATGATCCTTCCACTGCACTCCAGTCTGGGTAACAGAGTGATACCCTGTCTCAAAACAAAAAAAAACAAAAAACAAAATTCCTTCAAACAATCAAGTTGATCGGCAACTAACCTGACTATAATACTAACCTGTGGGCCAATATAAACTTCAAAACTCTGAAAAAAGACAACAAAATTTAAATACTTAACAACATAATATTTAATGTCTGATATCCAATAAGAAATTATCAGACATAGAAAAAAAGCAGCAGGGCCTGGGTGCAGTGGCTCATGCCAGTAATCCCAGCACTTTGGGAGGCCGAGGCTGGCGGATCACAAGGTCAGGAGTTTGAGGCCAGCCTGGCCAACATAGTGAAACCCTGTCTCTACTAAAAATACAAAAAAATTAGCTGGGTGTGGTGGTGGGTGCCTGTAATTCCAGCTACTTGGGAGGCTGAGGCAGGAGAATCACTTGAACCTGGGAGGTGGAAGTTGCAGTGAGCTGAGATCGCACCACTGCACTCCAGCACGGGTGACAGTGCAAGACTCTGTCTCAAAAAAAAAAAAAAAAAAAAAAAAAAGCAGCAGGCCAGGCACGGTGGTGGCTCATGCCTGTAATCCCAGCACTTTGGGAGGCTGAGGTGGGTGGATCACGAGGTCAGGAGTTCGAGACCAGCCTGGCCAATATGGTGAAACCTCGTCTCTACTAAAAATACAAAAATCAGCTGGGCGTGGTGGCACGTGCCTGTAGTCTCAGCTACTTGGGAGGCAGAGGCAGAAGAATCGCTTGAACTCCTGAGGTGGAGGTTGCAGTGAGCCGAGATCACGCCACTGTAACTTTAGCCTGGTGGCAGAGGGAGACTCCATCAAAAAAAAAAAAAGAAAAAAAGCAGCAAATTGTGAACCAGAAAATTATGTAGACACAGTTTAATATTAACATTATAATACACAATGTTCAAATATATAAACATTGTATATAGATAGTATATGTCATATGTAAATACACACATTTATATTTTTGTTCCAGTGCTTTTCACCTTGGCTAACTTCAATGTTAATGCCTCAAGAGAGATGATATTGGTTCAGAGTGTTACAGAAATAAACATACAGCAAGGTGGGTGGCTCCAAAATATATTTTATGCTAGATTGGGGAAAAAGGACATCCTCATGGGCTGTAAATTTCTCTCCACTTTTTTTTTTTTAAATGAGAAATCTCAAACAGGGAAGACAAATTTTAGTTTAAAAATCTCACTAGTACTACATAGCAGTCTCATCCAAATGCTGGTGAAACTTCTGAACATGATCATTCTAAAAGAGCATTTATTCTCCCTACACAAATATAAAGTCCTCTGCTATTAATGTCTATTGGGATTGGCATTCCCAATCACCTTTCCTAGTTCCTGGGATATCCCCTCCCATCTACAATGGGAAGTATGAAGTTACTAATAAGCAGAACAGTGGTTCTCAAATATGGTCCTGAGACCGGCAGCATCCACATCATCTGGGAATTTATTAGAAATGTAAATTATTGAATTCCATCTCACACTTAAAATCTTTTATATTTTTCGTTGAGATGGGCTTTCACCATGTTAGCCAGGATGGTCTTCGATCTCCTGACCTCATGATCTGCCTGCCTCAGCTTCCCAAAGTGCCGGGATTACAGGCATGAGCCACCGCGCCCAGCCATCCCACACTTACTGAATCAGAAACTATAGAAGTAGATTCTAGGAGTTTCTGTTTTAACAAGCCCTTCAGGTTATTCAAAAGCTTGTTCAAATTTAAGAACTACCAAATTAGAAAATATTAGTGTACTAGTGGACATTAATGTCATGGACCCGGGATCTTTCTGAGGGAATTTTTCAGGAAGATATGAAAAAGAATATAGAACAACTGCAGCCAAACAAGAACACCTGGATCTGCAAAAATAGGCCATCTGAGCCTCTTCGAGGATGGCCATGGGCAACTTTCAGTATTACAATGTGCCCTTTCTTTTCTGTCTTTCTTTCCTTCTGTCTTTCTTTTTTTACCATCTGAGACATGGAGATACGCATATCCTTCTTTGTATCATTGCTACTACTATGGCAAGAAGCACAAAGGAAAGTAGAAAAGAAAAAGGAAGAACTATCTTCTTTCTTTTTAGAAAAGTTGTTTAATAATTTCCAGCTGAAGTGGATATTTGATATTTGCTCTTGTCTTTGCACCTCTCCATTCTTCTAACAGTAATTATAAATCAGGAGCGTGAGGATGGTAGAATATGAGAATCACCTAGGGAGCTTTATCAGAATATGTATCTCCCACACCCTCTGCTAACTGAGATGTTGACAGAGCAGTGTGGGCAGACTAGTATATATATGCTAAGAAAACTTCCTGTGATTCCAACCTACTTTTATCCTCACCTCTCCCTACACCCCACCAGTTGTCTTGGCCTTTTGTCAATGCAGGAGGAACTGTCAGTATTACCGAATTTATCTTCTATCCCCTAGTACTTACTAATATGCACCTACTACAACTTAGTGCCATGCTGTGAGATGTGGGCTCTGTCCTCAAGAATTATTATTATTGTTATTATTATTTTAAGACTGAGTCTCGCCCTGTCGCCCACGTTGGAGTGCAATGGTGCGATTTCGGCTCACTGCAACCTCCGCCTCCCGGGTTGAAGCAATTCTCCTGCCTCAGGCTCCCAAGTAGCTGGGATTACAGGTGTCACCGTGCCCAGCTAATTTTTTGTATCTTTAGTAGAGACGAGGATCCACCATATTGGCCAGGCTGGTCTTGAACTCCTGACCTTGTGATCCACCTGCCTCAGCCTCCCAAAGTGCTGGGATTACAGGCATGAGCCACTGCTCCCGGCCGAGAATTTTATATCGTAATTTACTGCACAAAAGAAACAACCAGGCCGGGCTCGATAGCTCACGCCTGTAATCCCAGCACTTTGGGACGCCAAGGCGGGCGGATCACGAGGTCAGGAGATCGAGACCATTCTGGCTAACACAGTGAAACCCTGCCTCTACTAAAAATATGAAAAAATTAGCTGGGCGTAGTGGCGGGCACCTGTAGTCCCACCTACTTGGGAGACTGAGGCAGGAGAATGGCGTGAACCCGGGAGGCGGAGCTTGCAGTGAGCCGAGATCACACCACTGCACTCCAGCCTGGGCGACAGAGCGAGACCGTCTCGGAAAAAGAAAAAAAAAAAAAAAAAAAAAAAAGCCTGCCTGCCTGCCTTCCTTCCTTCCCTCCCTCCCTCCCTCCCTCCCTCCCTCCCTCCTTCCTTCCTTCCTTCCTTCCTTCCTTTCTTCTTTCTTCTTTTCCCTCTCTGGCCCACGCTGCAATCTACTCGGCTTGCTGCTGCCCGCGCCGCGGACTGCCTGGGACTGCCGGCGCGCGCCACCGCTGCCTGCCTTTTCTCCCTTCGCTGCAGGCACGCGTTCGCCATCTTGGCCACGCTGGTCGCCAGATCCTCACGCCGAGTGCTCTGCCCGCCTCAGCCTCCCGAGCTACTGGAACTACAGACAGAGTCTCGCTCACCCAGTGCTCGGTGTTGCCCAGGCTGGAGTGCGGTGGCGTGGTCTGGCCTCGCGGCAGCCTCCGCCCCCCAGCCGCCTGCCTTGGCCTACCAGGGTGCTGGGATTGCAGCCCCTGCCCGGCCGCCGCCCCATCTGGGAGGTGGGGAGCGCCTCTGCCCCGCCGCCCCGTCTGGGAAGTGAGGAGCGCCTCTGCCCGGCCACCCACCGTCTGGGAAGTGAGGAGCGCCTCTGCCCGGCCACCCACCGTCTGGGAAGTGAGGAGCGCCTCTGCCCGGCCACCCACCGTCTGGGAAGTGAGGAGCGCCTCTGCCCGGCCACCCACCGTCTGGGAAGTGAGGAGCGCCTCTGCCAGGCCACCCACAGTCTGGGAAGTGAGGAGCGCCTCTGCCCGGCCACCCACCGTCTGGGAAGTGAGGAGCGCCTCTGCCCGGCCACCCACCGTCTGGGAAGTGAGGAGCGCCTCTGCCCGGCCACCCACCTTCTGGGAAGTGAGGAGCGCCTCTGCCCGGCCACCCTCCGTCTGGGAAGTGAGGAGCGCCTCTGCCCGGCCACCCCGTCTGGGAAGTGAGGAGCGCCTCTGCCCGGCCACCCATCGTCTGGGAAGTGAGGAGCGCCTCTGCCCGGCCTCCCATCGTCTGGGAGGTGAGGAGCGCCTCTGCCCGGCCGCCCCATCCGGGAGGAAGTGAGGAGCGCCTCTGCCCGGCCGCCCCGTCCGGGAAGAAGTGAGGAGCGCCTCTGCCCGGCCGCCCCGTCCGGGAAGAAGTGAGGAGCGCCTCTGCCCGGCCGCCCCGTCAGGGAAGAAGTGAGGAGCGCCTCTGCCCGGCTGCCCCGTCTGGGAAATGAGGAGCGCCTCTGCCCGGCCGCCCCGTCCGGGAAGAAGTGAGGAGCGCCTCTGCCCGGCCGCCCCGTCCGGGAAGAAGTGAGGAGCGCCTCTGCCCGGGCGCCCCGTCCGGGAAGAAGTGAGGAGCGCCTCTGCCCGGCCACCCACCGTCTGGGAAGTGAGGAGCGCCTCTGCCCGGCCACCCACCGTCTGGGAAGTGAGGAGCGCCTCTGCCCGGCCACCCACCATCTGGGAAGTGAGGAGCGCCTCTGCCCGGCCACCCACCGTCTGGGAAGTGAGGAGCGCCTCTGCCCGGCCACCCACCGTCTGGGAAGTGAGGAGCGCCTCTGCCCGGCCGCCCCGTCTGGGAAGTGAGGAGCGCCTCTGCCCGGCCACCCATCGTCTGGGAAGTGAGGAGCGCCTCTGCCCGGCCACCCATCGTCTGGGAAGTGAGGAGCGCCTCTGCCCGGCCACCCCGTCTGGGAAGTGAGGAGCGCCTCTGCCCTGCCCGGCCGCCCCGTCTGGGAAGTGAGGAGCGCCTCTGCCCGGCCGCCCCATCCGGGAAGAAGTGAGGAGCGCCTCTGCCCGGGCGCCCCGTCTGGGAAGAAGTGAGGAGCGCCTCTGCCCGGCCACCCCGTCCGGGAAGAAGTGAGGAGCGCCTCTGCCCGGCCGCCCCGTCCGGGAAGAAGCGAGGAGCGCCTGTGCCCGGCCGCCCCATCCGGGAAGAAGCGAGGAGCGCCTCTGCCCGGCTGCCCCGTCTGGGAAATGAGGAGCGCCTCTGCCCGGCCGCCCCGTCCGGGAAGAAGTGAGGAGCGCCTCTGCCCGGCCGCCCCGTCCGGGAAGAAGTGAGGAGCGCCTCTGCCCGGCCGCCCCGTCCAGGAAGAAGTGAGGAGCGCCTCTGCCCGGCCACCCACCGTCTGGGAAGTGAGGAGCGCCTCTGCCCGGCCACCCACCGTCTGGGAAGTGAGGAGCGCCTCTGCCCGGCCGCCCCGTCTGGGAAGTGAGGAGCGCCTCTGCCCGGCCACCCATCGTCTGGGAAGTGAGGAGCGCCTCTGCCCGGCCACCCATCGTCTGGGAAGTGAGGAGCGCCTCTGCCCGGCCACCCCGTCTGGGAAGTGAGGAGCGCCTCTGCCCTGCCCGGCCGCCCCGTCTGGGAAGTGAGGAGCGCCTCTGCCCGGCCGCCCATCGTCTGGGAAGTGAGGAGCGCCTCTGCCCGGCCTCCCATCGTCTGGGAGGTGAGGAGCGCCTCTGCCCGGCCGCCCCGTCCGGGAGGAAGTGAGGAGCGCCTCTGCCCGGCCGCCCCGTCCAGAAAGAAGTGAGGAGCGCGTCTGCCCGGCTGCCCCGTCTGGGAAGTGAGGAGCGCCTCTGCCCGGCCGCCCCGTCCGGGAAGAAATGAGGAGCGCCTCTGCCCGGGCGCCCCGTCTGCGAAGAAGTGAGGAGCGCCTCTGCCCGGCCGCCCCATCCGGGAAGAAGTGAGGAGCGCCTCTGCCCGGCCGCCCCATCTGGGAGGTGAGGAGCGCCTCTGCCTGGCCACCCATCGTCTGGTAAGTGAGGAGCGCCTCTGCCCGGCCACCCACCGTCTGGGAAGTGAGGAGCGCCTCTGCCCGGCCGCCCCGTCTGGGAAGTGAGGAGCGCCTCTGCCCGGCTGCCCCGTCTGGGAAGTGAGGAGCGCCTCTGCCCGGCCACCCATCGTCTGGGAAGTGAGCAGCGCCTCTGCCCGGCCACCCATCGTCTGGGAGGTGAGGAGCGCCTCTGCCCGGCCGCCCCGTCTGGGAGGAAGTGAGGAGCGCCTCTGCCCGGCCGCCCTGTCCAGGAAGGGGTGAGGAGCGCCTCTGCCCGGCCGCCCCATCCGGGAAGAAGTGAGGAGCGCCTCTGCCCGGGCGCCCCGTCTGGGAAGAAGTGAGGAGCGCCTCTGCCCGGCCACCCCGTCCAGGAAGAAGTGAGGAGCGCCTCTGCCCGGCCGCCCCGTCCGGGAAGAAGTGAGGAGCGCCTCTGCCCGGCTGCCCCGTCTGGGAAGTGAGGAGCGCCTCTGCCCGGCTGCCCCGTCTGGGAAGTGAGGAGCGTCTCTGCCCAGCCGCCCCGTCCGGGAAGAAGTGAGGAGCGCCTCTGCCCGGCCGCCCTGTCCGGGAAGAAGTGAGGAGCGCCTCTGCCCGGCCGCCCCGTCCGGGAAGAGGTGAGGAGCGCCTCTGCCCGGCCGCCCTGTCCGGGAAGAGGTGAGGAGCGCCTCTGCCCGGCCGCCCTGTCCGGGAAGAAGTGAGGAGCGCCTCTGCCCGGCCACCCATCGTCTGGGAGGTGAGGAGCACCTCAGCCCGGCCTCCCATCGTCTGGGAAGTGAGGAGCGCCTCTACCCAGCTGCCCCATCTGGGAAGTGAGGAGTGCCTCTGCCCGGCCACCCATCGTCTGGGAGGTGAGGAGCGCCTCTGCCTGGCCACCCATCGTCTGGGAAGTGAGGAGCGCCTCTGCCCGGCCACCTATCGTCTGGGAAGAAATGAGGAGCGTCTCTGCCTGGCCGCTCCGTCTGGGAAGTGAGGAGCTCCTCTGCCCGGCCGCCCTGTGTCTGGGTAGAAGTGAGGAGCTCCTCTGCCTGGCCGCTCCGTCTGGGAGGTCTACCACGGAGGCCAGAAGCAATGTGGGGGCTGGACGTGGTGGCTCACGCCTGTGGTCCCGGCACTCTGGGGGGCGAGGCGGGTTGATCACTTCGGGCTAGGAATTCGAGACCAGTCTGGCCAACTTGGCGAAACATGAAGAATACAACAGACAAACCAACCAACCAACTCAGTGACAACAAAACAGAGTTAATACTGATGAAGGGTGACTGCACAGTGGACTTCATTTTCTCACCTGCAGGAAGGTGATAATGATGGCACCTGTCTCATGAGGCTACATAATGCGATGGAGGTTACATAATGCGACGCTTAGCTCAGTGCATGGCACACAGAAAGAGCTCCATCCACGTTCTCTGTGGGTGTCCAAGGGGAGGGCTGAGCGCGTGATGGAGGGGACTGTAGGACTGTAGGACAAGATGATTCTGTCTTGGGGAGGGAGCCAAGCAGGGTTCACGGAGCGGGTACTGTTGGAGCTGGACCTTGAAGGCTGGGAAAAAAGGGAAATGGGATAGGGCCGGGCATTCCTGGCAGATGACATGGCCTGAGCAAAGGCAGGGAGGCAGGACGTGCAGGGCACATCCAGAGAATGACGTGGACTCAGGGGAGGCAATAGCGTGGGTGCAGGGATGTGTGTGGTGAGAGATGAGGCCAGGGAATTTTGAATGCCAGACTGATGTGTTCAGACTGGATCCTGGGGACCGTCATAAGCCATGAAAAGTATCGGGACAGAGGAGGGACTTGGAGAGATTCAGCCACCAGTGTGATCAGATCAGAATGTTTCTTTATGCATTGGGCAATTAAGGAATTCCCAAGCTTTTATTTCACACAAATAAGACCCCAACAATCCTCAGATGCACATCTCTGGACAATTGTCCAATTAGTTCCTCTGAATAAATTCTTAAAAGTGGAAAAAAAAAAAAAAAAAAAAGAAACAACCAATGAAAAGTATTGGACTAAACGCAATCAAGTGCTATATGGTATGATACAGACTTCAGGACTATGAAATCTGGAGGAGAACAAGATCTAGGTTTCCCACTCACTTTGACAACACTGTCTTCTCATCTTGGAATTTTTGGGGTCAGATAGCCCAAGCTGCCAAAACGACAAATAGACACATTCCACTCATGCATGTGAACAGAAAATGTAGAAGGGAAGAGTAACAGCAATTGCTTTGTGAAACACACCTGAAAATTATGAATGAAGTAGGGCCAAAATAGGCCAAGAACAAAAACAAGAAAAGCCTTTTGATGTAGAGCCACTGATCGGCCTGTGGTTATTTCGTGCTTCTCCATCCCTTTCCTGTTGCCTGATCCTCAGCCATTTTGCTTTTGGTTTATTTTTTCAGCAGTGAATAAATAGGGCAAGGATAAATTTTAGCGCAATTTATCTTGTACTCCTTAACAATAAAAGGTTTAGTGATGAGAACATTTCAAAGTATTGACTAAGCTTTTTTTTTTTTTTTTTTTTTTTTTTTTTGAGACGGAGTCTCGCTCTCTCACCCAGGCTGGAGTGCAGTGGCGCGATCTCGGCTCACTGCAAGCTCCGCCTCCCGGGTTCACGCCATTCTCCTGCCTCAGCCTCTCCGAGTAGCTGGGACTACAGGCGACCGCCACCACGCCCAGCTAATTTTTTGTATTTTTAGTAGAGACGGGGTTTCACCGTGGTCTCGATCTCCTGACCTCATGATCCGCCCGCCTCGGCCTCCCAAAGTGCTGGGATTACAAGCGTGAGCCACCGCGCCCGGCCTAGTATTGACTAAGCTTTATGTAGGATATACTGTGGAGTGAAAAACAAAAAACAAGGTGAGAATGGTATACATATAATACATATATACTATTATATATAAATAGTATATATACTGTTATATATATATAGCATATATACTATGTATATTATATATTATATATAGCATATATAATATTATATATAGCATATATAATATTATATATAGCATATATAATATATAACAATATATTATATATAGCATATATAGTATATAACAATATATTATATATAGCATATATAGTATATAACAATATATTATATATACCATATATAGTATATAACAATATATTATATATAGTATATAACAATATATTATATATAATATATAACAATATATTATATATAATATATAACAATATATTATATATAATATATAACAATATATTATATATAGCATATATAATATATAACAATATATTATATAATATATAACAATGTATTATATAATATATAACAATGTATTATATATAATATATAACAATGTATTTTATATAATATATAACAATGTATTATATATAATATATAACAATGTATTATATATATATTTCTGTTAAAGGAGGAAAATAATATATTTAACATAAACATTTTTGGGAAGACACCCAAGAAACTGGCAGTATTAGTGGCAGTCACTGGATGACTGACCAAATGGGCAGGGCAAAAAGGGAGTTTTCAATGAAAACTCTTATATTTCTTGAATTTTGAACCACTGGTTTGTATGACCTATTTTTAAAAATAAATTAAAAATTTAAAAGTATTGGCTAAGAGGAGATCTAGGAATCTCAATCCCTTCACCTAAGAGGCATCATGGTGTAACAGAAAGAACATTGTTTTGGGGGTAAAAAAAAGTACCTGATTTTGAAACCTGGTCTGCTATTTACTAGCTCCATGACCTTGGCCACATTCCTTAAGTTAGCTGAATCTCATTTTGGGGATTAATAAAATGGCATAACAGAAGCTACTTTGTGAGGATTTGACATTATATAAAACTGCCTTGCGCTTACTAAATGGTAGCTATTATTCTGTGGATTTCAATTATCCCCGCTATCCATTACTACCAATTTGGAGCTGGATGGTGATTAAAGGCAACTCGAGTTACGAATGAGGTCTCAGAGAGTCTTAATTTAAAAATATCAACTAACACCTGCAGCGGAAAAGCAACATTACAAAAATTTTTTTTATTCAGGTATTTTTTTGAGTTTTTAGGTAAGTCCCAGGGCTTTTTGAGGCTTCTTAAGAACTATCCCAAGAGATCAAGCAATCAGTGACATTTAATGATGGCCAGCTCCATAATGCAATCTCATATTGGTTCTCCTTTCTTCCTCACTTCACTACCCTTTCCCTATCCCTGTTTCTTGGAACTGCTCTCCCTAATAAAGTAATAATAGCACATAAGCCTTTTGCCTCAGACTGTGCTTTCTGGAGAAACACAAGCTAAAACTAGGATCTGCCTAATCCCACTGAAGATAGTCAGGGACTTCATAGCAGATGCTACTGGTGTCCTTCCCATGTGCTTTTAGGCCTTAATATTTTTTTTTTTTTTTTCATCTTTAGACATCTCATTTATTCAGAGTTCAGTGTAAGCCTAATAGGTACAAGCTGAGATTTTGGAGTCTGGTGGGTTCCAGTCTTGCTTTCCACCAATAATTAGCTTCACTTGACTTCTTTGGGTTTCCGTTTCCTCATTTGTATGAGAAAATAGGGATCATGACAGTACTTGGTACATAAGATTTGGCACGAGGTTGTATATGTCGAGAATTTAGCACTGTGTCTAGTACACAGCAGATGCTTAATAAATGTTCGTATTAGTGTTTTAGCACATGTGGGAGGGACATAGCCCAGTGCAGTGTTTCTCAAATTTTGGGGACTCTAGACATCTTCACAGACAGAGAAGATACAGGGCACTCAGTTAGCTATAACTTCAGATAAGCAGTACATAACTTTTTAGTACAAATATTTCCCATTCCATGGAACATATATGAAAATATTCATTTCTTATCTGAAATTTAAGTTTAATTGGGCACCCTGAAGTTTTTTTTTTTTTATTAATTTTTTTTGTATACAAAAACAATAAACATTTTCTAAAAATACATACAAACAAAGAGATGCGTATCAAACATAATAGGAAGGTTGCACATGGGAAGTCGGGGAATAGAAATGGGGGTGGGAGTTAAAATAAATGAAAGAGGGACTTTATATGGATCAGTGATAATAACTCAATCCTCTATTTGACAAAGAAGAGGGAGAAGGAAGAGGAAGAAAAAGAAAGTGGGATAAAGGATCAGAAAGGGAGGAAAATAGAAGAAATTAGAGTATGACTCCAGGGTAGACCTGTTTTGTTGTCATTGAGTTGGTTGGTTGGTTTGTCTGTTGTATTCTTCATGTTTCGCCAAGTTGGCCAGACTGGTCTCGAACTCCTAGCCCGAAGTGATCAACCCGCCTCGCCCCCCAGAGTGCCGGGACCACAGGCGTGAGCCACCACGTCCAGCCCCCACATTGCTTCTGGCCTCCGTGGTAGACCTCCCAGACGGAGCGGCCAGGCAGAGGAGCTCCTCACTTCTACCCAGACACAGGGCGGCCGGGCAGAGGGGCTCCTCACTTCCCAGACGGGACGGCCAGGCAGAGACGCTCCTCACTTCTTCCCAGACGATAGGTGGCCGGGCAGAGGCGCTCCTCACTTCCCAGACGATGGGTGGTCGGGCAGAGGCGCTCCCCACTTCCCAGACGATGGGTGGCCGGGCAGAGGCGCTCCTCACTTCCCAGACGATGGGCGGCCGGGCAGAAGCGCTCCTCACCTCCCAGACGATGGGTGGCCGGGCAGAGGCACTCCTCACTTCCCAGATGGGTGGCCGGGCAGAGGCGCTCCTCACTTTCCAGATGATGGGTGGCCGGGCAGAGGCGCTCCTCACCTCCCAGACGATGGGTGGCCGGGCAGAGGCACTCCTCACCTCCCAGACGATGGGTGGCCGGGCAGAGGCGCTCCTCACCTCCCAGACGGGGCGGCCGGGCAGAGGCGCTCCTCACTTCTTCCCGGACGGGGCGGCCGGGCAGAGGCGCTCCTCACTTCTTCCCGGACGGGGCGGCCGGGCAGAGGCGCTCCTCACTTCTTCCCGGACGGGGCGGCCGGGCAGAGGCGCTCCTCACTTCCCAGACGGTGGGTGGCCGGGCAGAGGCGCTCCTCACTTCTTCCCGGATGGGGTGGCCGGGCAGAGGCGCTCCTCACTTCTTCCCGGATGGGGCGGCCGGGCAGAGGCGCTCCTCACTTCCCAGACGGGGCGGCCGGGCAGAGACGCTCCTCACTTCTTCCCGGACGGGGCGGCCGGGCAGAGGCGCTCCTCACTTCTTCCCGGACGGGGCGGCCGGGCAGAGGCGCTCCTCACTTCTTCCCGGACGGGGCGGCCGGGCAGAGGCGCTCCTCACTTCTTCCCGGACGGGGCGGCCGGGCAGAGGCCCTCCTCACTTCTTCCCGGACGGGGCGGCCGGGCAGAGGCGCTCCTCACTTCTTCCCGGACGGGGCGGCCGGGCAGAGGCGCTCCTCACTTCCTCCCGGACGGGGCGGCCGGGCAGAGGCGCTCCTCACTTCCCAGACGATGGGTGGCCGGGCAGAGGCGCTCCTCACTTCCCAGACGGGGCTAGGCCTTAATATTAAGAGGGCTTGCTGACCAGGAGTGGTGGCTCATGCCTGTAATCCCTTTAAGCACTTTGGGAGGCCGAGGCAGGAGAATCACTTGAGCCCAGGAGTCTGAGACCAGCCTGGGCAACATGGCGAAACCGCGTCTCTACCGAAAAAAATATAAAAATTAGCCAGGCATAGTGGCACATGCCTTTAGCTACTCAGGAGGCTGAGGTGGGAGGATTGCTTGAGCCCAGAAGTTGGAAGTTGCAGTGAGCTGAGATGGTGCCCAGCATGGGTGACAGAGAGAGACCCTGTCTCAAAAAAAAAAAAAAAAAAGTTAGGGGGGTTTGCTTTCCCCAAAATTCACATCTTTTGCTTTATGAGAGGGCTTTCTTTGCCATCCTTGAATAATACTTTCTCCGATTCTGTGGACTGTCTTTTCATTTTCTTGATGGTGTAGTTTGTGGCACAAAAGATTTTAATTTTAATGAAGTCCAATTTAGCAAATCTATTTTCATCACACGTGCTTTCGGTGAGATTTACTCCTATGTTTCCCTTCTAGTAGTTTTAGGGTTTTTTTTTTTTTTTTTTTTTTTTACATTTAGGTATATGATGGACTCCTAGTAATTATTTTTTAATTTTTATTTATTTATTTATTTATTTGAGACGGAGTCTCTCTCTGTCGCCCAGGCTGGAGTGCAGTGGCGCGATCTTGGCTCACTGCAAGCTCCACCTCCCGGGTTCACGCCATTCTCCTGCCTCAGCCTCCTGAGTAGCTGGGACTACAGGCGCCCGCCACCATGCCCGGCTAATTTTTTGTATTTTTTTTGGTAGAGACAGGGTTTCACCGTGTTAGCCAGGATGGTCTCAATCTCCTGACCTTGTGATCCGCCCGCCTGGGACTCCCAAAGTGCTGGGATTACAGGCGTGAGCCACCGCGCCCGGCCTCATAGTAATTATTTATGTATGGTTGAGGTAGGTATTCAATTTCAATATTTTGCATGTGGATACCCAGTTGTGCCAGCAATAGTTGAAAAGACAATTTTTTCCTCATTCAATTATTTTGGCAATCTTCTGGAAAATCAATTGACCATAAATACAAGGGTTTACTTCTGGACTCTCCATTTTATTCCATTGATTTGTATGTTTATCTATGTGCCAGTACCACTGTCTTTGTAAAAGGACATAGTTTTGTAAAAGGAAAAAGAGACAATTTTTCCTCTCTACTCAACACACTCTCAGCATACTTCTGTGACCAGACGTGTGTGGGCTCTTCCCCACACCAAGGAATTCTTCAGCAGACTCCAACTGGGTGTCCTATAATTCAATTTAATTCTCATACTATCTACTTGGAGAGAGTGTCAGATCCCACAGGTTAAGGGCTCAGTGCCACAGGACTGCCCCCCACCTCCCCACTTCAGACAGTACTCGAAAGTCCCAGGCTGTGACCTGTATTTCTGACCTACCGGCTACAAATCAGGGTTCCCACAATGCCCCCTCACTGTGCTCAATAATTTGCTTGGATGGCTCACAGAACTTAGGGAAACACTTTACTTGCGTTTTTTGGTTTATTATAAAGAATATTACAGGCTGGGAGCAGTGGCTCACACCTGTAATCCCAGCACTTTGGGAGGCCGAGATGGGCGGATCACTTGAGGCCCGGGGTTGGAGACCAGCCTGGCCAACATGGTGAAACACCGTCTACAGAAAATACAAAAGTTAGCAGGGAGTAGCGGCTCACACCTGTGGCCCCAGTTACTTGGGAGGGTGAGGCAGAATTGCTTGAATCTGGGAAGCAGAGGTTGCAGTGAGCCAAGGTCGCACCAGACTTGGTCTCAAAAATAAAATGAAATGATAATAAAATAAAATAAAATAATATTACAAAGGACACAGATGAACAGCCAGATGAAGAGTTACATGGGACAAGATCTGGAAGTGTCTCCAGTACAAGGGTTTCTTTCTTTTTTTTTTGTGACAGAGTTTTGCTCTTGTCACCTAGGCTGGAGTATAGTGGCATGATCTTGGCTCACTGCAGCCTCTGGCTCCTGGGTTCAAGAGATTCTCCTGCCTCAGCCTCCTGAGAAGCTGGGATTACAGGCGCTTGCCACCACGCCCAGCTAATTTTTGTATTTTTAGTAGAGATGGGGTTTCGCCATGTTGGCCAGGCTCGCTCAAACTCCTGACCTCAGGTGATCCTCGCCTGCCTCAGCCTCCCAAAGTGCTAGGATTACAGGCGTGAGCCACTGCATCCAGCAGAGCACAGGGGCTTCTATTCCAGTGGAGATTAGGTGGGCCACCCTATAAGCACTGTGGATGCCTTCACCAACCCAAAAATCAAATCTCATTGTCCAAGGGTTTTTATAAGGCCTGATCTCCAGTACCCCCTCTAACACTCCCCTATTTCCTTGAGGTTGGTGTTTAGAGCTGAATTCCATCCTTCTAATAATCTAATCACATGGTCTTTCTGGTGGCCAGCCTCATCCTGAGGTTATCTAGGGGTTCCACTCTAAGTCATCTTATTAGCATAGAGACAAAGGTCAAAACATATACATTTCTTGTTATACAGGTTTGAAACTGGAATGTGTGGGTCCTCCAACTTTGGTCTTCTTTTTCAAGATTGGGCTATCATTTTTTAAAAATTTATGTTTTTTGGATCTTTTTAAATAAATCTTTTCTTTTTTTTTTTTTTTTTTTTTTTTTGAGACGGAGTCTCGCTCTTTCACCCAGGCTGGAGTGCAGTGGCGCGATCTCGGCTCACTGCAGGCTCCGCCCCCCAGGGTTCACGCCATTCTCCTGCCTCAGCCTCCCTTGTAGCTGGGACTACAGGCGCCTGCCACCTCGCCCGGCCAATTTTTTGTATTTTTAGTAGAGACGGGGTTTCACCGTGTTAGCCAGGATGGTCTTGATCTCCTGACCTCGTGATCTGCCCGCCTCGGCCTCCCAAAGTGCTGGGATTACAGGCGTGAGCCACCGCGCCCGGCTTAAATAAATCTTTTCTTACTCCAAATCCATCACATATTTTTCAATATGGTTCTCTAAAAGTTTTTTAGTCTGACTGTCACATTCAGGCCTTTCATCTATTTGGAATTTATTTTAGTGCACAGTGGAAGGTCAGGGTCTAAAGTCATGCTTTTAAATTATATTAACACTTTTTTTTAAAGTCCATTCTTTCTTCCACTAATATACAAAGTAAGCCTGTTACAAAACAAGTTTCCAGTAGGTAAAGATCTGTTTGGGTTTATGATTCTCTTCGGCCATTTTTTCTTTCCTTGAACCAACACCACACTGCCTTAATTACTATAGCTTTTTTTTTTTTTTTTGGGCAGTGGGGGGATGGAATCTCATTCTGTCACCCAGGCTGGAGTATGACAGAGTGGCGCAATTTCGGCTCACTGCAACCTCTGCCTCCCAGGTTCAAGCAATTCTTCTGCCTCAGCCTCTTGAGTAGCTGGGACTACAGGCGTGCACCACCATGCCCAGCTAATTTTTGTATTTTTAGTAGAGACGGGGGTTCACCATATTGGCCAGGCTGGTCTCAAACTCCTGACCATGTGATCTGCCCGCCTCAGCCACTATAGCTTTTTAATAAGGTAATCTGGTAAGGTAAATCTCCCTATCTTGTTCATCTTTAGAAGTGTGTTTCTGGATCTTATATACAAATGTTAGAGTTTGACAACTTTCACAAGAACAAAACAAAAACTTTGGATTTTGATTGAAATTACATTGAATCTGTAGATCAATTTGGGAAGAATTGGCTTTAAAAAATATATTGGCTTCTTTTGAGAAGTGTCTGTTCATGTCCTTCGCCCACTTTTTGATGGGGTTGTTTGTTTTTTTCTTGTAAATTTGTTTGAGTTCATTGTAGATTCTGGATATTAGCCCTTTGTCACATGAGTAGGTTGTGAAAATTTTCTCCAATTTTGTAGGTTGCCTGTTCACTCTGATGGTAGTTTCTTTTGCTGTGCAGAAGCTCTTTAGTTTAATTAGATCCCATTTGTCAATTTTGGCTTTTGTTGCCATTGCTTTTGGTGTTTTAGACATGAAGTCCTTGCCCACGCCTATGTCCTGAATGGTATTGCCTAGGTTTTCTTGTAGGATTTTAATGGTTTTAGGTCATTTATGCAGCCAAAAAACACATGAAAAAATGCTCGTCATCACTGGCCATCAGAGAAATGCAAATCAAAACCACAGTGAGATACCATCTCACACCAGTTAGAATGGCCATCATTAAAAAGTCAGGAAACAACAGGCGCTGGAGAGGATGTGGAGAAATAGGAACAGTTTTACACTGTTGGTGGGACTGTAAACTAGTTCAACCATTGTGGAAGTCAGTGTGGCGATTCCTCAGGGATCTAGAACTAGAAATACCATTTGACCCAGCCATCCCATTACTGGGTATATACCCAAAGGACTATAAATCATGCTGCTATAAAGACACATGCGCCGGACGCGGTGGCTCAAGCCTGTAATCCCAGCACTTTGGGAGGCCGAGGCGGGCGGATCACAAGGTCAGGAGATCGAGACCATCCTGGCTAACACGGTGAAACCCCGTCTCTATTAAAAATACAAAAAATTAGTTGGGTGAAGTGGCAGGCGCCTGTAGTCCCAGCTACGTGGGAGGCTGAGGCAGGAGAATGGCATGAACCCCGAGGGGTGGAGCCTGCAGTGAGCCGAGATTGCGCCACTGCACTCCAGCCTGGGTGAAAAAGCGAGACTCCATCTCAAAAAAAAAAAAAAAAAACACACATGCACATGTATGTTTATTGTGGCACTATTCACAATAGCAAAGAGTTGGAACCAACCCAAATGTCCAACAACGATAGACTGGATTAAGAAAATGTGGCACATACACACCATGGAATACTATGCAGCCATAAAAAATGATGAGTTCATGTCCTTTGTAGGGACATGGATGAAACTGAAAACCATCATTCTCAGTAAACTATTGCAAGGACAAAAAACCAAACACCGCATGTTCTCACTCATAGGTGGGAGTTGAACAATGAGAACTCATGGACACAGGAAGGGGAACATCACACTCCGGGGACTGCTGTGGGGTCGGGGGAGGGGGGAGGGACAGTATTAGGAGATATACCTAATGCTAAATGACGAGTTAATGGGTGCAGCAAAACAACATGGCACATGGATACATATGTAACAAACCTACACATTGTGCACATGTACCCTAAAACCTATATATAGGCTGGGCATGGTGGCTCACGCCTGTAATCCTAGCACTTGGGAGGCCCAGGCAGATGGATCACCTGAGGTCAGAAGTTCGAGACGAGCCTGGCCAACATGGTGAAACCCTGTCTTTATTAAAAATACAAAAATTAGCCAGGTGTGGTGGCGGGTGCCTATAATGCCAGCTACTCAGGAGGCTGAGGCAGAAGAATTGCTTGAACCCTGGGGGCACATGTTGCAGTGAGTTGAGATCGCACTATTGTACTTCAGCCTGGGGGAAAGAGTGAAACTGTCTCAAAAAAAAATGTGTATATATATATATATATATATATACACATACATACATACACATATAGGCTGGGCATGGTGGCTCATGCCTGTAACCCCAGCACTTTGGAAAGCTGAGGTAGGAAGGTCACTTGAGCCCAGGAGTTCGAGACCAGCCTGGATAACATAGTGAGGCCCTGTCTCTACAAAAAATTTAAAAATTAGCTGGATGTGGTGGTGCATGTTTGTATTGTATCCCTGGCTACTAGGAGGTGCTGGGGTAGGAGGATTGCTTGAGCCTGGGAACTCAAGGCTGCAGTAAGCCATGATAGTATCACCGCACTCTAGCCTGGGACACAGAGTGAGATCTTGCCTCAAAATAATAATAATAATGATAATAATAACAATAAGGATGTTAGCTCTTATAAGTATTTTGGTACATAACCTTTATCTGGTTAGAAAGGTCTTTTCTATTCCTTATTTGTGGAGTTATTTTTTCTTGTTTTAGTCCTAATGTGTTAGATTTTATCAAACATGTTGCTAAGGTTTGCATATGTCCCCCAAAAGTTCATGTGTTGGAAACACCCCAAATGAATATGTTGATGGTATTTGGAGGTGAGGCCTTTGGGAGGTAATTAGGATTAGATGAAGTTATCAGAGTGGGGCCTCCATGATGGGATTAGTGGCTTATAAGGAGTGGAAGAGAGACTTGAGCTAGAAGCATTCTCTGTCTCACCATGTGATGCCTTCTGCCATGTCAGGAAGGCCCTCGCCAGATTCCAATGCCATGTTCTTGGACTTCTCAGTCTTCAGAACTGTAAGCTAAATAAACCTTTATTCTTTATAAATTACCCAATCTATAGTATTCAGCTATAGCAACAGAAAATTGACTAAGACATATGTTTTGTTTCTTTTTTTTTTTTTTTTTTTTGAGATGGAATCTCGCTCTTTTGCCCAGGCCGGAGTGCAGTGGCGCTATCTCGGCTCACTGCAAGCTCCACCTCCCGGGTTCATGCCATTCTTCTGCTTCAGCCTCCCGAGTAGCTGGGACTACAGGTGACCGCCACCGTGCCTGGCTAATTTTTTGTATTTTTAGTAGAGACAGGGTTTCACCGTGTTAGCAAGAATGGTCTCGATCTCCTGACCTCGTGATCTACCTGCCTCGGCCTCCTAAAGTGCTGGGATTACAGGCGTGAGCTATCTATCGCGCCTGGCCGACACATGTTTTGTTTCTAATATTAATCTTGGATTTGTGAGATATACCCATCCTGGTAATGGCTATATCTTTTTTATATGCTGTCAGCTTCCATTTTCTAACTGAACTTATTTAGGATTTTCAATATTAAGATTTTCAATGTTGCTATAATCGTTCCTCTAGTCTTAGATTATAGTAATATATTGATATATTATGAGATACAGCTTGTCAAATTACACAAAAATAAAACAGAAACTTTGGAGATTGATTAAAATTACACTGAATCTATAGATCAATTTGAGAAGAATTGGCTTTAAAAAATATTGTTTTTCTATATCCTTGTTGATTTTATGTATTATGTAAGTATATATGTATTTAAGATGGAGTCTCACTCTGTTGCCCATGCTGGAGTACAGTGGCATGATCATAGCTCACTGCAGCCTCAAACTCCTAGGTTCAACTGATCCTCCCACCTTGGCATCCCAAAACACTGGTATTACAGGCGTGAGCCACCTGCCCAGCTGATTTTATCTTTTTGTCTGCTTGACCTATCACTAAGAAATAGATGATAACATCTCTCATTGTGATTGTGGGATTTGTCTCTAATTCCTCTCATTCTTGGATTTGGATTATTTTATCATATCTAGTGACCCTTTTTATCTCTAGTAATGCTTTTGCCTTAAAATATTGCTTTTTTCTGATATTAATTGATCTATGCTACCTTTTTTTGGTTGAGTATTTGCCTGCTATTCTCTTCCTTACTGTTTTCAGCTTTTCTGTATTGTTGTTTTGAGCTGTACCTTTTAAGGAGACTGAAAGAATTCAGTTAAACCTTGTTTTGTTACTGTAAAACAGGTGTCCCCCATAAACATTAGCAATAATAGCTTGTGATAAAACATGCTTTTTCCTTCAAAATAGTTTTCTTGTTTTATATTTAGTTTTGGAGGTTGGTACAACATAGGGAAGACAATAGAAAGTAATTGAGTATATTATTATAGAATCCAATAAAGAAAATAAAAAGTATAAGAACGGCCGGGCATGGTGGCTCATGCCTGTAATCCCAGCACTTTGGGAGGCCGAAGCGGGCGGATCACCGAGGTTGGGAGTTCCAGATCAGCCTAACAAACATGGAGAAACCCTGTCTCTACTAAAAATACAAAATTAGCTGGGCATGGTGGTGCATACCTGTAATCCTAGCTACTCGGGAGGCTGAGTCAGGAGAATTGCTTGAAACTGGGAGGCGGAGGTTGCAGTGAGCTGAGATCGTGCCATTGCACTCCAGCCTGGGCAACAAGGCCAAAACTCTGTCTTAAAAAATAAATAAATTAAAAAGTATAAGAACCTTAAAAAGATCAAGCTGTGGAAGTGACTTTAGATGAAATCAGATCTTTTTTTTATTTGCCTCTAAGCTTCGTTAGAGTGTGTCTAGAATAGCCTTTACTGTAGGGCTAGTTTAGCTTTTATTTTAAGCCCTGATCCTTCTGGGGTTTTTATTGATTGCCCTGTGGCTCAGTGAAGTCTCTCTGGCTCAGTAGGATTTGAGCACCTCTTAGTCCTCTGTGCTCTGAGAATTGTTCAGTTTCTAGCCTCTGGCAATTGTTCTTTGCCCAGTGTGTGGAGTTTCACTCTATGAATATGCAGACTGGTTATTCAGCCAGAGACCTAAGAAGACCCCTGTGTCAATTTCGGGAGCTCTTTGTATAGCTTCCTCCTCTCTGGTACTTTACCCTACAGATTCCAGCTCCCTCACCTCCCAAAGATCCAGTCTCTATCTCCTTAATTTAATGACGCCATTGTGCTTTGTTTAGGTTTTCCTTCCTTGTCCTCTAAGCTCAAAGTTGTCCCTAGATAAGAAGCTGGGGCAATTGAAAGGTTCATCTTGTTTTCCCTCTCTTAAAGTTCAGTCTTTCCCTGCCTGTTGTCACAGTATGAGAAAACGGTTTTTTTTTTTTTTTTTTTTTTTTTTTTTTTTTTTTTTTTGAGACGGAGTCTTGCTCTGTCACCCAGGCTGGAGTGCAGTGGCACAATCTCGGCTCACTGCAAACTCTGCCTCCCGGGTTCATGCCATTCTCCTGCCTCAGCCTCTCCGAGTAGCTGGGACTACAGGCGCCCGCCACCACGCCCGGCTAATTTTTTGTATTTTTAGTAGAGACGGGGTTTCACCGTGGTCTCGATCTCCTGACCTCGTGATCCGCCCGCCTCGGCCTCCCAAAGTGCTGGGATTACAAGCGTGAGCCACCGCGCCCGGCATAGAATAATGATAGCTTTGTTTCTTTATTTCCAATCCTTACATGTTTTTTCTTGCCATATTTCTTTTTTAATTAATTTATTTATTTTATTTTTTCTTTTTTGAGACGGAGTCTCCTCTGTTGTCCAGGCTGGAGTGCAGTAGCACGATCTCCTCTCACTGCAAGCTCTACCTCCTGGGTTCACGCCATTCTCCTGCCTCAGCCTCCTGAGTAGCTGGGACTACAGGAGCCCACCACCACGCCCGGCTAATTTTTTTTTTTTGTATTTTTAGTAGAGACGGGGTTTCACTGTGTTAGCCAGGATGGTTTCAATCTCCTGACCTCGTGATCCCCCCGCCTCGGCCTCCCAAACTGCTGGGATTACAGGAGTGAGCCACCACGCCCGGCCTCCTTGCCCTGTTTCATTGGGTAAGAGTGTATTTATTTCAGGCCAGGCACAATGGCTTACGCCTGTAATCCCAGCATTTTGGGAAGTGGAGGTGGGTGGATTGCTTGAGCTCAGGAGTTCAAGACCAGCCTAGGCCACATGGCAAACCTGTCTCTACAAAAAAAAAAAAAAAAAATTAGCCAGGTGTGGTGGCCTGCCCCCGTAGTCCCCCTACTCGGGAGATTGAAGCGGGAAGATTCCTTGAGCCTGGGAGATTGAGGCTGCAATGAGCCAAGAGCGTGCCCCTGTATTCCAACCTGGGTGACAGAGAAAGACCCTGTCTCAAAATAAAAAAAAATTCTATTTCTTTTTAGCTAAGATTTTTTGAAGTCATAAATAGATATTGAATTTTATTAAACGCTTTTTTTCTGTATTTATTGATATACTTGTATGATTTTTCACTTCAGTATGTTAATGTAGTGAATTACATTGTTTTTGTAAAAATGTGAAACCAATCTGTGCTTCTAAAATAAACCCAACTTGGTTACATCATATTTTCCTTTTTTTATACATTGCTTGATTTGATTTGCTATTATTTTGCTTACGATTTTTACATCTATGTTTGCGAATGAGATTGGTGGATAATTATCTTTTCTCCCTGTCTTGTAAGTTTTGCACTAACATGCTATGCTATCCCTTGAAACAATTATGAATCATTTATTTCTTGAATATTTGATAAAATTTGCTTAGTAAGCCATCCAGGATTTCTTTTTGTTCAATTTCTTTTTCCCTTCTTTATTGAATTCTTTTGAATTGATTGAGGTTTCTGGAATAATCATTACATGTTTTCCCCTTTGGATTTTATAAGCACACTGTTTCTGTTCTTTAGTGGTTACTAGAAGTTTCAACATGCATGTTAACTTATCAAAGTCTGTAGCTAAGCAATACTTTTATCTTTGGTCTAAGAACCTTATAACACTTTAACTCCATTTACCTTCCTCCTGATCTATATTATTGTTGCAGTGTATTTTAATTCTGTCTTTTCAAATTTTACACCATAAATCATTGTTTTTATTTTATATAGCCAACATTCACCTATTTGCTACCTCCTTTCTGCATCTCGGACTATCTAGACTGTTCCTTCTGTTAATAATCTCTGTGAGTCCTTTTCTTCTGTCTTGTTTCTGCTGATTCTTCCTCATGCACTTTGTTTCTTGTGTGGTTGGTTTTTGTTTTGTTTTTAACTGTAAGCTGTTCATTATCCCTAGAAAATTATTTATGGGGGATTTTGTGAGGCCTCAGATGAAGGTGGATCCCTTCAAAGAGTATTTATATTTACTTCTACCAGGTCTACTAACCCAGGACCACTTTAATGCTGTAGCTGCAGGCTTTGGGAATCATCAGCTGATGTGAATTTGGGCAGAACACCCAGGTGAGGCTCAGGTTTTAGTTACAATTTCTTAGGAACGTGTTCTTATTCTCCCTAAGCCTCTAAGCAACAAAACATCTTCTCTTGCAATCTGCTCTGAGTTCCCACTTCGCTTAGATTTTGGCCTGTGATTTTACCCTCCGGTGAGTTATTTTATGTTTTAAAGAATATTTTTAATGCCTATTAAGTATTTTTAGTTATCAGTGGGAGATGCTGTCTGTATAACAGTGTACCGTTGCTGAGTGTAACATTGTCTTCTAAGAGTTTTTTAAAAAATTGTGGTAAAATATACAAAACATAGAATTTATCATTTTAACCATGTTAAAGCGTGCACTTCAGTAGCCTTAAGTACATTCACTATGTTGTGCAACCATCATCACCATTCACCTGTAGAGTTTTCATCATTTCCCCCAACTGCACCTCTCTACCCAGTAAGCAATAGCTCCCCATTTTCTCCAAAACCCAGGCCCCTGGCACCATTCTACTTGCTGTCTCTGTGGGTTTGACTACCGGTACCATGTATGAGTGGAATCATACAGTATTTCTCCTTTTGTGACTGGCTTCTTTCTTTTAGCATAATGTCTTCAAGTTTCACTGTGGCATGTGTCTTTCTAAGAGTTTGAAAGTGTTTTTTTTCATAGTTATAGCCTTAGGTTCCCTGGGATTAATTTGTATTTAAGTGTGAGGTGCAGATCTAAATGTATCCCAATATGGATATGCCATTGTCCCAATAGAATGTATTGATTTAATCCATCTTTTCCACACTGATCTGTAATGCCGTCTGTCATATATCAGATAGCTATGTAAATATAAGCCTGTTTCTCTATCTGCTTGGCTCTGTTGGTCTATTATCTATTTTTTTATATCTATTATCTTTTTTTTTTTTTTTTTGAGACGGAGTCTCACTCTGTCGCCCAGGCTGAAGTGCAGTGGCACAATCTCGGCTCACTGCAAGCTCCTCCTCCCGGGTTCATGCCATTCTCCTGCCTCAGCCTCCTGAGTAGCTGGGACTACAGGTGCCCGCCACCAAGCCTGGCTAATTTTTTTTTTTTTTGTATTTTTAGTAGAGACGGGTTTTCTCCGTGTTAGCCAGTATGGTCTTGATCTCCTGACCTCGTGATCCGCCCGCCTCGGCCTCCCAAAGTGCTGGGATTACAGGCGTGAGCCACCGCGTTCGGCCCTATTATTTATCCTTATACCAGAAAGTAGTCTTAGTTATTAAGGCTTGAAAGTAATTCAATATTATTTCAACATGTAAACAATACTTTTAAAACATTATTATATTTTTCTCACTTTTATTTTAGGTTCAGAGGTACATGTGCAGTTTATTATATAGGTAAACTCGTATCACAGGGATTTGTTATACAATTTCATCATCCAGGTACTAAACCTAGTACCCAGTTAGTTATTTTTTCTGACCCTTTCCCTCTTCCCATCCACCACTCTCAGGGAAGCCCTGGTGTGTGTTTTTCCCCTCTATGTGTCCATGTGTTCTCATCATTTAGTTCCCACTTAGAAGTGAGAACATGCGGTATTCTTAATATCTTAATATCTGATAATAGATTTAGATCCCTCCCCCTAGTAGGTATGGATTTTTTCTAGCCTCACCCCTTGTCATCTGGAGCTCCCCACAGGCCTGTGGGTGAAGGCTGAAAGGGGAGAGGTAGTGTGGCAGAGTATGCAGGCTGAGGGTGGAAGTCCCCTGCTTTTTTGGCCTGTGCCTTCACGTGCCCTTGGGTTCAGTTTCACATGTGTTTTCTGCCTGATTGCTTGGGGTGCTTCAGGTGATCGCTCTGTGGATCAGAAAGCACCCACTTCGTGGCACTGCTAGATCAAGTGGTCTGCTCGTGGTCATTGTCTTCTCAGCACCTAATAGCTGTCTCAAGAGTTGAAACATTTAACATATCCATTCAGTGAATATTTATTGAATCCCTACTACATGCTAGCACTGTGGATTTAGCAGTGATGCAAATAGACAAAGCCCTTGTTCTTTTTTTTTTTTTGAGACGGAGTCTCGCTCTGTTGCCCAGGCTGGAGTGCAGTGGCGCAATCTCGGCTCACTGCAAGCTCCGCCTCCCGGATTCACGCCATTCTCCTGCCTCAGCCTCTCCGAGTAGCTGGGACTACAGGTGCCCGCCACCGCACCTAGCTAATTTTTTGTATTTTTTAGTAGAGACGGGGTTTCACCGTGGTCTCGATCTCCTGACCTCGTGACCCACCCGCCTCGGCCTCCCAAAGTCCTGGGATTACAAGCGTAAGCCACCGCGCCTGGCCAGCCCTTATTCTTATGACATTTAAATTCTAGTCTATTAAAAGCAAAATACTGTAGTTTTTTTGTGTGCTGGGTACAATGTATGATTATTAATGAAATTTGTTCTTTTTTTTTTTTTTTTTTTGAGACGGAGTCTATTGCCCAGGCTGGAATGCAGTGGCGTGAGATTGCTCACTGCAACCTCCGCCTCCTGGGTTCAAGCAATTCTGCCTTAGCCTCCCGAGCAGCTGGGATTACAGGCACCCATCAGCACACCGGGCTAATTTTTGTATTTTTAGCAGAGATGGGGTTTCACCATGTTGGCCAGGCTGGTCTTGAACTCCTGACCTCAGGTGATCCGCCTGCCTCAGCCTCCCAAAGTGCTGGGATTATAGGCGTAAGCCAACACACCTGGCCTGAAATTCATTCTTTTATTGGTCTTTGTTCTCTACATTTAAAATATTTCCGAGGCTGGGCGCGGTGGCTCACGCTTGTAATCCCAGCACTTTGGGAGGCTGAGGCGGGCGGATCACGAGGTCAGGAGATCGAGACCACGGTGAAACCCCGTCTCTACCAAAAATACAAAAAAATTAGCCGGGCGTGGTGGCGGGCGCCTGTAGTCCCAGCTACTCGGAGAGGCTGAGGCAGGAGAATGGCGTGAACCCGGGAGGCGGAGCTTGCAGTGAGCCGAGATCGCGCCACTGCACTCCAGCCTGGGTGACAGAGCAAGACTCCGTCTCAAAAAAAAAAAAAAAAAAATATTTCCGAAGACATGTTAATTTGAAAAATACTTTATTGCTGGTGATAAAATGTTAACAAAGATCATTTTAGTGAGCACAGCATTGACTGGCAAAAAGTATGTATATCTGCATAATTGTGGTCAAATTTCTTTTTTTTCCTTTTTTTTTTTTTTTGAGACAGAGTCTTGCTCTGTCACCCAGGCTGGAGTGCAGTGGTGCGATCTCGGCTCACTGTAAGCTCCGCCTGCCAGGTTCACACCATTCTCCTGCCTCAACCTCTTGAGTAGCTGGGACTACAGGTGCCCGCCACCACGCCCGGCTAATTTTTTGTATTTTTAGTAGAGATGGGGTTTCACCGTGTTAGCCAGGATGGTCTCGATCTCCTGACCTCGTCATCTGCCTGCCTCTGCCTCCGAAAGTGCTGGGATTACAGGCATGAGCCGCTGTGCCTAGCCAAGGTCAAATTTCTGATAGGCAAAACTGCAGGAATGGCCAAGCTTCAGCACACTCTGAATGCACTTGTCAACCTGCATCCTTCCCAAAAGTACTTCATCCCAGAGAGTTTGCCTTTTTACATTCTCAGTATGTGAAGTGGGATGGTTTAGAAGAAAAAGGTAAAAACGTTCAGTCTGATCAATACTAACCATTTAATACAAACTAGTGACACACAAAAAAATGAAAATTGCTCATTTGGATAGATGTATGCTGGCTTAGCAGAAGGAAATGACGGTTTCTTTGAATTCAGGTTTAGATTATTTTCCCTCATAGAGAATGGAAAATGTATCACAAAAAAATATAAAAATTTGAATAAGGTGAATGACTTCACTGCTTACCTTAAATGCAGGTGGTGACTTACAAAGCTGGCTTATTTAGCAGATCCAGCTAACACCTGAAAGGCTATACTATACATTTCTGTACAAGATTGCTGTAATTAATATTTATCATAGAAGCTAGGAGTTATTTGAGACTCTTCACTTATATGTCATCAAAATTATAGTAGTCATGGTAAAAATCATTATTAGACATCTTTCTTTCCTAACAGTTCTTTGACAAATGTCTCCTAGATTCTATAAGAGACTGACAAAAAATCAGAGAACCTTTAGCCCAGCAAATGACATAAATGACTTACCTTCCCACCAGATAATACTTGTCAAGAAGTATACCAAAATTAGGCTGAAATTGCTTTACTCTATTACCTTTACTACAATAAATCTGTGTATATCTTGTTAGGGATTAGCCTATCATAACTCACAAAGATTAAAATGTTATTGCCATTTATATATATTTCTTTTTTTTTTTTGAGACGAAGTCTCGCTCTGTTGCCCAGGCTAGAGTGCAGTGGCGCGATCTCAGCTCACTGCAAGCTCCACCTCCCCGGTTCACGCCATTCTCCTGCCTCAGCCTCCCGAGTAGCTGGGACTACAGGTGCCCGCCACCACGCCTGGCTAATTTTTTTTTTTTTGTATTTTTAATAGAGATGGGGTTTCACTGTGTTAGCCAGGATGGTCTTGATCTCCTAACCTCGTGATCCGCCCGCCTCAGCCTCCCGAAGTGCTGGGATTACAGGCGTGAGCCACCACACCTGGCCGTATCTATTTCTTTATTTGAATCTGGGTTCTCAAAATCTCGTGACCTGAAAAAGAAAAAAAATTGCCTGGATGCTAAATCTGATATTTGGTATTGGCTCCATGTATTTCAGTGTCTGAATCTGATACACCCTGTGACCAAACAAGACAAATGAGAAACTCTTCCTCCTTGATGTTAAATTGAAAATCATTTTAAATATTAAAGCAAAACATATTGAACAGATGCAAAATTGGCATGAATTTTAATTGTTATCCTGCAGCAGGTTGCTTTAGGCAGGTAATGTTAGGTTTCTGAAACTTTTCCCTTAAGTTCCTAGAGAAGCAGGAGAGTGTGGATGAGAGGCTACCTCGGTGTGTCATTATAACAAATTAGGTAATATACCATCACTTTTTGTTGTTGTAGTTTTCCTACCAGAATGGAAAAGCACACGAAGTTTCACTGATTCCACAGCTATGTGTTAGTACCTACGTATGTATAAGGCTCTGTGCTAATAAGCTCTGTGAATGTAATGGTAAATAACTAAACTACGGTCGGGCACATTGGCTCATGCCTGTAATCCCAGCACTTTGGGAGGCTGAGGCTGGTGGATCACCTGAGGCTGGCGGATCACCTGAGGTCAGGAGTTCAAGGCCAGCCTGGCCAACATGGTGAAACCCCATCTCTACTAAAAATACAAAAATAGTCGTGGTGGTACACACCTATAGTCCTAGCTACTTGGGAGGCTGAGGCAGGGGCATTACTTGAACCCAGGACGTGGAGGTTGCAGTGAGCTGAGATCGTGCCACTGCACTGCAGCCTGGGTGACAGAGCAAGACTCTATCTCAAAAACAAAACAAGACAAACAACAAAAAACTAAAATACATCAAAGTACTCAGAAGTAGATACTTTATTGCCATCTTAAGTAAAAACAAAAACTATCTCAAATTTTTTTGTGAAAATAAATAGGATGGCCTGTGTAGCTTGGGACATGGTAGGTGCCCAATGAATGAGAGTTTCAAAGATGGCCTAGCCATATGAGATGTGTAAATCTAGATTAAACATTGATTTTAAAAAATAAGACTCACGCATATATGTAATCCCAGCACTTTGGGAGGCTGAGGCAGGAGGATCACTTGAGTGTAGGAGTTTGAGACCAGCCTGGTCAACATGGTGAAACCCCACCTCTACAAAAATACAAAAATTAGCCAGGCATGGTGGAACACACCTGTGGTCCCAGCTGCTCAGGAGGCTGAGGCGGGAGGATCAATCGAGCCCAGAAGACCAAGACTGCAGTGAGTTGTGATCATGCCACTGCACTCAAAACTGGGTGACAGAGTGACACTCTCATAAAATAAATAAATAAAAAGCTATAAAGAACATCATTGGGGCAATTACAGACATTTCGATTTAAGCTGGATATGAGATAGGGCATTACTGTTGATTTTCTTAGGTTTGATAATGACATTGGGGTTATGAAGGAGAATATCCTTGTTCTTAAATGATGCTTTAGGGAATATTTAGAAAAAAAGTGTCATGATATCTGTGACTTACTTTCAATGGGTTCATAAATAAAAATAGATAAAGAAGACTGTTACTAACAGCCAGATGAAGGTGGTGGGTTTATGAGTGCCCATTATTCTATTCTCTCAACTTTTAAGGATGTTTGAAATTTTTGAAAATAAAAACTTGGATAAAAAAATAGTTCTTTTTACTATTCCCTGTTTAAAAAAAAGTTATTATGCAATTTCCCAGAGAGAATCTATTCCCAAAATATGAATTAGAAATTGGAGATCATACAAATTGGAGGAAGATTCAAAAAGGACTTTGTTGTTTTTCTTTTAAATCTAAGTTGCACCACTCAAAGGTAAACTTAGATCTGAGGCAACACTGTTCATGAACTTTGTCACAACAAATATTGAATGTTTATTTGCCTGAACTCCGTTTAACCTTGCACATTCACCTTCGTGTTGGTGAAGAGTTGTATTTCATAATTCCTAGCAAGGCAATGTCACCTAGTCCACGTAAGTGTTCATATTATGGCACACCTGGGGGCATGGTGGGCAGTGGAGCCAGGATAGTTAGAAGATGCAGTTTCACTTGGTGAGTTTACAATTTAATTGGAAGCCGAAACACGATGAAGCTGAAGAACGCGCTCAGAACAATTTGGAAACTACAAGTTAAAATAGCACAGTTCCTTGGGAGGTGGAGGTTGCAATGAGCTGAGATCAGCCATTGCAGTCTAGCCTGGGTGACAAAGTGTGACTCCATTTCTAAATAAATAAATATAAAATAGTACAGTTCCAAAAGTGGTGATAAGGAGGAAGCCGTCGCTAACATTGGTGTGGAAAAAAAGCTGTGGTGATAATCCAGATGTTAACAATGACCAAATGTTTGCTATAGATGTCACACTTCTGCAGAGATTACATTTTTCTTCAAGTCCCAGTAGATTCAGGGTGCCAGCATTCGAATTTTCTGTTGCTAGCCACGTTTCCAATTTAGGAATTCTTCCCTGAAGCTGAAGCCTCGAATGGCATTGTGTATCTAACCATGGAGGAACTGTTTTTGTGACCATAGTTTCAGCAAGTCCACAAAGCCCCCAGGGTAAAGAATGCATCCAGTGTACCCAATATATATTGTATATACAGTATATCACAGTATTAGGTAGACATCTTTGATCCTTAGTATCAGGCTCAAAAGAGAGTGTTACTGATTTTCTTAAGGAATGCTAAAAAGTATAGCTGATCCCCTAAAAAGTCATGATAGGCTGGGCATGGTGGCTCACACCTGTAATCCCAGCACTTTGGGAGGCCAAGGTGGGCAGATCAACTGAGGTCAGGAGTTCGAGACCAGCCTAGCCAACATGGTGAAACCCCGTCTCTACTAAAAATACAAAAATTAGTCGGGCATGGTGACAGGCGCCTGTAGGAGAATCGCTTGTATCTGGGAGGCAGAGGTCGCAGTGAGCCGAGACCACGTCATTGCACTCCAGCCTGGGCAACGAGAGTGAAACTGTCTCAAAGAAAAAAAAAAAAAGAAAAAGAAAAAAGAAAAAGTCATGATAGGGGAAAGAAAATGACCTAGATTCTTCATATAGGAGCTAAGAATTCTTACAGCTACTATTGTCATGCCCATCCGTGTGAAGAGACCAGCAAACAGGCTTTGTGTGAGCAACAAGGCTGTTTATTTTACCTGGGTGCAGGCGGGCTGAGTCTGAAAAGAGAGTCAGCAAAGGGTGGTGGGATTATCATTAGTTCTTACAGCTTTTGGGGTAGGCGGTGGAGTTAGAAGCAATGTTTTGCAGGCAGGGGGCAGATCTCAAAAAGTACATTCTCAAGGGTGGGGAGAATTACAAAGAACCTTCTTAAGGGTGGGGTAGATTACAAAAAACCTTCTTAAGGGTGGAGGAGATTACAAAGTACATTGATCAGTTAGGGTGGGGCAGAAACAAATTATAATGGTGGAATGTCATCATTTACGGCTATTTTCACTTCTTTTGTTGATCTTCAGTTGCTTCAGGCCATCTGCATGTATACATGCAGGTCACAGGGGATATGATGGCTTAGCTTGGGCTCAGAGGCCTGACATTCCTGTCTTCTTATATTAATAGGAAAGCAAAACAAAATAATGGTGAAGTGTTGGAGTGGCAAAAAATTTTGGGGGTGGTATGGAGAGATAATGGGCAATGTTTCTCAGGGCTGCTTCGAGCGGGATTGGGGTGGCGTGGAAACCTACAGTGGGAGAGATTCAACTGAAGAAAGATTTTGGGGTAAGGGGTGATATTGTGGGGTTGTGAGAAGGAGCATTTGTCGTATAGAATTATTGGTGATGGCTTGGATGCGGTTTTGTATGAATTGAGAAACTAAATGAAAGACACAAGATCCGAATAAAAGAAGGAGAAAAATAGGTATTAAAAGACTAAGAATTGGGAGTATCCAGGACGTCCAATTAAAGAGTATCCAAGGAGGTTCAACATTATTGTTTGCTTGGTTGGCAAGTTTTTGGGCTCTATCCTTGAGCTTTTTTATGTTGTCTTATACCAGGCCAGATTGACTTAGGTAAAAACAACACTCTTCATTTAAAAATATAGAGTCCTCCTTTTTCAGCAGTGAGTAAATCGAGGCCTTGATGGTTCTGGAGGACAACTGCAGCTAAAGAGTCAACCTGGGCTTGGAGAACAGAAAAAGTTTGTGATATGTCTGTAATGCTAGCAGAGAAGTCATTAGAGAGGCTGCGGAATGTTGTGACAGAGGTTGAGATGCCTGCTATTCCAGTTCCAAGTGCAATAGTGGAGGCAGAAAGTCCTAGACCTACAAGTAAAGGGATTAGTGGGATGACTCTTTTTTGTCATGTTGGTGTCATGAGGGGGACAGGCAGTTGTTCGTTCCCATCTGCAAACTGGATTTTGGGGGTAAGGAAGACTAGAGTACATGTGCCCGTCCAGTTGGCAGGTAGGCACATGTAGGTGGGAGAGCCACATAAAAAGAAGAGACCTTGTGTCAGGCAGAACTGGAAATGTAAAGTGAAAAGGTAAGAGGGTGTACTGAAAGAGGAATCCTGCACCCAAAATCCTAGTGCTCCAGCAAAGGCAGCAGCCGTTAGAGGTTGTAATGAGGATTGATGGTGCAACTGCGTAGAGGGAGAGGTTCAGTTCTCATGGTGTATGAGAAAGTGCATAGTGTCTACAAGTAGCCTTTCACTGCTATTTGTGGAGCTGAGTATAAACAAGCAAGAGGAGGGGCTAGGAGGAGATTCAGACGAGCAGGGAGAGGGTAGCCAAGGATGGAGTGAGATGCAGGGTAGGTGTCTTCCTAAACAATAGTGACTGCCAATGTTTTTTAGTTTGTCAGTAATAATAGAGGGCTTATCAATAATGCGAAGTTGGAATGCTCCCATCTGTTTGGTAATGTGTGTGGCTGGGTTCTGGAGATAAAGAGTAAAGGAATATTTGGACAGTGGAAGGTTGCCTAAAGGGATTCCAGTAGGCTGTTGTAGGAAGATGCATAAAGGAGCGGCAACAGGGGTATTTGTTTTTGTGGTTAGGGGTCCAAATATGGGAGGGGTGGAATTGACATAAGGAGAAAGGTGCTATAAGTAGATGCGGAGAAGTGTGGCAGCTTGTTGGTGTGAAATGTCTGGGGAGTTCTCACCAAATCTGTCTAGAAAGTAAAGAAGTTCCTCAGGTTGGTAAAGAAGAGGGCTATTAAAGGAGGTTCTGAGGTGCAGGGAAACGGGAGAGGTTGCCCAGTCGGCCTGGAGAGCGGGGATGGCTGTGTAAGAGCAGGAAGAAAGGGAAATGCATAGCCAACAATTATTTGCTAGAGAAGGATTGGAGGCAGTGAGGAGAGAGTGGGTGAGATTGATAGTATGCTGGAGGTAACTAGGGAGAGGTAGAGAGTGGCATAAGAATGGGAATGAGAATAAGAGTGAGTATAAAAGTAAAGAATAGAACTTCATCAGGGTGGAAGTATTGGAGGGTGCCCTGTCAGCAAAGATCATCTATCCATTCTAAGAGAGAGTCAAGAGTGGCAGTTTGGGGATAGCACCAGGAGATACCAGCTGTGATGGGTTGGAGAAACAATATAAACCGGCAGTGTAAACAACAGCAGGTCATTTATGAGTAGTTGAGAATGGTGAATAGGAGTATGGCTAGACAGAATATAGTAAGGATGACAAGTTTTTGGGGTGCAGTCCAAGTAGTGGGGTGACTGTGTAAAGCCCTGTTACAAAGAGTAGGATAAGGATGGATAGGCCTAATAGAATGAAGGGATATATTAGGCTCGTAAGGGTTATTACTGTTGTTCAGAAAGGCAAGTGAGTTTAAGGGAAGTAGGGGAGAGTGCTTGCGACTTCCAGGAGGAAGAGGAGATATCAGGCTGGCTGTCTGATGGATACAGCTTTATTGTGGAACGGTAAACCCAGTGGGAAGGATCCTGCAGGCAGACGGCAGTTGGGGTACTATAGATGACTAAGTTGGGTCCAGTGCATCAAGGTTGTAGAGTTTGAGGGGTCAGCTTCTTAACAAGAACTGATTGTCCAGCTAGGATGTCTTCATATGGCTGAGAATCTGGAGTAGGCAAGAGAAGATTAGCAGCCTGGCAAATTTCCTGTCTAGCCTGCTGGAGGACTGGAAGATAGTTGCCTAGAGGGCTGGTGTCTGGGATGAGGCTGGGTCCAAGCAAGAAAGTGCATCCATATAAAAGTTCAAATGCACTGTACCCTGTAGCATCTCAAGGACAGGCTGTAATTCTGGGAAGGGCAAGAGGTAAAAGTACTGTCCAGTCCTTTTTAAGTTGGAGGCTGAGCTTGGTGAGATATGTCTTTAAAAGACCATTAGTCTGTTCTACCTTTCCTGAAGATTCAGGACAGTAAAGGGTATGAAGTTTCCACTGAATACCAAGAGACTGAGAAACTGCTTGGGTGATTTGACTAACAAAGGCCAGTCCGTTATTGGACTGTGTAGAGGTGGGAAGGCCAAACCGAGGAATTATGTCTGACAAAAGGGAAGAAATGACTGCGGTGGCCTTTTCAGACCCTGTGGGAAATGCCTCTACCCATCCAGTGAAAGTGACTACCCAGACCAAGAGGTATTTTAGTTTCCTGACTCGAAGCATGTGAGTAAAGTCAATTTGCCAGTCCTGGGTGGGGGCAAATCCCCCAAGCTTGATGTGTAGGGAAGGGAGGGGGCTTGAACAATCCCTGAGGAGTAGTAGAATAGCGGATGGAACACTGAGATGTGATTTCCTTGAGGATAGATTTCCACAATGGAAAGGAAACAAGAGGTTCTAAGAGGCAGGCTAGTGGCTTGTAACCTACATGGAAGAGGTTATGAAATTACAATAGAATAGAATGGGCCTGTGAGTCTGGAAGGAGATATTTTCCTTGGTCCAAGAACCATTTGCCTTATGTGGGAAGAGATTGATAGGTGGAAGTTTCAGTGGGAGAGTAAGTGGGAGCGACTGATGAGGAGAAAAACTGGCCGTGAGCTGGAATGCTAGCTGCTGCTTTAGCCACCTTATCAGCATAAGCGTTGCCCTGAGTGATGGGATCTGATGCCTTTCGGTGGCCCTTGCAGTGAATGACTCCAGCTTCCTTTGGAAGTAAAGTGGCCTTGAGAAGAGTTTTTATTAAAGAGGCATTAATGATGGAGGACCTTTGTGTAGTGAGGAAACCTCTTTCAGCCCATATAACAGCACGGTGGTGCAGGATATGGAAGGCATATTTAGAGTCAGTATAAATATTGATGCATAATTCCTTTGCAAGAGTGACGGCTCGAGTTAAGGCAAGGAGTTTGGCTTGCTGAGTGGTAGTGGAGGGGGGCAGAGCGGTAGCCTCAATGCTAGATGTGGAAGATTCTGTAGCATAGCCTGCCTTTGCTGGTGTGTGGCAATTAGGCCTGGTGGAACTGCCATCAATAAACCAGGTGTGATTAGGGTGAGGAACAGGAAAGAAGGAAATATGGAGAAATGGAGTGAATGCCAGGTGTATCAGAGAGATACAGTCATGGGGGTCAGGTGTGGTATCCGGAATAATGTGGGAGGCCGGATTGAAGTCCGGGCCAGGAATAATGGTAACTGTGGGAGACTCAACAAAGAGTGAATATAGCTGAACGAGCCAGGGAGCAGAAAGTACATGTGTCAGGTGTGAGGAAGAAAATAGATTTTGGAAGTTATGAGAACTGTAGAGAGTGAGTTGAGCATAGTTTGTGATTTTGAGGGCCTCTAAAAGTATTAGGGTGGTGGCGGCCGCCGTACGGAGACATGATATGGCCAGCCTAAAACAGTAAGGTCAAGTTGTTCGGACAAAAAGGCTACAGGGCGTGATCCCAGTCCTTGTGTAAGAATTCCAACTGCACAGCCCTGTACTTCAGCTGTGTGCAATGAAAAAGGGTTGGGATGAGTCAGGGAGAGCTAGTGTGGGAGCAGTCTCTAAAGCTGTCTCAGAAAGAGGAGTGGGGAAAGGATTTAGGATCTATGGGGTCAGCTAGGTTTCTTTTTTTTTTTTTTTTTTTGAGACGGAGTCTGGCTCTGTCGCCCAGGCTGGAGTGCAGTGGCACGATCTCAGCTCACTGCAAGCTCTGCCTCCCGGGTTCATGCCATTCTCCTGCCTCAGCCTCCCGAGTAGCTGGGACTACAGGCGCCCGCCACTATGCCCAGCTAATTTTTGTATTTTTAGTAGAGATGGGGTTTCACCGTGTTAGCCAGGACGGTCTCGATCTCCTGACCTTGTGATCCACCTGCCTCAGCCTCCCAAAGAGCTGGGATTACAGGCTTGAGCCACCGCACCCAGCCTAGGTTTCTTCTTGTGAGTTTATATAATGGTTTTATTAGGATGGCAAAACTAGGTATCTAAAGGTGAAAGTATCCAACCATGCCCAGGAAGGAAAGGAGTTGTTGTTTTGTAGATGGGGTCGGGTTTTCAGAGATCAGTCAGACACGATCGGCAGGGAGAGCATGTGTGTTTTTATGAAGAATTATGCCCAGGTAGGTAATGGATGGAGAAGAAATTTGAGCTTTGGAGGGGGATACCCGATATTCTTTGGAGAATAAATGTTGAGGGAGCAGGAGGGTGTCTTGTTGAGAAGATTCAAAGGAGGGGCTACAAAGTAGAAGGTCATCAATATATTGAATAAGGTGAGAAGCAGAGGGGTGGAAAGAAAGTAAATCATGAGAAAGAGCTTGGCTGAAGTAATGGGGGCTGCCCTGAAACCTTGCGACAGTACAACCCAGGTAAGCTGCTGGGACTGATGGGTGTCAGGGTCAGTCCAGGTAAAAGCAAATAGAGGCTGGGGCGAGGGGTGTAGGGGAATAGTGAAAAAAGCATCTTTAAGATCAAGAACAGAATAATGAGTTGTGGAGGAAGGTATTGAGGACAAAAGAGTGTATCGGTTGGGCACCACAGGGTGGATAGGCAAAACAATTTGGTTGATAAGGTGCAGATCCTGAACTAACCTGTAAGACTTGTCTGGTTTTTGGACAGGTAAAATGGGGAAATTGTAAGGAGAGTTTATAGGTTTTAGAAGCCCTTGCTGTAGCAGGTGAGTGATAACAGGCTTCAATCCCCTTAAAGCCTGTTATGGGATGGGATACTGGCGCTGAGTGGGGTAGGGGTGATTAGGTTTTAATGGGATAGTAATGGGCATGTGATCGGTTGCCAGGGAGGGAGTGGAGGTATCCCATACTTGTGGGTTAAGGTGGGGGGATACGAGAGGAAGATGAGAAGGAGGCTTTGGGTTGGGAAGAAGGGTGGCAATGAGATGTGGCTGTAGTCCAGGAATAATCAGGGAAGCAGAAAGTTTGGTTACAATGTCTCAGCCTAATAAGGGAACTGAGCAGGTGGGGATAACTAAAAAAGAGTGCATAAAAGAATGTTGTCCTAGTTGGCACCAGAGTGGGGGAGTTTTAAGGAGTTTTGAAGCTTGGCTGTCAATACCCACAACAGTTATTGGGGCAAGGGAAATAGGCCCTTGAAAAGAAAGTAATGTGGAGTCGATAGCCCCCGTATTGATTAAACAGGAGACGGACTTACCCTCCACTGTAAGAGTTACCCGAAGCTCGGCATCCGTGATGGTCCAGGGGGCTTCTGAGGTGATCAGGCAGCATCAGTCTTCAGCTGCTAAGCCGAGGAGATCTGGGAAGGAGTCGGCCAAGGAAAATTGGGTTTGGGCTCTAGGGGCTTTAGGACTGGTGGCGATGTGAGTCGGACAGTCCGACCTCCAGTGAGGGCCTGCACAGACAGGGGACGGCTTAGGAGGAATCCTGGGCTGTGGGCATTCCGAGGCCCAGTGGCCAGGCTTTTGGCATTTGAAGCAAGGTCCACGAGGATGTTTTGAAGGAGCCCCTGGGAGCTGTGGCTTGGATGTTCTGAAGTTCTTGTATGCTGGAGACGTTGGTTGTGGGTTGTCTTACAGCAGAGGCAAAGTAGCTGTAACTCAGAAATGCGTTGCTGTCTAGCTACCTCCTCTCTATTATTGTACACCTTGAAGGTGAGGTTGATTAATTCCTGTTGTGGGGTTTCAGGGCAGGATTCTAATTTTTGAAGCTTTTTTTCTAATGTCAGGAGCTGACTGGGTGATAAAATGCATATTAAGAATAAGGCGGCCTTCTGGGCCCTCTGGGTCTAGGGTGGTAAAGCGCCTAAGGGTTGCTGCTAAGCGGGCCATGAACTGGGCTGGGTTTTCATCTTTACCTTGGGTAGTTTTTTTTAAGTTTGTCATAATTAACAGCTTTGTCAGCTACCTTTTTAAGCCCTTCAACTAGGCAGGAAACCATGTAATCTCGCCTAGCTATACCTGGGGAATCTGCCTGGTAGTTCCACTGGGGATCTTCTCGGGGAACTGCTCTAATGCCTTCCTGGAGGTCTGGCTAATGAAGCCAGCGGTTATCAGCGTGAGATTGGGCTAGAGAAAAAACTCTTTCCCGTTCATCTGGGGAAAGGGTAGAAGTTAGGATGACATTTAAGTCACTCCAGGTTAAATTGTAGGACAGAGTTAGATATCGGAATTCCTGTATATATTTAGGGGGGTCTGATGAGAAAGAGCCTGAACACTGGCTGATTTGGGAAAAGTCTGATAGAGAAAAAGGCGCATGTACCCTGACTATGCCTTCAGCTCCAGCCACCTCTCTAAGAGGAAATTGTTGGGCAGGTGGGGGAGAGCTAGTCCCAGAACGAAACCGTAAACCAGACCGGGTGTGGGGAGGGGAGGTAATAGAAGGGTTATAGGATGGGGGAGCAGAGGCTGAAGGAGAGTTGGAACCTGATTCAGCCTAGCAGGGAACGACCTGAGGAGGAGCAGTCTGGGGAGGAGGTGAGAGGTCAGATGGGTCAGTAGAAAAGGAAGATTCAAAAGACTCAGCAATGCTTGGGGTTGGGACTGAAGGGACAGGCAGGAGGGAAAGAAGGAGAATTTGGGATGAGTCACATTGGGAACAGAGACTAGGGATGGAACGAAGTGTGAAAAACGCCTGGACGTCAGGCACCTCAGACCATTTGTGCATTTTTTGACAAAAATTATCTAGGTCTCGTAGGATGGAGGAATCAAAAGTGCCATTTTCTGGCCATTTAGAAGCATTGTCAAGTTTGTATTGGGGCCAAGCGGTGTTGCAGAAGAAAATAAGACACTTAGATTTTAGGTCAGGTGAGAGTTGAAGAGGTTTTAAGTTCTTGAGAACACAGGCTAAGGGAGAAGAAGTAGGAATGGAGGGTGGAAGGTTGCCCACAGTGAAGGAGGCAAGTTTAAAGAGAAGGGTAGAGACACGGAGAAGGAGGGTGAGGAGCAGCCCTGGGCTGCAATGTGGGTGAGCAGCCAAAGCAGGCGTCCCCGCAATTGACTTGCCACCAAGGGAATGTGGGTGAATGACCAAGGCAGGCGTCCCTGAGGTGATCAGACACCAAGGGAATGGGGGTGAATAATCAGGCAGGCGTCCCCGCAGTGATTAAACACCAAGTAAAGACTGTCTTCCCAAGTCCGTGACCGGCATCAGAGTTTTGGGTCCATGGATAAAATGTGTCTCCTTTGTCTCTACTAGAGAGGAAAAAGAACTGGAATTGGAAGGACAGGGAGATTGAAGGGTAGCGAGAGAGGCTGGAGAAGAGAGTAAAAAGACCGCTTACCTGATTTGAAATTGGTGAGATGTTCCTTGGGCTGGTTGGTCTGAGGTCCCGAGGTCATAGGTGGATCTCTTCACGGAGTGAGGGTGAGGACAGGGGACTGGTCTCCCGAAGGAGTCCCTCTGACTCAGGTCTTTGGCACCAAATGTCACTCGTGTCCGTGTGAAGAGACCACCAAACAAGGCTGTTTATTTCACCTGGGTGCAGGCAAGCTGAGTCTGAAAAGAGAGTCAGCAAAGGGTGATGGGATTATCATTAGTTCTTACAGGTTTTGGGATAGGTGGTGGAGGTAGGAGCAATGTTTTGCAGGCAGGGGGTGGATCTCATAAAATACATTCTCAAGGGTGAGGAGAATTACAAAGAACCTTCTTAAGGGTGGCGGAGATTACAAAGTACATTGATCAGTTAGGGTGTGGGGCAGAAACAAATTACAATGGTGGAATGTCATCAGTTAAAGCTATTTTCACTTCTTTTGTGGATCTTCAGTTGCTTCAGGCCATCTGGATACATACGTGCAGGTCACAGTGGATATGATGGCTTAGCTTAGGCTCAGAGGCCTGACAACTGTGACATTCATTCTAAAAGTTTTATCTGATGTAATAGACCTATTACAATTCTCATACATTTACCCAGGCATTTTCTGCAAGTATAAAATATATTGACTTAATATTGTGTTTTTAAGGCTAAAAAATCATTTTTAATAAGTGAAAAATGTACAAAAGTATTCCTTTTTACCTCTAGATGGTGCTGTGTATTGTTTTTTGTAAGCACAAGTTAACTAGTTTTTAAATTGAATGGACTCAAAGATTAACCATCTTATTTTACAGATAAACTAAGATTCATTGAAATTTTGTTTTAAGATATAAATTCTGGTTTGAGGCAGAACCAGGACTAAAGCCTTTTTTTTGGTAAAGTGTTTAATGTACGAATCATTTTACAAAAAGTATTGTCATTCCAAAGTTATTGCAAGCAGTATTATACAGTTGTGACAAGTTTAAAATTTTATTTTATTGATTTATGAAATTTTCTTAGAAAGTTCTAAAAGAGGCCGGGCGCGGTGGCTTACACCTGTAATCCCAGCACTTTGGGAGGCCAAGGTGGGCAGATTACGAGGTCAGGAGATCGAGACCATCCTGGCTAACATGGTGAAACCCCGTCTCTACTAAATATACAAAAAAAATTATCTGGGTGTGGGGCAGGCACCTGTAGTCCCAGCCACTCAGGAGGCTGAGGCAGGAGAATGGCATGAACCCGGAAGGCAGAGCTTGCAGTGAGCCGAGATCGTGCCACTGCACTCCAGCCTGGGCAACAGAGCGAGACTCCATCTCAAAAAAAAAAAAAAAAAAGTTCTAAAAGAGAATGATTCTCCAAATTAAGATGAAAATAGATAGTAATGACAGATAATAGACTATCATTATGTGTACATCTAAATTACTTTATCAAAGAACTCCCAATGGTTAAAGAACACAGATAACTTGCTGAAAAGGAAATAAAATTGGTAATAATTACACGAAAATCTGTTTAAAATCACTAAGAATCAAAAACTAAAATAGCAATATGGCCTCCCCTTGTCCCTTTCAGATGAGCAAAAATGTCCATAAAGTGATCATCTTTCAGAAATACTGAGTCAGTGGTAAGACAGGCATTTCGCCCAAGGGCAGTAGGAGCATAAATTAGTACAATATTCTGAAAGTTAATCTGACAGATGTTATCAAGAAACTTACATTCTTCAAACTCTGACGTAGTAGTTCAACTTCTAGTCTGCTCTCTGTAGGAAATAAACAAATATGGACAACTTACATGCAAAGATACTGACTGCATCATTACATATGGTACTTGTAAATAAGAAAATCATTACATAAATTAGGGTATGGTTATGATATCTCACAGCCATTTACAAACTTTTTGCAAATAATTTTAAATGACATAAGAAAATATTCATAATACTATCCTAAATTAGAGAGGAGACTAAAATCTATTAACATGGTATTAGCTGTATAAAAATATCACAGTATTTGGAGAAAAAGAATGAAAAACATTCAAATATTAACAAAGGTTATCTGAATATGAAGAGTATGTTATTACTTCTTTCAACTTTCTCTTATTTTTCAAGTTTTCTATGAAGTATAAATAGTACTTTTATAGACAGAAAAAATGTTATTTTTAAAATGAAAGAAGTAGCATTTGAAGTGATTTTGAAACCCGTCATTCTGAAACTTGTCATTCGATCATCTGCGGCTGAGAGTTTTTCAGCTTTCCCATTCTCCTCCCTTAGACTGGCAGTGAGAATGAGGAGGAAGTGCTACATACAGCTTCATTTCCTAGAGTCAGAATCATTGTGTCTCACTGGCTTTCCCTTTTCACTCTTTGATTATGATTGAGAAAACTTCGAAGACCTAAAATCTAAAGTTTATTTTAGACAGCAGTGAATAATCATGTCTAAACAAATCTCCCTGAATACATATATTATCCACTTTTCTTCTTCAGGGTTTACCCTCTCCCTCATTCATTTTATTCTACGACTTTTTTTTTTTTTTTTTTTTTTTTGAGACACTGTCTTACTCTGTCGCCCAGGCTGGAGTGCAGTGGCGCGATCTCAGCTCACTGCAGCCTCAGTCTCCCCAGCTCAAGCGATCCTCTCACTTCAGCCTTCCCAGTAGCTGGGAATACAGGCGAGTGCTGTCACGCCCAGCTCATTTTTGTATCTTTGTAGAGACAGGGTTTTGCCATGTTGCCCATGCTGGTCTCAAACTCCTGGGCTCAAGCAACCCACCCGCCTTGGCCTCCCTAAGTGCAAGAGTCACTGCACTTGGCCTTATTTTATGATTTTTTATTGACTCAATTATTACAGCTTAATTGTATGCATTATAACTCATCAAGTGTTCTAATGTGAAGGTCACACATTCAGATGTCTTGTTAGCTTCTCCTTAGTTTATCCTAAAACTGGTTACTAAAAAGACTCTCAACTTAAACTAGACTCTTGCTAGCTCTCAATACTAAACTTAAAACATTCATTCATTTTTGGAGGAGAAAGTATTCGTTCATCTGAAACTTCCTTTTAAAATTCACATTATCTTAATGATGAAAATCATAAAATGCATATTCAATGTAAGTAGTGAAAAAGTCTAGAATTACGCTGCAAGAGACCTTCACATGTGTCCTAGAGATTGGCTAGAAGGACAGTTAGGAAGTAACAGTTTAGCATTTCCATCTGGCACTAACTACTTGTGTGATATTTGACAATTTTTTTAAAAATTTTTGTTTTAATTTATTTTTCTTTCACCATCCATATTTCCACAATGGCAAATTATTTATGCTCAGTTTCTTTGCCTATAAAATTAAGATGGGGCTGGGCGCAATGGCTCACGCCTGTAATCTCAGCACTTTGGGAGGCTGAGGCGGGTGGATCACTTGAGGTCAGAAGTTCAAGACTAGCCTGGCCAACATGGTGAAACCCTGTCTCCACTAAAAATACAAAAATTAGCTAGGCACAGTGGCTCACGTCTGTAATCCCAGCACTTTGGGAGGCCGAAGCGGGTGGATCACGAGGTCAGGAGTTCAAGACCAGCCTGACCAAGATGGTGAAACTCCGTCTCTACTTTAAAAAAAAAAAATTAGCCAGGTGCAGTGGCAGGCATCTATAATCCCAGCTACTCGGGAGGCTGAGGCAGGAGAATTGCTTGAACCTGAGAGACAGAGGTTGCAGTGAGCTGAGATCATGCCACTGCACTCCAGCCTGGGCGACAGACTGAGACTCCGTCTCAAAAACAAATGAACAAAAAAACCCAAAAATTAGCTGGGCATGGTGGTGTGTGCCTTTAATCCCAGCTACTCGGGAGGAGGCTGAGGCAGGAGAATCACTTGAACCTGGGAGGCAGAGGTTGCAGTGAGCTGAGATCGTGCCATTGCACTCTGCACTCCAGCCTGGGTGACAGAGTAAGACTAAATCTCAAAAAATAACAATAAAATTAAATTAAGATGGTAGCCCAGGTGACCTATATGGCTCATGGTCTGATGGAGGGGAAGAATATTTAGAACTGTGCTTGCAGTGGAAAATCTGGGTCACATGACTTCCATATGTTTAAGATCCCTTCTGGCCAGGCATGGTGGCTCACGCCTGTAATCCCAGCACTTTGGGAGGCTAAAGTGGAAGGATTGCTTAAGGCCAGGAGTTCGAAACCAACCTAGGCAACATAGTGAAACCCCATCACTACAAAACATTTAAAAATTAGCCGGGTGTGGTGGCATTGCCTCTGTAGCCACAGCTACTTAGGAGGCTGAGGTGGGAGGATCGCTTGAGCCCTGGAGATTGAGGCTGCAGTGAGCCACCATCATGCCACTGCACTCCAGCCTGGGTGAGAGAGTGAGACCCTGTCAAAAAAAAAAAATCCCTTCTGATTCTGAAATGCTTTTCTGCTGTGTCCCTTCATGACGACGTCTACAGCAGGAACTTCCTGGGCCCTTGTCTTACAAGCTTGCACCCAGATCCCATCAGTTTAGAAGCCACTGTTTGCTTCTGTTTTCTTAGTGATAGGATCTGAATGTTTGTGCCCCACCCCCCCAAATTCACATGTTGAAAACTTAATCCCCAAGGTGATGGCATTAGGAGGTGAGACCTTTGGGAGGTGATTAGGTCATGAAAGTGCTGCCCTTATAATGGGATTAGTGCCCTAATAAAAGAGACACAGAGAACTCATTTTACTCCTTCCACCATGTGAGGCCACAACTAGAAAATGCCATCTATGAACCAGAAAGCAGGTCCTCAGCAGATACTGAATCTGCCAGCACCTTGATCTTCCAGCGTTCAGAACTGTGAGAAATCAATGTTTGTTGTTTATTAGCCACCAAGTTGATGGTGTTTTTTGGTAGCAGCTGAAAGACTAACACAGTTACTCAGAGAAAACACTGCTTAAGTGTTAGATCTAGGGGCATAGAAACTGCTACTGAACCCCTAAAATACTGTCTTGTCTCAGGCATAAACACCTCTGGAAGGGTGCAGCAGTCATGTATAGAGAATTGTTAGCAGAACTCTAGTGTCTAAATTCCTGCATTGTCTCCCTATTCCTCCCTATCCAGGGCCTACCTTAATATAGATAGAGTACACAGATGGCTACCTACGTAATGTGATTCGAGGGTACACAAGACAGGGTTCTTCATCTAGAAAGAAATACCTACCACATTGCCAGCTAGTCCAACATTACTATACTTAACTTTGGCTCTTGAAGGCTACTGTAGATTATAAAGACATTCTTCAAAAAGTGGAGAAAATCTAACCCAAGGAGAATAGGAATATTCATAGTGCAGAGAGGATGAAGTTCAAACAAAAACGTTGGTGAGGCTACCATGAGACTTTAAAAAAACAGATTTAAGGCCAGGTGCGTTGGATCACGCCTGTAATCCCAGCACTTTGGGAGGCTGAGGCGGGCAGATCACGAGGTCAGGGGATCGAGACCATGCTGGCTAACATGCTGAAACCCGTCTCTACTAAAAATACAAAAAATTAACCAGGCGTGGTGGTGCGCGCCTGTAGTCCCAGCTACTCAGGAGGCTGAGGCAGGAGAATTGCTTGAACCTGGGAGGCGGAGGTTGCAGTGAGCTGAGATTGCGCCACTGCACTCCAGGCTGGGCGACAGAGTGAGACACTGTCTCAAAAACAAAGAACAAAACAAACAAAAATCAGATTTAAGAAATAGTAGACTGTGGCTGGGCGCGGTGGCTCACGCTTGTAATCCCAGCACTTTGGGAGGCCGAGGCGGGCGGATCACGAGGTCAGGAGATCGAGACCACGGTGAAACCCCGTCTCTACTAAAAATACAAAAAATTAGCCGGGCGTGGTGGCGGGCGCCTGTAGTCCCAGCTACTCGGAGAGGCTGAGGCAGGAGAATGGCGTGAACCCGGGAGGCGGAGCTTGCAGTGAGCCGAGATTGCGCCACTGCACTCCAGCCTGGGCGACAGAGCGAGACTCCGTCTCAAAAAAAAAAAAAAAAAGAAATAGTAGACTGTGACAGTACCTCAGACAGCAGCCAAGGGCATTTACTTTGAACACCATGAGCATCTATGTTTACGTCTCTGTTCATTCCAGTATTATCAACATACCATGCTTTGATGGTAAATCACTAAGTCGTCATTTAGTTTGCCTGTTACGTTTGAGTAGCTGTTGAAGAATAGATTTCAGTTTAAGATTTCCTTTGTGGCTGTTTTTAAAATGATTTCTTTGGACTGAGTTGTATTCCATTTTTGGCCATCAGTGTGTTTACAGGCAAACTTCTTATGTTTATCTCTGGGTGCTTTGTTTTGTAACTATATTTAAAGGCATTAATAGTGAAATAATTCACCTTTAAACAAGATATTGTAAAAGTGTGTTAAATAAAGGGGAAATTTTCTATGCCTTAGCCTTGTAAATTGTAAACAATGAATAGGCTTTATTTTCTCTCAAAGTTCTTAGAGTTACTCATGGTTTATAAACATAGTGAAATTATAAACTTACCAGTTTGTCATTTTATTATTTTTTTTTTTTTTTTGAGACGGAGTCTTGCTCTGTCACCCAGGCTGGAGTGCAGTGGCGCGATCTCGGCTCACTGCAAGCTCCGCCTCCCGGGTTCACGCCATTCTCCTGCCTCAGCCTCTCCGAGTAGCTGGGACTACAGGCGCCCGCCACCACGCCCGGCTAATTTTTTGTATTTTTGGTAGAGACGGGGTTTCACCGTGGTCTCGATCTCCTGACCTCGTGATCCGCCCGCCTCGGCCTCCCAAAGTGCTGGGATTACAAGCGTGAGCCACCGCGCCCGGCGTGTCATTTTAAATTTAACTTAATTAGAGATGAAGACAAAAGCAGATTATAAGAAAACAGAATTCTAGGCATCTCAGATAAATATTATAGTGTAACTTCTTTGGCCAGAGCTTGCCTAGGGAAATCTACAACTTACTTGACGTTTTTGGTTGATTTTTCTGTGATTCCTCTTCTCTTGTATTTTAAAAGTATTCTTAGATGTTGTAGATATGTATCCATTTGTTCGACAAATTATCTTTTTGAACACAGACACCCACCGTGTTCTGAGAATTATGTTTGTGCTTGAAGCTACTAAGTGGAATAAGACAAAGTCCCTCTCAGTGTCAGTGGGAGACAGAGATAATTACGGAGTCTTGCTACACACACAGAAATATGCTTGAGGTTCCAAGAGATCACCTGGGAAAGAGCCCCTGGTTCTGTCTGGAAATGTCAGGGGAGACCTGCCCAAGGAGGGAGCACTTACCAGAGGGAGTGCCACCTGTCCTCGTCATCTAGACAGGGAGAAAAGCAGCTGTGCGGCAACTGCTTGGCTTGAGGGAGCCCTGGTGCTCTCCACAGCCTAAGAGGTTCTGGGGAGGTGCTCAAAGAAGGACCACTAAGAGTTAGAGGAAAAATGTCGAGTAAGAGGCATGCAGAGCCGAGGGTAAGGGCACAAACATGTTCACATAGCTTACTCAGAGAAAGACAAGCAGTTCAGAAAGCCTGGGAGGCGGAATTTGTCAGGGGAGCTGATGCGGGAAGGTGTGGTGGGATATAAATTTGAGATTTGAACTCAGGCATTCAAACTCTATAGTCTGTGCACCTAAATGCTATACTATCCTGCCTTCAAAAGGCCTCCGGGGCCTTCTCTGGAAATCCAGTGCTTATGTCACATGGACACACTTACAACACACATTATCTTTTATGTATATACATATAAAGACTTAATTTGCCAGTGATAGGGAACCACGGAAAGCAATTGTATTTTATTATTATTATTTTTTGAGACAAGGTCTCACTGTGTCACCCAGGCTGCAGTGCACTGGCATGATCATGGCTCCCTGCAAGTCTTGACCTCCTGGGCTCAAGTGAGCCTTTTGCTTCAGGCTTCCAAGTAACTGAGAGCACAGTTGAACACCACCATAACCTGCTAATTTTTTTCATTTTTTTTTTTTTTTTTTGAGAGAGAGTTTCACTCTTATCTCCCAGGCTGGAGTGCAATGACATGATCTCTACTCACTGCAACCTCTGCCTCCTGAATTCAAGCTATTCTCCTGCCTCAGCCTCTGGAGTAGCTGGGATTACAGGCACCTGTAACCATGCCCAGCTAATTTTTGTAATTTTAGTAGAGACAGGGTTTCGCCATGTTGGCCAGGCTGGTCTTGAACTCCTGACCTCAGGTGATCTGCCTGCCTCGGCCTCCCAAAGTGCTGGGATTACAGGTGCAAGCCACCGTGCCCAGCCAATTTTTTTTTTTTTTTTTTAAATTTTAGTAGAGATGGGGTGTGGGGCTGGCAGGGGGAAGTTACCAGTGCGTTGGCCAGCTGGTCTCGAACTCCTGGGCTCAAGTGATGCTCCTGCCTTGGCTTCCAAAAGTGCTGGGATTACAGGTGTGAGCCATTGCGCCCAGCCCTAGAGTCCTGATTTTAAGGGGCTGTAACAGAAATGAGGAAGAACAGCGTCCGGTGATGAAAGTAATCCAGACAGGCATATAATAAATGATTGTTGAATGAGTAAATACTTAATATGGGCAAGGCACGGGGTAGTGCAAGGTTTTTCTCTATTTGTAGATGCAAAAGTAATTTAAGAAGACTTCTCAGTACTCCCATTGACTTGTGTGAAGTTGCTCCAGATTTTAAAGGGTGTTTGTCTTCTGTAGAGGCACATATATATATATTTTTTTCTTGTAGAAGAGCTATTGTTGACCCCCCCCAAAAAAAAAGAAAAGAAAAGAAAAAGAAAAAAAACAGTCGAAGGCCTAGATTCCAAAATTTTCCTGGTACTTTAAAATTGAATTGACAAATGCAGTTGGAAAGTTAACATAGATTAAGCTGAGATTTTAAAGAGGGCTTCTGTAAGGCAGAAGCATCTTTCAACTCCAGCGGTTCTAACGGCAGCTTCCTGTCCATCTGTGAGTCATTATTTTAAAAAGTTGTATTTAAGTTAAATAATGTCACTACTTAGCTTTTTTTGTAATTAGATATAGTGATTAGACTCTTAAAATTATGCTTGAGTTTTCAATTAAGAAAACCACAACAAAGTAATAAAATAACAAGTTTCAAAGGTCTGAAAACGTTTATTGAGTAAAAAATACTGAATTAGAAAATTGAATTATATGGCATTCCTATTAAAGGCAAAAAAAGCATCTAAAATTTTACATATTTAAGTAATTAAGACAATCGGAAAATTATGAATCAGGCTCTCAATTCTGTAGTCCTTTATAGTATGAAAGCTCCATTGTAAATCTGCTGGATTTATGAACTGAGGATGCTGATTTAGTAGGGCATAAAACCCTATAACATAATGCTACTTAATGAGGGTTGTTTCTTTGCTTGTTTAATACTTTGAGAAAGTAAAAAGAATAACGGGGCTGATTGAGTTCATCTGGAAGAACCCGTGGCCCCATCCCCCAAAGGAAGCCTTCTCATCCTTAAATCTTGCCTACTCGTTTGTGTCTGAGCCCTCTCCCTTTCCCCACCCTTCTCACCTGTTGTGAATCCCTGTGCTCTGCACCTTGGCATTGAGGGTTTCGTTCTGTCATTTAAAATTGTCATATAGTTATTTCGTGTGTACTTGGTACAGGCTTGTCCCTAGAGTTTCCTTTTCTTGAAGGCAGGGAGCATGCTAGGTTTTATTGCCATTTGCCTACGAGGGCTTAAATCACTCTGATCCCTGAATACCCTGTTTCCAGTAGTCTGATAGTTAATTCTCTGTGTCAGCTTAGCTAAGTTATAGTGCCCAGTTGTTTGGTGAAACACCAGTCAAGATGTTGCTGTGACGGTATGTTTTAGATGATTAACATTTAAATCAATAGGCAGGGAGTACAGCAGATGACCCTCTGCGATATGGGTGGGCCTCATTCAATTAGTTGAAAACCTTGAGAGTAAAGACTGAGGCTCCCTAAAGTATAAGGAATTCTCAAGACTGCAACACGGAAACCCTGTCCAAGCTTCCAGCCTGCTGCCCGGTGGAATTAATTCTCCGGACTGCAACAGCCTCTCTTGTCCGCACAGATTTCAGACTTGCCAGCCCCCACAACCACGTGAGTCAATTCCTTAAAGTCAATCTGTGTACGTGTGTGTGTGTGTGTGTGTGTATGTGTGTGTACGTGTGTGTGTGTGTGTGTGTGCAACTCCCCTATTGGTTCTGTTTCTCTCCAGAGCCCTGGCTAAGAGGTATGAGAAATCTACAATAGCCGGGTGCGGTGGCTCACGCCTGTAATCCCCGCACTGTGGGAGGCCAAGGCGGGTGGATCACGAGGTCAGGAGATCGAGACCATCCTGGCTAACATGGTGAAACCCTGTCTCTACTAAAAAATACAAAAAAAATTAGCTGAGCATGGTGGCGGGTGCCTGTAGTCCCAGCTACTCAGGAGGCTGAGGCAGGAGAATGGCATGAACCCGGGAGGCAGAGCTTGCAGTGAGCCGAGATTGTGCCACTGCACTCCAGCCTGGGCAACAGAGCAAGACTCTGTCTCAAAAAAAAAAAAAGAGAAATCTACAATAAAGGATAACAAGACTGTAAGATATTTCACTGGGCTATATCATTTTTATAGTAACCTCTGAGGAAACTACTATCTAGTTATCAAGTTGAAAAAGTGACAGATCTTAAAGGAGAAATAACTTAGCCAGTCAACCACTGTACTTAAAGTCTCCTAATCAGACTATACTCAAGTGTCATTTTTTTTTTTTACTTTTTATTTGGAAATAATTTTACATAAAAGTTGCAAGAATAATACAAAGAAAACCTGTAGATTCTACCCAGCTTCACCTAGTTTACCCATTAACTTGATCATTGTGCACATACTCATGTATGCAACTTACAATATTTCTTTTTCTGAATTATTTGAAAGTCAGTTGCATATACTACAACTCTTCCTCTAAATGCTTCAGTGTGTATTTCTTAAGAATAGGGATAGTCTCTTGCTAATCCAATACAGTTAACAACTAAAGTAATTTTAACATTGACATAATCTGTATTCCAATAGTATCTATTAGTCTAATATTACCCTTTAAAGCATTTTTCCCCCTTTATTTGGTATAAGATCAAGTTACCATGTCTTTCTAATCTGGAACATTTCCACAACCTTCCCTTGTCTTGTATAACATAGGTGCCATCAATTTTTTTTTTTTTTTTTTTTTTTTTTGAGACAGAGTTTTGCTCTTGTTGCCCAGGCTGGAGTGCAATGGCACAATCTCGGCTCACCAAAACCTCCGCCTCCCAGGTTCAAGTGATTCTCCTGCCTCAGCCTCCCGAGTAGCTGGGATTACAGGCATGCGCCACCACGGCTGGCTAATTTTTGTATTTTTAGTAGAGACGGGGTTTCTCCATGTTGGCCAGGCTGGTCCCAAACTCCTGACCTCAGGTGATCCACCCACCTCAGCCTCCCAAAGTGCTGGGATTACAGGCGTGAGCCCCTGCGCCCGGCTCCAGGTGCCATCAATTTTGATGCAAAATTTCTAGGGAAATTGTTCAGTTAAAGGCAGTTTTCACAAAACTCAGAGTCAAAGATAAATCAATATCAGATGTAATTTCCCCACTAGAACTTCATTAGGATTGCACAGGATCCTTGATATGAAACATATACCCTACTGATGCCTGACTAAATGAATCTCATGGCCCCATGGTTCTCTACTATGCTTTCCTCGTCTAGGTTTTCCTCTTTGCCTTGGGCACAGTCGGTGGGTAGGACAGACTTTTCGTCTGAAGTTTAGTGACTAAAGAGCTCATTCTGAATTAGAGCTGGACTTGGGAATTAGAACCAGATCTGTTATTCAGCTAATTAGTCCATAACATAAGACAAAACTAAGGGCTTCAGTTTTTAAAAAAATTAATGAGAAGACATTGAAGTCACTGGCAACAGGCTTTTCCAAAATATGTTCTCTTAAGCCTTATCTAATGTATTTTATAAAAAACTAAATATAATTAAGCTACATTTAGCCCATAACAAGCTCTGGCTTTTTTTTTTTTTTTTTTTAACAGAGGGGAACATTTGATTAAATTACTATTCGTCTGAAAATATTTGATGGGGGAAAAATCCATTAGATGCATAAAGACAGATAACATTGAATAGTTAATTGGAAACAAAGAATCACATGACGTAATAGAGATAACTAAGGAAAAGGATTTTGCATCTGAAATACATTTTTATGTGCTGGTTGAAATATATTTTATAGTCCAGTTGAAATTGCTGTCATGGAACTCTTTGGTCCAAAAATGGAAGTCGTATAGTGTATCACATTACATTTTCATTTTGGCTGACTCATTGTGTTGGCATGTTTTTGCTACAGATGAATGTAGAGATGTTTCACGTCATACTTTAGAAAATATGTCTTTGGATAACAGAACAGAACGTGATTAAGGAGAATTCCGAATTATTAGGCATTAAAAAACTAAAGGCATTTTCTTTTGGCCAATGAAAATTAGCTTAGTGTTTTTTTTTTTAAAAGAAAAAACAACAGGAAAAATATTAGAATTTGATGAGGGGGGTACATATTTAGGTGATTACCAGTTACCTAATTACCAGGCAGAAATCCCCAGGTAGCAGATGTTACTTTTGTGAAAAAGAAAGCTTTTTTGTGTTACTTAGAAAACTTAATGAATAAAACAATTGCCATTGAAAAACCTAAATACGATTCTCACTTAGAAAAAAACTAATTGTGGGGCCTATAACCAGAGTCAGGAAGTTAGTAATAAAGTTAATGAAGACAAATGGCCCAGTTACCTAATCCCATCAATGCCTCTTCCCTGGACACCCAAATGGCCTTGGGCCAAAGGGAGATCTGCTAATACTACCTGAAGAGAAGAGGTTTCCAAGCACTTTTCTAAAGTACTTTCCATTATTTACCATACAGGAGATTAGGTGGGATGTGAATGCAAAGCAGTTGTTTTCATTAATGAGAGCCACCCGTGATTCCCTGGACACCTTGACAGAGGACAAAGGCATGCTTCTTTCTCATGGTTTTAAGGAAATAAATTGTTTCCATCTGAATGAATCTGTACTGGCCAAATGTAGAAAGCAGTTGCATGTCCAGGGATAAATTCTGGCCTTTGCCTTCCTACTTCAAGTGGTTTTCCACCCCTTAATTTACCTAAATGAAATTTAGAGAGGCTGCTCCACACTTCCTCCCAAGGAGACAGCTTCTCCAGTGAGTCATGCAGACAGACACCCTCCAGCCACCAGGGCGTGTTCTCTTTTAAGCACAGACAGGGCGGCGTCGCAATGGCCTCCCACGTCACCGACAATGACAGCAGCCCCCTCCAATTTCTGGGAGTGGGTTGCAGACTCTGCCAGGTGCCACGGCCCTGAGAAACCCAGGAACACGTCTAAGGAGCCTACAGAGTGGGAGGGAAATGCGGGTAACTGAGGACTGTTGTGCCTCACCTGTCTAACAAGAGCAGCATGTATGCCCATATGTGGGGGCAAGGGTTGAAAGGGTGCTGGGTCTGGGGTGGGGTAGGCAGGTGGTGATAGTAAGTGGGTGTAGGGTTTAGATTGTCTGCAACAGGATTTCAAGCCTTAGGCATTGTTTTTTAAATCCCCGATTTAATTAATCAATGTATTTATTTATTGAGACGGAATCTCTCTGTGTCGCCCAGGCTAGAGTGCAATGGTGCAATTTCGGATCACTGCAACCTCCACCTCTTCGGTTCAAGTGATTCTCTTGCCTCAGGCTCCCAAGTAGCTGGGATTACAGGTGCCTGACACCACACCCAGCGAATTTTTGTATTTTTAGTAGAAACGGGGTTTCACCATGTTGGGCAGGCTGCTCTCGAACTCCTGACCTCAGGTTATCCACCTGCCTCGGTCTCCAAAGTGCTAGGATTACAGGTGTGAGTCATCGTGCCCAGCCTGAATAATTTTTTTTCTATTCTCCCAAGAGGGCTTGGATATAATCACTAAATTTTCTAGCTATTAGAAGGTAATGAACCTATGGGCTCTATGGACAAATACTGTTGGATTTTATTTACCAGAATGCAATTAGATGATCAGATAAATTATTGGTTACTTTGCCAGTAACTATGATTCCCATGGGACTATTGCTTTTGAAATGCCAGCATTTTTAAGCCTTCCAAGGTTCCTGCTGTGTATTAAAGAAAAAACTAATCTGACACACTTGTTAAAATAGTAAGGCAGGCCAGGCGCAGTGGCTCATGCCTGTAATATCAGCACTTTGGGAGGCTGAGGCGGGCGGATCACGAGGTCAGGAGATGGAGACCATCCTGGCTAACACAGTGAAACCCCGTCTCTACTAAAAATACAAAAAATTAGCCGGGCGTGGTGGCGGGCGCCTGTAGTCCCAGCCACTCGGGAGGCTGAGGCAGGAGAATGGCGTGAACCCAGGAGGTGGAGCTTGCAGTGAGCGGAGATCATGCCACTGCACTCCAGCCTGGGCAACAGAGCAAGACTCCATCTCAAAAAAAAAAAAAAAAAAGTAAGGCAGACTTTGTTCAGGAGAATTGTAGTAAGAGCTTTGAAACAGAGAGATTGAGCTCAACTCTGAATATAATCAAGACAGCTGAGGTTTTATGGCCAGCAAGCAGAGTGAGGGGGTCAGTAGATGGAAATTACTAAGAGATATCAAGGATAAGGGGATTCTTGCTAAACTAATAACACAGGATTCTTGCTGAAGACAGGTCGAGGACTTACATGTCAAAGGTGGGGGATGAGGAACTTGATCAGATATTGAGGGGTGGGGATTCTCTCTGTGTAGACTTGGCAGGATTCTTGCTAAAACTGGGTTTATGGAGACCCAGCAAGGACAGTGCGGCAGGAGAATAGGGTCTGGAGCAGGGAACCTAAGGATTTCCTAGAGCTAAATCCAACAGAAAAACCCCAGCTTTCTAAGACCAAGTAAATATCTTTGTAACTCTACTTCAGCTACGACAGGAAACATCCTCTTCATTTGCATAGGAGGTACACCAGCTAAATAACTTTGTAACCTCACTTCATCTTCTTCATTTGCATAGGGGGTACGACAAGTAAATAACTTTGTAACTTCACTTCAGCCTCTTCGTTTACATAGGGCATACACCAAGTAACCAGTGGGAAACCTCTAGGGGGTATTTAAACCCCACAGAATTCTGTAACCCCGTCCTTGAGCCCCTTGCTCAGGTAGCCCCCATCCTGTGGAGTGCGCTTTTGTTTCATTAAATGTGTGGTTTTGTTGCTTCATTCTTTCCTTGCGTTGTTTGTGCGTTTTGTCCAATTCTTTTTTCAAAACGGCGAGAGCCTGGACACCCTCAACTGGTAACAACATGGGCCAAGGTCCAGGCCTGGTTGAGAAGAGGACTCAGAGGAGGCTGACCAAAGCTTGGCGAAGGAGGAGGCTGTTGTCATATGTACTAAATATGATTGTCCACTGCAGAAATGGGGAATGAAGGCCCTGGTGCAGTTAATCTGAGAGGGAGAAAAGCCTTTCTCAGACTTGTGCTTGGGAGGTAATAAACACAGGGCTTCTATGCGAGGGCCATGATGTCTCTTCTGAAGGGTAGATACCAGTGTTGCTGGGGCCAGCAGGGTCAGCCATTGAGCCAGTTATTTCAGGTGCCAGCCAGAGCTTCCAGGCCTTCTACCAGCCCAGCCAAACAATTTGCTGTTAAACTGGATCCAGAGAGACTTGGAAGTCTTGACTTATATTCTAGGGTCAAAATGGACTAATCAAATCACCTTGTATTAGTTTTAGCTATTAAAAAGTTGAAAATGAATTTTAGATTATAAACTTGACCTTGGGTGAGATAATTATCTTAAAAGCTCATGTAGGTTTTGTGTGTGTGTGTGTGTGTGTGTGTGTGTGTTAAAATATACAAAACATAAAATTTACAATTTTCACCCTTTCTGAGTGTACAATTAAATGCCATTAAGTACAGTCACATTCACCACTATCTCCAGAACTTTCCCATCACCCCAAACTGAAACTCTATACCCCTTAAACAGTAACCCCTCATTCTCTCCTCGCCAGTTCCTGGTATCCACCATTCTAGGTTCTGACTCTGAGAATTTGATTATTCTAGGCACCTCATATAAGTGGAATCATATAGTATTTGTCCTTTTGAGGAGTTCATGTCCTTTGTAGGGACATGGATGAAGCTGGAAACCATCATTCTCAGCAAACTATCACAAGGACAAAAAACCAAACACTGAATGTTCTCACTCATAGGTGGGAATTGAACAATGACAACACTTGGACACAGGGCGGGGAACATCACACACGGAGGCCTGTTGTGGGGTGGGGGGCAGGGGGAGGGATAGCATTAGGAGAAATACCTAATGTAAATGACGAGTTAATGGGTGCAGCACACCAACATGGCACATGTATGCATATGTAACAAACCTGCACGTTGAGCACATGTACCCTAGAACTGAAAGTATAATAATAATAAAAAAAAATTTGTCCTTTTGTGACTAGCTTATTTCATTTAGCATAATGTCTTCAAGATTCATCCACATTGTAGCATATGTTAGGATTTCCTTTATTTTATTTTACTTTGTTTTATTTTTGAGACAGCGTCTCACTCTGTCACCCAGGCTGGAGTGCAGTGATGCAATCTTGGCTCACTGCAACCTCCACCTCCTGGGCTCAAACAATCCTCCTACCTCAGCCTCCTGAGTAGCTGGGACTGCAGGCGAATGCCACCATGCCTGGCTAATTTTTGTATTTTATGTAGAGGCGGGGTTTCACCATATTGCCCAGGCTGGTCTCAAACTCCTGAGTTCAAGTGATCCGCCCACCTCAGCCTCCAAAGTGCTGACATTACAGGTGTAAGCCACCATATCCATCCTAGGGGTTCTTTATATATTCTGGATATTAATCCTTTATCATATATGATTTGCAAATATTTTCTTTTTTTACTTTTTTTTTTTTTTTCCACAGAGACGAGGTCTCACTATGTTACCCAGGATGGTCTTGAACACCTGGGCTCAGTGATCCTCCTACCTCAGCCTCCCAATGTGCGGGATTACAGGTGTCAGCCACCATGCCCAGCCAGTTTGTAAATATTTTCTCTCATTCTGTGGGTTGCCTTTTCACTCTGTTGATAGTTTCCTTTAAAAGATTTACATTTTGATGAAGTTCAATTTAGCTATTTTTCTCTTTTGTTGCCCATGCTATTGGTGCCATATCCAAGAAATTATTGTCAAATCCAATAATAGCATGAAGTTTTACTCCTGTGTTTACTTTCTTTCTTGTCTTTTTTTTTTTTTTTTTCTTCAAGACAGGGTCTTGCTCTGTCACTCAGGCTGGAGGTCAGTGGTGTGATCAGGGGTCATTGCAGCCTCAATCTCCTGGGTTCCAGCAATTCTCCTGCCTCAGCCTCTTGAGTAGCTGGGACTACAGGTGTGCATCACTGTGCCTGGCTAACTTTTTTTTTTTTTTTGTGAGACGGAGTCTTGCTCTGTCACCCACGCTGGAGTGCAGTGGTGCAATCTTGGCTCACTGCAAGCTCTGTCTCCCGGGTTCACGCCATTCTCCTGCCTCAGCCTCCCTAGTAGCTGGGACTACAGGCTCCTGCCGCCACGGTGCCTGGCTAACCTTTTGTCTTTTGTAGCGATGGTATCTTCCTACGTTTCCCAGACTGGTCTTGAATCCCTGGCCTCAAGAAATCCTCCTGCCTCAGCCTCTGAAAGTGCTGGGATTATAGGTGTGAGCCACTGTGCCCGGCCTACTCCTATGTTTTCTTCCAAGAGTTTTATAGTTTTCACTCTTACACTTGAGTCTTTGATCCATTTTGAGTGAATTTCTGTATGTGGTGTAAGGTATGGCTCCAGTTGCATTCTTTTGCATGTGAATATCCAGTTTTCCCACCACCATTTGTTGAAAAAGATTGTCCTTTTCTCCATTGAATTGTCTTGATAATCATTCTGTTTTGACATTGAGAAAAGAAAACTGTTAGAATTAAATCTAACCTTTTAGATTTATATTTCACTTTTTAATATGTTTTCAAAATCCATGCATTTGCCACAGTTTTTTCAGCAGCCCTTTGCCCAAGAGTCAGTGTGGGTCACAAACTTGCCTGCAGTAGAGGTGAGGAGACCTGGGTAGGGAATGACTCTATTGGCTCCATGGCCTTTGGATGGTTTGAGGAAACTCAGGCCTCCCCAGATTTTCTTTGCTGGGTATCCTACAGATTGAGTTTTCCTTCTAAAGGAAACATTCCTTTAGCTTAACAAACTTTTTGTTTGTTTGTTTTTGAGACAGTCTTCCTCTGTCTCCAGGCTGGAATGCAGTGGCGTGATCTTGGCTCACTGCAACCTCTGCCTCTCAGGTTCAAGCAATTCTCCTGCCTCAGCCTCCCGAGTAGCTGGGACTACAGGCACCCACCACCACACCCAGCTAATTTTTGTATTTTTATTAGAGACAGGGTTTCACTATGTTGGCCAGGATGGTCTTGATCTCTTGACCTCATGATCCACCGGCCTTGGCCCTTAAAGTGCTGGGATTACAAGTGTGACCCACCGTGCCTGGCCCTGTCTTAACAAACTATTAAAATGCCAGTACACATGGGAGGAATAAAGAATATTAGTGACTCACATGCCAGTATGAATTCATTTACATTACTTTCCTCCCAGGCAATTAGCTGAGAGGGGGGAAATTTTAACTTTTAGTGGAGGGTTGTGGAGAAGGAGAGGAAGAAACTTTGCTTTGGGGACAAGGTCACCTTCCAAGGAGGAATGTGGGTGCCCTGGGTGTGGTGCTACCCTGGACAGCACAAGGCATTGAGTATCTCGGATGGAACCAGGAGAAAGGATCAAGACCCAGAAGGGGAAGTAGGAGAGTCTAAAGATAAATTTTGCCTACTTCACAGCTGTGCCAGGGAGAGGCCTTGGGAGTGAGCATGAGTAATCCAGAGATGTGCATGCACGGGACCCGGCCCTCTTTTGTTTATTCTAATGCTGTCCTGGCAGCAGCAGACACTTCCCCAGGCCTGGCAACATTTCTTTCAGATATTGTCTGGCCAGTCCATCTTTGAAAGAAAAATGAAAAGATGGTAGTGCTGAAAAACCTCTAACTAGAGAATTTTCTTCCTGTGACCCTCACCTCCACCTCCAACACATTCACACACACAATTATCTCCTTGTGGGATTTGTCATGATTTTATAATGATTCTAATTTGAGTTGCTTGCACTTGTTTTAATACCAGATATTTAAAATGTAGACTATATTATTGATGCTGGGATACCTCTGGTGAGTACTGGATAGCTTGTTGTTTGTTTTGAGACAAGGTATCGCTCTGCCACCCAGAGTGCAGTGGGTGACACGAGCACAGTGGCAGTCACAGCTCACTGCAGCCTTGACCTCCCAGGCTCAATAGATCCTCCCACCTCAGCCTTCCAAATAGCTGGAACTATAGGCACATGCCACCATGCCCAGCTAATTTATTTTGATTGATTGATTGATTGAGACAGTCTCACTCTGTTGCCCAGGCTGGAGTGCAATGGTGTGACTTGGCTCACTGCAGCCTCTGCCTCCTGTAATCCCAGCACTTTGGGAGGCTCAAGCAATTCTCCTGCCTCAGCTTCCTGAGTAGCTGGGACTACAGGCACAAGCCACCACACCCAGCTAATTTTTGTATTTTTAGTAGAGACACGGTTTCACCATGTTGGCCAGGATGGTCTTGAACTCCTGACCTCAAGTGATCCACCCGCCTTGGCCTCCCAAACTTCTGGGATTACAGGTGTGAGCCATCACACCAGGCCAATTTTTTATATTTTATATATTTTAAATATTAAATATTTAAATATTAAGTATTAAAATATGTATTTAATATTTTTATATTTTTTGTTGAGATGAGGTCTTGCCATGTTGCCCAGGCTGGTCTGAAAATCCTGGGCTCAAGCCATTCTCCCTCTTCAGCCTCCCAAAGTGCTGGGATTACAGGTGTGAGCCACCATACCTGGCTAGAGTACTGGATATGTTAATAGTTCCATTCATACATTTCAAGAATTAGGGTGTTTTTTAAATTACTAAAGGCTGACTTTTTATCCTGTAAACTTCTAGCCCAAATCATCTCTACTACACAGTCGAGAAAAGTAGTTTTAGAATTTGGTTTAATTATCCCTAAAGCACCTTTTATTCACAAAGGGAAAGATGTATCTGGATCACATTCAAAATGTGTCTCATTAATGCCTCCTTATTCTAATTAATTTGGCCATGGGGAACTTAACCATTACTGAATGTTAATCTCATAAAAAGTACCAAAACCATTCTCTTTTTGTTCTCTGATAAGGATTTTCCCTTTTCTATTTCAGAACTAATTATCTCTATCTCCTTAGTCTTTGTACAGTTGCAAGAGTTGACGTGTGAAACTATACAAGATATCACAGGCTGGGTGCAGTGGCTCACGCCTGTAATCCCAGCACTTTGGGAGGCTGAGGCGGGTGGATTACCTGAGGTCAGGAGTTCAGGACGAACCTTACCAACATGGTGAAACCCCATCTCTACTAAAAAATACAAAAATTAGCCGGGCATGGTAGTGGGCACCTGTAATCCCAGCTACCCAGGAGGCTGAGGCGGGAGAATTGCTTGAACCCGGGAGGCGGCGTTTGCAGTGAGCTGAAATCGTGCCGTTGCACTCCAGCCTGGGTGACAGAGGGAGACTCTGTCTCAAAAAAAAAAAAAAAAAAAAAGATATCACAAATCACTCTAGCCAATGATTTTCTCTTTGATAAATCACACAACTCCCTTTAAGAAGTTAATGAGAGAGGCTGCCCTGTGTTATCACTAGGAAGCTGGAGTTTCTACTTTCCGTTACCTTTCTTTCAGCATCTACTTATCTACTTTTTTTTTTTTTTTTGAGACGGAGTCTTGCTCTGTTGCCCAGGCTGGAGTGCAGTGGCATGATCTCGGCTCACTGCAACCTCCGCCTCCCACATTCAAACAATTCTCCTGACTCAGCCTCCCAAGTAGCTGGAATTACAGACGTGCGCCACCACACCCAGCTAATTTTTGTATTATTAGTAGAGAGATGGGGTTTCACCATGTTGGCCAGGCTGATCTTGAACTCCTGACCTCAAATGATCTGCCTGCCTTGGCCTCCCAAAATGCTGGGATTACAGGTGTGAGCCACTGCAACTGGCCTAGGAGTAAGATATTTCTAATAACAGTTTTTCTTTTAAAGATTCCAATAAACGGAAAGAAATACCATACCCGTGGATTGAAACATTCAATATTAAAATGTCACTTCTCCCCAAAGTAAAATAGAGATTTGGTACAATCTCAAGCATAATCCCAGCAGTCTTTAATATATTAATAGGAGCTGAAAAGATGATTTAAAAATCTATGCAGGCCAGGCATGGTTCATTTACTTTGCATATATTTGAATGTTTTCATAATGAAAAGTTTTTAAAAGCATTCGTGAAATATAAAAACCAACTGATTGGATAGATCGTAGCTTGCTGCCATCCCTATACTTTTCCTGGGCAATGTTCAATTATCCATATAAAGGGGACAGAACACATTATACTATTACAAGCTTTGGAGCCATTTTGCAGCTATGTGGCTTTGAGAAAATTTCTTGACTTCTCCATAGTCTGGTTCCCTCTTCAGGCTTGTTGCGTTCATGTGAGATCACACGCCTCTGGTGTCAAGTGCGTTGCCAAGCCCCTGATGCATCACTACTTGTTCAATAAGTGTTCATTACTGCTCATGGAGGAAAGTGGGGCAGAGATTACCTTTAGAAAAATGTATTCTTGGCCAGGTGCGGTGGCTCATGCTTGTAATCCCAGCACTTTGGAAGGGCGAGGCTGCCAGATCACCTGAGGTCAGGAGTTCGAGACCAGCCTGGCCAACGTGGTGAAATCCTGTCTCTACTAAAAATACAAAAATTAGCCGGGCGTGGTGGCGGGCACCTGGATTCCCAGCTACTCGGGAGGCTGAGGCAGGAGAATTGATTGAACCCAGGAGGCGGAGGTTGCAGTGAGCTGAGATCACACCACTGCACTCCAGCCTGGGTGACAGAGCAACACTCTGTCTCAAAAAACAAAACAAAACAGAAACAAAAACAAAAAAACAAAAAACTATTCTTATTTGGTTTTGGAAAAATCCTTTTCTGTTTATTTTGAATGTGAGTGATATTTGGGAACTGGCATGATAGGGTCATACTGCAGGAGATTTGGGTAAGAATAAATGAGAAAGCGGCTCTGCCCTTGCAGTAGACTCTTCACCTTCACACTTAACTTGGGAATTAACTCCTGAACTTTGTCTCCATGACACTGCCTCCACATTCCTGACAAATAGCACATAAAGGGATAATGCAGATGGCCCTGACTTTTTTTTCTTGTTTGCCTTTTGAATTTGAGAGCACCTATCTCTGGAGTGTTTTGATTGGGTCAATATTTAAATTGGCTCTATTTCCTGTCTTTAAAACAGCTAGTAATAGAGAAGGCTAAGATTTTAGACCTAAAAATAGCAGAAAAAGGAAAAAAAAATATCTCCAGCTAATAAAAAAAACTAAGTATATAATCACATCAAGCCCGGGCCTGGAATACCGTTCTGAGTTTCTTTTATTAGCAACTTTCACTTCCGTGTTCTCACATTGTTATGGGCTGATCTTTTCCTTTGGCTGGAGTTCTTTTCTTCTTTCAGTCAAGGAACTGGTTTAAACACCTTCTCTATGCCAGGCCCTGTTAGGCACTGGGGATGTGCGGATGAGGGCGGCCTCCTAGTTCTCAGGCTGGGAGACAGACACTGAGGACGTAATAAAACCCTTGATGGGACACTTTAGAGAGGGTTGTCAGGGAAGGCCCCTCAAGATGTCTTGAGTGCAGACCTGTGGGATGAGAAGGGCTCTGCTGATCTCTCTTTCTTGCTTTGCATAGTGTTGGTTATCAGTGTCATTTTTTTCTCTAGAGGACCTAGATGGAATTTACCAGAAAGAGCTGTCTTTGACGATTTATTTAGGGTCACATCTTTCTACATCCCTTCACAGAAGTTGCTCTGAGCACCACAACATATTTTGTTTTAGAAAAGCAAATTTAAGCACATCTGCTCCGGGTCGAAGGTCTCTGTGCACTCCTAGCCATGTCGCAAAAAGATTCCCACGCTTCAGCTCTCTTGCTGGTTATCTGTGATCTCGTTCCTTCCCTTTTGTCCTCCCCTGAGGATGTGCTCACGTGCTGGTGTCTGTTTCTGGCCTATCTCTCTCTCCTCATCCTAAATGTAAGGAGTGTCTTTAATGGACATTGGGCTTCCCACGGGTCTTCTCCATGACATCCTGTTTGGTAAGCTTCAGTGTGTTATACCACTTTATCTTAGACTTCTGTAAAACTTTTTTTGTTGCTTTCTCATTTTTATTCCTCCACTGCTTTTTAAAAATACAAGCATTTAGCTGGACGCGGTGGCTCATGCCTGTAATTCCAGCACTTTGGGAGGTGGAGGCGGGAGGATCACCCGAGGTCAGGAGTTTGAGACCAGCCTGACCAACATGGTAAAACCCTCTCTCTACTAAAAATATGAAAATTAGCTGGGCTTGGTGGCACATGCCTGTAATCCCAGCTATTTGGGAGGCTGAGGCAGGAGAATCACTTGAACTCGGGAGGCAGAGTTGCAGTGAGCTGAGATCATACCATTGCACTCCAGCCTGGGCAACAGAGTGAGAGTCCATCTCAAAACAAATGAACAAACAATACAAGCATTTAAACTAATTTAGGTTACAATTGATGCTTCACATGCATGTATTTTTAAAGTGTTATTATTTATTTTAGAGATAGGGTCTCCCTCTGTCACCCAGGCTGGAGTGCAGTGGTGCAATCATGGCTCACTGTGGCCTTGAGGTCCTGGACTCAAGTGATACTCCTGCCCCAGCCTTCCAAGTAGCTAGGACTACAGGTGTGTGTGACCATACCTGGCTAATTCTTTTTTTTATTTTTTTGAGATGGAGTCTCATTCTGTCACCTAGGCTGGAGTGCAGTGGCACGATCTCAGCTCACTGCAACCTCTGCTGCCTCCCGGGTTCAAGCCATTCTTCTGCCTCAGCCTCCCAAGTAGCTGGGACTACAGGCAAGCATCATCACGCCCGGCTAATTTTTGTATTTTTAGTAGAGACAGGGTGACAAGGTTTCACCATATTGGCCAGGCTGGTCTCGAACTCCTGACCTCATGATCCGCCTGCCTTGGCCTCCCAAAGTGCTGGGATTACAGGCGTGAGCCACCGCACCCTGCATACCCAGCTAATTAATTCTTTCTTTCTTTCTTTCTTTCTTTCTTTCTTTCTTTCTTTCTTTCTTTTCTTTCTTTCTTTCTTCTTCTTTCTTTTCTTTCCTTTCTTTCTTTCTTTCTTTCTTTCTTTCTTTCTTTTTCTTTCTTTCCTTCCTTCCTTCCTTCCTTCCTTCCTTCCTTCCTTCCTTTCTTCCTTCCTTTCTTTCCTTTCTTTCTTTCTTTCCTTTCCTTTCTTTCCTTTCTTTCTTTCCTTCCTTTCCTTTCCTTTCTTTCCTTTCCTTTCTTTCCTTTCTTTCCTTCCTTTCCTTTCCTTTCCTTTCCTTTCCTTTCCTTTCCTTTTCCTTCCTTCCTTCCTTCCTTCCTTCCTTCCTTCCTTCCTTCCCTTCCCTTCCCTTCCTTCCTTCCTTCCTTCCTTCCTTCCTTCCTTCCTTCCTTCCTTCCTTCCTTTCCTTCTTGGATTACAGCTGTGAGCCACTGCACCCCGCATACCTGGCTAATTCTTTCTCTCTCTCTTTCTTTCTTTTCTTGGATTACAGGCGTGAGCCACCGCACCCCACATACCCAGCTAATTCTTTCTTTCTTTCCTTTCTGTCTGTCTTTCTTTCTTTCTTTTTCTTTTTCCTTCCTTCCTTCCTTCCTTCCTTCCTTCCTTCCTTCCTTCCTTCCTTCTTGGATTACGTTCGTGAGCCACTGCACCCCACATACCCGGCTAATTCTTTCTCTCTTTCCCTTCCTTCCTTCCTTCCTTCCTTCCTTCCTTCCTTCCTTCCTTCCTTTCCTTCTTCTCTTGGATTACAGGCGTGAGCCACCACACCCTGCATACCCGGCTAATTCTTTCTTTTCTCTTCTTTTCCTTTCTCTTTTCTTTTCTTTTCTTTTTTTTCTTTCTGTTGTTCTGGAACTCCTGGGCTCAAGCAATCCTCTCACCTCAGCCTGCCAAAGTTCTGCATTACAGGTGTGAGCCACCACACCTGGCCACAGGCACATATTATTTTTCCTGTGTTTCTTCAGGATGATTTTAAATGATAGGGTCTCCCTCATGTTCTGGTTTCCCCATCTGCACTTGGGAAATAGTTGGCTAAGTTTAGCTTCATTTGAATAACTCAAACATGTGCTACATTATTCCACATGACTTCTTCGTTTGTGGATTTTCTCCAATTTCTTTTTTTAAAAAATCCCTCTTGGAGGTTTTCACAAATATTTATTGAGCATCTACCATTTTTTCATGTCAGGGTGTGGAGCTCCTCACTGACCTGGAACCTTGCTTCCCTGCCTCGTGCCTGTGCCTTCCTGCCCTCTCCCCTGGGCCAGGTCGCTGTGGCCCATGGCCTCTCTTTGCCTGCTGAACACTTATCCCTGCCATCATGCGTTCAGCAACTTATCCTAGTCAGCCGGCCCTGTGACATGTATCAAACTTCTCGTGTGCTGTCTTCCAAGAGTCTTTTCATCCCTGGGCACCCCCTCACTGAATATAGTATTCTCTTCCTTCTGGACACTAAAAGTACCCAATTTCTTAAAAGGATAATGGCCCCTTGCTTTCTACCTCTCCCCACTCAACTTTAGAAACCTGCTGTGGTCTTCAGCTCTCCAAGGGAAGTTTCTTCCCTTTCTCAGAAGAATATGTTGACCAAACAGCTTTACTTGCTTCCTCAGAGTCAGTGCAGGCTGAGGAACGTCTCTGAATTTGTAGATCTCTTGGAACGAAATGAACTGACTGGCCTCTGTGATTTGTGACCTCTTATATAGAGACATCACTCAATTATGTAATAAACATTTAGTTATTAAAACCTCTGCCCCCCTTTTAAAAAATAGTTGCCTTAACACATTGCAAAAGACTATGCCCTAGGCTTTTATGGAATATGGACAGCTTCTTAGCTTAATTTCTCAGGATATAAATTAAGAGCAAGTTTTTTTTTTTTCTTTTCTTTCTTTCTTTCTTTTTTTTTTTTTTGAGACAGAGTCTTGCTCTGTTGCCCAGACTGGAGTGCAGTGGCATGACCTCAGCTCACTGCATCCTCCGCCTCCCCGGTTCAAGCGATTCTCTTGCCTCGGCCTCCTGAGTAGCTGGGATTACAGGCGCGCGCTACCACGCCTGGCGAATTTTTGTATTTTTAGAAGAGATGGGGTTTCACCATGTTGGTCAGGCTGGTCTCGATCTCCTGACCTCATGATCCACCCAGCTCAGCCTCCCAAAGTGCTGGAATTACAGGTGTGAGCCACCACACCCAGCGTTGTTGTTTTTTTGTTTTTGTTTTGTTTTTTTGAGACGAAGTTTCGCTCTTGTTGCCTGGGCTGGGGTGCAATGGCACGATCTTGGCTCACTGCAACCTCTGCCTCCCCGGTTCAAACGATTCTCCCGCCTCAGCCTCCTGAGTAGCTGGGATTACAGGCATGCACCCTCATGCTTGACTAATTTTGTATTTTTAGTGGAGATGGGGTTTCACCACATTGGTCAGGCTGGTCTTGAACTCCTGAACTCAGGTGATCCACCCGCCTTGGCCTCCCAAATTGCTGGGATTACAGGCGTGAGCCACTGTGCCTGGCCTTTTTTTTTTTTTTTTTTGGCAGACTTTTGCTCTTTCTCCCAGGCTGGAATGAAGTGGCGAGATCTTGGCTCACTGCAACCTCTGCCCCCTGGGTTCAAACAATCCTCCTGCATCAGCCTCTCAAGTAGCTGGGATTACAGGTGCTCGCTACCATGCCCGGCTAATTTTTGTGTTTTTAGTAGAGATGTGGTTTCACCATGTTGTCTAGGCTGGTCTCGAACTCCTGACCTCAAATGATCCATCCGCCTCAGCCTCCCAAAGTGCTAGGATTACAGGTGGTAGCCACCGCTCCCGGCCTCAAGAGCAAGTTTTACAGTCAAATCTTACAGGTTTAGAAATCATTTTTAAGGATCAACATAATTTGTTCTCAAGCAGCTCTTAGAAGTAGAGGAGACATTGTTCATTCATGTTGTTTGCCTAAAGAACAACAACAAAAAAACCCTCTAGAAGTTCTACGTCACATGGATTTGTCTTAACCAGTGAAGATTAAAGAAAACATCTGTCCAGTTCCCTCTTTAAAGATCTTCATAGGAATTCTGGGCATGTGAAAGAGGTCAAGGTCACAGTGTAGGCTCCATCTATAGCACCGCAAGGTCTGGAATGGGGCCTTCCAAGGAACTTAGTTCCGGCTTCCTGCTAAGAATAAGCAGAAGACATTTACTTTTCATTATATGGTTGCTTTCAACTGAATCTATGGGAAAGTAAAAGGAAATTTCTAAAGTACCGCCAGATGGTGAGTACTTGGAGCACGGAAGCTAGAGACTAAAGCCCAATCAGAAAGAAACGTGACACATAGGACAAGACAGGCTCTTTTGAGAATACGTGAAACTAAAGCATTAGAAACCTTCCACAAAGACATTTAGGCTGATTATACAAAGTTGTTCCTTGGGTATGAGGTTTAGAAATAAAAGTCAAATCTAAGTGACAAGGAGGATCTCAACAGTAGCCTCCTATTAGCTACCTATTTGCTCCTGGCAAGTAAGTTTCTTCCCTGTTGAGGCTGTTTTTGAAGAGTTAGGGCTTCCTTTCTCCATCTTTGGTATAGATCAACTGGTATTGCCACTGCTGGTAAAAATTATGGCTTTTCATTCAAAATAAACTATTGTAGACAAAGCTCAGGTGTGTCTCCTTTAGTCTATGATACTCTGCCTTTTCCATTTTCACTGAAGCTGCCATGAGCTAGTTTTACCGAATATATATGTATATCTTTAATGGTTTTACGTACCTGTAATTACTGCTTCTGCTGGTACTCTCTGTATGAACCAGGGACTTTTTTTTTTTTTAGACGAAGTCTTTTTTTGAGACAGAGACTTGCCTTTCACTCTCTATAGCAGCTTCATAGTTCTCATAGTTCCACTGGTGTGCAGTGGCGCAATCTCGGCTTACCGCAACCTCTGCCTCGCAGGTTCAAGTGATTCTCCTGCCTTAGTCTCCCAAATAGCTAGGATTACAGGCGCCTGCTACCACGCCCAGCTAATTTTTGTGTGTGTGTGTTTTTAGTAGAGAAGCGGTTTCACTATGTTGGCCAGGCGGGTCTTGAACTCCTGACCTCATGATCCACCTGCCTCACCCCCACAACATGCTGGGATTACAGGCATGAGCCACCTCACCAGGCCAAACCAGGGACATTTTAAAAGCAAAACAAAATAGATTCTAGGTGTTTTCAAGATTGCTTTTCTATACAGCAATAGTCTTTATCTAACTTTCCTATACTGTTGTCTTCATGTTCATACATCTATAAAGCACTTTCAAATCATGAAAGTGTAGGATAATTTCTTGAGAGTCAACATCATTTTTAGAATTCCTATTTGCTAAAGTTAGCATTTATGGAATGCCTGGGTCTAGAGTACAGGAATGCCTTTAAAATCCAGGCTGCAAGAGAAAGTGTCTGGTAAGCTCCTTGACTTCTCAGCCATGACTTGAGCCATTTAGTAACATTTGTGTTGACCTTTTCATACAATGAGTCACAATGCTGTGATTTGTATACTGACCAGATCTTTGAGCTTAGAGTTGATTTTCTAATAGAGCTGATAGGTCTGTCTCTTATGGGATTTACAGGATAGTGGTACAGCCTATGAGTATGAAACAGAACAAAGCCAAATGGACCACAAGGGGACTGAACCCCTGACCCGGGGCTCATTAGCTCCATTCTTAAACCACGGCAGCTAAACTGTCAGCCAATTAGAGGTTCACTTGGCAGCAGAGGCCAGAGCCATGTGCTGATCTCATCCAGGCTCAGGAAAGCACATCAAAAGGGCAGAGTGGGCCGAGTGCGGTGGCTCACGCCTGTAATCCCAGCACTTTGGGAGGCCGAGGCGGGCGGATCACGAGATCAGGAGATCAAGACCATCCTGGCTAACACAGTGAAACCCCGTCTCTACTAAAAATACAAAAAATTAGCTGGGCGAGGTGGCGGGTGCCTGTAGTCCCAGCCACTCAGGAGGCTGAGGCAGGAGAATGGCGTGAACTCCGGGGGCAGAGCCTGCAGTGAGCCGAGATCGCGCCACTGCACTCCAGCCTGGGTGACAGCGAGACTCTGTCTCAAAACAAAACAAAACAAAACAAAAAAAAAACAGTAGTTTTCTACACAATAGAAACAAATTTAAAAATCTTGGACTGTAAAAAAGTTTAATCATATTATGTATCTTCTGCATCTAGATGTTTTGGTTCAGCATCAGATTGAGATTCATCCATGTTGTTTTGTGTATTGGCATTTGATTCATTGCTGTTTTGATTCCATCTTAGGACTGGATTATAGTTTAGTCTACTGCTGAGACATTTGATTGTTCCTAGTTTCTTCGTGTTATAAATTGTGCGCTTTGCATATTCTTGTGCTTGTCTCCTGGTGTGTATGGGCAGGAGTTTCCCCAGGGTGTTTGTATACCTCGCAGTGGAATTTCATGGGGGTAGGATAAATGTGTAATTTTACCAGATGATGTTGAAGTGTTTCTGAAGTGCTTCATTCCAATTTATACTCCCACCAACAATACGTATTCCAATGATTCCATACTTGATAGTCAGATTTAAAATATTTTACTAATATGGGTACATCTGAAACTGTAATTGTATTTAACATTTATTTCTCCCAAATTTTCCAGAATACTAGTGAAGTTGAACAGTTTTTCATAGATTTATTGGCCATTTCAGGTTTCCTCTTTTGTGAAATACCGAATGTTTTGTCCATTTCTCCTTTGATTGATCTGTATGCAGGTTCATTTTTTGGATACCAATCCTTTGTCAATTATGTGTTGCAAATATCCTCTCAATCGGACTTGCCTTTTACTCTCTACGGCAGCTTCATAGTTCTCATTAATGTAATCAGTTTGTACTATTTGTGCCTCTACACTGAATATCTTTCCCCAGTGTCATATAAATGGTCTATCATCTTTTAAAAGTTGTGTGGTTTTGCCGTTCACATCCAAGACTTTGACCCATTTGGAACTGATTTGGACTTATACATACAGGTATGAGGTTGTGGTCCAAATTCTTGTTTCATAAAGATAAGCACCAGGGCCGGACGCGGTGGCTCATGCCTGTAATCCCAGCACTTTGGGAGGCCGAGGTGGGCGGATCACAAGGTCAGGAAATAAAGACCATCCTGGCTAACACAGTGAAACCCCATCTCTACTAAAAATACAAAAAATTAGCCGGGCGTGGTGGTGGGCGCCTGTTGTCCCAGCAACTCGGGAGGCTAAGGCAGGAGAATCGCTTGAACCCAGGAGGCGGAGGTTGCAGTGAGCTGAGATCACACCACTGGACTCCAGCCTGGGAGACAGAGCAAGACTCCGTCTCAAAAAAAAAAAAAAAAGATAAGCACCAGCACCATTCATTGGGAAGCCCTTTTGTTTTGTCCCAATCTGCACGGCCACCTCTCAGAAACCAAGTGTCTATACGTGCGCATATGTATTCTGGAGTTTCCATTTGGATTCTCTGGTTGTTTTATTGATCTCTGTGCCAATGCTACACTTTCAACATACTTGTTATCTGGTAAGGCGAGTCCCCTCACCTATTGTTCAGGAATGTTTTGGCTATCCTGGCCCCTTGCTCTTCTGTTTTCCAAATGTTCCTTCTAAGGCTAATTGGATTTATAATTAGGCCAGCACGACATAAACAAGGTTGTTTAAATAAGCTGATCAGTAAACCTGACAGTAAACGTGTTCACTTGAATCTTGTCATAAAGGTTACAAAATTTAGATCTGAGATGAGAATTTTATGCTCATACCTCCTCTTTTTCATGCAGTATCTGCAAACCGTATTAATACAGATACAATTTTAAACTTGTTTGGTTGGCTGTGCTGTTTTTAATCACAAATTTAATTAACATTGAACTTGGACCACTTCCCTGAGCGGTAAAACAGATAATGCCTGGCCAGTGAAGCCACATGAGACTATAATTAGATCTCAAGAAATAATGGTCTCAAATTATTTTAAGTGCTTGTAATTTTTAGTAATATGCAGGCCCATGAACAAATATCAAAAGGGAAACCCAACTGAGAGTGTGTGTGTATGCTGATAACTGTTTATTTAGGGAATTTTGATGTACACAATCAGCCTGGGAAACTTTGTACTGTTTATTAAATAAAGCAGAGAAAACAAGAGAGGATCAACACAGTGGGAAATAAGGTCACCAGATAAGGCTTTTTGGCTACTGCTTCCTGTTCTGCGTAGCTCTGCAATTCACTCTGAGAATTTTACTCCCTTTACCCAGATTGCAAATTTCCCATTTCCTGTCACTTATCTCTGCCACCTCCCTCGTTCTTGAGCTGCCAGACCAAAACAGTTCAAACAGATAAAGACACAGTTAATTTGTTGAAGAGAACAGAGCTCTCCAGTAAACAACTTCTTCCTAGATCTTACTTTGTAGAGATGACTGGAAATACATCAGCAGAGTAAGAGTTGGATCAACTTATTGTACCGTGTTCATTAGGTCTGCACCGATGTAGCAAGTTAACTCATCCTTGCCTTTCTTCTGCCATTTATAAGACAAAAAGAGGTGATGACGCAATAGCTACAAAAACATTTTGTGGGTGATGGATTTGTAACTCAGTGTCTATGTTTTTAGAATTAAGGAGAGAGAAGATGGCGGCTGTGCAGGGTTATCCATTCAGTATCAGTGATGTAGTATGTCACAAAGGGATGGATTTCAGAAAGCCCTGTGCTCAGACTTTCTGAATTATTGTCGTGATGAGTGAAGACGTTACCATGTTTTAAGTGATGAGTATAAAACAGCTGTATCCTTTATCAAACTTAGTTATAAGGGTGGCTGTGCACGGTGGCTCATGCCTGTAATCCCAGTGCTTTGGGAGGTCGAAGAGGGAGGATCACCTGAGGTCAGGAGTTTGAGATCAGCCTGGACAACAAGACAAAACCCTGTCTCTACTAAAAATACAAAAATTAGCCAGGCGTGGTGGCAGGTGCCTGTAATCTCAGGTACTCAGAAGGCTGAGGCAGGACAATTGCTTGAACCCAGGAGGCGGAGATTGCAGTGAGCTGAAATCGTACCACTGCACTCCAGCCTGGGTGAGAGGGACACTGTTCCAAAAACAAGCCCAAAACAAAAAACTTAGTTTTAAGGAATAGAAATTATGATCTCACTGCATCACTAACTGATCATTAAAAGCATCTTAATAAGATTCAACATTTTTTTTAAAAAAGTAAAAATACACAGAATAACAGTATAGTCTGTGACATACTTGCTTTTTGGCCTCTGTAAGAGTAGAGGGTCAAGAATGGCATGTGGCTTTTCCTTGATAAAGTTCATGTCTCTAGCTCCCTGACTTTGAAAGTTCAACGTATGTAAAACATAATTTGTACTGAGTTGAGCTTACTGAATAACTACATCAGCATCAGGGGCTTCCAGCAGGTTTCTTTTTTTCTTTTCTGAGACGGAGTCTCACTCTGTCACCCAGGCTGGAGTGCAGTGGCACAATTTCGGTTCCCTGCAACCTCTGCCTCCCGGGTTCAAGCGATTCTCCTGCCTCAGCCTCCTGAGTAGTTGGGGCTAATTTTTGTATTTTTAGTAGAGATGGAGTTTCACCATGTTGGCCAGGATGGTCTCGATCTCTTGACTTCGTGATCCGCCCGCCTCGGCCTCCCAAACTGCTGGGATTACAGGCTTGAGCCACTGCGCCCTGCCAGGGGCTTCCAGCAGGTTTCTAACCTGATGATTTAAGGGAAAGAATTGGATGGGAGCTAGGTTGGGGTCCTGCCAACAGTGCTTTCATGTCCACATAGGCTTGAGTCACATGGAGCGGAAAGCTGAACCTAGGTCTCTGGAAGTCCCAGCTGGTATTCTCACAGACCTATGTTCTCTCTAGAGAGGTCACTACTAATAGTGTTCTCAGAATTCATGAAAGGTTTGTTTTTACTACTACTAGATAGGGATATGATTGGCCTTGGCAGTAACCATAGATGTGTGACTTTAAACAGGTCAACTGGCCTCCCTGAGCCTCATCTATAAAATGAAGAGGCTGAATTGTATGAATCCTTGAGAGAATATGAGTACTTAGCATGTTTCCTATTGCATAGTTGGTGTCCAAAAGTTCGTTTGCTCTGTATTAAACTATACTGAGGCTACAAAAATTTGGAGTTCTAATAATAATTCCTTTGGTTATTTGGTTTGGTTATTAATTTGGTTATTTCCAAAATAACCATCATTATATTCAATAAACCCATGTGTAACTGATCCTAAGTAGAAACCATAGCACTGAGATCCAGTCCTCAAGGATGTAATAATTCTATGTTAGGAGCAACATGATATACTCAACCATAATAAGGATGATTACTCTTTAGTTCCACAGAAGGACCAAATTCAATGGCAGTTCAGGAGGAAGAGAGTTTTTGGCTGCAAGGAAACTTGAAAGTGTTTATGGAGGAAAGAGCACTTGAGTCTTTTTTTTTTTTGAGATGGAGTCTCACTTTGTCGCCCAGGCTGGAGTGCAGTGGCAAGATCTTGGCTCACTGTAACCTCCACCTCCTAAGCTCAAGTGATACTCCTGCCTCAGCCTCCTGAGTAGCTGGGACTACAGGTGTGCACTACCATGCACGGCTAATTTTTCTATTTTTAGTAGAGATGGGGTTTCATCATGTTGACCAGGATGGTCTTGATCTCTTGACCTCATGATCTGCCTGCCTCGGCCTCCCAAAGTGTGAGCCACCACGCCTGGCCTTTTTTTTTTTTTTTTTTTTGAGATGGAGTGTTGCTCTGTTGCCCAGGCTGGAGTGCAGTGGCACAATCTCAACTCACTGCAATCATCTCCGCCTCCCGGGTTCGAGCAATTCTCCTGCCTCAGACTCCCGAGTAGCTGGGATTACAAACATGTGCTACCACGCCCAGCTAATTTTTGTATTTCTAGTAGAGACAGTATTTCATCATCTTGGCCAGGCTGGTCTTGAACTCCTGACCTCGTGATCCACTGGCCTCGGCCTCCCAAAGTGCTGGGATTACACGTGTGAGCCACCGACCCAGGCCCACTTGACCTTTTTCTAAAATGCTAGACAGATGAGGTGTAGACAGATACAAACAGGACGAAGGTCCAGGACTAAAGACATTCCAGACTTGGGGAATGATAGATGGATGAGTGCAAAGTGGAGAGTGTAAGCTGCCCAGCTGGACCGGAATGCAGACTGTTGGGAGATAAGGATGAAAATGTGGGCTGGGAGACCATACAAAACCTCTGAGCACTTTACTTTGGCTTTTATCCTATAGGCAATAAGGCGTCGTTAGCGCTGAAATGCAGCCAGCGCTATGTTGGGGCTGGATTACTCTCAAAATCACTGGGAGGGCAGCAGGGCAAACCAGAGGTGTGGCAATCAGCACGGAGGCTATTCTCACTTGTGTGGAGGCCACGGGACTAGAAAGCACTTGAATAGGTGTGGTTTCAATCAAACATGTTTTGGGGCTTTTAGTAAGTGACATGTAAGTTGCTGACTATGCAAGTTGGTGACTTGCACAGTCACTAAAGATGAGGAAAGGGAGTATATTTTAAAACGTTTAGTGGAAAGGAACTCTTAGATTTTGGAGCAAGGCCTGTTATGGCTTTAGAGTACAAAGAAAAGTCATAGAGAATGTCATCACAGCCTTGTCTTAAGATGGTGCCACACTACCGCAGGCACAGGACAAAGAACTGAATTTGGATGATGGTGACAGCAATGACAAGAGAAAAAATGCAAGGCTGTGTGAGAGGAAAATCCACAGGAATTGGTCTAATTACATGCAAAGGGTGAAGGACTAGCAATCTGAGTCTCGGATGCTGACGGCAGTAATGACTGGGAGTAAATTCGTAAATGCATTTTTTTTTTTGTAAACCAAGAATAATTTTGTTATTTAAAACAAATTCTGCCACAGCCAACTTCTATTTATAAGTACATTTCTAACAACATTTAGATATTACACATTCATTTTTAAGTATTAAGAAAATTAGGGCTTTTCTTTTTTTTTTTTGAGACGGACCCCAGGTTGGAGTGCAGTGGCGCAATCTCGGCTCACTGCAAGCTCCGCCTCCCGGGTTCACGCCATTCTCCTGCCTCAGCCTCTCCGAGTAGCTGGGACTACAGGCGCCCGCCACCACGCCCGGCTAATTTTTTTGTATTTTTAGTAGAGATGGAGTTTCACCGTGGTCTCGATCTCCTGACCTCGTGATCCGCCTGCCTCGGCCTCCCAAAGTGCTGGGATTACAAGCATGAGCCACCGCGCCCGGCCAAATTTTTTTTTTTTTTTTTTTTTTCCGAGACAGAGTCTCCCTCTGTCGCCCAGGCTGGAGTGCAGTGGCGCAATCTCGGCTCACTGCAAGCTCCGCCTCCCGGGTTCACGCCATTCTCCTGCCTCAGCCTCTCCGAGTAGCTGGGACTACAGGTGCCCGCCACCACGCCCGGCTAATTTTTTTGTATTTTTAGTAGAGACGGGGTTTCACTGTGGTCTCGATCTCCTGACCTCGTGATCCACCCGCCTCGGCCTCCCAAAGTGCTGGGATTACAAGCGTGAGCCACCGCGCCCGGCCCTAGGGCTTTTCAATTGAGGTGAAAGACTGTCTTTGAGATAAAGTATCTCTATCTGGTGATGCTGTGGAATACTAACCAGTTGTTCTCACAAAATAACATGCAGGCAAAGCAATTCCAAAAGGCAGAAGTTCATTTCTACTAAATACTATGTAAACATTAAGAACAAGTACAAAAATAAATATTAAAAGTTTTGCTTTTATTTAAAATAAAATGCATTTATACAGTCTTTGAACCATGGATTATTGAACAATACTGGTAATCCACCTCTCCCTCGCACCCTTTTGGGCTATGTGAGCTAGGAATTTTCTGACTAGCACCAATACAGATTGTAACAGCGCAACAGACTAGAACATGGCCAGTCCAGGCATTAAAGTTAAGGACATTGTGGCAAATCATGATCAAAATGAAGTCATTCTTAATTTAGTAGATATTAAAACTGCACATTAATTATATCTCTTAAAGGCATTTAATTAATGCAGAGATTGCTACATTTAAGCCATTTGCTAGTTGTGAGTAGTTTTTAAAAAACTGTACAATTTTATAAAATTTGTGTTTGTACATTAGTTACACAAAATGCATACTTCATAGAACTTTACTTCATATTGTAATGCAAAGAGTTGCATATTTTAGGCAGACAGTGATTATGCTGGTGAATACTAAAAGTGTAATACAGTATGGTGTAAAAATAAAAACACGAGACAATATACACAACATGCTTATTCAAGGACAAAAACAAATCAAGCACGACGGACTAATAGCATTTTCCTTCAAGGTCAAACACAATGACATTACTAAATATCAGGCCTCCTGCATGCCTGATTTATTTGGGGGTAGGGGGAGGAATTAAATGGCTACCAGAAGTAGGATATTTTAAAACATGATATCAAATTAAACATACATTAAATCACATGCATTAGACATGATAAATAGAGTTCATATAGGTTAAGCCCTGGTTAGCTTTAAAATAGATGGCTTGTTTCTTACAGTTTGGCTAGCTTAAATCAGTCATGGTTTGTTCCTGATTTGCCTAGTATTTCAGTTTTCAATTCATGGCCCTAAGGAATGTGTGTCAAATTCAAGTTTATTATATCATGATAGATTAATAGTCGTGCTTGTTTAGTGCACATATTAACTGGTCTTGTAAGGCAAAGAAGTTTTCATGATAAAATGATAAATTTCAAGCTTACTTTATTAAGCAGCATATAACAAACAGCTTTTAAAGTTAAATATTGTTATGGCCGTGGAGTTTCATTAAACAGTATTTCTATTCACACCCAACCACTGGTAAGTTTGTAGAACATCTCTTCATCTAAACTCTCATTTTGGTCTTTTGCACGTGTTGAGAGAAATATGTAGCCACCAATGAATTCATGAACCACTTTGCAATCTACTTCAGTACAAATGAAGGACAACCGTACTTCATCTGCAAACTCTACGGTGACCTGGAACAAAGACAAGAACCATCAGTGCTGTCCCAAATGCTAGGTGGCTGGGTCCACACAAAACTACTGTGCTACTTAAAGTCTGTCCTATCACAAAACACTTGTTGATCCTCAAATAATCAGTCTGTCTAAAACCTGAACTAATAATGCCTTTAAGTCCCAAAGAAGAAGCTAAGTTTATTGCCCTTCCCCTACACTTTTAAGTTTTCATGTTCTGAAAAGGAAGACTAGGAATGCAAGGGTTTTAGGTCATTCAGTTCTCAAATGGTCTCTGGCGATTCCATTAATGAGAATGCCTCTCTTCAAGTCGTGGAGGAAAGCCTACTTCCTGTGTTTTAATATTCGCTTCAGATATTTAAACTTTAGGTAATCACGTTTGAGTATTTCAGAAATATAAGATTCTTTGAAGTAATAGGAATTGATACAATAAATCCAATATGATCCTAAACCAAATGACTTAGTAGTAAAAGATGGTTCATTTTAAATGATATTCGTGTACTCCAAGACCAGGGGCAACATGATGTACAGTGGTAAATGTGCCAGGTTTTTAAGCCTAAAGCATCTGAGTTTGAAATGATTCTGTAGTTACTTTGTGCATGGTCATAGACAATGATGGCCCTCAGGTCTCTATATTGCAGTGTCTTCATTTGTAACGTACGGTAATCCAACTACCTTAAAAGGCTGTGACGAGGTTTAGAGACAGGGTACTAATGTAAGCCTCTAGTATCATAAGCCTCTAGTATCATGTCTGGCACAGGGTAGGCATTCAACAAATAGTAGCTGCTATTTCTGAGTAGATCGGCTTTATCCATTATAGAAAGACAAAAAAGGCAACATTCTAAGAAAATTATGCACTTAGAATTTTAGTAACTGGGCTAATTATGAAATAGGCAAATTTAAGTGAGAAATGAATAGTCAACCATGGTCTGTCTGTACTTTAAGAGGTGGTGGTACAAATAATCAGAATTTATAGGCCTTTTTATTCTTAATGTACTAATTTGTATCAGAAGGACTATATTCAAGCAACATTGTTATACGAGTTTACCATTTTGATTTCCCAGTTGACATTCCACTGTTTCATGTTGCTGAAACGCCATGTTTTAATTGCATCTCCAGTGCTGGCATCCATCCGAATCAGTCTGTTGTATGCAATTCCAATAAGTTCTTCTTTTTTGCCCCCTTGGAACCTATAACATTTAAGAAAAGAACAGTTAAAAGCATGTTGTGGGGGAACATGTTGGACTGCTTTTCTTCAAGATAAGTGTTCTCTCTAACCCTAAAAGAATACTATTCTCTTTTTTTTTTTTTGAGACGGAGTCTCACTCTGTCGCCCAGGCTGGAGTGCAGTGGCGTGATCTCGGCTCACTGCAAGCTCCGCCTCCTGGGTTCACGCCATTCTCCTGCCTCAGCCTCCCGAGTAGCTGGGATTACAGGCGCCCGCTACCACGCCCGGCTAATTTTTTGTATTTTTAGTAGAGATGGGGTTTCACCGTGTTAGCCAGGATGGTCTCGATCTCCTGACCTCGTGATCCACCCACCTTGGCCTCCCAAAGTGCTGGGATTACAGGCGTGAGCCACCGCGCCTGGCCAAGAGTGCTATTCTCTTAGTAGTAAAACAAACACAATTATCTTGAATTTTTAATGTAGAAATTAAAAGCTTACAAAATACATTCTAACAGTCTTTGAATTCTACTGTAATATGAGTTAATGGGTCTACATAGGTATGCTTTAAATGTTTAATATCTAATTACATGATGTAGATTAAGCAAAAATGCAGATTAAGGTTTACATATAGATGCTTAGAACCACTGACCTTGCAATGAAGTGAGTGATGCCAAATTCAGGTAATGACTGCCAAGCTTGAATAAATCTCATCTTGGCTTCAATGAGACTCATCTGAGCTACATTCTGATGGGCCTCCAAGATTCTCGCTGTTATCTAAACATGATTAAACATCACCTTTACCATTGAACATTATTCTCTCATGGGAGAATTGAGACAAAAGATCAAAAGATTGAATTATGCACCCTGTACCCCAAAATCATATTGTATGAGTTGAAATCAAAATATCTGAAGGTACATTTGAACATTGTAATAATGTAATGTATAATGATTTTTCAAAATAAGTCTTAATTTCAGCTTTCATATATCAACAAAAAGTACTATTAGGAGTACATAGTTGCCACACTTGAGACATATTCCAAATGCATACACATAACGGTACTACTATTATAGAACAGCACATTCTAATCCACATATACATGAGTTTTAATTAAATTTAGCACTATGTCTATAATCAGAATGAATACCTGGAATACATGTTTCTAGCAGGAATATTTGTTAGCAGCTTTAAGGTACTTGAAATCACCATAATCATTTTTATTTTAAATTTAAATTTCACTGCTGGGGTAAATTCCATGAGGGATTTGTGGCTATGAGTTTTTATTTATTCTTTTTCTCTTTTGGTAAATATGGAGAACTTACCAAATCTCTTACATAGCCTGGCTGTAGATGGCAATGCGAGGAAAGAAAAAGGAAGCAGAAAGAAAAAAAAAGGCAATCAGAAAAAATGGCAATGAAGCAAAGAAAAAGTTGTGGTCACCTGCAAACCAAAATTCCAGCCAAAAGTCATGCAAAAAACTACTTTAGGTAGAAACCAAGCAAAGTAAATGCAAGAATGAAAAATGAAAATGAGGAAGCAGCAATTACTTTCCATTTAGAACACTGAGAAACACTCCACATTATTTTAGAATATTAAGTGTTGCTAAAGAACCTAAGGGTAGAAATTTGTAGGGAGAAGATAAAAAGAGCAAATATTTCTTTCTCCCTACATCGTGTACCCAGTTCTCACTGGTTAGGGTAAAGCCAATTATTTTAGTAGCAAAATAAAAGTATCCAAAAGCCTTTAAAGTCTTCTCAGATTTAGTCAGATAATATGATCCATGCACTGCTTTTCAGAAATAAGAATTTGAAGGCATAAAATAAGTGCAGTGCCCATCTGTTTCTTTTTTTACACAAGAAAAGCAAACCCCTCAGTTACCATGTGTTTTTTGCATCCTTTTTCCTGGAAGGGAAAATAAAGAGATGCCGTATACTACATGAGGAATTTCGGCTTTATGGCATTAGTCATTTCCATTTAGATTAACATAAATCAACATATAGAGTAATTCTTCAAAATTTAAAAATCCAGTTTGAGAGTCATATTTATTTAAAAATACCCATAGCATGTGTAGTTAATATATGTATAACTGAAGGGAATTAAAGTAGGTTAAATACAACAGGTTATTTTGATAGACCCAAAAGAAAACTATGAGTCTATGCCCTGGTAGGGAAGAATGTCCTTGTGGCCTGCACATCTTCCTACAGACTCCAGAATGCAACTGGATATAGCTTAATAATTACTGAGCATCATGTCCAGTGTGACTAGTGTGATATCTGACACACACTAGCAACTAAACTTCTGAATGTCACTACTTACTAGGCGCCAGGGTAATAACATCATGGTCGCTACTCTCTGGAAACAATTTTTTTTTTTCTTTTTTTCTGAGACAGAGTTTCACTCTTGTCACCCAGGCTGGAGTGCAATGGTGCCATCTTGGCTCACTGCAACCTCCACCTCCTGGGTGCAGGTGATTCTCCTGCCTCAGCCTCCCAAGTAGCTGGCATTATAGGCGTGCACCACCACGCCTGGCTGATTTTTGTATTTTTAGTAGAGATGGGGTTTCACCATGTTGGCCAGGCTGGTCTCGAACTCCTGACCTCAAGTGATCCACCCACCTCGGCCTCTCAAAGTGCTGGGATTACAGGCGTGAGCCACTGTGCCTGGCCAACAATTTGTAAGTCTATTCCAGCAGTGTGGTGGCTCACACCTGTAATCCCACTGCTTTGGGAGGCCAAGGCAGGAGGATCACTTGAGCTCAAGAGTTTGAGACCAGTCTAAGCAACACAGCAAGACCCCGTCTCTACAAAAAATACAAAAATTAGCCTGGAGTGGCAGTGTGCGTCTGTGGTTCTGGTTACTAGGGAGGCTGAGATAGGAGGATTGCTTGAGCCTGGGAGATGGAGGCTGCAGTGTGCTTGAGCTATGATGGTGCCACCGCACTCCAGCCTGGGAGACAGAGAGACTCTGCCTCAAAAAGAACAAAATACACACCAAAAAATCTAACCTATAACTCTAGTGAGAGAAAGGAGGGTTAAAAACGTGCATTTGATTAGATGGCAACATGAAAGGCAAGGCCAGAAGGATTTTTAACCATGGACCACACACAAACTGTCCTCCTGTCCGTTAAAGAGAAATCTTCATCTTTGTTCTCAGGAGAATTTTCAGTTGATAGTTTCTAGTCAAGAACTATCATTTAGAAGACTTCTGAGAAAACAAGTAGTTGACAGTGAAAACAATGTGTGGCAGTTCTCGTTTAAGCTCTTTTATCTCCCTGATACCTTACTGTGAAATGATAAAATTGGTCAGGTTTGAAATTACTTATTGCCTTTGAAGGCAAATAAGTTCACTTTTAGAAACAAGATTCTGTATAAATAATTTTAAAATATTTAAATAACTACGAATGAAAAATGAAATTAGCACTTGCTTTACTTTCCCTTTTTAACTTACAATCTACATTCCATACAGTTCCCCAGGGCAGCATTTCCTCCATTCCTTACTACTCCCACATCATATGACCATGGGATAAACAATTTCTAGGCTTACACAACCTCTGAGACTTAAAGACAAATATTCTGTGATTAAAACTTCTGAACATTTAGGTAGAAATAATTTCAGACCCACATAATAATTATATTTAAAGTTAAGGAATCAATAAGTGTTCTGGGCATTTCATTGAGCCTTTTTAGTATGTTTTAAAATTATTCCTTAACAAAGATTAAAGCAAAATTAGATAAAAACAAAATGTTTATTTTAAAGGTCTTCATCCCCCCACCCCCAAACTGAAGGCTTTTCCTTTTATGGCATGATGTTGGGGGCAGAGAATACCAGGGCCTATCCCAAGTGAAATTCCCCTGTAAAGGACTTTTTATGTTGTACCAAAGAACCATTTTCCTAAGTAGCAGCCCTTTTATGGTATTAGTTTCCAAAGAAAAGAATTCTAAACAGAGTGAACAAAAGCAAATTTCAATGAAAATTTACCAAACTGTAACTATGTGTAAAATTTTGGTTAGGTTCTGACCGATAACGTTAAGAAAAGACACGGCTAAAAATGTACTCTTGTAAAGTTTCTTTCTAAAGCTGGAAAAGCCAGTTTCAACAAGAGTAGGTATTATAGATTTTGTTGAGAAATGCTGGCTGCACTTTATGTCACATTTACTTAATTATATGCAGAATAAAATGAAATAAATTAAGGAACACAAAGCATTGAGACCATATTCAATTCCCTAAAATGTGTGAAAGAACACCATGTTAACAGAATGATTTCTGCAAGTTTAGAGTAAGTTCTCAACTATTCTGCGTCCTTATCTGTTCTATTAAAATGATAAAGATTTTTTTTAAATGACCAATTTAAACTGACTTTATAAAGGTTATTTTATTTTCTACAGATTGAGTATCCATTATCCAAAACTCTTGGGACCAGAAGAGTTCTGGGTTTCAGATTTTTTTGGATTTTGGAATATCTGCATTATACTCACCAGTTGAGCATCCCAAATCTGAAATCCAAAACGTGCCAATGAGCACTTGAGAGTCATGTTGGCACTCAAAAAGTTTCAAATTTTGGAGGATTTCAGAGGTTCAGATTAGGGATACTCTGTATTTTATATTCTAACCACCTGATACAAAATTAAGACTAAAAAGTTTTGTTTAAGAGGGGAAAAACAAAGTTATGTACAAAATTATAAAAACAAACCAGCAGAAAACAGTAGATGAAGTAAAATGAAGCAAGTACCTGCTTGTTCTTATACTTTTTTAGATAGCGGGGAGACACCAAACATTCAGGATTTATATCAGTCGTGATCTGCTCTGGTATTAACTGGGGATCTGGGTTTAAATGCTGCATCTTCAGAAAGGAAAGAATATTCTGAACTTCTAAGTTGTAAGAACTGTCCGCCATTGTCTTGCCTTTAGAGGCTAATCTGCAGGCTGCCATCCAGTGTGCATACTGTTTTTCCTGGAGAAAAGAAATACTGATGTGTGCAATGTATCACGAGGTGGGTCTTTCAAGTATAAAATATAAGGATGACTGGTCAACTCATTTAGAAATACAAGAAAACTGAAGTGTATTCTTAACTGGAAAACTTACATTGTCACAACGAAGCCAGATTTCATTCATGCCTTCTGCAACTGGAATCAGGAGTTTAATGTTAAATTTTTGGCCCGAAATGTTTACATCTGGGGTAACTTCACATCCTGTAACAAAAAATTTTTAATTATTAAAATGGCTAAATTTACTTTTAAGAAATCTCAAGTCAATACAAGCAGCCCTCATTTTGTGGCATCTTAACATGTTGGATTTTGCCATAGTATTTTATGAAGGCATCTGCTGCAGAAGGTAACATACACATCATACTTGGGAAGCTGGAATGAAAACAACTGTATTCAGGCCAGGTGTGGTGGCTCATGCCTGTAATCTCAGCACTTTGGGAGGCTGAGGCGGGCAGATCACCTGAGTCAGGAGTTTGAGACCAGCTGACCAACATGGTGAAACCATGTCTCTACCAAATACAAAAAATTAGCCAAGGGTGGTGGTGGACACCTGCAATCCCAGCTACTTGGGAGGCTGAGGCAGGAGAATCGCTTGAACCTGCGAGATGGAGGATGCAGTGAGCTGAGATCGTGCCGTTGCACTCCAGCCTGGGCAACAAAAGCGAAACTCTGTCTCTTCAGAATTTCACTTTGTAGGAGGCTTTACAGAAAGGAGTGCAGATTTACTGAACTAGGTGTTAGATAATGGCATAACAGTTGACATAAACAAGTAGTAACAGTATAATAAATATAGCAAAGTAGAGCTCTGCAGTCAGAGAGACTTGGGTTCCAGACCTTTCTTTGTCACTTATTAATAATAATTATGGGCCATTTAACTTCTCTAAGTCGACATTTCCTGACCTTGAACTCTACCTCACAGGGATGATTTAAGGATAAATAATACACATGTCAAAGCTTCCTAAAGCTTATTCCAATTGTCTGAGAATGACATGAACAAAGCACAATGTCATATGATCATGCAGTAGGCTCTACAAAGAAAATTCTAAACTGTTAGTAGGGCTTGCTTTTTCAATTCTTCTTGGCACAGAGTATAAGAAGATCATACACACTCCATATCCAGAAGAACAAATATTAAAATTGTCATTTTCCCCGTCTACATAAATATTTTAGTATTAAATAAAAAGGACACTTTAGATAAAGGAGAGGCCCTCTTTATTCTCCTCCCCAGAAGCAACTCCTACCATGAATTTGGTAGATTCCCCCTGCCCTTTGTTTTCTTTTTAAAATATTTACTACATATAAATTTCTTCTTTTATATCTCCTTTTATACAGGCTTTAGAATGATGAGAACATGTGTGGCGAACTGTTTAACGTGCAAAGTTGAAACAGTTGTTTGAAAGTACACAATCTTCTGCACAAATATCATTAATAATTCGAGAGGGTTTACAGTACAAAATTCCATCATAATTAGGCCTCTTTTAAAAAAACAAGAAAACTAAACAGGGAGAGACAAACTGGGTGCTAACTCAGGCACTAGTTGTAGGTTCAGAGGCCTACAGGGGCCACATCTCAAACACCCATTCCATGCCACCTCAGCTACCTACTTCCACGGCAACCACTGGACTTCCTCAGTTACCCAATTAGTGTACTTCTGAAAGATGAAATGCAAACAGCCAATTCTGATCACAATCTCTAATCCTAACTCTCATCAAACTCTTTGAGGAACCCTATGCTGCAACCCCTCCACTTTCTCCCCAACAGCAACAGAAGGAAGCAACAGCTCCCTCCTTCCCAACCAGCCTGGATCACATACACTGGACATCAACTCCAACTGCCGAGACTCACTGTCTTCACATTGTACATTCTTCTAGCAAAATCTGCACCCTAGGTAAATAAATCCCTCTAACTTTTCCTTGCCTATACTCAGGCTGCTTAGCACTGCAAGATGGGAAGGAGCAAGAAAAAAAGGTTTCACTAGAGATTCATGGATACCAACCTCAGCTGGACCCTTTATGCTTGCATCCTTCCGTGCTTATAGGCATTTTCAACAATGCCTATTTCAAATCTTCTCAGACATCCTACAATGTCACTTAGTCTCAAGGGACAACTCCACCTCTTATGTCTCCAAGAAAATGAAAACCACCAGAAGTTAAGTCCATCCATGTCCTGCCACCCTACAAGATAAACTTAGCTGTCCTTGCTTCCACACAGTGCAAGAGGCATCCCTCATCCTCCAGCTTTCCTATCCAAGTGGGCTGGGTTCATTACCATCCCAGCAACCCTGCTCCACCACTGAGATCCTCCCTCTCAGACACTAGATTTCCTTCTTTCTACTACCACATTTCCATCAGCATTAATTTCCTTGAGTCTCTCCCATCTTACACCACAACATACCCCCCTCTTCTGTTACCTCTTTCCCCCTTCCTTGTCATAGATGAGGTTCACTAAAAAGCTTTGCCTCTTTTTTTTTTTTTTTTTTTTTTTTTAAATAGAGACAGGGTTTCACCATGTTGCCCAGGCTGTTCTCAAACTCCTGGGCTCAAGCAATCCACCACCTGCCTTGGCCTCCCAAAATGTTGGGATTATAAGCATGAGCCACCGTGCCCAGCCATTTTTGTCTCTTATTTACTTCTCAATGACTGTACTTTGGCTCCATGCTCAATAAACCACTGAAGTCTACTTAACTTGTTCTTATCAAGGTCACGAACTACATGGCTAGATACTATGTTGGCCTAACTACCTTACTTTACTACAGTACTGGACACTGTTGACTACTCTGTCCTTTTGAAACAACTTTTTTTTTTTTTTTGAGACGGAGTCTTGCTCTGTCGCCCAGGCTGGAGTGCAGTGGTGCAATCTCGGCTCACTGCAAGCTCCGCCTCCCGGGTTCACACCATTCTCCTGCCTCAGCCTCTCCGAGTAGCTGGGACTACAGGCGCCCGCCACCACGCCCGGCTAATTTGTTGTATTTTTAGTAGAGACGGGGTTTCACCGTGGTCTCGATCTCCTGACCTCGTGATCCGCCCGCCTCGGCCTCCCAAAGTGCTGGGATTACAAGCGTGAGCCACCGCGCCCGGCCGAAACCACTGTTATCTTAGCTTTCATCATACTTCATTGCCATAGTCTTCCTATGCATTTTTTTTTGTTTCCTTTGCAAGGTCCCCTTCTTCTAACCTGCCCTATCTCTTAAACATGGGTGATCTGCAGGGTTCTATTCTTCGTCTTGTCTTCTCACATTACAGACAACCATTGCAATGGCTGCACTTACCATTACTGCTAACTGCTACCCTATTAGTATCTGTAGCATGTGCATCTCTCCCCTAATCCAATGTCTACAGGCTAGCTCCAAAGAGATATCCCACAGGCACCTCAAATTCAAAATATCCCCAAATTAAACTCATCTTTCCCCCCAAACCCAGCTTTTTCTACATTCTTATCTCAGTATCACACTATCCACCCAATTGCACAGGTCAGAAAAATGACCCCACTTCAACCTCCTCCCAAATAAATCACCCAGACTATTGACCAAACTTCCTCAGTATCTATTCAATCTGCCCCTTTTCTCATCCCATGTTGATTACCTTAATTTGGATTACTATCATCTCTCTAAAATGACTCCTCTGCACTATAACTGGTATAAATATGGATCTTGTCATTTTTGTGTTAATATTCTTTTTTTTTTTTTTTTTTTTTTTTTTTTTTTGAGACAGAGTCTCGCTCTGTCGCCCAGGCTGGAGTGCAGTGGCGCAATCTCGGCTCACTGCAAGCTCCGCCTCCCGGGTTCACGCCATTCTCCTGCCTCAGCCTCTCCGAGTAGCTGGGACTACAGGCGCCCGCCACCACGCCCAGCTAATTTTTTTGTATTTTTAGTAGAGACGGGGTTTCACCGTGGTCTCGATCTCCTGACCTCGTGATCCGCCCGCCTCGGCCTCCCAAAGTGCTGGGATTACAAGCGTGAGCCACCGCGCCCGGCTTGTGTTAATATTCTTGCAGTGACACGTCACTGCTGCCAGTTCAAAAAACAATCTCCTTACCATTTTTATCATCTAACGTCTGCCAGTTTCTTCTGTGACTATCTCTCATATTAGCAGGAATCAGATTCAATAGCTATTAAGGAAGTATTCATCCTTCCCCTTAAATTCTATTTTCCAGCAGCACAAAACCCTCCAGGCTTTTTTTTTTTTTTTTTGAGATGGGGTCTGGCTATGTTGCCCAGGTTGGTCTTGAACTCCTGGGCTCAAGTGATGCTCCCACCTCAGCCTCCTGAGTAGCTGGGATTACAGGCATGTGCCACTGTGCCCGGCTCTCCATCCCCGATGAAGTCTCTCCATCCTCACTGAAGATTAAGTTATAGAACACCCTTACCCCTTGCTCCTTTCCTTTCCTTTCCAAAGTACTATTTATTACCCCAATTGTAATTTTATCTCCCCAACATACTCTAATCCATCCTGAGGATTGAGACTGTAAGTGGTTCTTCCTTGTATCTCTAGTACCCAGCACAGTTTGTAGCACAGGAGTTCACTTAGTATTAGCTAAAATGAATTTTTAAGAACTTTGCATTTTAGATCTCTATGAAGCCTTGGCATCCAGTCTAACACTCTCATTTCTCAGAAGAAGATAGTATAGGCCCAGATGTGCTATCTTTCCAAAATCACAGATCTAAACCAGGTGTAGTGGTGTGCACCTGCAGTGTCAGCTACTCGGGAGGCTGAGGTGGAAGGATCACTTGAGCCCAAGAGTTGGAGATAAGCGTGTATAACATAGTCTCAAAAAATGAAACAACAAAAATCACAGGTCTTGTTTAGTAGAAAAGCAGCATCCAGGCCATTTGATTCTCGGTCAAGGTGTTATCAGTGTGGTGCCTGTGATGAGTGTGATGATCAGTGTGATGAGTCCTTTGAGAGTACTTGGGAGCAGTGGGATGAAAACTGAGAACAGCTTATAAACTTATTAATTCCATGCCAGGACTCGACCTCTTAGTTATACAGAAAGAAGGTTAAGATATAACAGGGACAGTGAGAACAGGGGCCAGAAGACAGATCTAGTCGCAAAGTCAACAGTGGATCATTTATGCTGGTCCTGGGCAGCTGAAGAGGGAAGCAGGAGAAGGCTGCAACAGATCCTGAGAGCAACAAAGAATGACAGAGACCCAAAAGTGAAATGTCTGTGACTGAGAGAGGAAGGTAGTGAGCCTAATTAAGAGTTTCAGGTAAATTACAGAATTCCAACATGTGGGAATAGCAATTGTCTACCCAGGACTGAGTTTTTCTATTTTTTAAAAATTTGTGTAACTTTAAAAGCAATAGTTTAAATGACTACTAGGCAGAGCTCATGTACTAGGGTACAGATTTCAACACTGTGTTGAAATACAGTAAATCTATCCTAATGTACGATATACAGTCACGCATTGCATAACAGCATTTCGGTAAACAACAAACTGCACATACGACAGCCACAGTGCCCTCATAAGACTATAATGGAACTGAAAAATACTGCCTAGTGACACTGTAGCTGTATCATAGCTCACATCTGTGTAAACTTATTCTGCTGCCAGTAATAGAAAGATGTAGCATGTACAATTACAAATAGTACATAATACCTGATAATGATAAATGACTACGTTACTGGTTTATGTATTTACTATACTGTTGTTTTCATCATTATTTTACAATGTACTTCTACTTAAATAAAAAAAGTTAACTGTAAAACAGCCTCAGACAGGTCTTCAGGGGGATTCCAGAAGAAGACACTGTTACCAGAGGAAATGACAGCCCCATGCTTGTTACTCCCCGTGAAGACCTTCCAGTGAGACACGACGCGGAGGTGAAGGACAGTGATGTTGATGATCCCAATCTCGTGGAGGCCTAGGCTAATGTGTGTGCCTGTGATTTAAGCTAACAAAAGGTTAAAAAAAAAAAAAATCTAAATACAAAAAAAGCATATAGAATAAGGATATAAAGAAAATATTTTTGTATAGCTGTACAATGTTTAAGCTAAGTGTCACTAGAAAAGGGTCAAGATGTTAAAAGTAGTTATAAGTTACAGTAAGCAAAGGTTTGAAGAAAGAAAATTATTGAATAAAGTTTATAGTAGTGTCCAGTAATGTCCTAGGCTTTCATATCCACTCACACCCAGAGCAGCTTCCAGTCCTGCAAGCTCCATTCATGGAAACTGCTCTATAGAAGTGTACCTCTTTTTTTCTTTTTTTTTTTTTGGAGACGGAGTTTCGCTCTTGTTGCCCAGGCTGGAGTGCAATGGCGTAATCTCGGCTCACCGCAACCTCCGCCTCCCGGGTTCAAGCAATTCTCCTGCCTCAGCCTCCTGAGTAGCTGGGATTACAGGCATGTGCCACCATGCCCAGCTAATTTTGTATTTTTAGTAGAGAAGGGGTTTCTCCATGTTGGTCAGGCTAGTCTTGAACTTACGACCTCAGGTGATCCACACGCCTCAGCCTCCCAAAGTGCTGGGATTATAGGCATGAGCCACTGCGCCCAGCCAACTTGTACCTTTTCTAGATTGATATGTTTAGATAACAAATACTATTGTGTTACAGTTGTCTACAGTATTCAGTACAGTAAAATGCTGTACAGGTTTGTAGCCTAGGAGCAATCAGCTATACCATATAGCCTAGGTGTGCAGTAAGCTTACATTGTCTTTTGATCTTCAGCATTAAGGACATTTAGAGTTTCCTTATTCTGCAGGGGCTGCCTCCTTGTCTGTTTTGGATTCTGCCTTATTTTAAGCCACGTTGTAGTCATCCCTGGGCTTTCTTCTTCGACATCCTGCTCTTCCTCACCCTCACTGATGACAGGCTGGTCATACTCAGGGTCCTCAGCCTCTCAATTTTCCTGGCTTGCCAGTGGGGTAGCTGACACTTTCAGGGTTTGGGCAAGTCCTTCCCCTTCCCCTTCCCCGACACCTCTTCCTCACACAGTTTTGTCTTTGCTCAGCCTGGCTTCTGAGGCCACTTCAGGATATTCCTCGGCGGCTTCTAGCGTCTGACACCTTACACATTATGGTTTGTGTAAGTACACACACTCCATAATGTTCACACAATGACAAAATCACCTGGTGACACATTTCTCAGAATGTATCCCTGTTAAATGACACATGACTGTACTAAGTACAATTTAGAAATACGAATCAGGAAAAGCACCTCTGTGTTTTAAGTGTTAAATGAGATTGTTTTGGAAGTCATTTTTGTGAAATCAGTCTGGAGCCCTTTTCCCTGGTGCTGTTGTCCACATCTGAACACTTCGAGTTAGAAAGGCAGATACTGCTTATCTACAAAAATATGTGTACATACAAAGGTACCCAAAGAAGAGATGGGCTGGGCCACTAGGAATAACTCAGAACTGGCTTGCCAAGGATGGTGCAACCTTTGCTATAATCAAGCAGGTGGGAAACCAGGAGGCTATGGCTGCAGGTGTTAGCTCCAGTGCCTAGAAATACCTCCCTCCTTTCATTTTCTGTGTCTCTAACCCCTTAGCTCTATTACGAATTTAAGTCTCCCATGAATGCACCTGACTGGAATCTAAGTCTCATTGGAAATGAGTCTAGAAAGTGTATTTTAGTTTTTTAGTCTTTGCTCTAAGGGAAGATACAGTAAGAGGACTGTGGAACAGACAGTGAGGGGCCAGCTGATTGACTGGATCATCCAAAAGGCATGCCAGGTGCCAAGGGTGTGTGCTCACAGGAGAGTGGTCCTCAGGGGATACAGCTTTCTGGAGAAGCGGTATCTACACTGAAAGTGAACCAGGTGATTTTATTGAAAAGTATTACCCCAAGTGAGAAGCTCATTAATGCTCTGCAAAGAAATCACAGTGAGCAGCAGAATGCCATCTACCTGCAGAAGAACCAGACTAATCTGGAGAGGAAATTCGCCTACCAGCTGAGCCAGGGCATCATCAGATGAAAAAGGTGAAGGAGCAGTATGAAGAACCAATAGAAGAAATCACTGAAATAGAAAATTAAGCTGTAGCTCATAGACCTCACTGAAGAAAAGGAAAAACAAAATCCAAAACAAAGCCAATAGCTGAGGCTTCATCCAGGCTTAGCCCAGGCTGTAGGAAGCAGGCCTGCCACAAATGCCCTGAGGGAAAGGAAATGAGCAACTCAAATACCAGCCCCTAGTTCTGAGATAGCTTTGGATTTGAAAAGACAGGACAAGAGAAAACCAATGAGACTCAAGGTGTCAGCTGGAAGCCTCCGAGGAATATCCTGAAGTGGCCTCAGAAGCCAGGCTGAGCAAAGACAAAACTGTGTGAGGAAGAGGTGTCGGGGAAGGGGAAGGGGAAGGACTTGCCCAAACCCTGAAAGTGTCAGCTACCCCACTGGCAAGCCAGGAAAATTGAGAGGCTGAGGACCCTGAGTGGGACCAGCCTGTCATCAGTGAGGGTGAGGAAGAGCAGGATGTCGAAGAAGAAAGCCCAGGGATGACTACAACGTGGCTTAAAATAAGGCAGAATCCAAAACAGACAAGGAGGCAGCCCCTGCAGAATAAGGAAACTCTATATGTCCTTAATGCTGAAGATCAAAAGACAACGTAAGCTTACTTGACAAGTTAGAAATGCAGAATCAGCTTGGTGCGGTGGCTCACGCCTGTAATCCCAGCACTTTGGGAGGCTAAGGTGGGCAGATCAATTGAGGCCAGGAGTTCAAGACCAGTCTGGCCAACATGACGAAACCTTGCAGCTGGGCGTGGTGGTACACACCTGTAATCCCAGCTAACGGGGAGGCTGAGGCACGAAAATCGCTTGAACCCGGGAGGCAGAAGTAGCAGTGAGCCAAGATTGCACCACTGCACTCCAGCCTGGGCGACAGAGCAAGACTCCTTCTCAAAAAATAAAAAAGAAAAGTTGAATCATACATTTCAGGTCAAGTCTGCACAAAAAGATTACAACAAAATATTTATGTGGAATTGAATACTTCAAAACTGTGTAAAGGACTATGTAAAAGAAGACAATCTAAACATTTTTCAAGTACCCAAAGGAGTAAAGAAATTGATTTTTAAAAAAACTTGTTTATCCCAGCAAGTGGCTCATTGACTATTAGGCCAATGGGGATGCCACCATCAACAACAGCTGTGCCAGGCTCTCCTTACCCCTGAGGTTCATCTGATGAGCTGGTGTGCCACTGGATTCTTCTTTGCTCTTATAACAAGAAATGGATGTGTCTTTGAAGGTGCACCAATATTGCTTGTAACCTTTCAGAGTCAGCTTTTTTGGCCTACATATCAAACAGAATTAACAACAACAAAATCACTTGGAAGTAACTTTATTAATGCTGTATTAGCAAAGTTTCACAATATTAAGTCTGGGGTCAAGTTTTACACGTGCTGAAATCGATCCCCCTTGGTCAGTGTCTTACAGTCAGTGCTACTGTTACTGGATGCGAGCCTCCCTTCTCAATCTACTCTAGAAGATCACACAAACAGCGTTCAGAAGAGAAAGGCAGTAGGACCTGTGTTCCAGTATTCTGCAGCTGTAGCCATCACATCTATCACTAACTAGCAGGTCACATGGGAAGGGTAGGAAAAGAAAGGTGAAGTAAATGTCAGTAATTGGAAGATTCCTAGATCCTGTAATTACCTGCAGGTTTATGGGTGTCTGCAGGATTGCCTTGGAGCCTCTATAAAGATGAAAATTTACCTGGCAGGACTGAAAGTGGGGGGAAGTGCTTCTTTCTCCGGGGTAAATTCCAATGGTGACATTAACTTGCCACTCCATTATCAAACACAGAAGGAAGACGACAGAGCAGTCATGAGGGTGTGTAAGGAAAGGTGCAGGTAGATGAGAAAGGTGGGTCAAGGGGGAAGGAGAAAGGGTAGGGTAGTGGATCTGAAATCATGCCCTTATCTCAGAAGTTCCATATTTTGAACTGCTGTATGTTCAGCTATGGTAAATGGTTTATTCTAGAGTAGTTTTATATCTTATATAGTAGAAAATAGTACTTTCCACATCACCTCCTTTCCTTTTTCTCCTCTCTGCCTTAATGCCGAGCTCTCTTGATTCTGTGGAATATAGCTGGATAGAGTTAAAAATCTTGATCAGATATACTATAACTTTATATAAAATGTTCCATGAACAAATGAACAGAGTTCAATAGAATCTTGCGCTCTGAAGGAGGAAATAATCGCTGGCAATGACACAGTTCATTATGTACTGCTTCCAACTGAGGCCCGGAGGGGCTGTGCCACTGTATTACTGTTTCAGCATCTGTATGATGCAATCTAGGTTTCACAATCTTTTTTTTTTTTTTTTTTTTTTAAAGAAAAATGTTTATCTGATAAAAGAATGAGCATTGTGATTTTAATTTCGTAAAAGTGGTTATTTTCTCTCGTGGTAATTTGGTGTTCACCTAACTGGTAAATCCTTTTACAGTAGATGCGTTTGTTAGTCAAACTTACAGTTAGTTTCAATAATGTGACCATGACTATAAAACTGACAGTCATTAATATTTGGAATCCCTCCTCTTTTTGTACTTACTTGAAAACTTTAATGTAGTCAGCAAGTTCAGGGATGGAAGTAATGTCACCCTAGGAGAGAGTTAAATCCTTTTTAAATTTTTTTAATATTTGAAATTCTTTCTAATGTTTAGTATCTGATATCAAGAACTAGCTTACTTAATAAACAGAATGACATAAAAATACAGATGATAAAGATTCAAACAACAAAATCACATTACATAGTCTTATGGACCATATTCTTCTTGGTACAAAGGCATTTTCAAATAGCATAAAAGGTTAACAAAATGTTCATCAAAATGGCAATTTATATAACCCGTAAGAATATGTTATCTTTAATACCACTGAAACTGTTTGTAGCTGCATATAAATCTGTACATTGTAAAAGGCCTGAAGTGTTTCTTCAGCAGTAACTAATCCCTATACTTAAAAACCAAACCCAGCGTTTCACAATTTTCCTGAGATCTGTTTTTTTCTTTTTGTAGTATTTCAAATGTGCACATCACTAAGTGGATTTTTACCATGACTTGAGATTATTTTCCTCTGCAGAAATGTCTTCCCACCGCTTGTAAAAGAATTTGCAGAGTATTAGAGTATTAGATCTATTCTTACTGTATTGAATGCACTAGAGACTAATACATTATTACTTTAAAAACAAACTTCCCAGCGGTGGCGGGAGCACTGCTTAAGGCCAGGAGTTTGAGATCAGACTAGGCAACACAGTGAGACCCCATCTCTTAAAAAAAATAAAAAATTAGCCAGGTGTGGTGGTGCATGCTTGTAGTCTCAGCTACTCAGGAGGCTGAGGCAGGAAATGGCTTGAGCCCTGGAGTTTGAGAATGCAGTGACCTATGACGTGTGCCACCACACTCCAGCCTGGGCAACAGAGCGAGACCCTGTCTCAAAATAAAACAACCACTTTGCTCAAAGTTCCTGAAAAATTAACATCTGATTTCTCTTTCTAAAGCATTAAATATCTCTTTCCACCACCCCCAAATACTTTGAACCTAAATCCACAAAATGGAATGCATCAATTCAAGCTAAATTAGGAGGTAAAAAGAAGATTCACCCTACCAAAATTGTTGATGTTTTACCCCCTTCCAGAGTAATCTCCAGGTCTGAAAGGGCAGCATCAACTTCATCAACTTCTTTGTCACTGTTGTTCAGATGATTCTCTGATGTCATGATTGACAGCTTATTGATATGATACTGAAACCAGAATTATTTTATTAAAATAATTGCTATAACTGTAAAACTCTAAAATGAAATCACTATCTGAATCTATAATTTAATGCTTTTCAGTACCTAATCTGAAAAGACAGAAGCATCTGGGAACTAGAACGATAGGAAATAAAGGGGATGGCACCTGAAATCAATATCCTAAACCTGCTAATAAATATTTATCCAAAAGAAGTAGGGTCTTTGGACACATACCAATGAATTCATCGTTTGGGGGCCCTAAGACTTAAGAGAGTTAACTGGTCCTCAACTGTACTTCACATTAACAGAGATTTTTGACTTTTTTTTTTTTCATTGTAATCTGCCCTGTGTCTATAACAGGGCCTGTTATCAAGAAATATTGAATGGACATACAGAATATGCATAAGGTCTTTTGTAGAAACTGATGAACACTGAATGCTGTACATTGCTCCTATTACCCAGGAGAAAGTCATCATTATTATGTCGAAAGATAAAGCTCCACTTTTTCCCCATCCTTGATTCATGCTCTGTATTCTCATATGTAAGAATGTTTGTGAGTATGCACATGGACACCCACATTTATGTGGGTGGGGAGGGGGCAGAGAGAGAGTAGTGAGTAGTGATGACTACTCATATGTAGACAGGAAAATTTTGGGATATAGAATAGTTATTGATTTTAAATATACTTAAGTGACTTAGAACAAATACTATGTTAAGCCTTAGGTTTTCTACAAAGGTCAGCAGAACCTTTAAATCTTAATCAGTTACCTTTCAAAGCAACAAGTGGCACTCCAAATGTCTAAAGTATTCATTTAATACATTCATTTCATGGGAACATTTAGTGAACTAATCTGAGGCCACTTATCAATGTTCTTCTGTGTTTTAAGGTTTAGTGATTGGTAATGAATAGTCTCTGACTACTTCAATTGTGCTGAAATGAGATCTTACAATGGTAGAAATGTCAATGTTCACAAATTATGGGAAATGAGGTAGAGGCTGAGGCCCTCAGGTACCAAATGTCAGAGTATATTAAGAGTCAGGTGAAGAATTGGTCAAAAATACAGATCCTTAGGTTTACTCCAGAGATCCTGATTCAGGAAGTCTGGGGTCCAGCCTGGAATCTGCATTTTTACTCACTGCTCTGGGTAATTCTGATGCAAAATGTCTTTATGAGTCATACTGGAGAAGTCTTGGCTGTGAATGGGACTTAAAAAATCCAGCTTTGCTTTCAAAAGTGCAAGGGATATCTTAAATTTCTTAATACATACTCTGACTTAAATGCTTTAAAAACAATGTTACTAATTCATCTACTTTACTTTTTATCCCCACCTTCTTGTTTTGTATTATTTTGCTTCTTTTTACTATTGTAAATTTACTTTACACAAGGATCCAGATGTCCCAAGGAGAGGGTACTTCAGAGTATGGGCTCTCTCTGAAAGAAAAAATTCTAGGCATCTCCTTCTCACCACACTTTCACAGTTTCCTTATTCTGGTACTAGATGACTTCCTACAACCTTAGGGTCAGTCTCTGAGAAAGCCTCCAACAACTCAAATCTGTATGCCAAAATACTCTCATTAAATCTAGATTCTAAGATGGTCTTGGAGGGCTATGGTTTGAGACCATTCCATTTCCATGAACTAAAACCTGCGGTCTCTGAGGTGTTCCTTCTGTACTGATATGGAATGCCCACGATACACTCGGGGAGGTGGGCTGCAGAATGATGCCATTCCTGTGAGAACACAACTGTGTGTACTCTCATTTTACAAACACGTTTTGAGCACCTACTATGTGCCAGGCATATAATAGGCATCTGCTGGTTTTAAAAACAATAACCATAAACATGTACTATTTTTTAATACAAAAATAAAGCAACAGTATAAAATCTGTGGTCTTTCACATATATTTTACAGGTATTATTATTCTATCATTGGGAAAACCTCCACTAGAAAATCATAAGCCTGTATCAAACTGAGAAGGATGCAGGAAGAAAGCCATAACCTCGTGAGGGGACTCCCAACAAACTGCTCCAGAATTTAATTCAAGAAATTCACCAGAGTCAGAATTATCTGGAAACACAATACAGGATCCTAACTGGCTCATGAAGCAAGTCCCTAGAAAATAACTGATTAATCCATCTGTCACCTGGGATTTTCCTTGTCTATGCTTCTTTGCCACTCCTTTCATTATGTAAACTAAGGTGAAAATTAGCTGTTCTTGCTTTAATTTTTTTTTTTTTTTTTTTGCTAACCTCACTCCCCATTCTTGCTTTCTAATGGCAACTTTTTGGGTCACAAATGAAAACTTTTCTGGATGCATAAAAGAGGGCATTTGGAAGACCGAGAACATTTTTGTTTGTGTTCTAAGGAAAAACAAAATCCTTTCTACAGTGAAAAGTTCTTCAACTGAATGTCAACTCTGCTTCCTGTACTTCTGTTATTTATAGAACACCAACTTCATCAGGACTTTAGGCTGAACCTAGAATCCCGTCATAACTGGGAATACTTGCCAAAGCATTACTCGGGTATCTGAAATTTAAGAAAGATGAATTAATTTGGTCATCAGACCTCAGTAAGAATGTGGATGTGTGGATGCCACCTTAAAGTTATTCATGAAGTGGATAATTAATTTTTAAATAAGCTCCCCTATAATTCTGAAGGAGGTGGTATGTAAGAACCACATATGAAAAAACTGGTTTAATCTAAGGACAATGTTAGCTATCTACTTAAGGATTATCATTGTAGAAAAAGGTTTGGTTCCACTAGTCTCTCTCAATCTTATCACCTAAAAGCACCGCTTTGCTACAGCCCATTTTATAGTGTGTTGTATCATCCCTGGCTATTTATGAAATGCAGGTAAACTTCAGATTAGATTTCAGAAATCTGATTTTTAATAAATATTTTCTTTCCAAGGAAAAACTGAGGAGCTTTGAGCAGATATATATTTGGGGGTAAGAGGGTAATTTTTTTCCTACAAAACAGAGAAAAGTACTTAAGTATACCACTGAACTCTTGGAAAAGATAAAAAATCAAACTAAAATGTATTTATTTTGCTTTCCTGTCTACTCACTTTCTTCATGGCAAAAATTCTGTCTTGTGAAATGTTACTGGAATTACTACTCCACTTTACTGTTTAAAAATACCTCCCTACCCTTTACCCAAATAAGTCCCATTTACTAGACCTTTCAACTACCTGCAGGGCTGCAAACATCATCATTTCTTCTTCTGTGCATTCAATTTCTTCCAGGAGAATGGCCCATTTGGCCTGCTCATAAAGCTGATTGATTCTGATTGCATCATACTGCAGCAAGAGAAATAGTTCTTTTGTAATATATAACCTTTACCATTGAAAAATTTCAAACTCTGAATATTCAATTGACAAGAGAAATTTAATACTTTTTTCCTGGGATTTTAATTTACAAGCAAGAATTTTTATTTACAATAAAATATTATTAGAAGGATACCTATGGGGTCACAGATGCCTATATATGCCCACATCTAATTTTCCATTAAAAATGACATTAAAATATGACAGAATAATTGATTGTACAGTATTAAAAGTAGATTCTGTATGTTATTTTTCAGGGAAATAACCACTAGACATTACAGCTTTAACATAAGAAATCTAATAAAGTAAGGCAGAACTACCGATTATTTTTCAGTGTTGTTACTGCAACTTGCCATACTAACATGTAATCAGAAAGCAAATTATTTTGGGGAACATTTTGTTCACTGTGGAGAAGCATACCCAGATAAGTGGCAAGTCCTTGGAAACGGCAGTTATTTTAAGTATGCAAAATACAGGGCAAATATACTTGTGGAAAATGTTTACTTATATGTTATTCAATTATCCATTTAACTATATAAATAAAAGTCAATAGTAATGCCTTAAGAAAACTGCAGATTGAGTATCCCTTATCCAGAATGCTTGAGACCTTCTGTTTTGAATTCAGAATTTTTATAGATGTGGGACTATTCCATTATACCAGTTGAATGTCTCTAACATAAAAATCCAAAATAAGCACATCCTTTCAGCATCATGTCAGCCCTCAAAAGTTTTAGCTTTTGGAGCATTCTACATTTTCAAATTAGGAATGCTCAACATGTATTTCAGAATGTTGACAAAATGTATCTCCATTCTCCTCACAAATGTAACTATTTCCAAAGTAGCTTTGGCTTTACTAAAAGTAGATATGATGTGGCCTGAAAATGAATTAAAATTATTTTCTATAATTTTATTATAGAGATTTTACTGTTGTATAAAGAATTACTTAAGCATATAATAAAAGAATGTAAACATAACATTAAAATCTAGACCATACTCTAAACATGAAAAGGATGAGAGGGTAGCCAAGAGAGGTTTTTTCCCCCAGGCTGAAAGAGAAGTAAAAGATTCAAACCTCTGTGCCAAGTGTTTTCTACGGGGGAAAAAAGCTCCAGATATTTATGGCAAAGTTAAATCTTACCAGAAAAGTGAAGTACTATGGTAGCAGAGATAATACCAATCATAGTAAAGACAAATAACAGTGTTTGTCTGTTACAGAGGAAAAAAATGTAGACCTAAGAAAAATTTGGCTGGGCATGGTGTCTCAGGCCGGTAATCCCAGCACTTTGGGAGGCTGAGGCAGGAGGATGGCTTCAGCCCAGGAGTTTTAAGACCAGCTTGGGTGAAAAAGTGAGACTGTCTCTACAGAAAATAAGAAAGCCAGGTGTGGCTGGGTGAGCCTGTAGTCTCAGCTACTTGGGAGGCTGACGTGGGAGAATGGCTTGAGTCCAGGACTTTGAGGTTGCAGTGAGCCATGATCACACCACTGCATTCCAGCCTGGGGGATAGAGTGAGACCTTGTCTCAAGAAAAAAACGTTTTTCTGAAGCAACATCTTTTGGCACGTAATTAGTAATCTAAAAGTAATTGAAAAGGTAACCTTTCTGAAACTTTTATTTAAATATAGTTGAAGAGAGGTCTTAAATTTTAAAAATGAACTTTGCCAATTCTTTTTTTTGTTTGTTTGAGATGGAGTCTTGCCCTGTTGCCCAGGCTGGAGTGCAGTGGTGCGATCTCGGCTCACTGCAAGCTCCGCCTTCCAGGTTCAAGTGATTCTCCTGCCTCAGCCTCCCAAGTAGCTGGCATTACCAGTGTGCGCCACCATGCCTGGCTAATTTTTGTATTTTTAGTAGAGATGGGGTTTCACCATGTTGGTCAGGCTGGTCTTGAATTCCTGACCATGTGATCCACCCACCTTAGGTTCTCAAAGTGCTGAGATTACAGGCGTGAGCCACTGCACCTGGCCTAAACTTTGACAATTCTATAGTACCAAACCAGTACCTTTAAAATACAAATCATGACACTATAAGAGCTTAGAGATAAAAAAGATAAAACCAAATCAACCAAAAGTTTCATTATCTTAATAACAACAATAAAAAGGTTTAGTTATGCTTCCAACCTACTAAAATAGACTTATTTAAAATACAAATACCTTTGCCTAAAAGTTTGGGTTTTTAATAATTATTCAAGATTTCCTATATACAAATAATTCCTTATTCCACCGACTTCCAAAAACAAACATCCATGTGAACAAAACAAATAAATAGGAAAAAAAAAAAAAAGATCCCTTTAAACCCTTGGTACCTTTGGATTCAAATCAAAAAAGCTGTAATACTTGAATCGGAGCAGCAAGGCCTCATTTTCCTTCACATCTTGTTCCATGAGAGATCTTGAGGAATCAAGCCATCTGGACAAATTAAGAACAGTGGAACAAAACAACACAGAATTAAGACAATATTTCTACCTCTAGTTGGATAAAGAAATTCAATTTTATCTATATCTTAAAACTTACCCTTGGTTGATTTTTGCTTTATCAAGAAGAGCTTGAGGCTTGAACATTTTTGCCAAGATTTCTGGTGATGTGATTGGTTGACTGACAGCAAGTATACCAGGATTGCCTTCTGACAAAGCACTGTCACCAAACCAAGCAGAAGTTGGTGACAAGGGGCTTCCATCATGAGCATCATAAGTGGGGGTCATTGTTTTACTATACAGTCCTGGGCTTGAATATATACTTCCTAATAAGTAACATGAAGAACAGGTAGTAAGTATGCAGTACAGAATCTTTTCAATAATAACATACACTATGATATAAAGCACATTGCGAAACAAAAGTTTTATTCTGAAAGGAAAGCTTAGTATATTATTTTACCTGTTATAAGAACATGTGTAATTAATTCTCCTTGTATAACATTAAAACATGTAATAACAAAGCCTTAAGAATACAATTAAGTTGGCAGAAATTCTGGGGAAAAAAAAATCAGTTCAAGAGAATTAGAAAATAAGGATATAGCTGAAGCAGACAGACCAACAGTTTTTGTCTTTAAATTGTGGCAAGGCTCACCTTTCAGAGGGCCAATGTAAAGAACATCAGTGCCTATAGGAAAGGAAAGAAAGGAATTCAGAAGGTAAAGGAAAGGCAACAACAGAGGACAGAAACAAAAGAATGAAAAGAAAATGAGAAAAAGAAAAAACAGATTTTCCCTAATTGTGAATCATAAACTGAAGTACACATTTCAAGTGGATATCAGAGTAAACAACCTTAGAAGCTGCAACCTAAGTAAAACAGGGTTTTCTTTGTTCAATTTAAAAGAATGAAGTCCTGCTCTAGTCAAGTATATAGTGACAAATATGTCTACTTTTACCACCATTTGAAATCCACATAATTTGAAGGTAACACAATAGAACTGAATTAATTCATATAGATTAAGAATAATTTTATAGTAATGTCTTCTCAGTGAATAAACAGGTTTCAACAAATTTACAAATATGTTTTTAATTTTTAAGTTCTGGGGTACAACAAATAAAGTATTAATGCAAAAGGGTAGATAAAAGTTTGCCCTAGAAAGAGTCTAAACAGAGATATATTTAATAGTCAAATCCCAAAAGGAAGGGCTATTGCCTTATTTATCTTCTGATTTCTTGGTATTAGGGCTAGACATCTAGTAGAGGCTACATAAATAACAATTTGTTACGTTAGTCAACAGATGGTATGTGCTCCTTTATTTAAACTTCAAAAATTAAGGAGATGAATTTAAGGCATTTAAAAATGTTCAGAATGACATTAAGTACAAGCAGCCCCCCCAAGTCCTAGCTCTGTTAAATTATATTTTGTCCTGAAGTCATAATTTTTCAAAAGAAAATGTGTAATGGGTATAACACTGTTAATGTAAAGAAAATGGCTTTTCCATTCCCTAAATTTAGGGTTAAGCTTAGGAATCCATCTACTTTCCTGCTATTTTTAACTCTTCTCCCCATACAATGATAGAAACACTGCCTGTGAAAAAGTGACGCTAACGCTAGAGATTTTACGTAGCTGTCATGACCTAGTCTAGGAAGCAAAGGCAACGTTAAAAAAAAAAGTTTTTACTGAAAATATGCAATCTCTTGCTGGACACAGGATATTTGATTTGATGTTCCTGACATGTGTTCTTCCAATGTTAGTACTAAAAAAACTTGTAAAATCTAGGCCAGGTGTGGTGGCTCACGCCTGTAATCTCAGCACTTTGGGAGGCTGAGGCAAGTGAATCACTTGAGGCCGGGAATTCGAGACCAGCTTGGCCAACATGGTGAAACCCTGTCTCTACTAAAAATACAAAAATTAGCCGGGAGTGGTGGCGCTCGCTATTAGGTAGGTGAAGGCTGCAGTGAGCCAAGATTGTGCCAATGCACTCCAGTCTAGCAACAAAGCAAGACTCTACCTCAAACAAACAAACAAACAAACAAAACCCTCTAAAATCCGAACACTGTTAATCCTAAAACACAAAGCAAAGTTGTGAACTCTTTATCAGCATTTAAAGAACACTGGGATCGTTAGTCCTGGGGCTTTAAAAGCTAGATCCTTAAACTAGACAGGTATTTTTCAAACTTAAAATTGTGTGACACCTCTTGAAAGGACTAATTGGGCACCCCACACTTATTAAATGGGCTGAACACATTACTACAACTCAGTTGGGCAAAGGGTATTTCTGCTACAGAGTGTGCATGTAGATAAAGTGTGAAAAAACATTAACTTCTAGGCAAAGTCTTGTTTCTTTCAAAGATCTATTAAATGAATCTGTTTATGAAGAATGTCAGAATACTGAAAATGTGCACCTAGTGTGATTATAATTCCTATCCAAAACTGAGTCAAGTTAGAATGGACAATTTGCTTTATAAAGTTTCTAATATAGAAAAGATACTCCCCCTAAGTCACTGCTATGGTTTGGATCAGTGTCCCTGCCCAAATCGCATGTCTAATTGTAATCCCCAATGTTGGAGGAGGGGCCTGGTGGGAGGTGACTGAATCACAGGGGTGGAGTTCTCATAATGGTTTTGCACCATCCTCCCTTGGTACTGTATAGTGAGTGACTTCTCACGAGATCTGGTTGTTTAAAAGTGTGTGGCACCTCCCCGCTCCCACCCCTACCTCCTGCTCCAGCCACGTGAAGTGCTGGCTCCTCCTCCGCCTTCTGCTGTAAGTTTCCTGAGACCTCCCCAGGAGCTGATGCCACCATGCTTCCTGGACAGCCTGCAGAACTACGAGCCAATTAAACCTCTTTTCTCCTAAGTTACCAAGTCTCAGGCATTTCCTTATAGCAATTCGAGAACGAACAAATACAATCACACATTTAATAGAATCAGCCACCCACCCAAGTCTCCCTTTCAACTTCCTATAGTTTGTATCTTCTTCAATTCATACTTAATCACTTCATTGTTCTTATTTGTTCTGTAGGCACTATGTGATAATAACTCACTGAGTGTTCACAACAACTCTATTATTCTCACTTCAGAGGAGGAAACTGAGGCAAAGCAAGGTTAAATAACTTGTCCAAGGTCAAGAGCAAGTAAGCTGCAGCCAAGCTATAAATCAGCCAGTCTCGGCAGGCACGGTGGCTCAAGCCTGTAATCCCAGTACTTTGGGAGGACGAGGTGGGCGGACTGCCTGAGGTCAGAAGTTCGAGACCAGCCTGGCCAACGTGGTGAAATCCCGCCTCTGCTAAAAATACAAAAAATTAGCTGGGCGTGGTGGCAGCATGCCTGTAATCCCAGCTACTTGGGAGGCTTAGGCAGGAGAATCGCTTCAACCTGGGAGGCGGAGGTTGCAGTGAGAGATTGCACCATTGCACTCCAGCCTGTGTGACAAGAGCAAAACTCCGTCTCTAAAAAACCAAACAAAAAAACCCCAGCCAGTCTGGCTGTAGGGCTACACACTGCCTCCATGTACTATAACTTATGTAAGCCATTGCCAATTGGTGTGTACCTATTTTTTAAAATTCTGTTACTGTAAGGTGGCTCATGCCTGTAATCCCAGCACTTTGGGAGGCCAAGGCGGGCAGCTCCCCTGAGGTCAGGAGTTCAAGACCAGCCTGGCCAACATGGTGAAACTCTGTCTCTACTAAAAATATAAAAAATAAGCTGGGTGTGGTGGTGCATGCCTATAGTCCCAGCTACTTGGGAGGCTGAGGCAGGAGAATCGCTTGAACCCAGGAGGTGGAGGCTGCAGTGAGCAGAGATTGTGCTACTGCACTTCAGCCTGGGTGACAGAATGAGACTGTTTCGAAAAATAAAAATAAAAAAAATAAAATTCTGGCCAGGTGCGGTGGCTCACGCCTGTAATACCTGCACTTTGGGAGGCCAACGTGGGTGGATCACCTGAGGTTAGGAGTTCGAGACCAGCCTAGCCAACATGGTGAAACCCCGTCTCTACTAAAAATACAAAAATTAGCCAGGCATGGTGGCATGCCCCTATAGTTCCAGCTACTCAGGAGGCTGAGGGAGGAGAATCGCTTGAACCCGGGAAGCGGAGGTTGCAGTGAGCCAAGATCACGCCACTACACTCCAGCCTGGGTAACAGGGCGAGACTTAGTCTCAAAAAAAAAAAAAAAAAAAAAAATCTGTTACTAATGTCATTATTGTAAACCAATGCTTCAATAAACATTTTTGTAGTTATTTCCCAATCTAGCAGCACTGCTGGGTCAGAGGGTATGGGTATTTTAAATTCCTTAGTAGTGGTTCAGAGACAATCCCAACTAAGTTGTTTTCTTGAATGTCTAGTTTAAAATACATCTGAGGCAGAAAACTAGTAAAGAGTAAGATAAAGTAGCAGATTTAGCAACAAAATATGAGCTTACTAAACAACATGGAAAGATAACTTAAAAACTCTGAGGAGGAGAAATAAAGAGTTCAAAAAGCACTACAGTCTGAGTCCACCTACTGTAGATATTTAAAACCCGATATAATCAAACAACTCCTAAATATTGCTATATTTTAACCCCGTAAAATTTACCTATTATAAATTATATATTTTTAAAAAAGAGTACTAAAGTAATACATTTTACAAAATTTTCACCAAAATACCTATCTTATAACCATATTTTATTAAAAGGATTCTTATGGTATTATTTTTATATTTTTGGAGAAAATTTTCCCAAGCAAGAGTAAACCTAGAACTATAAAGTAAATGGCTAACAGACATAAGACCACATAAAAATGTAAAACAATATGGGTTAAAAAAAAAAAAAAAGGCCACAAACAAAATACCCGTATATAAAGGGAAGTAACACATTAAAATTTTATTATCACTAGAAGCAAAAAACATAAATAAAAAATCTATCATTTGAAAATTAATAGAATAGAAATGGCTAATAAACATATAAATTATTCAACTACCCTAGTATTTATCAGGGAAACGCAAAATAACTGAGATACTACTTGTCAAACTGGCAAAAATACAGATTTACAACATTCAATATTGAGCAGAATATGGGAAATGGGGCATTTTCATGTACTAGATTTACAACATTCAATATTGAGCAGAATATGGGAAATGGGGCATTTTCATGTACTGCTGATGGAAGTATATAAATCACAGAAACATTCTGGGGAGAGACAGAGAGAGAGACAGAGTGTGTGTGATATAGTGTATAAATATATATGTATCTACACATACATGTATTTTTTTAGAGATAGGGTCTCGCTCTGTTGCCCAGGCTGGACTGCAGCAGTGTGAGCACCCAGGTTGAACTCCTGGGCTCAGGAGATCCTCCTGTCTCAGCTTCCCAAGTAGCTAGGACTACAGGTGCACACCACAACGTCCAGCTCTGGGATATATGTGACAGAAAAATTAGATACCACCTACGTAGAAAAACAGGTAAATATAGTTTTTCTATACGTAAAACTCTGAAGTCATTTATAAGAACTCGGGAGACTTCCGGCCGGGCGCGGTGGCTCACGCCTGTAATCCCAGCACTTTGGGAGGCCGAGGCGGGCGGATCACGAGGTCAGGAGATCGAGACCATCCTGGCTAACATGGTGAAACTCTGTCTCTACTAAAAATACAAAAAATTAGCCGGGTGTGGTGGCGGGCACCTGTAGTCCCAGCTACTAGGGAGGCTGAGGCAGGACAATGGCGTGAATCCAGGAGGCAAAAACAAACAAACAAAAAAACAAAACAAAACAAAACAAAAAACAAAACTAGGGAGACTTCTCTGCTTCGACACAAATCACCAAAACATTGATCACCAAAAATCAAATTGCAGAGCACAAAATATATATTAGGATCTCATTTATGTTATTAAAATAAGACTAGATAAGCAAATTTTATACCCACATGTGCATATAAACACACAGAAAGGGTACTGTCAAGTTGGACTCCAAACTTACAACCTCGTTACATGCAGTAATCAAGAAATGGCTCCCTCTTGAGAAGGAGTAGCCAGGGAATAAGTTTAAAAGGAACTCACGTTTAATACATTTTTTATATTACTTGAGTTTATGATAGACTGTATTAATGTATAAATTTTGTAATTAAAAATATGAGGTCCATCAGCATGTATCATCAAGTGAGAAAACACAATGTGTGTATAATACAGTCCCACTTTTGTTAGGAAAAAAATGAATATGTAATTCTGTAATATCTGAATATTTACTACAAGCATGTGATACTTTTGTACTTAAAGAATAGTTTTAAAAAATGTTTTGAGGCTAGGTGCAGTGGCTCACACCTGTAATCCCAGCACTTTTTTTTTTGAGATAGAGTCTCACTCTGTTGCCCAGGCTGGAGTGCAATGGTGCGATCTTGGCTCACTGCAACCTCCGCCTCCCAGGTTCAAGTGATTCTCCTGCCTCAGCCTCCCAAGTAGCTATCCCAGCACTTTTGAGAGACCAAGGCAGGAGGATTGCTTGAGACCAGCCTGGGCAACATGGCAAAACCTCATCTCTACAAAAAATACAAAAATTAGCTGGCCATGCTGGTATCTATGCCTGTAGTCCTAGCTACTTGGGAGGCGGAGGGAGGAGGATCACTTGAGCCCAGAAGTCTGAGACCAGCCTGGGTAACACAGCAAGACCCCGTCCCTTAAAAAAAAAAAAGAAAGAAAAAATTTAGCAAACATTCTTATTAGAATTCATAAAATAAACATTATGGCCAGGCATGGTAGCTCACGCCCATAATCTAGCACTTTGGGAGGCTGAGGTGAAAGGATTACTCGAGGCCAGAAGTTGATGACCAGCCTGGGCAACACAGGGAGACCCTGTCTCTTAAAAAAAAAAAAAACAGAATTGGTTACTTAATGGTTAGAAGCATGAGCATTGGAGCCTGGATGTGAATTCTAGTTCTACTCCTTATTAGCTTTGTGACCTTGGGAAAATTACTTAACCCTTGTGGAATTATTTCCTCAGAAGTAAAATGAAGACATCACCAAAACTGCTGGTATTCTGTGGCGATCAAGTGAAAGATTATGTATTCAATAATACTTATAACTTATTTACTATGTAATTGTTGACCATGGAGGAGGAAAAACCTGACATTATATACGTTTATTTCTATGTGGCTAAATTTTCTCCTAGAATATAAATTCATATGTTTATTCTGTTTATATCAGCAATATACACTACTCTCCAACCATTAAAAATCAGAGACAACCAAGAGGAAGAAAACAAACCATAAGGCTTATTTGTGATTTTGGTTTGCAACCCACTTTCCTACCAAACAAAAGTATTTTTAAAATATGGATTAGTATTCATATTAGATGTGACTTATAAAAGGAAAAGTATTAGTGGGTTGCTCAATCTAAATTACTATGTTTTAATCAAGGCAGCCCAGCTTAAGAATTTAGTGAAAAGACTGATGCTAACTCAATCATGATTATTCATTAGCTTAAGTTATATACTAACCAGCTTTCCTACATTTTGTTATTATCACCAAGCTGAAGGGAAGAGAAGCAAAAATTAGTAAGTTCTGGAACTATTACAAAATTATCCAATGCTTCCAATTCTACCAGTAGCTTCTTGTCTTTTTGTTTTGTAAGATCTAAGCTGATAATTTTATTTTTCATACTCACAGAGTTTGCTTCTAGCCATTTCTGTATGATGTAAAAATTTTAAGATTTCCTGCTTCCCGGACCAGCATACTCTCAAGAATTTCTATGCATACTGGTCTTCACCCATGGTTTCCGGGCAACAAAACCTCCTCAGCTTCCCAAATTCTAACTCTCTAAGAGTTATCACTTCTAATATTGATATGGGATGATTCTGATTGCCACTACTCATGTAGAGTACAGTATAAGGATTTGTTAGAGAATTTAAATTTTAACTTTTTTTTTCTTTAAGGTAAACAAGGCTATAAAAATTAAGTAAAAGCTAGGTTGTGCCATCTCTGGCCACTGACATATTTGCTAAAATTATGGGTCTGTGTGTATTTGTGAGGGATAGAAGGGGGAAGGAGACGGGTGTGTGCACAGTGCAATGGTGAAAGCTCTAGCTTGGAAGTGGGATGAGCCTGGGCTTACAGCTCAGCTCTACCAGTTACCAGGGATTAGCTCCCAGGCAAGTGATTTAGCTACTCTTGAGTTTCTCTTCTCATGCTACCAATTTTTCAGAATTGTTCAATTAATTAATATATTTAACTGTGTGGATTAAATATATTACAAGAAGTTGCTCAATAAATGTGGTTGTCAGTAATAGCAATGTTTTAATAAAAACATTGGTTTTCTTTCTGAAAAGGATCTCTTACAAATAAAGAGGCCACAAATGTCCCTTAGGATATTCAAAGCTGTCCGAAGGTCAAGCCTCTGAAAAGAAAGAACTGAGGAATGGTACACGGACCAGAAATAAAAGCAGCTGCAGTCTGGGTGAAAAGGGAACTGGGTGAAAAAGAACAAGGGAGCCCAAGATTGGGGAGGGTAAGAATTGGTAAGGATGCTCTTCTTGGGCACAAGCTAGCCAAAAATTGGGCAGCACAGGAACAGCCCAGTGATGCACTGACAAAGGTGCAAGTTAGTACAGTCATGCATCTACTAACAATGGGGATAAGTTCTGAGAAATGCGTCGTTAGGGGATTTCACTGTTGTATGAACATCATAGAGTGTACTCATACAGGCCTAGATGGTATAGCCTACTACACACCTAGGCTATATGGATGGTATAGTCTATTGCTCCCAGGCTACAAACCTGTACAGCATGTTACTGTACTGAATGCTGCAGGCAATTGTAACACAATGGTAAGTATCTGTATCTGTGTATCTAAACATCTCTAAACATAGAAAAGGTAGAGTGAAAATACAGGGCCAGGTGCGGTGGCTCACGCCTGCAATCCCAACACTTTGGGAGGCCAAGGCGGGTGGATCACTTGAGGCCAGGAGTTCAAGACCAGTCTGGCCAACATGGTGAAACTCCATTTCTACTAAAAATACAAAAATCAGCCGAGTGTGGTGGCGTGCGCCTATAGTCTCAGCTACTGAGGAGGCCGAGGCAGGAGAATTGCCTGTTATCTTGGCTGCAGACAGCTGAGATTGCGCCACTGCACTCCAGTCTGGGTGACAGAGTGAGACTGTGTCTCAAAAAAAAAAAAAAAAAAAAAAAAAAAAAAAAAAAAGGCTGGGCAGAGTGGCTCACGCCTGTAATCCCAGCACTTTGGGAGGCCAAGGTGGGTGGATCGATCATGAGGTCAGGAGTTTGAGACCAGCCTGACCAACATGGTGAAACCCCATCTCTACTAAAAATACAAAAAATTAGCTGGGTGTGGTGGTGCACGCCTGTAATCTCAGCTACTCAGGAGGCTGAGGCAGGAGAATCGCTTGAACCCAGGAGGTGGAGGTTGCAGTGAGCCGAGATCACCGCCACTGCACTCTGGCCTGGGCAACAGAGCGAGACTCCGTCTGAAAAAAAAAAAAGAAAAGACAGTATTTTAATCTTATGGGACTACCGTCATACATGTGAGATAGCCCCTTCATGCAGTGAGCTCACATTAGCAAGGAAGAAAACACAGTCTAAAATACCTAACAGAAAAGTCTGCTGACTTATGACAGAAGGATGCCTAATTCAGATTTGAAAAGTAATGAAAGGGTATCCAAGAAAGCTCCTCAAAGGAGCAAAACCTTTAAGGTAAAAAGGTAGGAAGGCCAGGAAACCAGAATATGCAGAGAGAAGTCTGTTGTGTTTTGTTTTTTTTTTTTTTGAGACAGAGTTGTCACCCAGGTTGGCTCACTGCAACCTCTGCCTTCTGGGTTCAAGCAATTCTCCTGCCTCAGCCTCCCAAGTAGCTGAGATTACAGGTGCCCGTCACCACGCCCAGCTAATTTTTGTATTTTTAGTCAAGATGGGGTTTCACCACGTTGGCCAGGCTGGTCTCAAATACCTGACCTCAGGTGATCTGCCTGCCTTGGCCTCCCAAAGTGCTGGGATTACAGGCGTGAGCCATAGTGCCTGGCCTGGTGCTGTTTTTTTTTGTTTGTTTTTGTTTTTTTTTGAGATGGAGTTTTGCTCTTCTTGTCCAAGTTGGAGTGCAGTGTCACGATCTCAGCTCACTGCAACCCCCACCTCTTGGGTTCAGGTGATTCTCCTGCCTCACCCTCCCGAGTAGATGGGACTACAGGCGCGTGCCACCACGCCCAGCTAATTTTTTTTTTTGGTATTTTTAGTACAGACAGGGTTTCACTGTTAGCCAGGATGGTCTCGCTCTCTGACCTCGTGATCCGCCTGCCTTGGCTTCCCAAAGTGCCGGGATTACAGGCATGAGCCACCGCGCCCGGCCTTAAGTAAGGTTTTAAGGAATAATGCATTAACTAAATAGTGGTGGTTTTCATGACCTAAATACTAAAAAATTTCCAATTTCTGCCTGAGTCCAATTATGATACTATTCCTTTTTGACTCTCTGAACAAGAGAACTGGGCTTCCTCTTTATTGATTCAACTATTAACACCTGACATGATGATTTGCACATGAGAGAAACTGACACTGGATAGTGATTTCAGGACAGAGAAAAATGCTGAGGGAGAGTTTTTGTTTTTTTGAGATGGAGTCTCGCTCTGTTGCCCAGGCTGGAGTGCAGTGGCACGATCTTGGCTCACTGCAACTCCGCCTCCCGGGTTCAAGCGATTCTTCTGCCTCAGCCTCCCGAGTAGCTGGGACTACAGGCGTGTGCCACCACGCCTGGCTGATTGAAGATTTTGTTTTTTAACCTGACCACTCTTCCTGACCTACATGATCCATTTACCCACCACCAGAAAGACAAAGGTACACAGTCCACAGTTCTTACTTTGAGTCCATTGCTTGGTAAAAGTCTTACCTGATCCAGGAGTGATAAGAGGCCCCTCTAATTCAAGTGCCTCATCTTCAGACTGGTCGTCTAGCTTCTTCTTTTTTTTCTTTGTTGGATCTCTGGGTTTCTTTAAGAGAGAAAGTTCTTCGGGGTGTCTGATATCTGTTAATAAAATAGATTGTTTTACTAGAACAAAGGAAAATTTAAACATTTTACACTTAGTAAATCTATTGTTTCAAGATAAGAATTTGTAACTTCCTTCTGTATGTCTGTTTGAGTTGTGTCAGGCATTGATGTCATGCAAAACACTGATTATGACACTTAAAAAAAACTACCCAAAGCATTCTTAATTCATAACTATATAATAAATGTAATGACCTCAAAGATAACAATCTACTAGGGTATGGAAAGAAAGTATTAGAAGCCCTTATTTATATATTTATTTTTTATCTAAAACTGGAAGAAAAGTTGAGATTTATATTATATGTCCTTCACTCATTCTGTATGTCATAAGGTACACATAATAAATGAAGTAAATGTAATGATACTTTTAAATCATTACCAAATCCTTTTTTTTTTTTTTTTTTTTGAGACGGAGTTTCACTCTTGTTGCCCAGGCTGGAGTGCAAGGGAGCGATCTCGGTTCACTGCAACCTCCACCTCCCAGGTTCAAGCGATTCTCCTGCCTCAGCCTCCTGAGCAGCTGGGGTTACAGGCATGTGCTATCACGCCTGGCTAATTTTGTACTTTTAGTAGAGAGAGGGTTTCTCCATGTTGATCAGGCTGGTCTCGAACTCCTGAGCTCAGGTGATCTGCCCACCTCAGCCTCTCAAGTGCTGGGATTACAGGCGTGATCCACCATGCCCAGCCCCAAATCTCCAATTTTAATTGATTCAAATATTCTGCCCTGTATCAAATGGCTACAAGTTTCTGATCTATTTTCATTTGAGAAGTCTGATAACAAGGAAAATGGTTAAATGAAAATAACAAAATTAAAAACGACCCAAGTAAACACACACACACACATATAATATATACTGCACACCATGTTCACAAATTCCAAGACTCAATTTTGTTAAGAAGTCAATTCTCCTCAAATTAAGCTAAAGATTTAATGAGATGCCAGTCAAAATTCCAATTTGCTTTTCTGTAGAAGTTGACAGATTGTAAAATTTATATGAAAATGAGAACAATCCTAGAATAGTCAAAGACATTCTTAAAAAGAACAAAATTGGACGACTTACACTAACTGATTTTAAGACATCATAAAGCTGTATCAATCAAGACACTGCACTTACTGGCTAAATGATAAGACGTACAGATGAATGAAACAGAAGAGGGCCCCAAAAACAGACCTACATACGGGTGATCAGAATTTTTTGACAAAGGTATCAAGGCAATTCAAAGAGAAAGAAAAATCTTTTCAACAAAGTGCTGAACAATGATTCATATATGTGTGTGTGTATATATATATATATATATATATATGACCATTAACCCTTATAACAATAGCAAAAATTAATTCTAAATGACCACTGCTCTGAATGTAACAGGCAAAATAATGAAACTAGAAGAAAGCATAAGATGACAAAGATTTCTTAGGACACACAAAAAAAGGAACCACAAAAAATTGCCCTTTATTTAAAACAAAACAAAACAAAACAAAAAAACCCGACGTACCTACTCTTTAAGACACTGTTGAGAAAACAAAAAGGCAAGCATATAGTGGGACAACATATTTGCAGCACACATATCTGACAAAAGACTTGTATTCTGAATATATAAAGAGCCCAAACTCAAGAAGACAAATGAACTAAAGATCTGGACAATCACTTCATCAAAGAAATATGACCAAGCAGCACATGAAAAGATACTTGACATTATCAGTCATCAGGGAAATACAAATTAAAACCAAAATGAGATAGCAGTATCCATACATCAGAGAGGCCAGCATTAAAAAGACGTACTACTCAGTGTCAGTGAGGATGTGAAGAGGAACTTGAACTCTCATAAGTAGCTGGTGGGACTATTAAATGAGACAATTTTTTGAAAACAGCTCGGCAATTCTGTATAAACATACATGTACCACACAACTCAAGACATTCTACCCCTAGTTATTTACCCAAGAAGATGAAAAGCACATTTGTAATAACTTGATTCATAAAAGCCAAAACTGAAAATAACCCAGATGGATAAACAAAAATGTGATATTTGCAAACCAATGGTATACTCCTTAGACAATGGAACACAACTCACCAATCAGTAAAAAGAAACAAACTATTGACACATGCAATAAAATGAATGACTCTCAAATTTATTATATTAAGTGGAAGATGAATTAGAAAAGAGTATATGTCATTCCATTCATAAAATTCCAGAAAATGCCAACAAATCCATAGTAACAGAAAGCAGATCAATTTGCTGGTAGCTGAAGTTTGACAGGTGACAGAAATATTCTGAATCTTGATTGTGGTGGTTTCAGAGGTATAAATATCTGTCACAACTCAAATTTCACACTTTAAACGGATACAGTTTATTGTGTATCTATTATACTATACTACAATAAAGTTAATTAAAAAACAGTGTAAAACGATGAAGAACCCAAAAATTAACAATAAAAAAGAAAAGCTGCAGAAAGGAGAAGCAATAGGTCTATAGTCATGTGTCACTTAAGGATGGGGATGTGTTCTGAGAAATGTGTCCTTAGGCAATTTCATTTTATTTTTTTGTAGAGATGGGGTCTTGTCACAATGCCCAGGCTAGTCTCCAAACTCCTCGGCCTCCCTGATGGGATTATAGGCGTGAGCCACTGTACTTATTTTTATAATTTATTTAAAAAATAAAGTAATTGCACTATGATGTTACAAAAGCTCCATCATCACAAGGAGACAGAAAATTTTCAACTCCATTATAATCTTATCACTGGATATGTGGTTCATCGTTGACCAAAATATTGTTATGCTGCATGTGACTGTGTATCACAATGTCTGGCAGCACTACACTATATGCCAGAGTATGAAGAGAATAGACAACACAATTCATATCACTGCAAAACTTGTAAAGCTATAGATTGCTAATTACTAAATCAAAATTTTACATGTGGCAGTTTACAGCTTTAGGAGCCAATGACATCCACTAGATTCAACCCAATATTATAAATTCAGAAAGCTTTTTGTTTGTAGGGGACCTGAAACTAGGATCCTACCATGCTGCTACAGAGTTGATGAGGCACAATTTAAGGTGGAAGCACACAGCCAAACTATCTAGATTCAAATCCTAGTTCCACTATTTATTAGCTGTGTGACTCTGGGCAAGCTACTCGGCCTGTCGGTGTCTGAGTTTCCTCATCTAAAATGAGAATAGTGCCTCAGGAGGTAGTTGCATTAATTAAATGATACATAACAAATGCTTTGTAAGTATTTGTGTCTTAATGTTTTTCCTCTAATTATAAAACGGCTAACAACAGAGACCTGGCACGGTGGCTCACGCCTGTAATCCCAGCACTTTGGGAGGCCAAAGTGGGAGAACTGCTTGAGCTCAGGAGTTCAAGACCAGCCTGGGCAACCTAGGAAGACCTTTCCTCTACCAACAAATTTTTTTTTTTTTTTTTAATTAGCCAGGCATAGTGGTGCACACCTAGAGTCCCAGCTACTCAGGAGGCTGAGGTGGGAAGACTGCCTGAGCCTGGAGGCTGCAGTGAGCCGTGACTGGGCTACTGCTCTCCAGCCTGGGTGACAAAGCAAAACTATCTCCAAAACAAAACACACACACACACACCATGGTAGAAATTTGGAAGTTACCCCCCCTAAAAAAAAATATAAATAACTGAATCATTTAAAATGTGTTCTTTCAGTACCATAAGACAGGGCAAAAAATAAAATGTGTTCATAAAAGATGAAATATGACTAGTAAATCATTTTAACCACTGCATAATATTCTATGTAAATAAATCATAATTTAATAATTCTTCTAATACTGAGCCCATTATAAATAATATTCAATAATTCTACAAACATCTATCTCCACCTTTTTCCATATTTTATTTCAGAATTCACTAGAGTAGAATTACTGGATTAAAGGTTATAATAATTTTAAGGCAAAGATGGAACAAGATGGATATATGTTCTTGTTTTATGTCTTTGATTAGTAGTAACGTACATCTTCTCATGTGTTTTTAGTAATTTATATATATTTTCTTCCTTTTCTCATTTTTCGGTAAAATTTCTTCAAATCAAAGTTAATTTGCATGTAAAAATTAACATGGTAGCAATTGCTGCACACCACACTGGACTTCCTTCTTTTTTTAAAAAAAATTTTTATATAAACATTGTCCATGTTTAAATAAAAAGTCCAAATAAATTACTGTAATAAGTATATGGGTTTTGGTCAGGTTTTCTGTTGGTTATTTGAATGCTACTCTTAGAAATACCCGGCCAGGCACGACGGCTCACACCTGTAATCCCAGCACTTTGGGAGGCCGAGACGGGTGGATCACCTGTGGTCAGCAGTTTGAAACCAGCCTGGCCAACACGGTGAAACCCTGTCTCTACTAAAAATACAAAATTAGCTGGGCATGGTGGCACATGCCTGTAATCCCAGCTACTCGGGAGGTTGAGGCAGGGGAATCACTTGAACCCAAGAGGTGGAGGTTGCAGTGAGCTGAGATCATGCCATTGCACTCCAGCCTGGACAACGAGAGTGCAACTCTGTCTCAAAAAAAAGAAAGAAACACTCTGGGACATAACTAGGTTTTTATTTTGTCCTATATTTTACAGGCTATTTTCTGATCGATTTCTGAAACCTGAAAATGGAATTAACAGAAGAACTATCCTGAACGAATATGTGACCACAGAGTAGGTGAATATAACTGCTCTTTAATTATTAATAAATTTGGGGTAAGTACATCTAGTAAAGAGCAGAAATCATGTTAACAAGTAAATACTTGCTCCTTAAATTCTGCCACTTTCTTGAAAGCATCTAGGCATATCTGATTTTTTTAAAAAACATACTACAGCATTTTTCAGCTAAAGTTACACAATTACAAATCAAATATTTTCTTCATTCTTGTATATTTAAGATATAAAGTTAACCCACTTGTCCTTAAATGTAATTTTTGGGGTTTCATGGATTAGCAATAATTACTATAATTAGGTAGGTTCAGAAACTCAGAAGTGATTTCAAGTATATCCTTTGAACCTAAGATTTATCTAATACAACTGCATCATTACTTCCTAGAGTTATTTTTAAAGGAGTAAGATTTAACATGTGAAGAGATCTAATGGTTTATGAATTCTACTTTTAATTCACAACATACCCTCAGCTTTAAATGCCACTGGGGCCATACTGGGATAAAATAAAGGCATTAGAAAATTCCAAGCCTCTGAATAAGCAGTTGTCTACACTGCTTCAACATTAAGTGGAGGCAGGATGGTGGTGGTAATCTCTCTCTTCACCCATTCATTTCTCCAAAGTAAATCAAGTACTAGTATGTGGTGAAAAATCTAAAAAGTATTGAAGGATAAGTAACAAATCCTTATATAACAAATCTCATGCCTGAGATATGATATGCTTCTAACAAAGTCGCCACAGGCACTATTTAGTGGGAGACAGTAAGGCAAGCATTATATTTCAATAAGTTCTCCCAAATGTTTCTGGCATATCCCCCAGGTTTGAGAGTCACGGTACTACATGATTCAAATGTATTTTTGTTCCCAGGTCATTTTCTGTCTGGCTCACAAACCAGGTAGTATTAAATGTATATTAATATGCATATTTACATTAGTAAAAGAATATTATTAAGTAGCTTTTCTGTCTGTCTTAAGTAGATAAAGCAGTTCTTAACTAGATGGGCCCATGAGAATTGCTTGTAAAATCAATAATAATAATATTAAAAATACATGCCGGGACCATATCCCCAGATTTTTGCAGTAGCTCAGGGCTCCAGCACCTTGTTTTATAGAAGTTCTGTAGGCAATTCTGATTCCAGATTTTTTTTTTTTTTTTTTTTGAGATGGAGTCTTGCTCTGTCGCCCAGGCTGGAGTGCAGTGACGCAATCTCAGCTCACTGCAACCTCTGCCTCCCGGGTTCAAGCGATTCCCCTGCCTCAGCCTCCGGAGTAGCTGGGATTGCGGGTGCCTGCCACCACACCCAGCTAAGTTTTTGTATTTTTAGTAGAGACAGGGTTTCACTGTATTAGCCAGGATGGTCTTGATCTCCTGACCTAGTGATCTGCCCGCCTCAGCCTCCCAAAGTGCTGGGATTACAGGTGTGAGCCAATGCACCTAGCTTCCAGCTTCTTGATAATCACTAGCTTAGGGAAGGGAGAGAATGAAGGGTAGCAAGAATGACTTCTTATTTTTCTAATGGTAAGTAGTTCCATATTGGAACTTGGTAGCCAATGGCTGCATATGAAGTGTGAAAAAGTGGTTTTCATTTCATTACAACAATAACAAAGTAAACCTAACTCTCCACATTAAGATACTGATTATTTCATTGACATGAGGATTTAGGACTTATTGATTTACTGTATGCCTTGTATCAAGAAGTAATTAATAGATTTAGAAATCTGTTTAAGATTTCTAAATGTGTAAGAGTGGGGCTGGAGAAGGGCATAAGTAATTAAACAAGATTTATACCAAAATAAAACATACCCAGAGGACTGTGAGACATGAAAACTTTAAAATGGCCATACCAAAATCCTATACTAATTTATGCTCAATTTTACATTTCAATAAGGATAAGCTAGCATTTATGAGGCACTACACAAAGCAATGCTCCAGAACCTCTATAACAGAATATATAGCAATGATCTTTTAAGACAGGGGCTCACTGTCACCCAGGCTGGAATGAAGTAGTGTTAGTGTGATCACAGCTCACTGCAGCCTTGACTTCCTGGGCTCAGGTAATCCTCCTGCCTCAGCCTCCCAAAATACTGGGAATGCAGGCCTGAGCCACTACACCCAGCGATAGCAATGAAATTTAATGTTCATTATAATTATCATGTTATTAAACAGAAGACGAATCTAGTCTAATCTACACAGGCTATATAAATACTATACATATAAAAAAGCATGAGGGTGAGGAATTGAGAAACTGAGGTAAAGAAGGGTTCTCAGGGAAGATAAAGCGTTTCTGATTAAAAAAGTATATTGAATATGTGCATTTATTTTCACTCCTTTTCAAAATCACGTAAAACATAAAGAAAACACAAACCTATAAGGGCCCCCAAAATGGAAGAAAATATCGGATAAGAAATCTCAGAAAAGTTTTGGGAGGCAGAAGTCAGATGGAACAGTAACTTTGTAAACTGGAGAAATATAAAAACCAAGGTGTTTGTAGAACGAGGTACCAATGGGAAACACCCTGATTCACTGTTCTAATCATCAAACTGAGGCACAGAAAACAGATAGACGACCTGAAAAAATTTAGTCTGCCCCAACATCCCTTTCCTGTTCCATTACTGAATTAAACTCAGGTAACCTACTCCACAAACACATACCCTTTAGGATCCTTTACAAACGAACCTGAATAGCCCTAGGGAAAAAGATCTTTGAGATACTGATGTTTGAAAAGGCTTGCTCAATATGTCTAAATACCTTACAGAGGGATGATGAGCTAAGCTCCATCCAATACAGAGCTTCCTATTAGGTACTGATACTGTCCCAGGCCGGGCACAGTGGCTCACGCCTGTAATCCTAGCACTTTGGGAGCCAAGGCGGGTGGATCATGAGGTCAGGAGATGGAGACCATCCTGACTAACATGGTGAAACCCCGTCTCTACTAAAAATACAAAAAAAAAAAAAAAAAAATTAGCTGGGCGTGGTGGTGGGCGCCTGTAGTCCCAGCTACTTGGGAGGCTGAGGCAGGAGAATGGCTTGAACCCGGGAGGCGGAGCTTGCAGTGAGCAGAGATCGCGCCACTGCACTCCAGCCTAGGCGACAGAGCAAGACTCTGTCTCAAAAAAAAAAAAAAAAAAAGTATCCCAGTATTAAACATAAGAACAGCCAGCCAATGATTACTAGACACTTGAGAAAGGCTTCTGTGGTGAGCAGAATACTGAAGGTTTAAGATCCCTACCCACGGTTACACAAATACCCATCTAGGTACTGCTGTGAGGAGTTTTTGCAAATGAATTAAGATTACTTATCAACTGATTTTAGGGAGATTAACCTGGGTTATCTGGGTGAGCCCAATGTAATCATATGAGGCTTTGGGAACAGAAGAGGCAGGCAGAAGAGAGATGAGACAGAAGGAGTGGTCAGATAAATACAGAGAGAAGACCTTGACTTGCTGTTACTGGCTTTGAAGATAGAGGAAGGGGGCCACAAGCAATGTGGAGAGCCTCTAGGAGCTGAGAATGACCTTTGGCAGACAAGGCAGAGGAAACCTTAGTCTTACAATCACAAAGAACCAAATTCTACCAAGCAAAATTCATTCTCAGTGCCTCCAGGAAGGAACGCAGCCCTGCTGACCCTTTAACTTCCGCCACTTAAGAGTCTATAGAGGACACAGGTGAGCCATGTGTACACACCTTTAACCTACAGTGACTATGAGATAAATTCGTGTTGTTTCAGGCTGCTAAATTTATGGTAATTTGTTATGGCAGCAATGCAACACTAACAAACCTTCTAACAGGCAAGACAGAGACCAAACAAAAAGAAAAATAACTTACGAGAAACAGACACAATGCAGACTACAGAGAACAAAACACAACGTGCTTAATGAAGAGGCTGAGAAAAAGACAATGACATCGAGAAGAGATAAAATAGGATAAAAAACAATGAGGCCAGGTGCAGTGGCTCACACCTGTAATCCCAGCACTTTGGGAGGCCAAGGTGGGTGGATCACTTGAGGTCACGAGTTCAAGATCAGCCTGGCCAACATGGTGAAACCCTGTCTCTACTAAAAATACAAAAAATTAGCTGGGCATGATGGCGTGTGCCTGTAGTCCCAGTTACTCGGGAGGCTGAGGCAGGAGAATTGCTTGAACCTAGGAAGCGGAGGTTGCAGTGAGCCGAGATCGCACCATTGCACTCTAGCCTGGGCAACAACAGAAAAACTCTGTCTCAAAAAAAAAAAAAAAAAGAGAGATTAAGAGACTTTAGATATTAACAACGGAGGGGGAAGGGTCCTTTCCATTTATTTTCACTATTCTGTTGAAGTATAACTTATATAAAGTCCACAAATCTTAAATATATTTAAGAATACCTGTATAACAAACATCCAGATAGAAATATAAAACACTGAAAACTGGCCAGGCGCAGTGGCTCATGCCTGTAATCCCAGCACTTTGGGAGGCCGAGGCGGGTGGATTACCCAAAGTCAGGAATTCGAGACCAGCCTGGGCAACATGGTGAAACCCCGTCTCTACTAAAAATATAAAAACGAGCCAGGCATGGCTGTGAGTGCCTGTAATCCCAGCTACTTGGGAGGCTGAGGCAGAAGAATCACTTGAACCCAGGAGGTAGAGGCTGCAGTGAGCTGAGGTCACACCACTGTACTCCAGCCTGGGTGCCAGAGCAAGACTCTGTCTCAAAAAACAAACAAACAAAAAACAAACCCAAAACACTGAAAATTAAAATGTGATAGCCACCAAAAAAAAAAAAAATTCCAATATAAAGTCAAGCAAGTGGATCAATCCAAGAACAATGTCTGACTAACAGTAACAGAGAGAACAGAGAAAACAAAGAGGAGGAAATTATCAAGGAAATAATATTATGAAACAACTCCGCATAAATACAAGAAATATCCCCTGGTCAGAAGTCTCCAGCACAATGAATGAAAATAAAACCCTAACCAGGCAGGGCATGTTGTTACAAAATTTCAAAATGGCAGGGAAAAGAAAACATCCTAAAAGTTTCCAGTGAGAAAAGGCAGTCTACAAAAAGATTAAAAATAAAAATCAAGAACACTATTAGGAGGCCAGGCATGGTGACTCATGCCTGTAATCTCAGCACTTTGGGAGATGAAGGTGGGAGGGCTGCTTGAGGTCAGGAGCTCAAGACCAGTAGTGATACCCCATCTCTACAAAAAATTAAAAATTCAGGCATGCATGGTGGTGCACACCTATAGTCCCAGCTACTCAAGAAGCTGAAGCAGAAAGATTGCTTGAGCCCAGGAGTTAGAGATTAGAGTGAGCTGTGATTGTGCCACTGCAGTCCAGCCTGGGCAACAGAGCAAGACCCTGTCTCCTAAGAAACGAAAAGAAAAGAAAACACTACCAGGACTATTAATAGCAACATTGAAAGCCAAAAGATAATTTAACAATGACTTCCAAATTCTGAGAGAAAAATAATTTTTGATCCAACAATTCTATCAAAGGGCAGAATAAAGACAAATATAGTATCTCAAAAATTTACATCCTATTCACCTTTTTCTTACTACCCTGATGGAGAATATATTCCACCAAAATAAGAGAGCAAATCAACACTGAGGAAATCAGTGTTCAAATCAGTGAACAGATTGAAATCAAAGATCAAATACAAGAGAGAAGATAATGCTGAAGCTAAATCCTAGGGCTGTGACTGTACAACTTGGCCAAGAAAATATTCACCCCAGAGTGCAAGAGGATGTCTAGGAAGAAAAAAAGAAAAGTGGGGAGACTATAATCCGAAAATGTATTTGATCATGTTGAAAATTAAGGAGAATAACAGAAAGTAAACGAATCAGCAACAGATACATGTTGCAAAAGCAGCAAATGATAAAAAAGATATACGACACTTTGGGAAGCAAAGATGGGAAAATTGCTTGAGCCCCCAGGAGTTAGAAACCAGCCTGGCGCCTGTAATCCCAGTGCTTTGGGAGGCCGAGGTGGGTGGATCACCTGTGGTCAAGAGTTTGAGACCAGCCTGGCCAACATAGTGAAACCTCATCTCTACCAAAAATACAAAAAGTAAGCTGGGCATGGTGGCCCATGCCTGTAATTTCAGCAGTTTGGGAGGCCAATGTGGACGGATCACCTAAGGTCAGGAGTTCAAGATCAGCCTGGCCAACGTGGTGAAACCCTGACTCCACTAAAAATAAAAAAATTAGCTGGGCATGGTGGCACACACCTATAATCCCAGCTACTCCGGAGGCTGAGACAGGAGACTTGCTTGAACCTGGGAGGCGGAGGTTGCAGTGAGCCGAGATTGCACCACTGCACTCCAGCCTGGGTGAAAGAGCAAGACCTCTTTCGAAAAAAAAAAAAAAAAGAAAGAAGGAAAGAATGAAAGAAAGAAAGAAACAAACCAGCCTGGGAAATATGGTGAGACCCAATCTCTAAAAGGAGGAAAAAAAAAAAAAAAGGCATATGAGATAGGAAAGGTAAAAATACACATTTTGGCTCAGGAAGTAAAAATGTCTGCTTTGTTAATGTAAACAATGACAGTGATTCAGCCAAAAATTGTAATAGTTATAATAATGAAGAAACGGTTGAGGCCAGGTGAGGTGGCTCATGCCTGCAATCCCCAGGACTTTGGGAGGCCGGGGCAGGTGGATCACTTGAGGTCAGGTGTTCAAGACCAGCCTGACCAACATGGTGAAACCTCGTCTCTACTAAAAATACAAAATTAGCTGGGTGTGGTGGCGTGCGCTTGTAATCCCAGCTACTCGGGAGGCTGAGGCAGGAGAATCACTTGAACCGGGGAGGTGGAGGTTTCAGTAAGCCAAGATTGCGCCACTGCACTCCAGCCTGGGGGAAAGAGTGAGACTCCATCTCAAAAAAAAATGAAAAAAAAAAAAAGAAAAGAAAGGGTTAAGTGGAAAAACATCAACAGATACCTAAAATTGATAAATCAGGAAGTAACAGTATAAGCACGTATTTAGAATTATGAAAATAAAAGCCAGAAACAGTAAAAGAGTAGAAAGTGGTAGGGAATGCAAGCAAGCACTGGGGAGAAATCGGGCAAGAAAGTAGTTTCATGGTATAAGCCTTATTTACTTTAATTCAGCATTTATTGCTTTGATTAAAAAATAATTTCAAAAATCTTTCTGCTTACTGAATAAAGAATGCATTGGAAAGCACAAGAATGGATGAAGGAGACTGCTTAGGAGGCTCCTGGAGCAGGAAGAGGTGCTGGCTAATGGACTACCGGAGCAGTGGAGGGTGGAGATGGAGAGACGTGGAAAGACTGAAGACACATCCCTCAAGGCAAAACGAACATTTTGAGGTGATGAGATGTGTAGGTGAGGAAGAGGGCAATGCTAAGGATTTCTCCCGTGTATCTGGTATGAGTACCTGGGATGGAAGAGCCTTTTACTACTATGATGATTGCTTGGGGGAAGGGCGGAAAGGAGGGAAGAGGGAGCACAGAGATTTGGAAAGGAATACCATGAGTTCAGCCTTGAGCGTGTTCAGTTTAAAATTTTGGTTAAAGAAATGGTTTTGTTACTATACATAATGCTTCAATGAGCATATGATGGCTTTCTAAGAAAGATGCAAAGCTAGAAGAAAATCTAGGAAAAATTAAGAATGAAGGATTTCAAGTAAGTTGGGGTAACAGGAACTTGATTTACTCTCCTGTTTTATTTAAACAATAAGAAATAAAGGAAAAGAAAAAGAAACACTTTCAGACATTAGGCAACAAGATGCACAAAAGAAAGACCAAAAGGATGAGCTGAGTGCACCAGCTTACTGCCTATGGGCAGGGGAGGGGCGCATGGGGCCTGGTCTTGCAGAGTTGAGAGATCTGGGATGGCATTCAGGGATGACAAGGTGGCTAGAATGTGTGGGGCAGGGGACAGCAGAGAAGGGAGCTCCACAGAGAGTGCTCTGGAGGTCTACAGAGGTGTTTCCTGGAGTCTAGCTACCAGAGACTGTGGAAAGAACCGACGGCTAAAAGAGTTAATGTTCCTGTCAAGGAGAGCAGAAAGACCTCTACACAGAGTACAGAGAAGAATCCCCAGAAGACTATGACCTCAATAATGAGGCTAAATTAGTCCTAAGGCTAATGTTGCCTCTGGTCTACCCTAATAAAGCTTCAAAGCAAAAGAATCCAACTAAGTCCAAGTAATTTGGTGATCAGAAAAAAATTCAAGACTACTCAATACAAAACAATCCAGCCACTATGACGCATAATGACACATAGCCAGGAGTAAAGGGTGGGGGCGGGGAAGCACAAATAACTCAGATGATAGATAAAAAATACTGAAATAGCTATATAAAGATATTCCATATGTTTAAGAAACTAGAGGAAAACACACATAATAAAGAGAAAAATGAAAAATCTATATAAAAATGAAGCCAAAATCAAACTTCTAGTGATGAAAAATACATCTCAAATGAAAAAGGCATTGGATGGGATTAACAGCAGATTAGCAGCAGAAAGATCAATGGACTCGAAGATATGAATAAATCTTAAAAAAACTATTTCAGGACACATTATAATCAAATTGCTGATAACCAAGGTAAAGATAAAATCTTCCAAGGCAGACAGAAAACATACAGAGGAACAATAACAGACTTCTCTGAAATTATGCAGACCAGAAGACAACTGAGGGACATCAATTATTGGTGGTGGTGGTGGGGGGCGGGGGTTTAGACATCTTCTCTCAGCTGCAGTCTCTTTCAAAAATGAAGGCAAAATAAAAAAAATTTTTTTTGAGACAGGGTCTCCCTTAGTTGCCCAAGTTGGGGTACAGTCACACAATCTCGACTCACTACAACCTTTGCCTCCCAGGCTCAAGTGATCCTCCCCGCTTAACCTCCTGAGCAGCGGGAACTACAGGTGCATGCCACCATGCCCAGCTAATTTTTTGGTATTTTTTTGGAGATGGGGTTTCGCCATGTTGCCCAGGCTGGTCTTGAACCCCTGGGCTCACGTGATCTTTGGTCTCCCAAAGTGCTGGGACTACATGTAGGCATGAGCCACTGTGCCTGGACCAAATAAAAACTTTTATAAACAAAAGGTCAAAACTTCATAACCAGTAGACTTGCACTATAAAGAGAGGCATATGAAGTTCTTCAGGTAGAAGAAAAAGGAGACTGCATGGAAAGGATACTTATAAAGAGCACTGAAAAACAGTAAATATGTGATATGAAAGACCATTTTGCTATTTTTTTTTTTTTTTAATTTTTTTTTTGAGACGGAGTCTGGCTCTGTCGCCCAGGCTGGAGTGCAGTGGTGCAATCTCAGCTCACTGCAAGCTCTGCCTCCCGGGTTCACGCCATTCTCCTGCCTCAGCCTCCCGAGTAGCTGGGACTACAGGCGCCCACCACTACGCCTGGCTAATTTTTTGTATTTTTAGTAGAGACGGGGTTTCACCGTGTTAGCCAGGATGGTCTCGATCTCCTGACCTCGTGATCCGCCCATCTCGGCCTCCCAAAGTGTTGGGATTACAGGCGTGAGCCACTGCGCCTGGCCATTTTGCTCATTTTTAAATACTTTATTGCTTTAGGGGGAAAATAATGTACTGTGGGGTTTAGCATATACAGGAGTAAAATACATGACACAAAAAGGACAGGAAGGGAGAAATGAAACTAAACTGCTGTAAGGTTATTATACTATGTGTGAAGTAGTATGTTATTTGAAGGTAGGCTGAATAAGTTAAAGTCATATACTGTAAACCCTAGAGCAACTATTAAAATAGCAAAACGAAGGTCGTAATAGCTAGTAATTCACAAGTGGAGATGAATGTAATCAAAACTACCTCCCCCAAAAAAAAACCCCACCAAAAACCCCTTAATCTACTAGAAAGGAGGGAAACAGAAAAGAAATGGGACAACAGAGATCTTAAATTGGTCTTCACCAAAATGAAAACGTTTGCTCTTAGAAAACACTGTTAATGAAATGGTAAGCCACAGATTGTGAGAAAATATTTGCAAAACATATCCAATAAAATTTCTGTATCTGGGATATGCAAAGAATGCTTACAACACAATCAGATGACAGCCTAATTTAAAAGACGGCAGGTGAAGGATTCAAACAGACACCTCACCATTATATGGGTGGCAATTAAGCACATGAATAGATGCTCAACATCATTAGTCACTAGGGTAATGCGAATTAAAGCCACAAGGAGATAGGCTCTCATACCTGCTAGAATACCCCAAACTGAAAAATGTTTCAAGGACACAGAGCAACTGGAACTCTCAAGTACTGCCTGGCAGAATGCAAAATAGTACAGCCACTTTAGAAAATAATTTGACTGTTTATTACAAGGTGAAACATCCACTTACCATATGACCCAACCTACTGTAGTTTTTATTGCTCTTGAGTAAATACCTATGTTCCCACAAAGACCTGTAAGTGAATGGTCATAGAAGCTTTTTTTAAAAATAATGGGCCCAGCCCTTCGACTGGTGAGTGGATAAACAAATTATGGTATATCCATACAACAGAGTACTACTCAGTAATAAGATGGAGTTGGTAACACACAACATGGATGAAGGTCAGAAGCATTATGCTAAGTGGAAGAAGCCATACAGAAAAGACCAAATACTGTAGGATTCCATTTATATAACATTTTAGAAAAGGCAAGACTATAGTGGCAGAAGGCAGCTAAGTGGTTGGCAGAGGTCAGAAGGGTAAAGAGGACTGCCAGCAGAGGGGCATGAGGGAACTGTCCTACATCTTGCTGGTGGTCCACTGGTCAAAATGCACTGAATTTTGCCATTATGATTATTTTACCTTAAATTATACCTTAACAAAGCTGATCAAAAGGATAAATAAAATTAAAGGACACAGCTTATAAGACGCCCCTTGGGTCCTCTCCTTAATAAAAATTTCATTTTTTATTTCTTTAAACTCCTGGCTCTATTGCTCAGTTTGACTGACTAGATACTTAAAAGGGCATGTGGCAGGTCTGCTGATGGGCTAACTGACCTGCCATTTCTCAGCCCTCCTGCTTGCGGCTAGTATAAGGAAACTGGAAAAGTCAAGTCATATTCATGTTTTCCCAGTCTCCCTTGCAGCTAAGGGAAGCCATATGGCCCAAGGTGGGCCAGGAGAATGTGAGGGGGGCTTCTGGGATGTTTTGCTTTGCTGTTAGGACACAGGTGTGGAAGAGAGAGAGGTGGAAGAGAGAGGTGCCTCCTGAATGCAGCTACAGGTTGAGCACCCCTAACCTGACTAAAATGCTCCAATGAGCATCTCCTTTGAATGTCACATTGGCAGTCAAAAAGTTTAGAATTTTGGAGCATTTCAAATTTCAGATGAGGGCAACTCAACTCACGTATGCCTGGAGCTCTAGGAAGCATCTTACAATCATGAGGCCAACCTGACATGCTGAGGGGTGAGGAACTGAGGGATGGAAAGAGCTTGTCCTTAAAGACACAACTGAACAACGAATCCAGTTCCAGCAACCACTTCATTTTCTCAACTAACTCCTTATGTGAAAAAGAAGGCTCTTATTCGTTTAAGGCACTGTTAAATCTAGATTTCTGGCTGGGCATGGTGGCTAATGCCTATAATCCCAGCACTTTGGGAGGCTGAGGCAGGTAGATCACTTGAGGTCAGGAGTCCAGGACCAGCCTGGCCAACATGGCGAAATTCCACCTCTGCTAAAAATACAAAAATTAGCCGGGTGCGGGACGGGCGCAGTGGCTCACGCCTGTAATCCCAGCACTTTTGGAGGCCGAGGTGGGCGGATCACGAGGTCAGGAGATCCAGACCAGGGTGAAACCCCGTCTCTACTAAAGATACAAAAAATTCCCCGGGCGTAGTGGCGGGCGCCTGTAGTCCCAGCTACTCGGGAGGCTGAGGCAGGAGAATGGTGTGAACCTGGGAGGCGGAGCTTGCAGTGAGCCGAGATTGCACCACTGCGCTCCAGCCTGGGCCACAGAGCGAGACTCCGTCTCAAAACAAAAAAAATTAGCCGGGTGTGGTGGCGTGCACCTGTAATCCCAGCTACTCAGGAGGCTGTGGCAGGAGAACTGCTTGAACCCGGGAGGTGGAGGTTGCAGTACAAAAAAGTAGTTTAAGTGATTCTTCGTTTCCTTTTCATCTTTATTTAAAAATCCCTCATGCCTGTTATCCCAGAACTTTGGGAGGCCAAGGTGGGTGGATCACAAGGTCAAGGGATCAAGACCATCCTGGCCAACATGGTGAAACCATGTCTCTACTAAAAATACAAAAATTAAGTGGGCGTGGTGGAGTGCGCCTGTAGTCCCAGCTACTCGGGAGGCTGAGGCAGGAGAATGGTGTGAACCCGGGAGGCAGAGCTTGCAGTGAGCCAAGATTGCACCACTGCACTCCAGCCTGGTGACAGAGACTCCATCTCAAAAATAAATAAAATAAAATAAAATAAATAAAAATCCAATCTTTATTGTTACCACTAAAAGCTTTTGTACAGAGTCCTTATGTACAGCTTAATTTACCTAAATCACTTTTATAATTACAAAAATTTTTTAAACACAACTGAGCTTTAGTCGATCTGAGTTCTGTTCCACCAGCATTTTGTGCTTCTCTATCCCTAACAAATAGATTCTTTTTCACAAGGCTAGAACAGAAAGAGAAAAAATAGGAATGAATTAGCATGTATCTAATGCGGAAAGACCCAAATGACATGTCCTATTGATAACACAGAATGGTAACAAGCTCTAAACACAAAATGTTATTTTATAGTAGCTCTCTGTTCATTGTCAGATTTTGGGAGAAAAAGTTTCATTTCCTCTTAAGAAGGCTCTTCATTTGTGAAGCCTGCGTGCCAGAATACGTTACATTAAAAAAAAAAAATGATGTTCTTTGACAACAGTCTTTCTGTCCAAAAGAAAAGGAAAATGCAACAAAAACTTCATTTAATTATTACACAGAAGCACTGATCTGAAAGTGCGTTTTTGGAAGAAAAAAATTATTACACAGAAGCATTTTCTCAAGACTTAAATGATAAAAGATAGATAATTTTTACCAAATAAAAAGCTTGGAAATGATGTCAGTGTTCAGCCAAAGTAGGTATTTCCCTTTAAATAGTGTTCTGCTGGTCTTACCTCACTGTCCTTTTTCAGTGTTTGGCACACCCTTCACATTTACTTGGCAACCTTAGGTAACAATATATTTTGGTAGCAATGGAAATGTCCTCATCTTTCTTAGTTTTGATTCTACTGCTCATACAGTAAGTAAGCACAAGCCACAAGAGTAGATACAAGAGAGTTAAATTAATTAAAGGGAAATATTTAATAACTTGGGTTGAAAATCAAGTAATCTAAAATAATTAACAGAAAAAACCCTAATTATTCCTGGGAAGAGTTATATACTGTCACTTCAGTGTTCAGTTTCAGTGGTGAAAAAAAAAAAAAAAATAAACCGCTAATGTTTCCCATAATGTAATTCCGGGGCTGGCAAACTTTTTCTGTAAAGATAGTAAATATTTTAGGGTATGCACCTCCACTCAACACTGCTGCTATAACGCAAAAACCACCACAGACAATACCTAAGCCAATGAACGTAGCTGTATTCCAATACAACTTTATTTATGAACATGGGAATTTGAATTTTTATAATTTTCACAGCATAAAATATTATTTTAATTTTACTTAACCATTAAAAAATGTAAGAGCCTAATTATGATTAGTTCTTGAGCTACACAAAAGCAGGCTGCAGGCTGGGTGCAGTGGCTCACTCCTGTAATCCCAGCACTTTGGGAGGCCGAGGCGGGCGGATCACGAGGTCAGGAGATTGGTCACGGTGAAACCCCGTCTCTACTAAATAAACAAAAAATTAGCCAGGCGTGATGGTGGGCGCCTATAGTCCCAGCTACTAGGGAGGCTGAGGCAGGAGAATGGCCTGAACCCGGGAGGCAGAGCTTGCAGCGAGCCCAGATCACGCCACTGTACTCCAGCCTGGGTGACAGAGTGAGACTCTGTCTCAAAAAAAAAAAAAAAAAGCAGGCTGCGGGCCAGAGCTTGCCAACACAGTTTAATCACTTGGCCAATCAAATACCCTTCCCTCTTTTCTAACACACATATGAAAATTTTATAGACTTCCAAGGAACATTTTACAGCAATAACAGTGTTAAATTATGTATTAAATATGCATTTATTAAATATATATTACATTATTATTTAAGACCAATTAGCTGTTTTCTTATTTATTTCTGTAGCCAAACCTCAACTGTATAACTATTTGACTGGATCTTTATGCCCTAGCTTTTCTCCTGGTTTCCTCCAAATGGAGACCCCATCTTAGGAACCCTGCTCTGTGATACTGACCCCCACCCTACCCCCAATTCTTCAAGATGTTAAGTAGACTGCAGCACAAAGCCTGCTATCAGATACCCCCCTTCCCTGTCGTGCTGCCAGCATGTGAAGACATCTGTCTATTCACACATGTCAAGTACCTGGACTCTCACCAAATACTGTGATCATCTAAATTTTATGTACCTCCTAGATTTCTGAAATCTGTGCCCTTGGTATCTGCTCCTTCATGTAAGCACGACTAGTCTATAAAGCACAATCCCTTTTGTTTTGGACAATTTCATAATCAAGTGCCTTAGTTCTTGGAGTATTCTCTAATATATCTACAAATAAAATCACCACTCATTAAGACCCTCTCTTTTCTGCAGGAAAGACTTTAGTCTTATAATTTATCAAAATATTATGTAAATTTCTACCCATTAATACTGACAGTTCACAGACCCTTAACAGCTGTTAAGACTGTTTAGAGGAAATATAATGTCACTACCCAATGAAGCAGAAATTCCCTGAACATCCCGTTAACAGATCACTACTTTTTTAATTTTTTTAAATTTTTATTTATTTATTTATTTATTTTGAGACAGCGTCTTACTCTGTCGCCCAGGCTGGAAAGCAGTGGTGTGATCTTGGCTCACTACAACCTCCACCTCCCAGTTCAAGCGATTCTCCTGCCTCAGCCTCTCAAGTAGTTGGGACCACAGGTATGTGCCACCATACCCGGCTACTTTTTGTATTTTTAGTAGAGATGGGGTTTCACCATGTTAGCCAAGCTGGTCTTGAACTCCTGGCCTCAAGTGATCTGCCTGCCTCGGCCTCCCAATGTTCTAGGATTACAGGTGTGAGCCACCATGCCTGGCCATAGATCATTACTTCCCATTAGATCCCAGTGATAGGATTAACTGATCCTTATTTCTTTATTCCATCATTTTTTCCTCTTATTCATTCAATTAATGTTCTCTCAGGTCATGCCCTATGCTGCGAATACAAAGATGGAAAGGCATGTTTCTGACTTTAGAAGTTTACATTCTAGAGATAAACAAAAACATAAAAAGCTAAAAGTGGTTTTGATCCTTGAATGAAAAATAGCTTTCTTTTCTTGTTTATACAAATATTACATATTAAATTGTTAAAAACAGCAACAACATAACAATCGCAAAAGTATAAAAAACAATTGGGGATAAAAAGCACATACTTGAAATATCACCCTGAGATAACCTCTGCCAACATTCTAGTGAAATACCTCTGAGTGTATCTCTAGGTGGATATTTAAACATAAATGGGATAAAGTAGATATGCTTACTATATAGTATCTTTTTGTAATCTAAATTTCAAACATTGCAAACACAAAATTCTAGCACTATGAGATCCCTGGGGAGTAAGTGGGCCAATATACTCAATGCATGGATGAGCACTCTCACTGGATATGGCTTCTCTGTCCTCAGAAGCTGGATGTTGCTGCCACTTATGCCACTAGAATGAGGTATTTGTTATCCTGGCTTGAGTCACGAGTTCCTGATTCAAAGCTCTAGGAGACATTTTCTGATGTGCATGTAACCTAGACTTGGCCATACTGCCTGCACTCTATCTATGAGGAGGGTTGGGAAACAACTATCTGGACTTTATGGTTTCTGTAGGAGGGAGGTGGGCTTTGTCTCACATTTTGGAAAGGTCATAAGGTATGACCTTTCCAAAACACAGAGCCAGAAGTTCAGATGCCATGCAGCCAAAAACAGTAGTAGTAGTAGTAGTAGTAGTAATAATAATAATGAAAGACCAGTCACCCACTACAGATATATTTAGGAAGGTGGAGCAGTATTAGTGTAACAACCTGAAAATCTTCTCAACATCTAACTTCATTCTATACAGCAGAGTGTGGAATGAAGAAGTAATGCATAAAACATTTTATAGGAAAAAAGCTATGAGATTTGATGACAGCATGCCAGTGAAGATAGGTATAAGGAAGTAAGGTATAAGGAGCTCCAGATTCTTGTCCCAGAGAGTGACAAGAACCACATAGGTAGGTTCTTGTCTGTCTCTGTGTGATCTTGGGCAAGTCACTCCCTAAGCTCCATTTGGTTAAAATTCCCATGCATTCTTGAGTTAAAGGCACTAGTAATTAAAACAAAAAACAGGCTAGGTGTGGTGGCTGCTGCCTGTAATCCTACTGCTTTGGGAGGCCGAGGCAGGTGGATTGCTTGAGCACAGAAGTTAAAGACCAGCCTGGGTAACATAGCAAGACCCTGTCTCTACAAAAAAAAAAAAAAAAAAAAATACAAAAATTAGCCAGGCATGGTGGTGCATGCCTGTGGTCCCAGCTACTTGGGAGGCTGAGGCAGGAGGACTGTTTGAGCCCAGGAGGTCAAGGATGCAACGAGCTGTGTTCACACCACTGCACTCCAGCCTGGGTGACACAGCAAGACACTACCTCAAAAAGCAAAAAAACAAAACAAAACAGGAAAAGATCTCCCCCTAAACAACAAATATTAAACTGAAGGTCAAATGTTAAAAGCATTTCAAGTCAGGAACAACACAACAATAGTCATCACTACTGCTATTATGCAATACTGTACTAGAGGTTTAATCCAATACCATAAGATAAAGAAATAAGATGTATAAAAATGGGCAAGGAAGAGAGAAAAGTTATTATTTAGAAGAGACATGATTGCTTACATAGAAAATCCAAGAGAAGGCCGGGCATGGTGGCTCATGCCTGCAATCCCAGCACTTTGGGAGGCCGAGGCAGGCGGATCCCCTGAGGTCAAGAGTTCCAGACCAGCCTGGCCAACATGGCAAAACCCCGTCTCTACTAAAAATACAAAAATTAGCCAAGTATGGTGGTGTGCAACTGTAGTCCCAGCTGCTTGGGAGGCTGAGGCGGAAGAAGTACTTGAATCCAGGAGGTGGAGGTTGCAGTGAGCTATCACCACTGCACTCCAGACTGGGTGACAGAGGGAGACTCCGTCTCAAAATAAATACATAACAAAAAATAAATAAAAATTAAAAAATAAGAAAATCCAAGAGAATCAATAAATTATCAGAATTTATCAAAGAGTTCAGTAAGGTATCAGATATTAGATTATAAGAAAAAAATAAACAGCATTCCTAATAGCAGTATCCAATTAGAAAAAGTATAAAGCCCCCGGAAGAAACTTTTTTTAAAAAAGTACAATATCTTTCTAGGCAAAATGTGATTTAAGGGCAAAAAAGATGACTTCAACAAAAGGAGACAGATTTTATTCATGAATGGTAAGATCTACATAACATTAATGCATGCATTTCCAATCAATTACTATGGAATTTTCCCTGGAAATTAACAAACTTTCAAATTTCATATAGAAACATACAATTCTAAAATCAACCCACACAATTCTGAAAAACAGCAAAGAAGAGGTACTTGCTCTATCAGATATAGACATTTATTATGAAGCTACAGAAATTCAAACAGTGTACTATCCATGTAAGGACATATAAATGGATCAATGGAAAAGAACAGAGCATACAAAAACAGATCCACACAACATGGAATTTTGGTTTATGATAGAGCTGACATTATGCTAATGTGGAGAAATAACAGACAATTCAATAAACAGTGTTGGCTAGCATTTTCTCCTAAAATATGCTATACTACATCTGTATTTCACAAAACACACAAAAGTAAATTCTAAGTAGATAAAAGCAGTAAACATGAAAAACAAAACTCTAAGAGTACTAGCAGAAAATATAGATGATACCTGTAATTCAAAATAGGAATAGCTTTTTTAAACAATACCCTAAAAACACAAACCAATGTTAACTTCTACATGACCAAAAAAGACAAAAATAAAAAGTAAATAAAATCAATCATGAACAAAGGTTTAAGACATTAAACAGACCAGGAGAAATTATTTGCAGCACATATTAGAATTTATAAAGAACTACAAATCAATGGTGAACGATAAAACAAAAGAAGAATGGACGAACAGACACATGTCCACTTGAAAGCCTGCATACAGATGTTTACAGCAGCTTTATTCAAAATGAAGCAACCAAGATATCGTTAGGTGAGTGGATAAACAAGCTGTGACACATCCAGACGATGGAATATTATTTAGCACTAAAAAGAAATGAGCTGGCCGGGCTTGGTGGTTCACGCCTGTAATCCCAGCACTTTGGGAGGCGGAGGTGGGTGGATCACCTGAGGTCAGGAGTTCGAGACCAGCCTGGCCAACATGATGAAACCCCATCTATACTAAAAATACAAAAATTAGCCAGGTTTGGTGGCAGGTGCCTGTAATCCCAGCTACTTGGGAGGCTGAGGCAGAAGAATTGCTTGAACCCGGGAGGTGGAGGTTGCAGTGAGCCAAGATCACGCCACTGCATTCCAGCCTGGGCAACAGAGCGAGACTCGTCTCAAAAAAAAAAGAAGAAGAAGAAGAAAAGAAAAAAAGAGAAATAAGCTATCAAGCCACAAAAAAACATGGAGGAAACTTAAATGACTATTATGAAGTGAAAGAAACCAATATGAAAAGGCTACAAACTGTATGAGTCCAAACATACGATATTCTGGAAAGGGCAAAACTAGGTAAAAGGATGAGTGGTGGTGATGAGGAGAGAGGGATGAATAGGCAGAGCACAGATGATTTTTAGGACAGTCAAACTATTCTGTGCAATACCGCAACAGTAGATACACATGAGTATGTATTTTTCCAAGCCCACAGCACGTACAACACCAGAAGCGAACCCTAACGTAAACTACTGTCACTGAGTGATAATGATATGTCAAGGTAGGTTCACCAGTTATAATAAATGTACCACTCTGGTACAGACTTTGAGAGTGGGGAAGGTTGTGCATGTGTGAGGATAGAGGGGATGTGGGAATTCTTTGTACTTGATTGCTCAACTTTGCTGTGAACCTACAACTCCTGTAAAAACTAAAGTTTGTTAATTTCTCAAAAATGGACAAATGATATAAACAATAAAAGAAGGAACTTAGATGTCTAATAATTATTTAAAAACACATTTGGCTTTGTAAACTAAAATGAAATATTGTCTTTTTCTCTTGGAAACAAAAACAACAAAACAGACCATAATCAAGTGTTAGTGAGGATTTGCGGCAATGGGTTTTCATACACGGCTAGTTGGAATATAAACTGGTATAACCAACTGGGAGACAATTTGACAGTACTCTGAAATGAATTATGTATATATTTAAAACACAGCAATTTTACTTCTACTTCTAGGTGGATACTCGAGAGAAATTCTTGCACACACGTACAAAACTTAGTAAGAAAATACCTACGTGGTAATGGCAATAACATATACAGTTTATGGATATATACACACAGAGATGTGTGTGTGTGTGTGTGTGTGTCTGTGTATTTTACAGTACTGGATACACACTGAACTTATGATAGTAGTTGCTTTGTAAAGGGAAGTTAGGATAATGAGACTCAAGAATTTTACCAGTATTACTTTGACTTCAAGTCATATTTGTCATTTGACAAAATGACAAAATATCAACAATTATTAATTCTAGATAATGGGAATTTGGTATTCTTTGTACTTTTCTCTATTTTAATAATAATAATAAAAAACCTGTTTCACATAAAAAAAAATTTCAAGGGCATCAGATCAAAAAGGCAATGTGAATCTACCTGTATCTCCCCTCCTACATCCCAAATCCCCAGAAATGACAGCAAAAGATATTTAAAAATTGTAGGTGGGGAGGGAAGATGAACATCCATAACATTGCTAGGAGACAGGAAACTACAGTAAGAGGGTAAATAATGAGTGATTCTTGAAAGACAGAAAAAAGTTGGTATTGGTTTAAGGGAAGCCACAGCCCAAACTAAACACAAGAAATGGGTGAGGATTCAGACTCCTCCAAGCTCCAAGCCTACAAGCATAAGCAGCAGGCAGGGCTCTGGGTTAAGAGGTAGGTGGTCCCAGCACCTCCATACTGTCCCCAGGCCAGTGCTTGGGACATAGTACAGGAGCAGCATTTGCCCACAGGCTCTAGCAGTGAGTGTGGATGCTGACACCAGCAAGGAAGATTGGGTACTCTGGCGCTAGCTCAACTAAAATATTTTCACGTTTTCAGCAGTATTTAAAACATTTGAAAATGTTGCAGCATTTGCTCTAAGAGTGAAGCAACCTAACTGATCACTAACAGGGAAATGTGGTTATAAATTATACTTGATCTTAGCCAAAAAGGCCAAGAAGTAATTGGATGTAAAGTAATAGTATGTCTATACTCTGAATTATAGCTTAAAAGAATTTGTAACACATAGAAAGATCTCTAAGACATTACTAAGTTTAAAAAATACATATAAAATGCTCCTATTTATTTAAAGAAATCCGATATGTATGGATAAATAAATGCATAGAAAATCACCAAACTGTCAAGAATGATTACTTAGGGGAAGGGGGAGCTTACTATGTATGTCTATATTCACTGATTCTTTTACAACAGAATGTATTTATAAATTACTAGTATAATTCAAAAATTTAACATGAATAAAAAACTGCAGTTCTTTATTTGGAATTAAAATATGAGAAGTCACTAAATGTATCTTTAACCAAGAATTTCTCAAATAGGAAAAAATACAGCAGAGTTCTACACTAGTGTAGTGACAGCAGCTCACATTTTCTCAGATGGTTGAATACTTCCTGTCATATGACATAACTGGGTCAGCCAAAGTAACCCACATCTCATTTCAGAATGCATAAATAGAAATACTACAGGGATGTTCAAATTGTAGACTGGTGAAGGAAGACAACACTCATAGTCATTTCCTTAGGAGCTGTGTCAGGCCTTCAATGGAGGAAGTGACACAATCTGCCTGAATCACTAAAATCAAATAGTGACTTATGTGAAGGAAACATTGCAAAGCCGTGTATGTTCCCCTGAAAATAGTGCCTGTTCCTTTACCCTCTCCGTAAAAATAAAGTATTAAATAACAAATATCAGATACAATTCTAGTAAGGAAAGAATCTCTATTAGGTTCTTCCTGTTCCACCTTAACCCAGCATTTATCTTAATAAAAAACTTTAATGAAGTAGAAATTTCACACACATACATATATACATAGATAGTTCAGCCCATGCCCCATCCCTTGGGATAAGCTATGTCAGTCATCAGTCATATGTACATCGCATAACTCGTATTTTAAGAAGAATTTATATAATACTTACTAAAAGTCTTACAGATGTCAGAAACAGCTTTGAAGACTCTATCAGAGAAATTCACTTTCACCTTCACATACTTCATGTTGGGAAGCTGCAGGCGGAGCAGTTTGTGCTGAGGGGTGAACTGAAGCTTAGCATCTGCCTGAATACCATACTTATCTAAGGTCCAATGTGTCTTCAGAAGCCAAGTTCTCTTCTTTTCCCACCAGAGAGCATGGTCAGACCAATCTTTTTTTACATCTACAAAAAACAAACAATAAACAAATCGCTTAAAAATCACCAAGGTGACTTTGAGAAATTAAAAGCAGAAAACTAGATAATTGGGTATTTAACAGAAATAATTAATTAACTATTAAGTTACTGTTATGTGATAGGTACAAAAGAAACATTAACAGCTGAGAAAACACGCTCTGTCCTGAAAAGCCAGTACACAAGGCAGCTGAGGCAGAATATGTAGGGCAACTAAGAATGTTTGAGTCAACTACAAAATGGGACACATGGATGACAGAGAAAGTACTCTCTTGTTCTCAGAAAACAGAATCCTGAGGGCTAGAATAGGAAGGATTAATAAAGAGAAGCAGTTGGTGGGCTTGGAACTCGTCCTATAGGAATGGACAATAATATTCTGATGAGAAACTGAACAGACTGTGGTTGCAGAAATGTGTCAAGGTGAATAAGGGGTGGTGAAAAGATGGAGAACCAAAGTGAACAGAAACCAATATCCTAGGTGAAGAGGAGGAACAGAGAAAACACCCATGAGAAACACTATAACTTAAGAGAAAGCTCTAAAAAAAAAAAAAAAAAAAAAAACTACATTCTGGCCACATATGCTCTCCCAAATAGATCCCCGAAAATGGATCTAAAGTCACGCTGCCCAACATTTTTCACTGAGCACATTTTGGTACAAGTATAACAGGAAACATTAATATCTGTTCAACTATTTAACAGCCTTATGCAACTAAATGAAACCAAATAAAGAAAAGAATGTAATTTACACAAGATTTAGCTACCCCCAGATAAGGCAGGTCGTAACAATAAACTTGTAGCAGTAAAATCCAACTTCAACTAGTTATTTATTTACTTATGACTAGGATAGGAAGTTGGTTTTTAAAGCCGCAATCAAAGTAAAGACTTTTGGGATCAACTGTATGTTAAACTTACTAAGTGCCAATAAAAGGGAAAGTGATGTTTCAAAAAACAAAACACACACAAAAAGAACAGGCCCAGCGTGGTGGCTCATGCCTGTAATCCCAGAACTTTGGGAGGCTGAGGCTGGAGGATCGCTTGAGCCCATGAGTTCGAGACCAGCCAGGGCAACATGGTAAAGTCCCATCTCCACAAAATTTTTTTTTTTTTTAATTAGCCAGGCATGATGGCATGTGCCTGTAGTCCCAGCTACTCAGGATGCTGAGGTAGGAGGATCACTTGAGCCCAGAAGGTCAAGGTTGCAGTGAGTTGTGATGTGAAACTACATTTCAGCCTGGGCAAGGGAGCAAGACTCTGTCTCAAGGAAAACAACAACTTCCAGGGGAAGGAAAAACATGTGAATGCTGGGCACAGTGGCTCATGCCTATAATCTCAGAACTTTGGGAGGCTGAGGCGGGCAGATCGCTTGAGCCCAGGAATTCAAGACCAGCCTGGACAATGTGGTGAAATCCCATCTCTACAAAAAATTAGCTGGGCATGGTACATGTGCCTGTAGTCCCCGCTACTCAGGTGGCTGAGGTGGGAAGATTGCCTGAACCTGGGAGGTAGATCAAGGCTGCAGTGAGCTGTGATTGCACCACCGTACTCCAGCCTGGGTGACAGAGTGAGACCCTACCTCAAGAAAAAAAAAAAAAAACAGTGAATAACTTTTTGCAAATAAAAATTAAAACTATCATGCTTCTGAGATAAAGCTCATTTTAATATAGTCATACCTTTAAAAAGAGTTTATCAACTTTAAGACATTTAAAAGTATGTATTAATCTAGAACTTGAAACACACACACACACACACACACACACACATAACTAGTCTATCCCTAAATAAAAAATCAAATTTCCACATTGATTATATGGCTGAAACACCTTCTACAATGGTGAAATTTACTTGATACAACTGAAGTTCTCATTATGGAAGAAATATGCCACAGGTAGAAAAAGACTTTCAATTCTCCAGACATTAAAAACCTATTTTAATCAGTAAGTATTTTAATGGGAGAATTACGGCTACAGCTACTTGTGATCGTATTATCATTTTGAAATTTCAACATCTGTGGTTTTGGCAAAGTCCTGCCAATCATGTTATTTGAAGTTTGGCAAAAGAATGCATGTAACTGCTATTTTATAACTACTTGCTTAATAGCGATACTTAATTGTATATAGTACCCTACACCCTACTTTCTAGCACAGAATTTGCCAACTAACTTTTGGAAACAGAAAATTCTGATCTACCTTATAGAAGACAACCAAGGTTAGATAACTGATCACATATTACTTTTCTTTCCAGGAAGAGAAAACTAAGGGCAGAAAAAGATAACCTGCAAAGAATGCTGGTAACCAAGTAGAGTTACTGTTGAGCTGAACTGAATGATCAGTAGGTAGTGTATACAGGTTGAGCCTCCCTAATGTGAAACTCTGAAATCCGAAATGCTCAGAAACTGGGAGGAGAAAAAGTTTTAGACTTTGGAACATTTCAGATTTCAGATTTTTGGATTAGGAATGCTCAACTGGTAAGTACAAATACAAATATTTCAAAATTCAAGATCAGAAACACTCTGGTCTCAAGCTTTCAGATAAGGAATATTCAACCCGTAATACTTTCTTTCCCACGTCTAGTGTCAATGTCACCCACTAAGGAAGCTCTGTCATAAACTCCCAGTGGGGGAGGAAAGGAGGAAAAGAGCTGTAAGAGCACTATGAGTTCACCAGCACATGTCACGTGGGTTCCTCCAGAAGCCATCCCTGACCTAAGAACTTGGGTGCAAGCAGCTTATTTGTGGGAAGGAAATCAGCACACTTGAGGGGATCAGTGAAAGTGAGATGGGGAGAAAAGCCAACTGGAGGTTCCTCACTGCTGTGAGCACCTGCAGTTCAGTCCTTCAGGGCATGCCTCAGAACTCTCCCAGAGGAGAAAGATGAGGTATCTCTCCACTTTCTTGTTAAGGGTTACTCCTGGGGCCATTACGTTAAAAACTCTTAACACTTCTTGGCTGCCAGCATGGGGCTGGCTGCCCTGCACTCAGGCAGAGAAAGCTCAGAGATCCCTGCACCTAAGGAAAAGAGCTTGTCAGCATGTTGGGGATCTGCCCACCAGGAGTGCAGGTGAACTGTAGTGAAAGAGGGGGGCCTCCATAGCACCTGTTACAGCCTGAAAGGAATGTTTATTAAATTAAAAAAAAAAAACAGCTGTTTTACTGTAGAAGCAGGGCAGAAGCAATGCTGCTAAGACATAATAAAAGACAGGCTCAAACAATGTGGCCCAGGAGTAGGTGCTAAAACATAGAGGGCAAAGACACCAACGTGATAAGGAGCTTTTGGGGACAAAATCTACATATGGCACTAATAAAGAGGTAATGTGCCACCAACCACAAAATCTAAAGAGTTTTTATAATGTGAGGTATGAAAAGGACTACTGGTCAAGAACTCGACTTTCCAAGTCAAAACTACATAAATGTGAAGCTGGAGGTTAGCAAACTATGAATGCCCAAGGAACAAATCCTGCCTTCTGCCTTCTTATGGCTCACTAGCTAAGAATAGTTTTTGTACAGTCATGAGTCACTTAACAAGGGGGATAAGATCTGAGAAATGTGATGTTAGGCAAGTTCACTGTTGTGTGAACATCAACGAACGTATTCACAAACCTAGACAGTATAGCCTACTACACACCTAGGCTATATGGTATGACCTCTTGATCCTAGGATACAAACCTGTACATATGTTACTGTACTGAATGCTGCAGGCAACTGTAACACAGTGATAAATATTTGTGTAGCTAAGCATAGAAAAGGTATAGTAAAAATAAGGTATTATTAATCTTATGGGACCACAGTTGTATAAATGGTCTGCTGTAGTTGACTGAAACACTGTTACATGGCTCCTGACTGTATTTTTAACTGGTGTGGCGGGGGGCGGGGATGGGAGGGGGGGAAATCCAAAGAACAGTATTTTACATAACTTTATATAAAGTTCAAATTTCAATGCCCATAAACAGTTTTATGAAACACAGCCACACTACTCTGTTCACAGTAGTCTATGACTACTTCCGCACCACAACATTAGACTACAGTTATTGGGACACAGACTGCATGGCCCACAAATCCCAAAAGCCCAAAATATCTACTATCTATACTGAAGAAAAAAGAAAGAAAAGAAAAGAAAACTTTGCAGGCCCCTGCTGTAAGCAGTGTTATCTTGCACTTAGATAATGGTACAATAAAATCTCAATTTTCCATCAGTTAGGCTTCCAACTGTGACCTCAGAAACATGTATCTTTCCTGATACTCATTCTTCCCTTTAAAACCTGACCCTCCCCCATGAATTCCACCTCAGTTTCTAATCAAAGGAGCTATCAACCTGCAACCAGCAAGAGAAGGGGATAGGATCCAAAGATTACATACTGTACATCCTATGAGTGGTCTGTTTAACCACAGAAAAAAAATAAGCTCTCTTACTGACTGGCAACGCTGCTAAAACGAGTCTTTTTTACCCAGAAAAACTAGTGGATGAGTAACAATATAGAAAAATAAATACACAAAATAAAAGCAGAAATAGGAGACTAGAAAAAAATCAGAAATATCAATACCACTCATGGCAAAAGATAAAAACAGAAAAGTAGGTGTTCTGACAGCGAAGTAGAAGACAGTGTTATAAGATGGATAAGCTGGACTGTGGGGGCTTGTGACTTACGTTCAAATACTGGGCTTTTCAGTAGCATTCCTGAAGACTCAACACACTACCAACCTAGTCAGCATTACTTGCAGAGTAATCATTACTACAGAATAAGAACATCAGACGTGTTGAATTCGTGAATTCAACAAATACCTGTTGAAAATGTACTGTGTGCAAGAAGGCACTGTTCTAGTGCTAGAGATATGATGATGAACAAAACAAAGTTCCAGCATCATTGAGGGAGACCAAGGTGGCTAGAGGAGAGGAAATGGAGATCAGTAGGAGGTGGCATCACAGAGCCAGGCAGGAGCCTTGTAGGTCACAGTGCATGGTTTAGGTGTTACTATGTATGAGATAGGGCCCTAGAGCAGTAGTTTTCTGCCTGATTGGCATTAGAATCATCTGAGCAGCTTTTAAAAAATACTGATGCCTGGCCCCACCCTAAACTAGGGCTATTTTGGTTTGCGAACAGCTGTCTGTATTTTTTTATGGGCAGATACTCCACCATCTTGGTGACGTCTCTCAAACCAAATATATCAGAATCTCTGTGGGCCTAGGAAATGGTTTTAAGTAGGAGTCATTTGTTTAAAAATCGACTGATAATTTTGAAGAAGTGTGGTGATGGGGGTATGCAAGAGTTCACTCTTGCAAGAGAGTGTGCAAGAAGTCAATGTGAAAGTGGAAATGACAACTATTTCAGTTATAATGGTTGGGAGGTGAGGAAGTACAAATAAGAAATACAGAAAACTTTTCCTGGATATTTTACCGCAGTGAGGAGAATAACAGCGATCAATAGATAGAATAATAGCTGTTAGATAGATAGAAAGGAAATAGCAGACCCAAGGAGTATTTTTAGCTTCATTTTTTAAAAGGGAAAGCTATTACAGCATTATTTTAAAAGTGGCTGAAATGATTTCATATTTCAGATCATTTATAATTATTTAATTATCATTCACTAATTTGCCCTTCAGCAGAGTATCACTTCAAAACTTTCTAAAGACCTGACTGAGCCCTCTCAAACAGGCAAAGCAATGTTTTCCCAACTTCTAGAAAATTAGCTTTCTTTGGTGCTGGCTTTATATTACACTACCTATCTTATTTTGAAATTAACAGTATCTCCACATCAAGTCACACAATTGGCTCTGCTCAGAATATCACAAGAACATACCTATTCTATTCATTAGTAGCAAAAACAAATTTTATACACTGATGAAAATCCTGAGAAAAATGATGAAGCATTTGCCCAGGCAAGCATAAAAACTAACTTATGATTTACTTATAAATTTGGCTTGTTTAGTAATTCTTTTAAGTCAAGAACTACTTAGAACCAACTGAGAAGCATTTGCCCAGGCAAGCATAAAAACTAACTGCACTTCAAAACGCACTTAAACGCCAGGAGCAGTGGCTCACGCCTGTAATCCCAGTATGTTGGGAGGCCAAGGTGGGCAAATCACTTGAGGTCAGAAGTTGGAGTTTGAGACCAGCCTGGCCAATATTGTGAAACCCCATCTCTACTAAAAATACAAAAATTAGCTGGGCCTGTTGGTGCACACCTGCAATCCCAGCTACTTGGGAAGGCTGAGGCAGGAGAATGGCTCGCACCCAGGAGGCAGAGGTTGCAGTGAGCCAAGATTGTGCCATTGCACTCCAGCCTGGGCAACACAGCAAGACTCTGTCACCAAAAAAAAAAAAAAAAGCACTTAACTGCACAAATTGTGTATATAGGTGTGTGTATGAAGTAGTTTATCTTGATGCAGTAACTCTTTTTTCATTTGAGATAGAGTCTTGCTCTGTCGCCCAGGCTGGAGAGCAGTGGTATGATCTCAGCTCACTGCAACCTCCACTTCCTGGGTTCAAGTGATTCTCCTGCGTCAGCCTCTGGAGTAGCTGGGACTACAGCAGACAGGCACCACCACACCCAGTCCGGCTAATTTTTGTATTTTTAGTAGAGGCGGGGTTTCACTATGTTGGCCAGGCTGGTCTTGAATTCCTGACCTCAAGTGATCCACCCGCCTTGGCCTCCCAAAGTGCTGGGATTACAGGCGTGAGCCACCGCGCCCGGCACAGATGCAGTAACTCTTGAAAGCACTTAGTTATCTAGTGTATTATAGCACAGCTTGTCTCTAAAGTGGCAAGTTAAATCATAACAGACTATGCAACTGTAATTTGAAAAACCCACTATGTGCAGAACAGATTTCAGACATCAACACATACTTAAGTTTTCCTCTAGCTAAAGAATGAGTAGAAGCATGAACACATTATGATGACTTTAAAAGGAAAATGGTTATCTACAAATACTTGTAAGTAACGGCAAGCAAATGAAAATACTACTGGATCACTAAAGTAGTGGTTTAGTTTTCTGTGTGGCATCAAAATCCATAAGGAAATAACTGTTGAAATTCCCTGAATTTGCATAAACTAAAGCTTTGGAAAACTTTCCACACAGGAACTCCCTTACACGTTCTCATCTAGACTCTGGGCTATGTTCTAAGTAAACATTTCTGCTTTCCAGAATGGCAGGCTTGGTATTTCAAACATTAGATGACTGAATGCAACCCGCGCGTGTGCACACACACACACACATACACACACACACTAGCCTGGCACTTGGACAGAAGTTAGCAAACATCACCGGAGTAGATTCATTCATCTGCATTATAAAACCATTCAAGGCATAGACTACGCTTAAAAACTTGCTCTGAGAGGCCGGGCGTGGTGGCTCACGCTTGTAATCCCAGCACTTTGGGAGGCCGAGGCGGGCGGATCACGAGGTCAGGAGATCGAGACCACGGTGAAACCCCGTCTCTACTAAAAATGCAAAAAATTAGCCGGGCGTGGTGGCGGGCGCCTGTAGTCCCAGCTACTCGGAGAGGCTGAGGCAGGAGAATGGTGGGAACCCGGGAGGCGGAGCTTGCAGTGAGCCGAGATCGCGCCACTGCACTCCAGCCTGGGTGACAGAGCGAGACTCTGTCTCAAAAAAAAAAAAAAAAAAAAAACTTGCTCTGAGAGTCCATTTCTCCAAGGTCATGATTTTCAGTTATCCTCCAGGTACAGGCCAACTTTTATTCGGTGTATCTTACATTTTAAATTTCGATTTTAAACTTTCAGAAGTAACCCATCACAAATACAAGCTTTCTCAGAAAGGCTCGGGGGTGGGGGGTGGGGGGTAAAAAGTTGTACTACTATGAAGCCAACACTTGTTTTCCTTCTCTGGGGAATAAAAGGGATTTTATGATTTACTTATAAATTTGGCTTGTTTAGTAATTCTTTTAAGTCAAGAACTACTTAGATTATAGTTTACTATACCTAGCAAAATTCTAACTTCTATAACAAATTTTAGTAAAATATGTTAATTCTTCAAAACATTTTGCCAGCATTCTGGAAAGAATTATTTCTGTGTCCCTCCCTTATTTAACAGATCCCATCACACCATATCACATGCACATAACAGTATCTGACAGACACTCAGACTCCTATCATCAACATTGCAAATTGCTACAACATTGACTGAATCAACAAAAGCACACTCCCTCAACTGTAACAGAATGCTCCTCAAATTCAGGAAGTGGTCGCACACCTGCTTTACAAATAGAACATCTGTATATTCTAAGGAACAGAAGGCTTGGGTTTCTCATCATTAGAAGCTGAGTAAATATTGCTTAGTCTACCAAACAGCTTTTGGTATCACAGTGCTCTCCCACTCCATGAGTCACCAAAAAAAAAAGAAAGAAAAAAATATATATTTCAAAGTTTTTTGCTAGAGAAAATATTATGCCCCACTTTATGCAATTCCAGCTCGCTTACACTCTAGAAAACATGAGCGCAGAGAAAGGAGACATTATTGAAAACATCCTATTTAATGTTTTCCTAATAAGATTACCAATTCCTACTTGACTGTTTTGACACAGGCTACTAAGATGCAATTATTGGCCAGGCTCACGCCTGTAATCCCAACACTCTGGGAGGCTGAGGTGGGTGCGTGGCTTGAGCCCAAGCGTTCGAGGCCAGCCTGGGCAACATGGCAAAACCTCATCTCTATAAAAAAAAAAAAAAAAAAAATCCAGACATGGTGGCCTGTGCCTATGGTCCTAGCTACCTGGAGGCTGGGTGGGAGGACCCCTTGACTCTGGGTGGTCAGGGTTGCACAGAAAGTTGATCAAATCCCAATCCTGTTGTTTCTGCACGAGAGCTGGAGCCCATGCCTTACCACACATCCATGGACATGCCCTGGATCTGACTTGGGCCTTCAAACTTTGCACAGTGGCTGCTACTAACTTTTTGAGATAATATTCAGATTCCTGGAGACTCAGTTCTGTCTCATCTAAATCACCAGAGACCAAACAAGGATCAAGCCCAATACCTCTTGGACTTTATTTAATGCCATAATGTTGTCAGACTAAAGAGAAAAATGAAGTAATTCTTTAAAAAAAAAAGTTGATCAAATAACTTATTTTTTCTTACCTTAAGTAACCACATCTTAAAAATAAGTAAGCAACTTAGAGTTTGGAATGAAGAGGAGGTTAAAATATTACTTTTAGGGAGCATAAATTTCTAGTTGCATATTTTTAAAGTACTAATTCAGGAAAGAAATGCAAAATTTGTTTAGTATTCTCACATGTCCATAAACTAGAAGCAAAGTTTACATTAGATAATCTTTGCTAAGGCAACATGTCATTGTGACTTCTAAGTACAGATAACTTTTCTGGGCACATGACTTATTTCTGATAAATATGTATTTTTGTACTCTGCTAATACTGTAATTCTCTGTACTGTTTCCTTTTGTTTTAGGACCCTCTTGAGCCCCAAATGAGATATAACTATTATCATAATCAAGAGTTGACTGGAGGTAAAGAACACTACAATCCCAGTGTGCTAGTGGCAAAGCCACTCAAGAAGCTGGTTCTGACCTACCGTAGCAAGCCATGCAGACTCAGCAGACCAGAAAACGTCCTTCTCCTGCTTTTCAGGCTACTTGCTCATACCATTTACTTATACCACTTAGATGCTCATCTATTAAACTTAGAGGACTTTTCTCTCTTTCATTTCACAGCCAGGCAGACTGCCCAAGACACCCTTGGGGAATCCTACTATGTTTTTTCTGTCTACCACTGTATTTTGAACTTCTCACACTTCTGAGAATCCTCCTCCTTCTCAATAGACAACCATGGATTCTACTGCAGGAAACAAAGAAGCCGTCAGATTCAAACTCTTTCACCTTCACGCCAACCCATCTATAAGCCTTCTTAAATTTGTACCCAGATGGGCCTCCTGCCTTTGTGTTAATAGAAAAACTGTCTCTTCCCTTCTATCTAAAGCCAATCCCACCTCCTATGCTCTGCTGCCCTTCCCATCTTCTAGGAACCGTGTGCTTTTTTCCGTACATTGGCTCTCCAGGTGTCTCATCCATTCTCATGGCTTTAAAAGACACTTACTTTCGTCACTGGTGTCAGCAGCCCAATCTTCTGCTCAGACCGCCAGCCTATACACCCTACTGCCCATCTCACATCTCTTCTTGATGTCCCACAGATAACTCAATTTATCTAAAACGTAACCCAACTTTTTTTCTTATCCCTACTCTTATTATACTAATTAGCACCAACCGTCAACCCAGTTGCTCAAGCTAGGAATCTGAAAGTCATTGATTTTCGCTTTCCGTCATTCCTTACATTTATCAGCAAACTGTCAAATCCACTTCCAAAAATCTCCACTCCAGTCTCCACTGGCACCACCCTATTTCAGGCTGCCATCATCTCTTGCACTGACTACTGCCACAGCCTCCTAACTGGTCTCCTTCATTCCATTCAGCACTTTGCATACAACAGCCAGAGTCATCCATTCAGCACTTTCATGCCATTCCCCTGCTGAAAATCCTTTGCAACTGCTTCTAACTGCACTTAAATAAAATCCAAATGCCTTATCAGGTCTACAAAGCCCCACGCAATACGGCCTATCTACTCCTCCAAATTTATCATGTGCTACTCTTCCTTTGCTCCAGCCACACTGGCCTTTTTTAGCTCTAAGAATCATATAACTAAGTTCTTTCCTGCCTCAGTGCCTTTGTACATGCTACTCCACTCCTGGAATGTCTAACTCTCTCTCATCTTCCAGATTTTACCATTAATTCCATATTCTCAGAGAAGCCTTTTTTAGCTACCCTAGCCCTCCAATGTCCTATGTCCCTCCATACTGTTCTATTTCAGTATCCTGTGATATCACTGACCAAAATTTATATTCATTTTGTTTGTTGTTGGTGGGTGCGGGAGGAGGGTGCTATCTTTTTTTCCTAATAGATTATAAACTGTCTAAGAAGACAAAGGCAATGCCTATTTTGATCACCATTATATTTTCAGCACCTAGCACAGTGCTGGGCAGGCAAGAAATATTTAACAAATGAATTAATCCTCATTTTGAAAATTTTAAAGATCTCTCATTACTCAAAACAATCTCAACAAGAAACTTATTTTTAAACCATCAATAAAAGTAAATACAAGTTTTACTAATTTATAATTAGTAAAATTATAATTTACTAATACAAATTGTATGTCTGAAGAATCCATTTTATCTTCAACTTCAGAATTAAAATATACTTCAATACTAACTAGAAGAGTGGCAGAGATTCCCCTAGAAAAAGGAAATAAAACTGAACAGACATCCTGTTCTCTTTCACATCTTCTAAAAAGAATAAATTTCTTTGCTCAAGACAATCTCTATTGTGCAAAGTGTTTATGTTCCAAAAGTCCACTTGTAAGTCTGAGAATTCAGACTCATCACAGAAAAACACTACATAAATAGTTAGGTTTCAAATCATACAATAAGTTACCCAACCACAAATAACCTGACCTATATGACTAGCAACACTCTACCTTACCAATTGTATCATAAAGCCTTTTGCAGAATGTATGGTCAATGTTTCAACTTGAGAAGTAAGAAAAACTGCAAGCAATGGAACCTGCAGAGAGTGAATTGGATGGGGTAAGAAAGGGAATGCTGCTGCCAAGTTGTGAGGGAGACAATGGCTTCCTAAGGAATATCAAATTGTAGGGCACCTGGCTACTCCCTAGTCATCTTTCCCAGCATACCAAGAAATAACCTATTTCCAGTTTCCCAGATGCAATTTGTTGGGTTTCTTTTCTCTGCTAAACGATGACAATAGAAGAGTTTTTAACTTGCTTTCCTTTCCAATGCCTGAAACTCTTCTGATGTTTCTACTGAGACTGTATTGCCAATAATGTGTAAAGACAGGGCCTACAAGTAAAATTAATGCTTAAGTTTGTAAAAACGATGTTTATAATATTATCCCTAATATTGATTGAAATGTAAAGGACACTAGACATTAATCTCAGTATTCAATCACACACTGTCCTTACTCTCGACCCCTTAGGTCTTTCTCCTCCCAAACTTCTCTTTCAATTTTAGAGTTGGGGATCATGGGGCATCCTGCTTTTAGGATGTGCCCTCCTGTTCTGATCTCTTTAGTCACTCAGACCTTTAAAAAGGGAAAGAGGAGGCAAATGGATGAAGAGTGTGGCTCTTCAGGTGTATAATCAATGCACGAATTAATAAATATTTTCCAAGTAACTATCATATGCCAGGCACTAAGTTGGGCAACGGAATATAAAAATTAGTAAGAATTACCATCCCAGTGGCACTTACAGTCCAAGTGAGAGACACAGACAAGTAAAAGGAGCTAAAAAGATAAAAGAACGAAATGTCACAGAGGCAACCAACATTAAAGATTAATTAGGTTAACATGGCATTTTTACCTGGGTCTTAAAAGATGTGGGAGTTCAAATGTGCTAAGAGAAACCATCCTGTAGACAATGGAGGCTCTCAGATTGTTTTATTAACATAATTTTGATTTGATTATGAAGCACAAATTAGAGTCTGGCAGAAAATTTACCGCAATATTCTAGAGAGCAGGGCCTGACATAAGGCAGAAGGTGAAGAGAAGGAGGCAAATATGAGGGAGTTGTCTAAGCTAGAATCATGGGTCTCAAGGACACTGATCTCAGATGAGAGAGGACAGCTGGAAGGTGAAGAGGGGAAGCTAGAAAGTTCCTAGCTTGATAATTAAATGGATGATAATAATAGCACTAAGATTTGTTTACTGAGCATTTAGTATGTACCAAGCACTTAACACATTCTCAGGCCGGGCGCGATGGCTCACGCTTGTAATCCCAGCACGTTGGGAGGCCGAGGCAGGCGGATCACGAGGTCAGGAGATCGAGACCACGGTGAAACCCCGTCTCTACTAAAAATACAAAAAAATTAGCCGGGCGTGGTGGCGGGCGCCTGTAGTCCCAGCTACTTGGAGAGGCTGAGGCAGGAGAATGGCGTGAACCCGGGAGGCGGAGCTTACAGTGAGCCGAGATTGCGCCACTGCACTCCAGCCTGGGAGACAGAGCGAGACTCCGTCTCAAAAAAAAAAAAAAAAAAAAAAAAAAAAAAAAAAAAAACACACATTCTCATTTAATCCCCACAAAAAATGTTAAAAGGAGCGGGCGCGGTCGCTCACGCCTGTAATCCCAGCAACTCTGGGAGGCTAAAATGGGCGGATCACCAGGTCAGGAGATAGAGACCATCCTGGCTAACATGGTGAAACCCTGTCTCTACTAAAAATACAAAAAATTAGCTGGGTGTGGTAGCACACACCTGTAGTCCCAGCTACTCAGGAGGCTGAGGCAGGAGAATCACCTGAACCTGGGAGGCAGAGGTTGCAGTGAGCCCAGATCGTGCCACTGCACTTCAGCTTAGGCGACAGAGCGAGACTCCATCTCAAAAAAAAAAAAAAAAAAAAAGTTAAAAGGTAAATACTATTATAATCTCTTTGTTTTATAGGTGAGAAAATGAAGACAGAGAAGTTACATAACTTGGCCAAAGTTCATAAAGTTAGGATATGTAGGAATTAGGATTTGACTCCAGATGAGTGTGATTTCAGAGGTGGCACTCTTAAGTAACACACCATTAGCCAAGATAAAGTTACGCAGAAGAGAAGCAAGTCTGGGTATTTAAATATGAGGACAAAAGACTAATGTTAGGACTCATTTACATTTCACAGTAAAATCCTGATGATTATCCTGCACTTCTCTTATAGGAAATAGGTATTTAGGAGAAAGAAGACAGACAGAACATCCACAAGGAGGCAAAGAGATTATTAAATAAAGGAATATTTTTATTATGCATGTCTTTCACTGATTTAATAATGGCAACCACAGAAAATAAAATTCAAAAAGGTTATGGTTAGCAGCCATATAACTACTTGAAGAATGCATATACTAATATGCAAAATTAAACCGATTTTGAAACAACCAAAGAACACAAATGGCTATGAATGCAAAGAAGCAATTAAGAAAAATAATAATAATAATGTACTCACTTTTGGTTTTATACTAGAAATTAAGACTTCTACTGTCCAAAAATAATTGGAATAACTTCTGAGTCATTCCTCTCTTCCTTAAGACTGTTCATTGGTAATTAGATTATTCTAGAAAGACCAGAAGTGAATTCCTAAATTACTCTTAATCTATTTCTAGAGGGACAACGCTCCCTTCTAGAACTACTCCGTATTCCAGAGGAACAGAATTCTCAACAGCGCAATCTACAACACTATCATCCAGGACCTAGCTGAAGTTTTTATGAGTTTCCACAACCATGAAAAACAGGAAAAGAATACCTAACATATACTTTTGAACTCTGCTGAATCTTATTCTCTCATATGGAGTTATTATTCATCAACAAAATGTAAAACAACAAACGAACAAAAAAAAAAACACTGGTGATGAAGCATGCAAATATTTCCTCCCTACACTTCTGCCCCACCCCATCTAGCAAAAGGAAAGGCCTACACCAAGATCACAGAACAGTCATTATAGTAATCTAATCCTTATATCTTTGAAATTAGATAATATATATCTCTACAAGTTGTATTTTACTTTTTCCTCTCCCTCAGCTTTTCTTTCCATCCAAGTATTACAGAGTCTATCCCTTAAGCAGCTGTTAATTTGTTCCTTCCTTTCCTTTTACATTGCCTTAGTTCACGTCCCCAACATCTCTACCCTGAACTACTATAACACTATTTTCTACAACACTATCCAGAGTTATCTCTTAAAATGCAAACTTGATCAGTTTATTTGTCTACTTAAAAACTTTCCAAGTCTGGGCCAGGCACGGTGGCTCACGCTTGTAATCCCAGCACTTTGGGACTCCCCCCCAGAATCACCTGAGGTCAGGAGTTCGAGACCAGCCTGACCAACATGGAGAAACCCCATCTCTACTAAAAATACAAAATTAGCCGGGCATGGTGGCACATGCCTGTAATCCCAGCTACTTGGGAGGCTGAAGCAGGAGAACTGCTTGAACACGGGAGGCGGAGGTTGCGGTGAGCCGAGATCACGCCATTGCACTCCAGCCTGGGCAACAAGAGCAAAACTCCGTCTCAAAAAAAAAAAAAAAAAAAAAAAGAAAAGAAAAAAACCCCAAAACTTTCCAAGTCTGTTACTGAAGTATCTTATAATCCGTTAACAGGTTCCACAAATCTGTGTCCCACATTGCCTTCTTCTAGTAGCTCTTACCACACCCAAATGCAGCTTTTGTTCTGGCCTAGTTTGTGGAACAAGCTGGTGTTTCAGATCTCCTTGATAGGCACCTTTTCCTTTCCCCCTTTATCAAACTGGCAAAATCATGCACCAGTACCAGCTCAAATATTACCACCTCTGAATCTTCACTGACCCACCTGTCAAAGCAGCAAAGTATACCTTAGCACTTTGAATGATATAATTCATTTATGTAACTAATTTCCCCACTAGATTAAGAGTATTTGATTTTATTTATCCTGTGTCTCAAAAGCAGAGACCAGAACCAATAAATATTTATAAACTACTACTTGTAATATACAAATATTTATAATATACAGGCAGCATGTAAAGCAATCTTAATAATCAATTGAAAAATTATAATTATTCCAAGACAAAAGTTCATGTCAAACATTAAAAACTCTTACTGTTGATTATAAATGTACATATGGAAATGGAAAAAACTGCAAAACTAGTGTTTATTTAGTGTACTGTAATTAAAACATTAAAAACATTGAGAAGTGTTACATTTCTTTGTGAAAACTTAACAAGAATAGCTTAAATAGTGCTTGTCTTCTCCTCATATAACTTATGACGTGGAGCAAGAATCTTTTATGCCTTGGCAAGCTGTCACACTCCTTTCTAAGTCTGGATCAACTTAAAACATTTTGTCCTTTGCTCTTTCAGTATCATGAAATATCTCTGACCAGCTCCTTCAGTATGCAAAATTTTTGCTAGTGTCACTTCCTCTGGGACATCTTCATCCTTTTTGTCATACCACTTGTATTATGTATGCAAGTTTACCTTCACTAAATTCCTTTGGCTGTATATCTACAGTCTTTCAAATGGTGAAAGCATCCACATTTCCATGGTGAGCTATTTCTTCTTTAACTCCATTTATATTTGATTCAACTATCACTTCTAGTATTTCATGATCACTTTTTGTTAATTCATTGCAGTTTTATCTTTGTTGGTCAACTCTTTCAATTATCCATTTTTGTGAAACATCATGAGTTTCTCATGGGGGACAGAGAGGCAACACTAACACTTCTGTTCTGTGTGTGAACTGTACGCACAGTGGCCAATCATAGATAGACTGAAATAAGTGACATGACTTGTCACTGTTCATGATGGGCTTCTGTTATTTACATAGTGCTTTGTGGACTGAAGAATTAGCTAGCAAGTTTTGTACTTTATGCAGTTACATTTTAGTTAATGTATAAAGTTAAGATAAAGATGGTGGCAACTAAAATGTGAGCCATGTTGTTAGACAATTAGTGTTATCTAATAAATAAATGTGCAAATTGCAACTGTCCAAAGCGCTGTTTTCAAAAATGTCTGATATGTCATATTAAAAAAAAGTTTTATTTTATTTTTTTTTTATTTTTATTTATTTATTTATTTATTTATTTTTTTGAGACGGAGTCTTGCTCTGTCGCCCAGGCTGGAGTGCAGTGGCATGATCTCGGCTCACTGCAAGCTCCGCCTCCCGGGTTCACACCATTCTTCTGCCTCAGCCTCCCGCGTAGCTGGGACTACAGGCTAATTTTTTGTATTTTTAGTAGGGACAGGGTTTCACCATGTTAGCCAGGATGGTCTCGATCTCCTGACCTTGTGATCCGCCCGCCTTGGCCTCAAAGTGCTGGGATTACAGGCTTGAGCCACCGCGCCCGGCCAAAAAAAAAGTTTTTAATCTGCTAGCAGAAGCTGTAAACTTCAAAGTTTACATATCATTCAAACTGCAAACATATTTCAATTAAAGTACCCAATTCCATTTTAGGTTAAGGAAATTACATTAAGGCTCCAATGGCTAACTGAGGCAGTGTCAAATTATGGGAAACATTTAGAAACTGCTATGGACTAAATGTTTGTGTCCCCCCAAATTCATATGTTGAAATCCTAATCCCCAATATGATGGTATCTGAAGATGGGGCCTGGGGGAGGTAAATCAAGTCATGGAGGTGGAGTGCTTCTGGTGGAACTCGTATCCTTAGAAGAAGAGACAGGAGACAGCTGGTTTCCTATCTCTCCTTCTTTCCCTCCCCCATGTGAGGAAACCAGGAATAGGGTCCTCACCAGAAACCAACCATGCTGACAGCCCGATCTTAGATTTGGCAGCCTCCAGAACTGTGAGAAATAAGCGCTTACTGTTTAAGCCACCCAGGATATGTTATTTGTTATGGCACCCCAAGCAGACTAAGACAGAAACTAAACCTCTAATGAAAAGTGACAAATTGCAATTTCTTCCACATAGCTAGTTGAAAACTGGGGAATTCACTCTTCAAAATAAAAAGATCAACTAAGTTTACAAATGCCTTTTGAAGTTACCAATCTGAAATAATGTCTATCAATTTCAATCTATTATCTGATACTATAAGACACACTAACTCAAAACAGTTAAGAAGTTTTTTCAGATCACATAAGCCATGCAAGCAGTTACAGAATGCACAAACAGAAAGTATGCCAATTATTCATTTCCAGAGGGTGGGTAACTTTCTACCTAATCCTGAAGGCTAGCTTATTGCTAATTTGGTTCAACCTGGCTTCATTCCTAGAAGACAGGGCTCGGAGTCCATGAAATGAAAAGGTCTGACAAGTTCTAAGAGAGTAACATCAGGGCAAAATTCACCAGTTAGTATTGGACTTAGAGAAGTATTAGTTGCGTTTGTGTTTTAAATGTGATGACATGAGCTATTCTAAAGTTCAAAACAAAAGCAATTTAGTAAGAATATTTAATTGGCTTTTACATTGTAAGCTTATCTCAGAAAATACTAACAAATTGTAATATAAAACTTCAATGTATACTGGAAAAATTATTTCTTGAAATCCAAGAGGATTATCATTGCTTATATCTTATCTGCAAGTTATTTTATATGAAACTGATGAATTTCCAATTTGTAAAAATCTGATGTCTCCCCCTATTTAAAGTATTTTATGGGCATCTCACAGCTCTGGGGATAATGCTAAATCTTTTAAACCTGGTTCAGAAAGCCCTTTAGCATTATTTCTTCTTGAGCCTCATGTCAAGCCACTGGTTCCCTAGGATTGCTCCCCCATCATCACCAGACTTCTTTCAGTTCTTCAACTGGCCACCTTCCCTTGCTCCACTTCCCATGCTGGGAATTCTCATCCTCTTTCCAGCCTGTTGTTCTGTCATCCTATCCCTTACCCACATCTCCTCCCATTTTTTGCTGGCTAATTCCTACTCTCAGATCTCAGCTTAAAAGTCATTTCCCTCCACAAATCCTATCCTATATGCTAGGTTCCGGTTGCCCAGTACAGAATCCTATAACTATTTCAATTACCATAATACTCACTACATTATAGTAATTACTATTTAAGGATTGTCTTTAGGTCGGGAGCAGTGGTTCATGCCTGTAATCCCAACACTTTGGGAGGCTGAGGCGGGAGGATCACCTGAGGTCAGGAGTTGGAGACCAGCCTGGCCAACATGGTGAAACCCCGTCTCTACTAAAAACAAAAAAACAAACAAAAATTAGCCAGGCATGGTGGTGCATGCCTGTAATCCCAGCTACTCAGGAGGCTGAGGCACGAGAATTGCTTGAACCCTGGAGGTGGAGGGGGCAGTGAGCTTAGATTGTGCCACTGCACTCTAACCTGGGCAACAAAGCACGACTCTGTCTTAAAAAAATAATAATAATAATGGAAATAATAATAAAGACTGTCTTTACGAGTGCAAATAGAGTGAGGGTAAGGAATGAGTTAATTTTGTTCACCCCAGTTTGTAGTATAGTCTCTGGCATTCAATAGGCTCTCATTTATAAATATTAAGTGGGTAAGTTAAGGAATAACAGAATATCATTTCACAGTTACCTATGTCTTTCTTCTCTATAAGCTTTTCTTCTATTTCGCTAAGCTAGTCTATAATACACCATGAACACTGCAATCCCCAACCTGGAATGCCTTTCTTCCTAACTTTCCACCCTGTCTCTCTTTAAATAAGGCCAGTTATTACTCATGACTCTAAATCTCTGTCTTCCTTTATTCAAGGGCTACTTATTTGGCACTTCTCAATCAGATCATTGACTCAAAGTAATTTTCTTTTTTCACTTGGTTACTAGCAAGCTGCTCATATTGAGAGCCGGGACTATGCCTCACTATATAATAGTTGGCTCTCCATAAACGTTTGTTGCTGCTACGAGAGTCCAGTTCATGCACCTTATATTCCCACACATATCTCATGTTATATACCTCTGTAACCTACCAAAAATAGAGCATGAGTGTATAGAATTATCTCTATGCAGGAATGTTTACACATCAATGTCCCATCTCACCTAAGGGCCTTCTTTGTTATTTTAAGTTCTTTAAGGAATTTACTGCCCAAACTCACTGAGGATCCTCAATAAAACAATTATTAGTCTACTACTTACTATGTGCCAAGAACTGAGCTAAGTGCTTTACACATGTGTATGCGTTTAATCCTTACGACAACCCTAAGTGGTAAGATTACTACCCTTATTTTGCTTATAAGGAAACTAAGTCACAAAGATGTCAAATAACATGGCACAGAGTCACAAAGCTTATAAGTAGTGAAGCTGGTATTCAAACCCAGTCAGTGACTTCAAGGAATGTATTCAGACACTTCACAACCATTAAACAGAATTTACAAAGGCAGGGCTGGGCGCGGTGGCTCAAGCCTGTAATCCCAGCACTTTGGGAGGCCGAGGCGGGCGGATCACGAGGTCAGGAGATCGAGACCATCCTGGCTAACACGGTGAAACCCCGTCTCTACTAAAAATACAAAAAATTAGCCGGGCGTGTTGGCGGGTGCCTGTAGTCCCAGCTACTCGGGAGGCTGAGGCAAGAGAATGGCGTGAACCCGGGAGGCGGAGCTTGCAGTGAGCCGAGATCGCGCCACTGCACTCCAGCCTGGGGGACAGAGCCAGACTCCGTCTCAAAAAAAAAAAAAAAAAAAAAAAAAAAAAGAATTTACAAAGGCAAAAGAATCTTTTAAAATGGTTTCAGCAACAGATTAAATAAGAAGGGGTTTATGGTTAAACACTACATAAATAAAATGCAAACAATCAGAATACTGAAAACCACAGTTGAAATTTATATTTTAAGTTTACATGGTATTTGAAGGATAATTGTAGATTATATTTTATTGAGCTCTTAGTATAGTCATTCTACTAATTATCAGGAATTGTTAATCCTTTAAATACCATATTTAGTCAATACATTAGCCCCCCAAAACAAGTAAACTAAAGCTGTGAGATTAAATAATCAGAAGTTAAAATAACTTGCCCAAGGTCATATGTAACCAATAAGTTGGCCACATCTTAGAGTAAGTTCTTAGTCACTAACAAAGTTCACTTATTTAATTTTTTTTTTGAGACAGAGTCTCACTCTGTCGCCCAGGCTGGAGTACAGTGGTGCGATCTCGGCTCACTGAAACCTCCACCTGCCAGGTTCAAGTGATTCTCCTGCCTCAGCCTCCCGAGTAACTGAGACTATAGGCATGAATCACCACACCCAGCTAATTTTTGTATTTTTAGTAGAGTCAGGGTTTCGCCACGTTGGCTGGGCTGGTCTCGAACTCTGGCCTTGAGTGATCTGCTCAACTTGGCCTCCCTAAGTGCTGTAAGATTCACCTTTTAAAGAAGGTATTTGTCTAACCAGAATATTAAATTTATGGAAACACTCCCTATCTTAGCATAGTGAGTCTGTAATTTTGTATATGTGGAAGCACAAAATCTGCTTCTAGATGATCTTCATACTTTAATTCTTTATAGTATTACTAATAATGATGCAAAGTAGCACAATAAACTTAAAATCAATTCCTAATATGGTAGAGAGTAAGTCAGACCTATTTGGCTTCTGGCTGGGTGTGGTGGCTCATGCCTATAATCCCAGCATTTTGGGAGGCAAAGGTGGGTGGATCACTTCAGGTTAGGAATTCGAGACCAGCCTGGCCAACATGGTGAAACCTCATCTCTACTAAAAAAAAAAAAAAAAAAAAAAAAAAAAAAAAAATACAACAATTAGTAGGGCACGGTGGTGAGTGCCTGTAATCCCAGCTACTCAGGAGGCTGAGGCACTAGAATTGCTCGAACCTGGGAGGTGAAGGTTGCAGTGAGCTGAGAGTGCATCACTGCACTCCAGCCTGGGTGACAGAGTGAGACTATGGTCTCAAAAAAAAAAAAAAAAAAAAAAAGAACCATTTGGCATCCCTTTTAAAAGGCACATTCTCAATCTTTTACAAAATGCTGTTATTTATCTGGCTCAGCATAGGGAGAAAATCTACAAACACTAAAACAGCTGGGACTGTAATTGTCGTCATCATAGCTACATTTACAAAAGCTATTCTAAACACTTCATGTGTATTAACTAACATAATCCTTACAATAATCCAAAGATACTGTTATAATCCCCATTTTCCAGATGAGGAACCAGAGGCACAGACAGGTCACACAGCCCAAGGTCATACAGCTAGTATATGGTCAAGTCAGGATTCTGACGTGGGTGGGCTGCCTTTCAGTCTATGCTCCGTAACAAGGGCATTCCATCTTGGCAACAGAAGTCATTGCCACCTTGCATAAGACTTTTAACATTGATACAGGAAATCATTTGCTTTTTTCAAGTTATTTTTAATTTCAAAGGTTATAAAATTCTTAGATCTGAACCCAGGAACTACATTAAGGAACATTAAGCTGGGAAGCACTTACCCAGTAGACAACTTCATCTACAATCAATAATGCTAGTACTTTATTGGTGTTTTATTCATAACCCTGAGTGTTCCATTAAGAAAAAGATATCAAAAACATCATTACACTGATGCTTTGAAATTACAATTGATTTTTTTAATACCTAATGTATTTTTTAGTTACAACATGATGTAAAAATAAGACAGTTAAATATCTGAGAAAAGACTCCCTTCCGATTCTAAAGTAGATGTCACCTTCTCTGGGCTGGAGGTTATCAGCCCAATAACCTTGGTGTGTGTAGAAAGGTCACTCCAAGGATGCACTGACACTGGCTGGTCCTTATGTATCTAAATGACAGATAATTGAGTCTGAAACCTGAATCATGGAAGGAAATCAAAACCGAAACCTCAAATTTTAATCATTTACTGCTTATCTCTTTTTCTCATATACACGAATTCACTTCCAAGCAGCATTAATGAAGTTGAGAGAAAATACCATATCATTTTCAATTAACTTTCAAAATGTTTTACTATGTAACTCTAGGTGAGTTACTATGAACAATTATTCATAATATTTTCAAAGAAGGGAAATAGACCAGGATTTGTATACTGACCCTTTAATCCACAAGAGTATGGCTGTAGATATCTTATATTTAAAGACATTTAGATACCTTTAGATACTGTTTATGTATCTTCTAGTTTAGAATTACCACATTTGAAGAACTATTTTCAAAGAATCCTAATCCATTACACATTCCAAAGAGACAGGAACAAACTTAAATCATAGTTTATTCTGTCATCTATACTGAGATTCCAGAAATTGAAAAACCGACTTAGCCAGTAGGTTAGTCATTATGGAAATGCAAATTAAAATCACAATGAGGTAGCACTACTTACTTATTAGAATGGCTAAAATTAAAACAAATGACACTAAATTCTGACAGTAACAAGGGCAGGGGAGACCTGAGAGCGACTGGAACTCTCATACAATATTGACAGGAAGGTAAAGTGACGTGGCCACTATGGAAAAGTTTGGCAGTTTCTTCTAACTTCAAGCATATACTTACTATACTACCCAGCAATCCCACGCCTAGGTAGTTACCCCAGAAAAATGAAAATATGCATTCACACAGATGTTTACGGCAGGCTTATTCATCATCTCCCAAAACTGGGAGTAACCCAAATGCCTTTCAATTGCTAAATGGACAAACTGTGAAATAATCCATTCAGTGGACTACTACTCGGCAATAAAAAACTATTGATACAAACACATGAACAAAGCTAACATTTATTATGCTAAGTGAAAGAAACCAGATTCAAAGAGCTAGAACTGAATGGTTCCATTTGCAGGCCATTCTAGAAAAGGTAAATTATCAGTGGTTTTTTAGGATCTGGGTTTGAGGAGATGAGATGGTTACAAAGGAAACTTTTGGGAGTACTGTAAAAGTTTTCTATCTTGACTGTGGTAGTTTTACATGTCAAAACTCAGAATATTATACTAAGAAGGATAAATTTTACTATATGTCAATCAGACCTCAATAAGCCTGACACTAAGAAAAAAAATTAACAGGAAAAAGTTATATAATAATTATGCAACTAATTTGTTAAAGAATGAATTATAATGAATATGAATTTGTAACCACAAACCCAAGTGCAGAAGTCACACTTCTTAATTACAAAATAAAAGAATTATTTAAAAATACACTTTCAGATGTATTTGTTTACTTCTCACTGGGCATATATACTATTTTTAAATGTTCCATGGCATAACCATTAATTTGTCAGTAAAATAATTATTTAAATAGGAATACTGCAAACATTAGCTTTTTTCTGAAACTACTTTCATTATTAGTTTCTAAATAGGCCCAATGTTTTCATGTGCCTTTGCTATAAATGAACTAAAAACACTGCTCTTATAGAATATACTAAGTAGAGAATTACTTTACTACTGATGCTTTCATGGTTCTAAATTTTTCAAATCCCTGGAATACCATCATCCACTTATTGGTCCCCTGGATTTCAGAAATCTTATTAAAATGGTACTTAAATAGCTCTCTGTTACACTGCAGAGGCAGGTGTGTGTTTGGAAGTTGGCGGGAAAGTAAAACAATAGCTATTTTTTCTTGTTGTTTAGAGGGTGGGAACAGAAAGCAATCCTAAACTAAGCTTTTTTTTTTTGAGACAGAGTCTTGCTGTTTTGCCCAGGCTGGAGTGCAGTGGCGCAATCTCAGCTCACTGCAAGCTCCGCCTCCTGGGTTCACGCCATTCTCCTGCCTCAGCCTCCCGAGTAGCTGGGACTATAGGCTCCCGCCACCGCACCCAGCTAATTTTTTTGTATTTTTAGTACAGACGGGGTTTCACCATGTTAGCCAGGATGAGTCTCAATCTCCTGACCTCGTGATCCACCACGCCTGGCCACTAAGCTTTTTTTGAGGAGTGCAATTCCCCACTAGTAAAGCTGGAACTTATTAAATATACTAGATTATATTTTAACCTACTTTTCCTTTTTTTTCCTTCCTACTTTCATATACTCAGAGACTCAATGCCACAGAGAAGTAGCCACTCTCATTTGTATAATACAGATAGTTCATATAAAGTATATATATAAATATATATGTAGTATCAATATATATGTATTATCTCATTTAATTCTCACCAAAACCTATGAGAAATTTTTTTTTTCTTTTTTTTTTTTTTTTTTTGAGACAGAGTCTCGCTCTGTCGCCCAGGCTGGAGTGCAGTGGTGTGATCCTGGCTCACTGCAAACTCCACCTTCTGGGTTCACACCATTCTCCAGCCTCAGCATCAGCCTCCCAAGTAGGTGTGACCACAGGCGCCCGCCACCACGCCCAGCTAATTTTTTATATTTTCAGCAGTGACGGGGTTTCATCATGTTAGCCAGGATCGTCTTGATCTCCTGACCTCGTGATCCACCTGCCTCGGCCTCCCAAAGTGCTGGGATTACAGGTGTGAGCCACCCCGCCCACCCCAAGAAAATTTTTTTCAATTTCTATTTTATAGAAGTCAAAACCCACTCAGGTTGGATTCATTGTCCAAAGGTCATACAAACCAGTAAAGTAGCAGACAGAGCCAGAAGTTGAATCCAGATCTTCCGACACACTAGGCAACCTGTTATTTCTTAATAACCTGTGCCTTCATCAGCACCTACTACAGTCTGAGAACAGCTGACATTATGGGAAATCTACATCCAATGATGTCTAAAACTATTATTAACAGCTTATTTAACAGTAGGCTAAGAAGTAAACTAAATTTTAAAAATAAAGTATGTGAAAAAGAACCTATAAAAATATCACTCTTGGCCAGGCATGGTGGCTGATGCCTGTAATCCCAGCACCTTGGGAGGCCGAGGTGGGTGGATCACCTGAGGTCAGGAGTTCGAGACCAGCCTCGCCAACATGGTGAAATCTCATCTCTACTAAAAATACAAAAATTAGCGTGGCAGCAGGTGCCTGTAATCTCAGCTACTTGGGAGACTGAGGCAGGAGAATCACTTGAACTTGGGAGGCGGAGGTTGCAGTCAGCTGAAATCGTGCCACTGCACTCCAGCCTGGGTGACAAGAGCAAAACTCTGTCTCAAAAGAAAAAAAAATCACTCTGAAGTGAAATTTGCACTAAGAACCTTATTTTAAAAAGGTTAAACAACGTCTTGAAAGACGAAGGCTGAGGAACTGTTCTACAGGGTGGCCATAAAGTTTACAAACAGATACTATCATTTTACATGTATCTTAATGTAATATCAATAAGCCATTTATTATATACTCTCCTGTAGCTCCACACTTGGTGGCTGTTCTGTATATGAAAGGAGATTAAGAGGCCCTTTCAACTAAATGTGAAATGAGATTCTGGTTGAGAAAAAAAAACAAAGGCCATTACTGGGACAACTGGCAAAATTTGAAAATGAATGCACATTAAATGACAGAAATGAATCAATGTTGAATTTCCTGAATGTGATCTCTATACTGTAATTATGCAAGAGAAGTTTCTTGTTCTTAGGTGATACATTTTTAAATATTTAGGAATCAAGGGTTATGAGTAAGTCTGAAACTTCGTCCAACTGCTTCCCAACATGTGTATGTTTGTGTGTATAGAGAATTCAAACGGCAAAATACTAACTGGTGTCTAGATGAAATTTTTAAAAATTAAGAGCCAAACATAACAGGTAAAATTTTAAATATTTTCTTTCCATTCTCTTCAATAGCGATTAGACATTTCCAACAAGGCCTTTTATAAGTAACTGAATAAACATATTCTTAGCATCTCTATAAATAAGTTAACTCTAGTTAGAAACAGTTTTTTACTTTAAAAAACTGGGTATAAAACATAGCAGCAAAACAAAAACAAAAGGCAGCAAATAGCACATACTCTAAGGAACAGCTCATACTTTATTAGCTGCCACAGGATTATAATAAAACTTGAGTACTGCCCTCCACTTTTAAAGAGCTTAAAATTTGCTAAGAAACAGATACAATTTAATTCACTTCCTATGGATCATGAACCGTGTTTTAAACACTGAGTAAACTTACTATCAGATTTAACCAAAACTTAATTCACTTTAATAAGATTTTAACATTGTTTCCTACTCCACCCCCAAGATTTAAAAAAAAATTCTTATAATGTTAATATATTTCACTATGAATGCAATGAGGTTCCATCATGTAGACATTAATTTCCATGAATTCAATTGTGAGCCCTCAAGGGGAAAAACTGAGGATTTCAACTGCATAGGCACCATTCCACCAAATAAGCACACACCTTCCCCAGGGAGCACTAAGCCAGGGTATAAGGGAGCTGTCCAGTTATGTATGCCTCCTTCCCAGTGTGCATCTTGCCAAGCTCTAATCCTAGTGTTTAAAGTAATTTTTTGTGTAATGAAGCCCCTAACGTAAGCCAGCTTCTTCATTTGGTGCTCAACTAATGAAACTTATTTTTGGAGTTCCTAGAGGAAAAACTAGCTATTTTCCACTTCTGTGAGATGCAATGAATGTATACCATACTTAATTATCACGTTAAGGGATTTTTAGTGGTAACTTTATTAAAATCTATTTCTTTTTTTGGTCACGTGCTAAGTTCACAATCTAACTTGATCCTAACATGCAATTCCAACATAAATGAACTTTTTTCATTATTATATGGCAAGAACATGACACACTTTTAAAGCAAGGACTTCTTTCTAAAGGCCACGTTCAGAAATATAATCCTCAGATTTTCTTTTTCTTTTTTTTTTGGAGACAGAGTCTTGCTCTGTTGCCCAGGAATGGAGTGCCGGGGTGCACTCACAGCTCACTGCAGCTGCAAACTCCCAGGTTCAGGCAATCCTCCTGTCTCAGCCTCCCGAGTAGCTGGGACTACAGGTGCGTGCCATCACGCCTGGCTAATTTTTGTATTTTCTGTTTTTCTGTAGAAACGGGATTTCACCACGTTGCCCAGCTGGTCTCAAACTCCTAGCTCAAGCAAACAACTCCTGAGCCTCAGCCTCCCAAAGTGCTAGGATTACAGGCGTAAGTTACCGCACCCAGCCAATCTTCAATTTTTCTTTTTTTTTTTTTTTTTTTGGGGGGGTTGGGGGCTGGGGGATGGACTCTCGCTCTTGTCACCCAGGCTGGAGTGCAGTGGTGTGATCTCAGCTCATTGCGACCTCTGCCTCCCGGGTTCAAGCGATTCTCCTGGCTCAGGCTGAGTAGCTGGGATTACAGGCGCCCGCTACCATGCCTGGCTACTTTTTTTATAATTTTGGTACAGACAGGGTTTCACCATGTTGGCCAGGCTGGTCTCGAACTCCTGACCTCAGGTGATCTACCTGCCTCAGCCTCCCAAAGTGCTAGTATTACAGGTGTGAGCCACCACTCCCAGCCTAATCCTCAATTTTTCTAAAGCAACTTCATATGTTTCCTTTTAGTTACTCCTGAGTCCTCCAATTTGCATTTTTTTCCTTGTAGATTGTGTGACTTGATCTAACCCAACTTCTACATTCTCTCTACTCATAGAATCAGAGCTAGAGGAAACTTAGAGATCACCTACTTTTTCCTCTCTGCTCAGAGCTGGCTGGAGATTTCCATTTAGTGAGCTCCAAATTATAATAAATTCCTTATTCTCCGTTTAAAATGAATTTTTATAGAAAGGTGGAAATTTAATTGTACACAGAAGTTTTAAAAAGACATTTTAAAAAGTGATACTAAAACTCAGTGAACAGATCCACTTGATATTTAGAGTCTGCCAGGCTGGAGTGCAGTGGCACTATCTCGGCGCATTGCAACCTCCGCCTCCCGGGTTTGAGCGATTCTCCTGTCTCAGCCTCCCGAGTAGCTGGGACTACAGATGCCCATCACCACGCCCGGCTAATTTTTGCATTTTTAGTAGAGACGGGGTTTCACCATATTGGCCAGGCTGGTCTCGAGCTCCTAACCTTCTGATCCGCCCGCCTTGGCCTCCCAAAGTGCCGGGATTAGAGGCGTAAGCCACCGTGCCCAGCCAAGGATTTAATACTTCTCAATGACCTCCAGAGGAATCCCATAAAATTGGCCCTCTTCTTTACAAAATTTATTTTTGAAGACAATTTTATTTTGATTTCCTGTTTTTATAATCCTTATTCCTGATGTTTCATATTTAAAATTTTTCTTTTAAAAAACACTATACACGTTTGAAATTTGTCTTTGATTTAAAAAAAAAAAACAAAACAGGCATGGCAGCTCACATCTGTAATCCCAACACTTTGGGAGGCCAAGGTGGAAGGACTGCTTGAGACCAGGAGTTCGAGACCAGCCTGGGCAACAAAGCAAGACCCATCTCTACAAACAAATTTTAAAAGTCAGCAAGATGTGGTGGTGCATGCCTGTAGTTCCAGCTACTCAGGAAGCTAAGGCAAGAGGATTACTTGAGCCCAGAAGTTTGAGGATGCAATGAGCCATGATCACACACTCACTCCAGCCTGGGTGACACTGCGAGACCTTGCCTCAAACCAAACCAAACAGTATTAAATTTTCACAGGGCCGGGCGCGGTGGCTCACGCTTGTAATCCCAGCACTTTGGGAGGCCGAGGCGGGCGGATCACGAGGTCAGGAGATCGAGACCACGGTGAAACCCCGTCTCTACTAAAAATACAAAAAATTAGCCGGGCGTGGTGGCGGGCGCCTGTAGTCCCAGCTACTCGGAGAGGCTGAGGCAGGAGAATGGCGTGAACCCGGGAGGTGGAGCTTGCAGTGAGCCGAGATTGTGCCACTGCACTCCAGCCTGGGCGACAGAGCGAGACTCCGTCTCAAAAAAAAAAAAAAAAAAAAAAAAAAAAAAAATTTTCACAATTATTATTTTTTTTTTGAGGCGGAGTCTTGCTCTGCCACTTAGGCTGGGTGATGTGATTTTGGCTCACTGCAACCAGGTTCAAGTGATTCTCCTGCCTCAGCCTCCCAAGCAGCTGAGATTCCAGGCACATGCCACCACATCCAGCTAATTTTTGTATTTTTAGTAGAGATGGGGTTTCTCCATGTTGGTCAGGCTGGTCTCGAAGTCCTGACCTCAAGTGATCCACCTGCCTCAGCCTCCCTACCTGCTGGGATTACAGATGTGAGCCACCATACCTGGCCTAAACTGGATTTTTAAAAAATAAAAGGGTGTTTTCCACTTTCTGGATGAAGTATAAACATTGAGTGGATCAATTATTTATGAAGTATCAGCCTAGACTAAGTCACAAATGCAAAAACTTTGTCACATTACGATATAATTCCCTAAAGCCCACTTCATGACATATGCTTTTGCTTTCTTTTAAAAGACTAATAGCGAATGACAAATGTGTTTCATACTGAGATTTAAAAGAGACCCAGGACGGGCGTGGTGGCTCACATCTGTAATCCCAACACTTTGGGAGGCCAAGGCAGGCGGATCATGAGGTTAGGAGACCAAGACCATCCTGGTTAACACAGTGAAACCCCGTCTCTACTAAAAACACAAAAAATTAGCCAGGCATGGTGGCGGGTGCCTGTAGTCCCAGCTACTCGGGAGGCTGAGGCAGGAGAATGGCATGAACCCAGGAGGTGGAGCTTGCAGTGAGCCGGGATCACGCTACTGCACTCCAGTCTGGGCGACAGAGCGAGACTCCGTCTCAAAAAGTAAAAAATAAAAAAATAAATAAATGAGACTTTTCAGATCTTTGAATTAAAGTCAAAATTCTAAAAATTGTGTTTTAATGGCCTTAAGCGAAGTGTACACGTTATTTATAATAAAAGTCTAACTAAATGCAAAGATACTACTGACACATACTAAGGAAGCATTATTTACATTTATGTCGTGCTTAATTAAAATGCCTCACTCTGGGATGAACACTAGCTTCAAGATGAACCTGACACACAAGGGCCAAACCACAAAATTGTGTCATGACTTTTTTTGTTACAGACCTCTTTGAGAAATTAAAGTGAAGAAGTCTCTTCCTAGAAACTTCCACATGTGCACACACACAATTTTAATACAATGTTGAGGGAATAGGTCATCCTGAGATCTATCGACTTCAGGGAAATAATTGCTGCTACTGAACATTATCTGGGAAAATCACCTTAAAATATAATGCTTTTGGTATTCATATACCGTCCAAGAGATTAAGAAGGATATCGGACAGTCTGGAGTTTGAAAATATAAGTGAATGCTCTGGTGTCTTCTGTTCATAATTGCTTCAAGGCCACAGTAGCCTGAGTCTGCTAATTTTCCATCACTGCTCTGCAAACCTGAGACAACAGACTCTGTACCATCTCACCCCTACCACCATCTCCACCTTTTATCTAGACTCTGCAAGCTGCTTTGATCCTCTCTAGCCACTGTTGGCAAGTAGTCATCCAGTCTGCCCTTTAATACCTTCAGTGACATAAGTCAGGGCTTCAGAAGGCAGGTCATTCCAGTTTTACGCAACTGTGAAAAATTACAAAGTTCTTTTCTAATTTGACTAGCCTGATTTGTGGATGTTTTAAATGCTGCCCTACCGAATCTCTCCTCTATTTACTTGCCGACAAGGCAACAAAATAGCTTACCATTCAAAGCATCTAATCCTAAAAACCAAAAACATCACTTAACTCTACTTTTACCAAACAGGAAAGTCAGAGGCACTTTCTATTTGGAATTCAAAATATAAGAAGAATCAGTATGAGTTCAGTTCAAAAAAGATGTAAGATTTCCATATGCACAGCATTTCCTACCTTGTTAGGCTTCTTTTCTCTGCATAAAAAATTAAAAATGTATCAGCATTAAAAGATTAAGATTATAGTCATTTAAATTAACATCATTTCTGTCTGCAGTTTATTCTCTATATTTCTATTATTGTGATTCTATAATAAACAGTCCTAAGCAATGCAAAATAAATATAGAAACCATTATTTATTCATTAGCTACAGCCTGGCTTTCGAGAACTACAAGTTGTCTCAGTCACCTTCAACAGCTCCTTTTTTTGCAATATAAGAAATATCTCCTATTGAGACCAATGTATTAATAAGGTCCATTTACCATAAATTAGAAAAGCTCTAACAAAAATGCTTGTTTTCTTTGAAAACAAAATATCCAAATATTTGCTATTTTCCTTCTTAAATAATCTCATACCAGAGCTGGACAAAAAAGGTTCATAAATATTTTGCAAACAGTGACTGGCTTATTCAAATCAGATAAAAACAATGTTAACTGCCAGTTAAATGGTTAATCAATACAGCAAAATCTAATTTTCACTGGGCTACCTAGGAGGATTTTCTTTCCTGAGCTGTATCTCAGGGAGCCAAACAATGCACAGTCTTAAAGAAGAGGCTACCTTGTAAGGAGCTTCTCTTTGGTCCTTCAATAATAAAACTTCCTGCAGGGGTACAAAGCAGGTCCACCCAAATGAATCCTGCCTTATTTTGCAAAATGCATCCGAGTGCTATTTCAGTACCTTTACATACAATAATCTTTTGGTAAGAAATAGATTTCCTGACAAATAAGCACTCCTCTACTTTCCCAGTGTAGCTTGAAAACGAATGCTATGTTTAAAAAAAAAAAAAAAAGACGAAAAAAACCCCCAGAAAGTCCCCAATCCCCTTCACCAAAACAAAAAACAATTCCAGCCTAAAAAGACAATGCCACACAGATAATCATCTTATCACAACTGCATTATGTAAAAAAGGCACTTTAAAGCTCAGGAAGATAGTTCTCTGAGCATTTCTCTTATGATCAAATCATCTATTTAGCTGATTCTTCCAGATGAAAATGGTTTCATTCATCACAAAAATGTGTACTGCACACTCTTCACACACTTCATACTGTAAGATACCTTATTATTTTAAATCGGGTATCAATCCAGTATATATTTGTACTCAAGCAAATACCGTCAACCTCAAATTAGCTTAACAAAGTCCGCTTTTTAACACAAAGTTCTTTCACTGACTTGTTATTAATATAAAACCGAACGCTCGAAACGGCTTACATCGAGCATGGACTATGGATACCAAGTTTGTCAAGCACTGCCCCACCCCTTGTAAGAGTGGATGACTGGAACATTTTAATGCACTCCACCACGTAGAACAGCCACAGAAACTTCACACTGGCGCCAGTAGTTGCACATTTTCCAGCACAGATTTTTCTTAAATGGATTTTGCATCATTCTCTATACCAAACGTCACTAACATTCAGGTATGCTGGAGAAATAGATAACCACGGACACTGTAATATCACCCTCCCAACACACTTTCCTCATTCTTTTATCATTCTGTCAGTAAATGTTAAGAATTAACGAGTTTCCCGGCACACATCCCCAGTCCCCCGTAACTACGCAATTAAGGTTATAATTGGGAGGCTCGAATCATTCCATATGAAAATTCAGAGAGTAACAAAACAAAATAGGACGCAAAGGGGAACAGGTCTATCTGCTTAAATACTGAAAGATTTTACATTTCTAAAAAGCATTTGCGAGATGCCAAGATTTCTCAAACGGGCCCCTCCCCCGTCGTGAGCCTCTTTCCTCCCCCTACCAATTCTGGGAAGTCGTTTGTTGGACGCGGCTGGGATGCTACTCACCGAGTTTCTCCACCAGCTTAAGCATCACCCCTCCAATGTGCACCTCGCCGGTCACTCTCAGGGTGACATCGCGGTTCAGGTCCGTCACATGGACACTCAGTTCCCACGTCCCGTCCGCGTAGCAGCCATCTGGCATCCTTATCCCGTCCAGAGCCATGGCTCCTTCCTGCGAGCGCGGAGGAAATGGCTCTCGTAAGCGTCACTCCCCCAAAGAAAGGCGAATCCCACCGAATTCGCAGCGCCGGCCACGGGCTGGGAGGTGGTGGAGGACCCGGGGCTTTCGGCAGAAACTCGGGAGGGCGGCGGCGGCCGGGGCTGCAGGAGGACTCTGAGCCCCGCTCACCCCGCAGCGCTCCTCGGCCCCGGCGCCGCCCGCCCCACACCGTCCCCGCCTAGCGGACCGCGGCGGGCTTCACCTGCCGGCCGGCCCGGAGACACGGGCGCGGGCTGACTCCCCGTTCCCCTCCCCGCCGCGCCCCCTCGGGTCCCGGCGGGGTCCCGCACCCTCACCGCGCGCTCCTCGCGCTCCGGGCCCGGGGCTCGCGCGGCAGCAGGCGAGGGACTGGAGGCTCGCGGGGCGGCGGTGTCCGCGTCCGGCTCCTCGGCGGGCGAAGCGCTGCCTGTGGCCGGAGCGGCTAATGGAGTCCCGTCGTCGCGGCCCCTCGCCTGGCTCCCCGCGCTCCACCCTCTCCCCGCCCCCTCTGTCCGAGCCCGGCTGGGCTGGGCGCGCTGGCTCCCTCCTTCGCCGCCCGCAGAGCCGCCCTGAGCGGGTCCGGCCGGCCTCGCCCCTGCCCCCGCCCTCCCGGCGCGGCGCTCGGGGGAGGGGGCTGCGGGTCCCGGGCGGGGCGGGGCGGGGCGGGGCGGCGCGGGGGTGGCGGGGGGCGCGGCGGGGCGGCAATCTCGGCCCCGCGGAGCGCTGCCCTTTTATGGAAATGAAGGACCCGGCTCAGGGATTGAATCCAACATCCGGGCTCTAGGCGGCGGGCCCTGAGGAGGGGGAGCGGGGGAGCGCGGGCGGCCTTTCCCGGGGCGCTGGTGGCCGGCGGGGCGTCCAGAGCTCAGGCAGGACTGGGGCCCCCGCGGCGTGTGTCCGCGCTGGCAGCAGGGGGAGGGGGCTTGTCCGTGAGAAACGGCCCCAGGAAATTCCCAGGGCAAGGTCGTTTTCGGAGAACAAAGTCCTCCCGCCCCGTGCCCACGCCTGGAGCGAGACAAAAAGCCTCAGGGAGGTGAGAGGTGCAGCACCCCTGGAGCTGGAAAGAGGAGTCTGGGATGGAGAAACTTTAAAAAGTAAATGCCCAAACCAACTCCTTGAATGTCCCACAAAAGAATGAGAAAACCCAGAGGGAGGTGAACCACAAAAATTGCTTTGCAAGCAATGTCCGGCACTATCAGCAGCTCCTACTGGACTCCCAGGAGTTTGTAAGCGTTCTTAACCCCTTCGGACGCTCCAGCCAGATGCGAGTCAAACAGATGATGCTCTTGCTTGAGGGGAAAGGAAAGACACAACTTAGTGCCACAAGTTTTACTCAGAAACTGTTTTCCCAGCTTCTCCAGCTCTTTGTACTTATTTGTGTGTTTTTATATGCAATTTAGAACTAACAGTCTATTAAAGCTGTTAGATGGAGATACATGCCCCACCCCACCCTTAGCCACACCTTGGATTTTAATACTTCTGGAACGGTGCCTGCAGGTACCAGGAAGAGCTAAACAACTTCACCTGTTGAAGACTGACTAGTGATGGGGAACGGTCCTCCTGCTTCCCGCTTTTGTTTCCACTTCCCCCATTAACTGTTGTACTCTGTTGAGGGAACTCCTTTCAGAAACAGCAAACCAGAGAAACTGCCTCGCTAGCAAATTCATGGGCTCAAAAAATAAACGTCAAGAAGGCTCAGATTAAAATACCTTTTAATGATAAAAGACTCCAGTTCGCAGTCTCATAATCTTGTCGAATTGTCTCAAACGCTTGGAAAAGGAACTCGCTAGGCAGATAACCTTTTGTTCATTAACATTACTGGGAAACAAGATGAGAGGCCTCAAGAAAGGGGTGGAACTCAGAAAGGAGTGAAAGCAGCAAAATTTAGTCAGATGCCAAAGGCTTGGCAGAAAAAAACATAGGGAAAACCACTACAGTGTTTTTAGCTAGTTATCATGGAGAAATTGATGCCTTGAGTCTCTTGTCTGTCTACTCTCCAGTATCTCTACTCATGGACGTTCCAAATAGTTCACTTGAAAGCAATATGAATGTCCGGAGATGAGGGAGTTTATGTAAATTATGGTGTTGAAAATATACAGGAAAATGTTTTTAATAAAATAAGGAATTGCTTATTAGGGCACAAAACTGCAGAACTGGATATGCAGCTATAAAATTACGAGCTTATTTATGTTAAATGTTCAGAGAAAAAGACTGTAAGGAAATACAGCAAAATGTTAAGAAGCTCTCTGGGTCTTGAGATCACGGAATTTTTTTCTTTCTTCTATTCTTTATTTTCTACCAACTCGAAAACTTTACACCACCACCTATAATTGCATCTAGCATTTCAGTTTCTCTCTACATGCCATTACATTCACGATGATAGACACTGGGTAGAGCAGCTACTGACTGAACGATGGGCAGGATTTTCAGAGGTTTCCTTTGCTGTTTTTTAAATAGTTCTAAAGAAAACTTGAGTTCTTTAAGAGCGGAGACTTCAAATTATTTTCATTGTCCACAAATTCACAATAGCTTGGCACAGAGAAAATGGAAAACATGCTGGTGTCAAACCAACACAAATGTCAAAGAAACAGTGGGTCCGTTCCATGGAGAAATCTCAGGGGCCAGGTACAGTGGCTCATGCCTATAATCCCAGCACTTTGGGAGGCTGAGGCAGGAGGATTGCTTGAGCCCAGGGGGTGGAGGCTGCAGTGAGCTGTGTTCACACCACTGCCCTCCAGCCTGGATTGATCTCAGAAAAACAAAAAACAAATCTCAATGGAAAAATCCCCACTTTAAAAATATGCTTATTTGGCGGGGCGCGGTGGCTCACGCTTGTCATCCCAGCACTTTGGGAGGCCGAGGCGGGCGGATCACAAGGTCAGGAGATCGAGACCACGGTGAAACCCCGTCTCTACTAAAAATACAAAAAAAAATTAGCCGGGCGTGGTGGCGGGCGCCTGTAGTCCCAGCTACTCGGAGAGGCTGAGGCAGGAGAATGTCGTGAACCCAGGAGGCGGAGCTTGCAGTGAGCCGAGATCGCACCACTGCACTCCAGCCTGGGCGACAGAGCGAGACTCCGTCTCAAAAAAAAAAAAAAAAATGCTTATTTATTTCCCCGACCTTATCGCCCAAAAGATTTATGGCAATGTATAAGGATGCTTAAACTGTGAGATAGTATACATTATAAGTGGCACAAAACAAGAAAAAAAAGGTGGGTGGGATTGGGAGGCTTAGAGGGGTGGAGTAGAGATTTATTTATTTATTTTGGAGTAGAGATTTAAAATGGAGCTGGGAAGGAAGCTAAGAATTGTATCTTATGACCTTTGCACATACTCCAGTAAGCTACAAAAAAATTATGGCTTTCTAAACATGCCTTTCTAGAACCTAAAATATCTATGCCCTTTCTGAATATTCCCTTTCCTTCAGACAAAATTGTCAAAGCCGACTGTCATGGTTTAGAAACTCTTTTAATACAGATGGTCCCTCACTTATGATTTTTTGAGTTTATGATGCTGTGAAAGCGATACGCATTCAGTAGAAACCGTACTTTGAATACCCCAGGACCATTCTGTTTTTCACATTCAGTACAGTATTCAATAAATTACATGAGATAGTCAGCATTTTACTATAACATGGGCTTCATATTGGATCATTTTGCCCAACTGGAGGCTAATGTAAATGTTCTGGGTACATTTAAGATAGGCTAGGTTAAGCTGTGATGTTCGGTAGGTTAGGTATATGAAATGCATGTTTGACTTACAGTATTTTCAATTTACAGAATGTAACCTCATCATAAGTTGCAGAGCATCTGTACTCAGTTTCCGCATTCTAGTTATTTTCCCACTTTCCAGTAAGAGTTACTTTCTGAACACCCCCACCACAGCACTGACTGCTCTAACTACCGTGCTTTCCTGAATCCACTTCTACGAATATTCTCTGCATTTAGTGACAGAGAGTGGGGGTGGGGAATTTTAATATTGTGAATAACTGCCCTATTTCTTAACATATGAAATCGCTTAAGTATAGCTTCATAAGACACTTTACTAGCTTCAGAAAGTCAGCAGTATATATTTGAGCAATTAATGCACAGGAAGGCAAGGACCTTCAGTTAAGTACCAATGGAAGAATAATTAGATTAGGTTGGGTGCAGCTGGTCCCTTCAGGCCTTCTTTTTGACTATTTCAAGCTGTCACTTGCTTTGAAGATTAAAGAGGAGTCAGCCTCACCTCTCTGAAACTGGGATTTTTTTTTTTTTCCAGTTTATCAAGTGAGGCTTTCAAGTACATTTCTTAAATATTCACTTCTACCTAAGATTTAGAATGTATTCAAATGTAGAATCTTATCTGAAATCCCCTGCTAGAACCACTAGGACAATGCAATGCTTGTGGTACTTACATCATACTAAAAAGTAGCTGAGTACGCCAGTGTTTGGAAGAACAGCTCAAGCATTGAAAGCAGCAATATCCAAATAAGGTACCAAGCACTGGACTTAGATTTAGACCAAGCGATGCCTCACAGATCTGCCGTCAAATGCAGCCCTTGGGCTTGGTAATGCTCAGGTTGACTTTAGCTTTTTCTCTGTGCCTACTTACACTGTGCTTTATATTTCTGGAAGGTCAATTCAAAATATAACCCCTGGGTTTGAAAGAAGGAGAGAGGATGAGGGTAGGAGAAAATAAGAGAGGTTTTGTATGAATGTGAATGTGTAAGGGGGGGACTTGAAAATGTGACATGAGGCCAGCAAGATGAAATGTAGTGAATTATTCTTGTCAAATACCAGGTGGGTAGAATTCTTTCTTTGTCTTGGGGATTGCCAAAAATGGCACACACCAATAACGCTACTAAAGAGGTAGAAATCCAGGGTTGTGGAATGTGATCTAAATGGGAAGGGAGGTTGCAAAAGCCACTTTTTTGATAGAAATGGGCAGTCACTGTAATTAGCAAGAAAAGGACTGGCAAACTGAGAAACAAGGAAGATTTGCCAGGAATTTGGCTGCTTTCACAGACCAAAGAAGGACTCTGAGATAACAGTGAAATCTTTAAGGGGAAAGAAATGCACTGCTTACATTTACTGCTCTAGTTACAGGAAGTTTTATGTAGAAAACCATGCTCGGGGATACCTTTCCCCACCCCCCACCCCCAACTTAAGTTTGAACACCAGGACGTTTTGTGAAATATTCTTCACCTCAACAAAAATATCAAATGTTCACACATACAAACACAGTAACTGTGTGTCTAGCACAGCGTAGGACATTGAGACAGGCATGTAAATGTATAACACATGCCACAAATTCTTAAGGAACATCTATCTAATACAGGAGGCTTATATTTAAAACATCAGAAAGGACAGCCACGTACAACATATACAAAAATTAACTAAAAATAGAGCATAGGCTTAAATGTAAGGCCTAAACCTATAAAATTCCTACAAGAAAACATAGGACTAAGGCTGGGCACGGTGGCTCACGCTTGTAATCTCAGCACTTTGGGAGGCCGAGGTGGGTGGATCAGGAGGTCAGGAGATCGAGACCACAGTGAAACCCCGTCTCTACTAAAAATACAAAAAAAATTAGCCGGGCGTGGTGGCGGGCGCCTGTAGTCCCAGCTACTCGGAGAGGCTGAGCCAGGAGAATGGCGTGAACCCGGGAGGCGGAGCTTGCAGTGAGCCGAGATTGAGCCACTGCACTCCAGCCTGGGCGACAGAGCGAGACTCCGTCTCAAGAAAAAAAAAAAAAAGAAAACATAGGACTAAACCTTTATGACCTTGGATTTGGTGATGGCTTCTTAGATAAGACATCAAGGCATAAGCAACAAAGGAAAATATAGTTAAGTTGGATTTTATCAAAGTTTAAAATAGTTACATTTTAAAGGACAGCAACCAAAATGTGAAAAAGCAACTTATAGAATGGGAAGAATATTTGCAAATCATATATATTTTCAGTGACTTGTATAAAAATAAAGAGCTATTACAATTCAATAATAACCCCAGACAAATAACCTAACTAAAAATGGGCAAAGAATATGAATAGACAGTTGTCCAAGGAGACATACAAATGGCCACACAGAATATTCTCAACATCATTTATCAGCAGGGAAATACAAATTAAAGTACAATGAGATAACACTTCACATCCTACTAGAAGGACTATAATAAAAAAGATGATAACAAGTGTTGGTTAGGATGTGGAAAAATCGCAACCCTTATACGCTGCTGATGGGAAAGCAAATGGTAAGTTGCTTTGAAAAATAGTTCAGCAGTTCCTCAAAAAGTTAAACATAGAGTTACTATATATATGGTTACCACATATATATAGTTATAGTATATATAGTTAGCACGTACATAGCTACCATGTTCTGAATGTTTGTGTCCTCCTGAAATTCATATGTTGAAATCTAAACCCCCAGTGTGATGATATTAAGAGATGGGGAAGGCCTGGCATAGTGGCTCATGCCTATAACCTCAGCACTTTGGGAGGCCTAGGTGGGAGGATCACTTGAGCCCAGGCGTTTGAGACCAGCCTGGGCAACATGGTGAGATCATGTCTCTGCCAAAATAAAAGTAAAAAAATTATCTGGGCATCAAGGTGGGCACCTATAGTCCCAGCTACTCAGGAGGCTGAGGTGAGAGGATTGCTGGAGCCCAGGATTTTTTTTTTCTTTTTTTTTTCAAGACAAGGTCTCACTCTGTCACCTGGACTGGTGTACAGTGGCACGATTTTGGCTCACTGCAGCCTCCACCTCCTAGGCTCAAATGATTCTCCCACCTCAGCCTCCCAAGTAGCTGGGACTACTTGGCATGCCACTATGCCTGGCTAATTTTTGTATTTTTAGTAGAGACAGGGTTTCACCATGTTGCCTAGGCTGGTCTTGAACTCCTGACCTTGGACTGCCTTCCTCAGCCTCCCAAAGTGCTGGGATTGCGGGTATGAGCCATTGCGCCTGGCCAAGCCTAGGAGTTTGAGGCTGCATTGAGCAGTGATCATGCCACTGCACTCCAGCCTGGGCGACAGAGCGAGACTCCGTCTCAAAAAAAAAAAAAAAAAAAAAAAAAAAAAAATTTTGTTAGGCCGGGCGCGGTGGCTCACGCTTGTAATCCCAGCACTTTGGGAGGCCGAGGCGGGCGGATCACGAGGTCAGGAGATCGAGACCACGGTGAAACCCCGTCTCTACTAAAAAATACAAAAAAAATTAGCCGGGCGTGGTGGCGGGCGCCTGTAGTCCCAGCTACTCGGAGAGGCTGAGGCAGTAGAATGGCGTGAACCCGGGAGGCGGAGCTTGCAGTGAGCCGAGATTGTGCCACTGCACTCCAGCCTGGGCGACAGAGCGAGACTCCGTCTCAAAAAAAAAAAAAAAAAAAAAAAAATTTGTTGTTGTTGTTATTTGTGTCTAAAAAACAAACTTAAAAAAATTTTTAATTAAAAATAAAGAGGTGGGGCCTTTGATTAGATCATTAATCCCTTTAATAAGGGAGTAGCACACTTATAAAAGAGGCCTAATGGAACTCATTTGCCCGTTCCACCATGTGAGGACACAGCGAGAAGGTGCCAACTGTGTACTAGAAAGCAGCCTTCACCAGCCACAAATCTGCTGGGCTCTTGATCTTGGACTTTCCAGCCTCCGTAAGTGTGAGAAGCAGATTTCTATTGTTTATAAGCTACCCAGTTTGTGGTATTTTGTTGCAGCAGCACAAATAGATTCAGACATCACATAACCCACCATTTCTACTCTTAGGTATATACCCAAGAGAAGTGAAAACATATGCCCACATAAAAACTTTAACATACATGACTATTCATAATGTCTAAAAGATGAAAACAACCCAAACGTCTTTCAAGTAATGAATGGATAAACAAAATGTGGTATATTTATACAATGAAATATTGTTCGGCCGGGCGTGATGGCTCACACTTGTAATCCCAGCACTTTGGGAGGCCCAGGTGGGCAGATCACCTGAGGTCAGGAGTTGGAGACCAGCCTGACCAACATGGTGAAACCCCCTCTCTACTAAAAATACAAAAATTAGCTGGGTATGGCAGCACACATCTGTAATCCCAGCTACTCAGGAGGCTGAGACAGGAGATTCCCTTGAACCCAAGAGGTGGAGGTTGCAGTGAGCCGAGATCACGACATTGCACTGCAGCCTGGGCAACAAGAGTTAAACTTCGTCTGAAAAAAAGAAAAGAAAAGAAAAGAAAGAAAGATTGTTCAGCCTAAGAAAAGAATTAAGTACCAATACATGCCACAAGATAGATAAACTTGAAATCATGCCAAGTGAATGATACCAGACACAAAAAGTTAGGTATTGTATGATTCCACTTATGTGAAATATCCAGAATAGGCAAAACAATAGAGATAGAAAGCAGATTAGTGGTTGTTGGGAACTGGGGGCAGCGGGGAGGGTGGTGAAGAAAGAATGGGAAGTACTACTAATAGGTGCAATGTTTATTTTGAGGGTGATAAAAATGATCTGAAATTAGATAGTGGTGATGTTTGCACAACTCTATGAATATACTATAAACCAGGGGTCCCCAACTCCTGGGCCACAGACCGGTAGCAGTATGTGGCCTGTTAGGAACTGGGCCGCACAGCAGGAGGTGAGTGGCGGGTGAATGAACATTACTGCCTGAGCTCCAACCTCCTGTCAGATCAGCAGCAGCATTAGATTCTTATAGGCATGCAAACCCTATTGTGAATTGCACATGTAAGGGATCTAGGTTGCATGCTTGTCATGAGAATCTAATGCCTGATGATCTGAGATGGAACAGTTTCATCCCCTAACCATCTGCCAACCCCACCCTGCTGCACCTCAGTCTGTGGAAAAATTGTCATCTATGAAATGGTCCCTGGTGCCAAAATGGTTGGGGACTGCTGCTATAAACTACTGACATGTATCCTTGAAAACGTTGAATTTTATGGTATGTGAATTATATAATAATAAAGTAATAAATCAGAAGGGAGAAAAGGGAGCAAAAATAAAAGGCTAAATTGTGAAGTACAGATCCATTTTGAGGACTGTGATAGTCTAGACTCTGTAAGAAGCTGATTAACGAAGTCATGATATGTTTTCTGAAGATGATAAAGCTAAGCAGACAAAGGAGTAGATGGAGTTAGGCCTATCAAGACAATTAGCATGGGAAAATCACGAGGCAGAAGTGAGTATGGAATGCTCACCAGCCAGGAGAAGAAAGGAATAAATGCCAAGGAGATGCTCGGGGTTGGTGAGCACAGAGTGAAGCCAAACCAGGAAGAACGGAAGTTTAGACTCTGAGGTTTTGAAAAAAAAAAAGAAAGAGGAGCCATTTAAAAATTGGTTTGTGGGCCAGGCGCGGTGGCTCATGCAATCCCAGCACTTTGGGAGGCTGAGGTGGGTGGATCACGAGGTCAGGAGTTCGAGACCAACCTGGCCAACATGGTGAAACCCCTTCTCTACTAAAAATACAAAAATTAGCCTGGTGTGGTGGTGTGTGTCTGTAATCCCAGCTACTGGGGAGGCTGAGGCAGGAGAATCCCTTGAACCTGGGAGGCGGAGGTTGCAGTGAGCCAAGATCGTGCCACTACACTCCAGCCTGGGTGACAGAGCAAGACTATCTCTAAAAAAAAAAAAAAAAGTTGATGTGTGGTAGTAATATTATGAAAGCAATGTTCAAGTAAGATTAATCTGGTAAAAACATGCATGATGGTTTGAAAGAGCTAGGGACTAGAATCTGAAAGGTTGGTTTGGAATCTGTTGATAACTTAGATGCAAGAAAAAAACCTTTGGTTGGTAAGATAAATAATAGGGGGTGGAGGATGCAGGGGATTTCAAAAATAGTATTAACAAAAAGTTTCTGAGCATTTTTGATGTTCCAGGTGCTGTCAAGTCACTTTAAATGTTCCTTACAATAACACTTAGTTTTTATTACTATCCTTATTTAATGTGAGTTCACTGATGGACAGATCGGTTATCTGGTTATACAACTTGTCCTAAGCCACACAGCTGGTATGTGGAAGATATGGGACTAAAACCTAGGTCTAAAAAAAAAATGGTCATAAATGCTTCAAAGTTTTTATGCTGAGGTGACTGGAATAACAGGGGTACTCCTGGACAGGGAAATGGAAGTTTAAAGGAGATGATTTCAGGGAGCCAGGTAAAGATGAAGAGTTTTTAAAAAGAAATATTGAACTTGGGGTGAAAGCATCACATTCAGTGGAAATGTTTAAAGGACAATTAGATAAAGAAGGCTGGCAGTCTTGTGAGAGGATCAGATCACACAGAGAAGTCATTAACCCAGAGGTGAGCCCTGATGGATGGCTCAGAGTCCCGAAATGAGGCTGCCCCTTGGGTCACTGTTCCCCACAGGCTGAAGTAGGAAGAAGAGTTATCTAAGGTAACAGAGAAGAAAGGATCAGAGCTGAGAAAAGAATCAGATTAGTTAGGCAAGCCAAAAAAAAAAAAAAAAAGAAGAAGAAAGAAATAAACTATTTCAAGAAAGAAAGGTTGGTCAGCAGTATCAAATGACATAGAAAAGTTCAGGAAAATAGTGACTGGCAAAAGTTACTCTTAACCTTGCAGAGGACAATTCTAGAGCTGATGGAAAACAGATTTCCAAGAGTTAAAGAAGAAAAAGGGAGGTTTGCCAGGGAAAGGAAAGCAAGAAATAAGATGGTAATTTGGAGGTGCACCAGAAACAATGACACTTTTCAAAGCAAAGGAGACCTAAGCATGAGTAAAGACTATGAAACATGTAAGGGGGATTTAGATTGATTCGTGGTTATCAGGAAGAACAAAGAAAAAAAAGAAAAGAAAATGTAAGAGGAAATATTTGTTTAAAAGATTCTTCATTGGGATAATTCCAAACATCCAGGAGGAAATAGGAAAAGCCCTTGCCAAGCTAGAAGAAATACACATCAATTTTCAAGATTGGATCGTTGGAAGGCTTTAACCATCTTATAAAAGTAGAAAGGCCCAGGAGGCTAGAGTAAGTTGATCACAAATGTGTTTAAACAAATACTGTCAATATTAGTCAACGAGAGGGTGGGGCTGCTTGAGTTATTGTGCTGATCGGATGGAAGCCCTTCCCAGGTCAGATCTGGGCCAGGATGTAAGAAAGGAAGGATGTGATTGAGATTGGTTTCAGTATAACTAGGGCGGAGAGTCAGAGGCCGTAGAGAAACCAGCGGTGACAGCACAGAGGTGCATTTGCCAGCCTAGAAGTGCTGCTGCCACTTGTGAGAGTCACTGGAAATCCACAGGCCAAAAAGCCAGTCCTCACAGCTGCCTTCATCCTACAATGATTGATCAGTGTTTCCTTGTTAATAAACATGTAGGCTTCTCCCTGATTTTTAGTGTTATTTATTGTCTAGCTGGTTCCTCCTAGTTTTGGGTGGCAGGTAATCTGCTGACTCTCAAACCCATTCTGAGAAATGTTCCCTACCCTTTGTCCTTTGTAACACAATGTCCTCTTTAAATGCGTAAACCCTCTGTTCTTTCCCAGGAGTTGCAATTCCACTAAAAGAGCCAAACCAGAAAGTCATCTAAAATTTCAACTGCCCTAGGGCCAACTCAGTCCACCTTGGAAGGACAGAAGTGCATTTTATCTACTAGCTCTTGAGAGGGTGCTCTCAGGTGACAGAGAACAGAACAGCAGCTGAACATTGCCATCTGGTGCCTGGGAGGTGTCACTGTATAAACCTTTCCTCTCTCTTGAACTAAATTCAACAAATAATTCATTAAGAATTTAGGCTCGGTGCAGTGGCTCTTAAGCCTGTAATCCCAGCACTTTGGGAGGCCGGGTGGGTGGGGCAGGGTGGGGGTGCGGACCAGTGGCATCCAGGAGTTTGAGATCGGCCTGGCCAACATGGTAAGACCCAGTCTCCACCAAAAATGCAAAAAATTAGCTGGGCGTGGTGGTGTTCCCCTGTAGTCCCAGCTACCTGGGAGGCTGAGGTGGGAGGATTGCTTGAGCCCAGGAGGTGAAAGCTGCAGTGAGCTGTGATCGTGAGTAACAGAGTGAGACTCTGTCTCAAAAAAAAAAAAAAAAAAAAGGGAGAAAAGGGAGAATTTAGGCTGGGTGTGGTGGCTCATGCCTCTATCCCAGTGCTGTGGTTTGAGAGGCCAAGGTGCAAGGATCACTTGAGGCCAGGATCAGACCAGCCTGGGCAACAGAGCGAGATGCTCTCTCTAAAATAAAGCAAAACAAATTCAAGAACTTAGTAAGCAAATGAAAATGTGTCCCTACACCTATTAAAAGATACACTCTTGACCAGGGGTGGTGGCTCAGGCCTGTAATCCCAGCACTTTGAGAAGCCAAGTCAGGTGGATTGCTTGAGCCCAGGAGTTCAAAACCGGCCTAGGCAACATGAGGAGACCCCCCCACCCCCCTATAAAAATTTTTTAAAACTTATCCAGGCACGGTAGCATGCACATGTTGTCCTAGCTACTTGGGATGCTGCAGTGGGAGGATCGCTTGAGTCTGAGTCTGGGAGGTCGAGGCTGCAGTGAGCCATAATTGCACCACTGTACTCCAGCCTGGGTGACAGGGTGAGACCCTGTCTCAAAAAAAAAAAAAGATAACTCTTCATTTTTAGGTTTCATATGATTTCCATCACCATATAAACAGACTGTACTATCTCCCATTTAAATACATAAAGAAACAAGTCTCTCTTGATCACATATTTCCCTATATTTTTACTTCCGTGGTTCCCTTAAACACAAAACCACTCAAATGAAAGGACTATATGTAATAGCTTTGCTTTCTCAATTTTCGATTACTTTAAAACTCACCCCCAAATTTGCATCTGAAGAAAACATGTCACCTCAAAATATGCTTCTTCTTTTTCACATCTGCATGAACCAAAACTGGCTCTTTGACATAAAAATTATTTTTGAGCTGAAGGCAATTAAGACACAGCAGAAGAAAAGCTTTCTCTATCCAACTTCCTTTTCTGCCTAAAGACAGGCTATAAATTCTCCTTTGCTGGAGATCACTCTAGACTCTTACCAACCCAAACATGGCACCAGAGGGATCTGCAAACAAATTTTATTCTGTTAGTTCCCTCCAATATATTTACCTTTCCTTAGAAGTCTAAAATTGCTTTTCTTTGTCTGTTCTCTACAAATGTTTTGTTCTTTGTTGAACATGCTGTATATGCTGTATAAGCCATTGATTTGAATTAATTTTCATTGAAATTTCTCCCAGATGATGTGTGCTGTATGCATTAATTAAATTGTTTTTTTTTTGTTGTTGTTGTTAATCTGTGTTTTGTTATAGGCATCCCAGCTAAGAACTGCGAGGGTTTGAGAGAAAATTATTTTTCCTCCCCAATACCTCTGTTTCTATCACTCCACTGAGTCAGTTTTTTAATAACACCAATAATCTTCATGTTGCAAAAGAAATGGTGCCCTTTCCATCCTTTTCTTTGAATTCTCTCAGCCGCTTGCCCACTCTCTCTTTCTAAACACACACCCCTCTTGGAGTCTGGACATTGCCATCTCTGAGCTTTTCCTCTACCTCTCTGTCCTCATTTTTCAGACTTTCTTGCTGGCTCCTCCTCTAGCTAATTGCTGAAGTCAGCATGCTATAGTACTCTGTCCAGGACCTCTTTTCTTCTGTACCTACATTCTCTCTCCAGCTGATCTCCTCATACCTTGAAGCTTAAAATACTATCTCTCTGTTGATGATTTCCAAACCTCTAGCCCAGACCTGTCCTTGAAGCTCCAGACCTGTAGATCCATGTGTAGTAGGCACTTCAAACTAAAATGTGCAGTGTGAGACTCTGGACTTTTCCTCCAATATCTACTTCTGCCTCAGTATTTTTTTTTTTTTTTTTTTTTTTTTTTTTTTTGAGACAGAGTCTCGCTCTGTCACCCAGGCTGGAGTGCAGTGGCACGATCTCGGCTCACTGCAAGCTCCGCCTCCCGGGTTCACACCATTCTCCTGGCTCAGCCTCTCCGAGTAGCTGGGACTACAGGCGCGCGCCACCACGCCTGGCTAATTTTTGTATTTTTGTAGTAGAGACGGGGTTTCACCGTGGTCTTGATCTCCTGACCTCGTGATCCGCCCGCCTCGGCCTCCCAAAGTGCTGGGATTACAAGTGTGAGCCACCACGCCCCGCCTGCCTCAGTATTTTTTATCTCATCAGATAATATCACCATTCAACCCATTTGCAAAACTTACAAACTAGGAGTCAACCTTGATTTTCCACTTTCCTTTACTGCCCGTCTGCAATGACTAGTTTAACACTACATCCTGTTGGTCTGTCTCTAAACAGATCCCATCCTTCTTCCCTTCCTTCCTTTCTTTCCTCCCTCCCTCCCTCCCTCCCTCCCTCCCTCCCTCCCTCCCTCCCTCCCTCCCTCCCTCCCTCCTTTCTTTCTTTCTTTCTTTCTTTCTTTCTTTCTTTCTTTCTTTCTTTCTTTCTTTCTTTCTTTCTTTCTTTCTTTCTTTCTTTCTTTCTTTCTTTTTCTCTTCTTTTCCCTCTCTGGCCCAGGCTGCAATCTACTCGGCTTGCTGCTGCCCGCGCTGCTGACTGCCTGGGACTGCCGGCGCGCGCCACCGCTGCCTCCCTTTTCTCCTTTCGCTGCAGGCACGCGTTCGCCATCTTGGCCACGCTGGTCGCCAGCTCCTCACACCGAGTGCTCTGCCCGCCTCAGCCTCCCGAGGTACTGGGACTACAGACGGAGTCTCGCTCACCCAGTGCTCGGTGTTGCCCAGGCTGGAGTGCGGTGGCGTGGTTTGGCCTCGCGGCAGCCTCCGCCCCCCAGCCGCCTGCCTTGGCCTACCAGGGTGCTGGGATTGCAGCCCCTGCCCGGCCGCCGCCCCGTCTGGGAGGTGAGGAGCGCCTCTGCCCGGCCACCCATCGTCTGGGAAGTGATGAGCGCCTCTGCCCGGCCTCCCATCGTCTGGGAGGTGAGGAGCGCCTCTGCCCGGCCGCCCCGTCCGGGAGGAAGTGAGGAGCGCCTCTGCCCGGCCGCCCCGTCCGGGAGGAAGTGAGGAGCGCCTCTGCCCGGCCGCCCCGTCCGGGAAGAAGTGAGGAGTGCCTCTGCCCGGCCGCCCCGTCTGGGAAGTGAGGAGCGCCTCTGCCCGGCCACCCACCGTCTGGGAAGTGAGGAGCGCCTCTGCCCGGCCACCCACCGTCTGGGAAGTGAGGAGCGCCTCTGCCCGGCCACCCACCGTCTGGGAAGTGAGGAGCGCCTCTGCCCGGCCACCCACCGTCTGGGAAGTGAGGAGCGCCTCTGCCCGGCCACCCACCGTCTCGGAAGTGAGGAGCGCCTCTGCCCGGCCACCCACCGTCTGGGAAGTGAGGAGGGCCTCTGCCCGGCCACCCACCGTCTCGGAAGTGAGGAGCGCCTCTGCCCGGCCACCCACCGTCTGGGAAGTGAGGAGCGCCTCTGCCCGGCCGCCCCGTCTGGGAAGTGAGGAGCGCCTCTGCCCGGCCACCCATCGTCTGGGAAGTGAGGAACGCCTCTGCCCGGCCACCCATCGTCTGGGAAGTGAGGAGCGCCTCTGCCCGGCCGCCCCGTCTGGGAGGTGAGGAGCGCCTCTGCCCGGCCTCCCATCGTCTGGGAGGTGAGGAGCGCCTCTGCCCGGCCGCCCCGTCCGGGAAGAAGTGAGGAGCGCCTCTGCCCGGGCGCCCCGTCCGGGAAGAAGTGAGGAGCGCCTCTGCCTGGCCGCCCCATCCGGGAAGAAGTGAGGAGCGCCTCTGCCCGGCCGCCCCATCTGGGAGGTGAGGAGCGCCTCTGCCCGGCCACCCATCGTCTGGGAAGTGAGGAGCACCTCTGCCCGGCCACCCACCGTCTGGGAAGTGAGGAGCGCCTCTGCCCGGCCGCCCCGTCTGGGAAGTGAGGAGTGCCTCTGCCCGGCCACCCATCGTCTGGGAAGTGAGCAGCGCCTCTGCCCGGCCACCCATCGTCTGGGAGGTGAGGAGCGCCTCTGCCCGGCCGCCCCGTCCGGGAAGAAGTGAGGAGCGCCTCTGCCCGGGCGCCCCGTCCGGGAAGAAGTGAGGAGCGCCTCTGCCCGGCCGCCCCGTCCGGGAAGAAGTGAGGAGCGCCTCTGCCCGGCCGCCCCGTCCGGGAAGAAGTGAGGAGCGCCTCTGCCCGGCCGCCCCGTCCGGGAAGAAGTGAGGAGCGCCTCTGCCCGGCCGCCCCGTCCGGGAAGAAGTGAGGAGCGCCTCTGCCCGGCCGCCCCGTCCGGGAAGAAGTGAGGAGCGCCTCTGCCCGGCCGCCCCGTCTGGGAAGTGAGGAGCGTCTCTGCCCGGCCGCCCCGTCCGGGAAGAAGTGAGGAGCGTCTCTGCCCGGCCGCCCCGTCCGGGAAGAAGTGAGGAGCGCCTCTGCCCGGCCGCCCCGTCCGGGAAGAAGTGAGGAGTGCCTCTGCCCGGCCACCCATCGTCTGGGAGGTGAGGAGCGCCTCTGCCCGGCCACCCATCGTCTGGGAGGTGAGGAGCGCCTCTGCCCGGCCACCCATCGTCTGGGAAGTGAGGAGCGCCTCTGCCCGGCCACCCATCGTCTGGGAAGTGAGGAGCGCCTTTGCCCGGCCACCTATCGTCTGGGAAGAAGTGAGGAGCGTCTCTGCCTGGCCGCCCCGTCTGGGAAGTGAGGAGCTCCTCTGCCCGGCCGCCCTGTGTCTGGGTAGAAGTGAGGAGCTCCTCTGCCTGGCCGCTCCGTCTGGGAGGTCTACCACGGAGGCCAGAAGCAATGTGGGGGCTGGACGTGGTGGCTCACGCCTGTGGTCCCGGCACTCTGGGGGGCGAGGCGGGTTGATCACTTCGGGCTAGGAGTTCGAGACCAGTCTGGCCAACTTGGCGAAACATGAAGAATACAACAGACAAACCAACCAACCAACTCAGTGACAACAAAACAGGTCTACCCTGGAGTCATACTCTAATTTTTTCTATTTTCTTCCCTTTCTGATCCTTTATCCCACTTTCTTTTTCTTCCTCTTCCTTCTCCCTCTTCTTTGTCAAATAGAGGATTGAGTTATTATCACTGATCCATATAAAGTCCCTCTCTCATTTATTTTAACTCCCACCCCCCATTTCTATTCCCCAACTTCCCATGTGCAACCTTCCTAATATGTTTGATACGCATCTTTTTGTTTGTATGTATTTTTAGAAAATGTTTATTGTTTTTGTATGCAAAAATTAATAAAAAAAATTAAAAAAAAAAGAACATCCTGTAAAATAAAAAAAAAATAGATTACTTAAAAAAAAAAAAAAAAACAGATCCCAAATTGATCCACTTTTCTCCACCTCCACCACCCCACCCTAATCTTAGCTACTGTCTTCTCACTTATATTATTTATTCAGTAGCCTCCTAAGTGGCCTCTCTGATCTTTCCCTCTCCAATCCATTTCTCTACACAGCAGCCAGAGTGATCCTTTAAATCTGTAAATCACAACATTTACTCTTCTCTTAATAATATCAGTAGCTTTCCCTCACACTTAGAATAGAATCCCAACTCCTTATCATGGCTTGAAAGGCCTCACAGGATCTGGCCCGTCTACCTTGCTGACCTCTTGCTCACTGTATCCAGTCATTCAGGACTCCTTACTTTTCTATCTTAGCACATACCATTCCCTTTGCCCCCAGGCTTTTCCCTGCCTCTTCTGTGGCTCTATGTTTCTCAGCCCCAGTATCATCCCTCAGCAAGTCTTTTCCTGGCCAGGCAGTCTGTACTAGCCTTTACCACACTGCATCCCCACTGCCCCATTACTTTCTATTTCCTAGATCGCGCCACTGCACTCCAGCCTGGGCGACAGAGTGAGACTCCGTCTCAAAAAAAAAAAAAAAAAAACTTATCAAGAATTCAAAATTATCACATTTGTTAGCTTATGATATCGTTTGGCTCTGTGTCCCCACCCAAATCTCATCTCAAATTGTAATCCCCATGTGTCCAGGGAAGGAAGTGATTGGATCAAGGGGGCGGTTTTCCCCATGCTGTTCTTGTGATGGGGAATGAGTTTTCACGAGATCTGATGGTATTATAAGTGTCTGGCATTTCCCACGCTTGCACTCACTCTCTCCTGCCACCCTGTGAAGAAGGATGTGTTTGCTTCCCCTTCTGCCATGATTTTAAGTTTCCTGAGGCTTCCCAGCCATGTGGAACTATGAGTTAATTGAAGCTCTTTTCTTTATAAATTACCCAGTCTCAAGTATTTCTTTATAGCAGTGTGAAAACGGACTAATACAGCATATTTGTTTTCATCCCAGCCAGGCTTCTTTTCTGCCATTGTAAGAGCTCCTTGAAGGGAGAGACTTTCCAATTCCATGCACTGGCACCATTCCAGCTCTGTGCGCACAATTCATGTCATGATCATGTGAATACAGGTCCCTAAGGCTCCCAGCCTTTGTCTACTTTGTTCACAGCCATATCTCCCAAGCACCCAGCATAGTACCTGGCACATGGCTGGTGCTCAACAAAAATTTGATGAAAGAATGAAAGGGTGCATATCGTGGATTCTATGCCACTAAGAAACTTAAACTCTTAAAGACTATTAGAACCAAGAGCATCAGCATGACATATAAATATTGATGTGCTTCTCAGCCCCACATGCTTATTTTGTAGTGTGCTCTGATCTTTGAGCTGTAACCAAATATATCAATACGCATAGATCCTGTCCTCATCTTCCCCATAGACACTGTCTTTCAATCTTTTTTTTTTTTTTTGAGACGGAGTCTCGCTCTGTCGCCCAGCCTGGAGTGCAGTGGCGCGATCTTGGCTCACTGCAAGCTCCGCCTCCCAGGTTCATGCCATTCTCCTGCCTCAGCCTCCAGAGTAGCTGGGACTACAGGCGCCCGCCACCACGCCCGGCTAATTTTTTGTATTTTTAGTAGAGACAGGGTTCCACCGTGGTCTCGATCTCCTGACCTTGTGATCCACCCGCCTCGGCCTCCCAAAGTGCTGGGATTACAGGCGTGAGCCACCGCGCCCGGCCTGACACTGTCCTTCAATCTTGTCCACTATCTTTGATTAGTCAGCCCTGGCCCTTTGCAACCTAGCCTCACTCCTCATTCTCCTATGACTTCATCTCCTATTTCCCATTGAAATTGAAGCCACCAGGGAATAACTCCCTTGATTTACTCTACCAAACCTTCCGGCCTGTCAAAATCTACACAAGATGGTCTCTATTCCTTTCCTGCCATTAGGCAGAAGTGTTCATGTTCTTATCAAAGGTTAATCCAGCCGTGCCTGCATCCCATTTCCTCCTATTCTCAAGAGATTCTCCAGTGTTTTCTCCTGCATCTTTAAACACTCTCCTTGACCCAGAGGCTTCTTGTCTGCACTTAAATGCGCTCAAGTCTTTCCCGCCATTTGAGCGGCTAGAGAAGAAGTCAGAAAGCCCTCCTCAGACTTTACTGTCTCCTCTGCTGTTCTCCTTCCCTTCATAGTCAAGCTTCTCCAAAAAATCTTAAGCATTGTTTATACTTACTGTCTCCATTTCCTCTTACTGTCTTACTATATTTAATTTTTTTATTTTTAATTTTTGTGGGTACATAGTAGGTGTATATATTTATGGGGTACACGAGATATTTTGATACAGGCATGCAGTATGTAATGATAACATGGAAAATGAGGTATCCATCTCCTCAAGCATTTATCCTTTGTGTTACAAACAATCCAATTATACTCTTTTAGCTATTTTATTTTATTTTTTTTTTTTTTGAGACGGAGTCTCGCTCTGTCGCCCAGGCTGGAGTGCAGTGGCGCAATCTCGGCTCACTGCAAGCTCCGCTTCCCGGGTTCACGCCATTCTCCTGCCTCAGCCTCTCCGAGTAGCTGGGACTACAGGCGCCCGCCACCACGCCCGGCTAATTTTTTTGTATTTTTAGTAGAGACGGGGTTTCACCGTGGTCTCGATCTCCTGACCTCGTGATCCGCCCGCCTCGGCCTCCCAAAGTGCTGGGATTACAAGCGTGAGCCACCGCGCCCGGCCACTTTTAGCTATTTTAAAAATGTACAATTTAGTTATTATTGACTTTAGTCATGCTGTTGTGCTGTCAAATAGTAGGTCTCATTCATTCAACCTTTTTTTTTTTTTTTTTTTTTTTGAGATGAAGTCTCACTCTGTTGCCCAGGCTGGAAAGCAGTGGAACGATTCTGGCTCACTGCAACCTCAGCCTCCTGGGCTCAACCCATGCTGCCACCTAAGCTTCTTGAGTAGCTGGGACCATGGTGCACACCTGGCTAATTTTTTGTAGAGATGGGGTTTCACCATGTTGCCCAGGTTTGTCTTGAATCCCTGAGCTCAAGTAATCCACCCATCTTGGCCTCCCAAAGTGCTGAGATTATAGGCGTGAGCCACCCCTCCTGGCCTTCTCCATTCTTTCTATTTTTTGTGTGTGTCCATTAACTATCTCCACCTCCCCTCTCACCACCCCGCCAACCCCAGCCACTACCCTTCCCAGTCTCTGGTAACAAACCTTCTATTCATGGACTCTGTGTCCGTGAGTTCAATTGTTTTGATTTTTATATCCCACAAGTAAGTGAGAACATGCAATGTTTGTCTTTCTATGCCTGGCTTATTTCACTTAAGATAATGACCTCCAGTTCCATCCATATTATTGCAAATGACAGGATCTCATTCTTTTTTTTTTTGTGGTTGAATAGTACTCCATTGTGCATATGTACCACATTTTCTTTATCCATGCATCTGTTGATGGACACTTAGGTTGCTTCCAAATCTTGGCTATTGTGAACAGTGCTGCAACAAACACAGGATTCTGCAGACATCTATTCAATATACTGATTGCCTTTCTTTGGGGTATGTACCCAGCAGTGGGATTACTGGATCATACTGTAGCTCTATTTTTAGTTTTTTGAGGAACCTCCAAACTGTTCTCCATAGTGGTTGTACTAATTTACATTCCCACCCAGAGTGTACGAGGGTTCCCTTTTCTCCACATTTCACCAGCATTTGTTTTTGCTTGTCTTTTGGATATCAGCCATTTTAACTGGGGTGAGATTATATCTCATCATAGTTTTGATTTGTATTTCTCTGATGCTCAATTATATTGAGCACCTTTTCATATGCCTATTTGACATTTGTATATCTTCTTTTGAGAAATGTCTATTCAAATTTTTTGCCCGTTTTTTGATTGGATTATTAGTTTTTTCCTGTAGAGTTGTTTGAGCTGCTTTTATGTTCTAGTTATTAATCCCTTGTCAGAAGGGTAGTTTGCAAATATTTTCTCCCATTCAGTGAGTTGTCTCTTCACTTTGTTGATTGTTTCCTTTGCTGTGCAGAAGCTTTTGAACTTGATGTGATACCATTTGTCCATTTTTGCTCTGGTTGCTTGTGCGTGTGGGGTATTTCTCAAAAAGTTTTTGCCCAGACCATTGTCCTGGAGAGTTTACACAATGTTTTCTTGTCATAGTTTCATAGTATGAGGCCTTATATGTAAGTTTTTTTTTTTTTTTTGAGACAGAATCTTGCTCTGTCACCCAAGCTGGAGTACAGTGGTATAGTCTTGGCTCACTGCAACATCTGCCTTCTGGGTTCAAGTGATTCTTGTGTCTCAGCCTCCTGAGTAGCTGGGATTACAGGTGTGCACCACCACAATTGGCTAATTTTTGTATTTTTGATAGAGATGGGGTTTTGCTATTTTGGCCAGCCTGGTCTCAAACTTCTGGCCTCAAGCAAACCTCCTGCCTCGGCCTCCCAAAGTGCTGGGATTACTTGTGTGAGCCACCACGCCTGACCAGATACTAGTCTTTATCCATTTTGATTTGATTTTTGTATATGGTGAGAGACAGGGGTCTAGTTTTTCTGCATATGGATATTCACTTTTCCAAAGATTATTGAAGAGACTATCTTTTCCCCAATGTATGTTCTTGGCACCTTTGTCAAAAATGAGTTCACTGTAATGTGTGAATTTGTTTCTGGGTTCTTTATTCTGTTCCATTGGTCTATGTGTCTGTTTTTATGCCAGTACCATGCTATTTTGGTTACTATAGCTCTGTATAATAATTTGAAGTCAGGTAATGTGACTCCTCCAGTTTTGCTCTTTTTGCTTAGGCTAGATTTGGCTATTCTGTGTCTGTTGTGGTTCCATATAAGTTTTAGGATTTTTTTTCTATTTCTGTGAAGAATGTCATTGGTATTTTGATAGAGATTGCATTAAATCTGTAGGTGGCTTTGGGTAGTATGGACATTTTATTTTATTTTATTTATTTTTTTGAGATGGAGTCTTGCTCTGTCACCCAGGCTGAAGTGTAGTGGCATGATCTCGGCTCACTGCAACCTCTGCCTCCCAGGTTCAAGCAATTCTCCTGTCTCGGCCTCCCAAGTAGCTGGAACTACAGGGATCTGCCACCATGCCCAGCTACTTTTTGTATTTTTAGTAGAGAGGAGGTTTCATCATATTGGTCAGGCTGGTCTCGAACTCCTGACCTTAGGTGATCCACCCGCCTCAGCCTCCCAAAGTGTTGGGATTACAGGTGTGAGCCACCATGCCTGGCTGGACATTTTAATGATATTGTTTCTTCCAGTCCATGAACATGAACACCATTTTTTGGTGTCCTCTTCAATTTCTTTCATTCAGTGTTTTATAGTTTTCATTATAGAGATCTTTCACTTCTTTGGTCAAGTTAATTTCTAGGTATTTAATTTCATTTGTGGCTATTGTAAATGGGATTTCTTTATTTCTTTTTTAGATTATTCACTGTTGGCATATAGAAATGCTCCTGATTTTTGTGTGTTGATTTTATATCCTATAACCTCACTGAATTTATCATTTCTAATAGTTTTTTGGTAGAGTCTTTTAGGTTTTTTGAAATATAAGATTATATCATCTGCAAACAAGGATAATTTGACTTCTCCGATGCCAGTTTGGATGCCTTTTATTTCTTCTTTTATTGAGTTGCTCTAGGACTTCCAGTATGGTGTTGAATAACAGTGGTGACAGTGGGCATTCTTGCTGTGTTCCACATCTTAGAGGAAAGGCTTTCAGTTGTTCCCCATTCAGTGTGATACTAGCTGTGGATCTATTGTATATGGCTTTTATTATGTTGAGGTATATTTCCTCTATATATAGCTTTTTAAGGGTTTTTTTTATCAGGAAAGGATGTTAAATTGTATCAAATGCTTTTTCAGCATCAATTGAAATGATCATATAGTTTTTGTCCTTCGTTCTGTTGATGTGGTGAGTCACATTTATTGATTTGTATATGCTGAATCATCTTTGCATCCCATGGATAAATTCTAGTTAGTCATGATGAATGATTTTTAAAATGTATTGTTGAATTCTCTTTGCTAGTATTTTGCTGAGGATTTTTGCATCAATGTCCGTCAGAGATACTGGCCTGTAGTTTTCTTTTTTTGTTATGTCTTTGTCTGGTTTTGGTATCAGGGTAACACTGGCCTCATAGAATGAGTCTGGCAGTATTCCCTCCTCTTCTATTTTTCAGAATACTTAGATTAGGATTGATATTAGTTTTTCTTTAAATGTTTGATAGAATTCAGCTGTGAAGTCATTGGGTCCCAGGCTTTTCTCCACTGAGATACTTTTTATTATGGCTTTGATCTTGTTACTTGTTATTTGTCTACTCAGGTTGTAGATTTCTTTATGGTTCAATCCTGGTAGGTTGTGTGTATCTAGATATGTGTCCATTTCTTCTAGCTTTTTCAATTTATTGGCATATAGTTGCTCAAAATAGCCACTCATGATCCTTTGAAATTCTGTAGTATCAGTTGTAGTGTCTCCTTTTTCGCCTCTGATTTTGTTTGTTTGGGTCTTCTCTCTGTTTTTCTTAGTCTGTCAATTTACTTTAACTTTTCAAAGAATCAGCTTTTTGTTTCATTGATCCTTTGCAGTGTTTTCTTCATTTAAAAATTATTTATTTCTGCTCTGATCTTTATGTATTTTCTTCTACTAGTTTTGGGTTTGTTTTGCTCTTGCTTTCCTAATTCTTTGAGGTGCATTGCTAGATTGTTTATCTGAAGTTTTTCTTTTTTTTCATGTATGCATTAATAGGTATAAACTTCCCTCTTAGTACTGCTTTTGCTATATTCCATAGGTTTTGGTATGTTGTGTTTCCATTATCATTTGTTTCAAGAAAATGTTCAATTTTCTTAATTTCTTCATTGACCCACTGGTAATTCTGGAGCATATTGTTTAATTTTCATGTGTTTGCATAGTTTCCAAAATTCATCTTGTTATTGATTTCTAGTTTTATTCCTTTGTGGTCAGAGAATATGGTTGATATTATTTTAATGTTTTGAATGTTTTAAGACTTGTTTTTTTTTTTTTTGAGGCAGAGTCTCACTCTGTCGCCCATGCTGGAGTGCAGTGGCATGATCTTGGCTCACTGCAACCTCTGCCTCCCCGGTTCAAGTGATTCTCCTGCCTCAGCCTCCCAAGTAGCTGGGATTACAGGCATGCACCACCATGCCCAGCTAATTTTTTGTATTTTTAGTAGAGATGGGGTTTCACCATGTCGGCCAGACTGGTCTTGAACTCCTGACCTCAAGTAATCAGCCTGCCTCGGACTCCCAAAGCGCTGGGATTACAGGCGTGAGCCACCGCACCCAGCCCAAGACTTGTTTTTTTGATCTAATGTATGGTCTATCCTTGAGAATGATTAATGTGCTGAGGAAAACAATGTGTATTCTGCAGCCATTGGATGAAATGCTCTGTAAATATCTATTTGATCCATTTGGTCTATAGTGCAGATTAAGTCTGATGTTTTCTTTGTTGATTTTCCGCTGGGATGATCTAGCCAATGCTGAAGGTGGGGTATTGAAGTCCAGCTATTATTGTATTGGGGTCTATTTCTCTTTTTAGCTCTGATAATATTTCCTATATATATATGAGTACTCTAGCGTTGGGTGCATAGATATTTACACTTGTTATATTCTCTTGCTAAATTGACCTCCTTATTATTACATAGTGACCTCATTTGTCTCTTCATATAGTTTTTGTCTTGAAATCTATTTTGTCTGATGTAACTGTAGGTACTCCTGCTCTTTTTGGTTTCTGTTGGCATGGAATATCTTTTTCCCTTTCTTCATCAGCGTATGTGTGCCTTTATAGGTAAAGTGTGTTTCTTGTAGGCAACACATCAATGAGTCTCATTTTTTTTAAGTATTCAGCTACTCTGTGTCTTCTGATTGGAGAGTTTGGTCCATTTACATTCCCTGTTATTACTGATAAGTAAGACTTACTCCTGCCATTTTGTTATTTGTTTTCTGGTTGTTTTGTGGCCTTCTGTTCCTTTTTTCTTTCCTTCTTGTCTTTCTTTAGTGAAAATAATTTTCTCTGGAGATATGATTTAGTTTCTTGCTTTTTATTTTTTGTGTATTTGTTGTATCCTTTTTGGTTTGAGTTACAATGAGGCTTGCAAATACTATCTGATAACCCATTATTTTCAGCTGATAACAACCTAACACTGTTAGCATAAGCAAACAAGCAAAAAGAAAACTAAAAAACTCTATCCCTTAATTGCATCCCCCCACTTTTTAATTTTTGTTGTTTCTATTTATATCTTATTGTACTGTCTATGCCTTGAAACGTTGTAGTTCTTGTTTTTAACTAGTTCATTATTTGGTCTTTCTACTTACAATAAGAATAGTTTATGTATCACAGTTACAGTGTTATAACTTTCTGTGTTTTTCTTTTTTTTTTTGAGCCAGGGTCTTGCTCTGTCGTCCAGGCTGGAGTGCAGTGGCATCATCTTGGCTTGCTGCAAGCTCCACCTCCTGGGTTCACGCCATTCTCCTGCCTCAGCCTCTGGAGTAGCTGGGACTACAGGTGCCCACCCCCACGCCTGGCTAATTTTTTGTAATTTTTAGTAGAGACGGGGTTTCACCGTGTTAGCCAGGATGGTCTCAATCTCCTGACCTCGTGATCCACCCGCCTCGGCCTCCCAAAGTGCTGGGATTATGGGTGTGAGCCACCGTGCCCAGAGTCTTTCTGTGTTTTTCTATGTGCTTATTATTACCAGTGAGTTTTGTACCTTCCAGTGATTTCATATTGCTCATTAATGTCCTTTTCTTTTTGGGTGAAGAACTCCCTTTAACATTTATTGTAGAACAGGTTTACTGTTGATGAAATCCCTCAGCTTTGTTTGTCTGGGAAAGTCTTTATTTCTCCTTCATGCTTGAAGGATATTTTCACTGGATATACTATTCTAAGGTAAAGTTTTATTCCTTTAGCACTTTAAATATGTCATGCCACTCTATCCTGGCCTGTAATGTTTCCACTGAAAAGTCTTCTGCCAGATGTATTGGAATTCCATTGGATGTTATTTATTTCTCTTCTCTTGTTGCTTTTAGAATACTTTCTCTATCCTTGATCTTTGGAAGTTTGATTATTAAATGATTTGAAGTAATCTTCTTTAGGGTAAATCTGCTTGGTGTTCTAGAACCTCTTTTACTTGGATATTGATATCTTTCCCTAGGTTGGGGAAATTCTCTGTTATTATCCCTTTGAATAAACTTTCTACCTCTATCTCTTTCTCTTCCTCCTCTTTAAGGCCAATAACTCTTAGATTTGCCCCTTTGAGGCTATTTTCTAGATCCTGTGGGTGGGCTTCATTGTTCTTTATTCTTTTTTCTTTTGTCTCCTCTGACTGTATATTTTCAAATAGCCTGTCTTCAGTCTCACTAATTCTTTCTTCTGCTTGATCAATTCTACTGTTAAAAGACTCTGATGCATTCTTCAGTATGCCAATTGCATTTTTCAGCTCCAGAATTTCTGCTTGATTCTTTTTAATTATTTCAGTCTCTGTAAATTTATTTGATAGAATTCTGAATTCCTTCTCTGTGTTATCTTGAATTTATCTGAGTTTCCTCAAAACAGCTATTTTGAATTATCTGTCTGAAATGCCATATATTTATTTCTGTTTCTCCAGGATCAGTCCCTGGTGACTTATTTAGTTCATTTGGTAAGGTCATGTTTCCCTGGAATATCTTGATCCTTGTAGATATTCATCTGTGCCTAGGCATTGAAGAATTAGGTATTTATTGTAGTCTTCACTGTCTGGGCTTGTTTGTACCCACTCTTCTTGGGAAAGCTTTCCAGATATTTGAAAAGACTTGAGTGTTGTGATCTAAGCTGTATCTGCTTTAGGGGGCACCTCAAGGTCAGTAATGCTGTGGTTCTTGCAGACTTGTACATGTACCATGTTGATGGTCTTTGATAAGATCTGGGAGAATTATCTGGATTTCCAGGCATAGACTCTTGTTCTCTTCCCTTATTTTCTCCCAAACAAATGGAGTCTCTATCTCTCTGTCCTGAGCCACCTGATGCTGGAGGTGGAGTTACACAAGCACCCCTGTGGCCACCATCACTATGACTGTTTGGGTCAGACCTAAAGCCTGCAATGCACTTGGTCTTACCCAAGGCCTGCTGTAATCACTCCCTGACTACTGACTATGTTTGCTCAAGACCTTGGGGCTCTACAATAAGCAGGTGGCAAAGCTAACTAGGCCTGTGTCCTTCCCTTCATGGTGGTGAGTTAGCCCAGTCTCAGGGCAGGTCCAGCGGTGCCATCTAGGAACCAGAGATTAGAGTCAAAAACCTTGGAAGCCTAGCTGGTGTTCTGTTATACTGTAGTTGAGCTGACACTCAAACCACAGATGCAGTCTTCCCACTCTTCCCTCTCTTCTCTCCCCTTTTCTAAAGGCAGAGGAGACTCACCCTGTGGCCACCACCACCACAGGCCCACGAGGAGTACTGCCAGACTCTTACGGTACAAGGGCTCTTCAGTCATCTTGTGGTGAAAACTACCTGGCCTGGGGCTCATCATTCAGGGCAGTGAGCTCCCCTCTGGCCCAGGGCAGGTCCAGAAATGATTTCCAAGAGCCAAGTTTTAGAATCAGGGACCCCAAGAACCTACTTGGTACCCTACTATACTGTGGCCGAGCTGGTACCTAAGATGCAAGACCAAGTCCCCTTTACTTTTCCCTCTGCTTTTGTCAAGAAGAAGGAGTCTCGCCCATAACCGCCACAGCCAGGAATGTCCTGAGTCTCACCTGAAGCCAGCAAATCTCAGAGGCTCACCCAAGGCTCTCGACATAGTACTTGGTTAGTGCTGCTGGTTATTCAGGGATCAAGGGCTCTTCAGTTAGCAGGTGATGAATTCTGTCAGGACTGGGTCCTTTTCTTCAAGGCAGCAGGTTTCCTTCTGGCCCAAGACATGTCTAGAAATGTCATCTGGGAACTAAGTCCTAGGAAGAGGGCTGCACAACTCTGACTGGTTCCCTCTCCTGCTGTGGCTGAGCTGGTATTCAAGATGCAAGACAAAATCCTCAACACTCCTCCCTCTCCTCTCCTCAAGTGGAAGGAAGGTGTCTCTTTTGGAGCTGTGAACTGTGCAGCCTGGTGTGAGGAGAGGGGTGATGCCAGCATTCCATTACATGCTCAGGCTGCTGTCTCAGTAGGTTGCATCACCCCATCTAGTGGTTCTGGGCCCAGTTTAGCACTAGCACTCACATAAAAGTTGCAGTTCTTGTGGCCTAGACTGCATTTCCAGTTTATTAAGAGCCCTAGAACACTTTAGCTTGTGGTGGTGTTTGCAGGGATTGGCAATTCCCCTCCGGCTAAGGCTGATTTAAATGCTCCCTCTGTAGGTGGGCATCAGCTGAGTTTGGTCCAGTTTTCCTTTCTGAATTTTAGTTTTTATAAAGGTGTTTTCTTGTATAAATAGTTGTTAAATTTGTGTACTTGTGGGGTTGAAGGGGGCAGGGAGGATGATCAGTGGAGACTTTTATTCCACCATCTGGCTCCACTGTCTTATGATTGAACTCATTTCTTCATTGTTTATACCTCCTTACTCCACTGAAATGACTCATGTTGTGGTTTAAATTATCTCCATTTCACTAAATCCAAAGGACATTTTAAATCCTCATCTTTCTTCATTTCTTGGCAGTTTTTGATACTGGTAACCACTTCCTCCTTGTAACATTTCTCTTGCCTTCTGTGTCACCATATTTTCCTGGTTCTACTTTGCTTCTTCTCAGACTCCTTTGCCGGGTTATCTTTATCATCATGATCGTGATTAGGTAGTCTTTGAGGCTCTATCTTAACATCCTTCTTTTATTCAAGGATCACGTTCTAGGAGTTTCATCCATCACAAAATCCCGTTGTTACACTGAAGAAACAGTGTCTGTCCCATCCACTGTCCTTCTCTTGTTTTTTATTTGTTTGTTTGCTTTTGTCTTGAGGCAGGGTCTCACTCTATTGCCCAGGCTAGAGTGCAATGGTGTGATCACAACTCACTGCAGCCTCAACCGCCTGAGCCCAAGCAATCCTTCTACCTCAGCCTCCAAAGTATCTGGGACCACAGGCCTGTGCCACCATACCCAGCTAATTTTTAAATTTTTTGTAGAGATGGGGTCTCGTATGTTGCCCAGGCTTGTCTCAAACTCCTGGGCTCAAGCAATCCTCCCCAGTCAGCCTCCCAAAGTGTTGGGATTACAGATGTGAGCCACTGTGCCCAGTGGTTTGTTTTATCTTTAACACTTACCAGTGTGTGGCACAAAATTAGACACCTGATAAATGTGTGTTGAATGATTGACTGAATGAATGGCTAGTACCCTTTCATTTATGACTTGCGCAAGGATTATCTGATAAATTCTCAGGTTTTCAATCATCTTTGTGCCATCTACTTTTGACATATTTTTATTTTACATTTCTTCTAGTCTTCTCCTTCCTTTCATAAAGTTTACTTTTTTCATTTCATCTTTGGGACAATGGCATTCTCCATGTAATACCACAGACTACTCTCCCTTAATTTTGTCTGAGTTTAGCTTTTAAAGTATATCCCTTCCTACCAAAACATTAATCTTAATATTCTAACTATAGGACAGTCTCCTTTTATAACAGGACTTTGTATTTTCAAGCCACAACATTCCTTGACATCCATCCTTGAAGCCTATAAAGGCCTTTAATTGCAGGCTTCCATTGCCCTTTTCACTTTTGAAGCAGGTGAACATATGAAAACATACTCAATAACTGTGCATTTCTGAGATTTAATCTCTCCTCATAAACTTTTTTTTAGTGTGTGAGAAAATGGAAAAGAAGGCACTTCCTCCCTTTCCCCATAACTTTAAGTCTCTCTCCGTTCATTGCCTGCAACAATGGGGGAGTTACTAATTTTATTGTTTAGGGCCCAGATTATTAGTTGGGATAGTGTCGCTAATCGGCAGGATTACTGTACCCTAAAGTTTGTGCCTATAGACAGTCTGTTGTCCTGTGGTAAGTATCCTATACCTGGGGCAGGCTCAACACCTTCCTCCCTTCCATTCCATGTGGCTTCCAGGGTCTCAGGACCCTTTTATTCGGGCAAAAGAAATGAGATCTTGCCTGCACTTTCAGCAGAAACTACATTCTCCAATCCAGGTAGGGACCACTTCCCTCTTTGTGGGAGTATCAAGCGCTTGCTCAGCTATTAATGAAGTAGAACTTTGTTTTGCATTTTGGGTTTTCTTTTCATGTGGCTAGAGCCAATTGAGTAGGAAGGATGCTTGGCAGTGCAGGATCTGGGCATTTCTGGGTCTCTTGTTTAATATGCTCAAAATAAGAGTATAAACTTTACCTCCAACCTCTAATAACACACTTGTTTCTTTAGGACCTCTGAATCGTAATTTCAGAGCTTATGCCATAAGGGTTTCGCTTCTTGGCAGAATCTTTAAAATAAATAATAGAGAAGTCTCAATAAGTCTCCCAGTCTGTCTCCTCAAAACCAGAACATGATCATTTCCTACATTAGGTCCAGCTAATGTTTTATCTGATTTAATTTTTAATATTTTGGATGATGACTTTCACAATTTCCCTGAGGAGGCCCTTTCATAATTTAATATTTATCTTCCAGACAGGGAGTGTTTCCAGTAATCAACCTACATTTTTAAATTTCATTTTGTTCTCTTGGAGATTAAATATTTCCTCTCTGTGAAAAGTTAAAATTTTCAAATATGGTATTAATATACCAAACAATTCCCCAGTATGCAATCTATTTCTTTAGTCTCTTCAAAGAAATTAATAGTTCTAACCATTTGTTGTTGTTCTTCAGAGATGGGGTCTTGTGATTTTGTCCAGGCTGTTCTTGAACCTTTGGGCTCAAGCTCAAGCAATCACCTAACCTTGGCCACCTGAGTATCTGAGATTGCAGGTGTGAACCACCGTGCCCGATCCTAGCCATTTATTTCTATTGCTTTCCTGAATACAGATCATCTTCTTCTATCTTTTTATCATCTATAGGAACTAAATTTTCTACTTGTGGTCTCCTTTTTAAAACAAAACTATTTTTAATTTTTTTTGTGATAAAATGCACACAACATAAAATTTACTGTTTTAACTTTTTTTGTTGTTCTAGCTTTTTATAATTAAAAATTTTAAACATTTACAAAAGCTGAAAAAATACTATATTATTCAACTTGAACAATTATTAATATATGGCCAGTCTTTTTAAATTATTTTAACCTTCTTTCTTTTATTTTTTTGAGACAGGGTCTTGCTCTGTTGCCTAGGATGGAGTGCAGTAGCACAATTACAGCTCACTGCAGCCTCAACCTCCCTGAGCTCAAGCGATTGTCCTGCCTTAGCCTCCCAAGTAGCTGAAACTACAAGCCCATGCCACCATGCCTGGTTGATTCCTGTACTTTCTATAGAGGGAGGATTTTGCCATGTTGCCCAGGCTGGTCTCAAACTCCTGAGTTTAAACAAACCACCTGCCTCGGCCTCCAAAAGTGCTGGGATTACAGGCGTGAGCCACCACGCCCAGCCAATAAGCATTTTAACCATTTTTAAATGTACATTTCAGTGGCATTAAGTACATTCACATTGTTGTGCCGTCATTACCAGTCTCCATCTCCAGAGTCTTTCATCTTCCCAAACTGAAACTCTATTCTATTAAACTCTATTCTAGTAAAGTCCTCATTCTCCCAACCCCAGTTCCAGTGGAAAGTAGAATCACTATTCTATTTTCTGCTGCTATGAATTTGACTATTTTAGGTACTTTGTCTAAGTTCATTCTTGTTTTTTTCAAAAGAAATAACGCTTCTGAACTCTAACATGTAGTAATTTTAGATGACAAAAATAACAATAACCTTATTACAGCTGTATTGATTCAAGGATGATATGAAAAATATTGAACAACTGGCATGACAGGGGCACTGGGCAATTGGAACGAAGCCCAGCCCAGTCAGAGTGGATGATTGATGGACCAGACCAGAGCGCACAGCTGCACAGCAACCCTTTATCTATTACATAACTCACCCTAATGCTGCTATTTGCTTTGTGGCATTTTTAGATATTTTCTTTTCGTTTAATGGTTGTGCAGCTGGCTTTATTGGCTCACTGGATTTTTTGCAGACCTAGTGAAATTATAAATTCCTTAAAGTACTTGGGGGAGAGAAATACAATATATATATGTATACATATATCTCACGGAGAATGCTGTCAGTGGCAAGCCACAGAAAACTCCATTGAAGTAGTCCCACGGATGACAGAATTGAAAACTTGGCATAAGAAAGCATTTTGATCTATAAATTCTAATAGAAGTTAAAAGTCAGAATTTATGGTGATAAGCAAAAGAAACACATTTTTACAAAGGCCCCTAAGAGATAGTAGCCTGGGGGAAAGTCAGAGTATAATTTTCAAAGCGTGACTTTCATACAAATATATAGTGAACACGTTAAAAATTTATTTAACTCATTAATGAGTAAAGCAGCAGAATGGTTCAGTTGATTTGAAGAGAATCTAGAAAGCTGATCTATAGGATTGGTGAAAAAAAAAAAGACTCCTGGAAGAAGATGGCAAAATTAGATATAAAACTGGTAAATGTCCTACAGGGCAATAAAGTCATAACCTTTGAGGTTATCTTAATAACTGGACAAAAATCATTATCAGTTTTTTACAAGGTAATATTGAACTTTACAGAGTCCAGGCTCTAATCATCAGTAAATGGTAAATCAAACAAGATTATATTTTCTAGAGAATCTAGAGTCTTAGGCAGGTGTGTTAGATAATGATCTATTATGATATTGAAAGGCCATACAGTACTTTCTATTTGCAAGTTTTGGACTTTTTTTTTTTTAAAAAGAAGGTGTATACAGGCCGGGAGCAGTGGCTCACACCTGTAATCCCAGCACTTTGGGAGGCCAAGGTGGGCGGATCACCTGAGGTCAGGAGTTTGAGACCAGCCTGGCCAACATGGTGAAACCCCGTCTCTACTAAATATACAAAAATTAGCCGGCCATGGTGGTGGGTGCCTGTAATCCCAGCTACTCGGGAGGCTGAGGCAGGAGAATCATTTGAAACCGAGAGGCGGTGGTTGCAGTGAGCTGAGATCGTGCCATTGCACTCAAGCCTGGGGAACAAGAGCGAGACTTTGTCACAAAAAAAAAAAAAAAAAAGGGTGTATAGAAAACATAGTTCCTCAAATTTCCCCACTATCTTTACTGAAGACATGTTGCCTTGGTGGAGAATTCTTCCCACCAGAATGAGTTCCCTATAGGTTGGGAGAAGACCTGAATGGAGGCTGACCAAATTTTTTGTACCTCTAATCATGTTGGCCAGAAACTCCAGCATTAGATAGTTACAAAATCTAACCTTAGACAGTTATATTATCTGCCTTTAACAAGTCATGGCATCTAGATCTAACATTCAGGTACCAGATATAATTTCTTGCTATGCTACCAGTGCCACGGAAATACTGCAAAAACAGTGCCACAAACACCCATGTATCCTTGGCTTAGATTCACTAATTGTTAACGTTTTATACATTTGTTTTTATCTCTTTTTTCACACTCCCATAGATATATTTTCCTGAATCATTTGAACATTAGATTATATATCATGAAATTCCACTTCTAAACACTATACTGTGTACTAAAAACAAGGACTTTGTTTTGTAGCGGATACTACAAAACTCTACCCAGATCCCCATTCAGGAATGAAGAGCTCATTCTCCCGTATTTTTTGGAGTATCACCGGCAGACTGCCCTTAGCTTCTTTGGAAATTGTCTTGGCTGAAGAGACTCTGAGCCCAAGCTCACACCCCGCCTCCCCATCAGGGCCATCTGCATCCCATGACTGACGTGCAGATCTAAAGGCCTGGGTTGCTTTCTTACTCCAGAAACCTGAAGGGCCAGACCAGCTTCAGCTCCCCAAGGTGCCAGCTGAGGCCTTTCTTGAGTCTGCTTTGCAGCCTAAACTTTCTCTCTGCCCAATTCTGCCTGGCTTTCTTCCAGTCTCTTTCACAGGTGTTGATCCCAAGAGCATTTCCTCATAAAATTCATGCACAACAATCTCCATTTTACAGTCTGCTTCTCAGGAATCCCACCTGTGCATTTGGTGCCAGAAGGAGCTTGAAAGAGCTGAAACTATTATTGGTTTTAGTGAGTCATTCCAGAATCTTAGCATCATGACAATTAAAAAGATTTTCTCATGCTAGACTAAAAACTCTCCTGTTTCAACAGACTCTAAGATATATTAAATGAATAAAGCAAGATACAGAGTGTTGTATATCATGAGGTTCCATTTTCAAGAAACAAAATGGAGAAATACATTTACATATATGCTTACTTTTAATAGAATATCTTTGTAAGGAAATAAAAGAAGCATGTGACAGAGGTTGCCTCTGGGAGAGAAGACTAGGGGCTTGGGAATAGAGGAAATAGAGGACTTTTTTTTATTGTAAGCGCTTCAATAATATTGTAATTTCTATCATGCACTGTATGACTGCCTTTTTTTTTTAAGGAATGTAGGAAACACAGTAAAACAAAATGGTAGTGGTTGCTAATTCTGGGTGGTAGAAATGTAGGTTTTGTTGTATTTTTTGTAGTTTATAAAATTAAAATTTCAAAAACCAAAAGACTACTTAAAAAAATTTTTTTTTAGAGGCAGGGTCTTGCTCTGCTACCCAGGCTGAAGTACAGTGGTGCAATCATAGCTCACTGTAGCCTCAAACTCCTGGGCTCAAGCAATCCTCCTGCCTCAGCCTCCCAAGTAGCTAGATCTACAGGTGTGCACCACCATACCTGGCTAATTTTTAATTTTTTTTGTAGAGACAGGGATCTCGATACATTGCCCAAGCTGTTCTCAAGTGATCCTCCCATCTTGTCCTCCCAAAGTGCTGGGATTATAGGCATAAGCCACCAGGCCCAGCCCCATCTGTTTAAACTTAATTTATTTCTTATTGTGAATGAACAGCCATCCTACTTATTAAAACACTTCATTTATTTGAAAATAATAATCAAATAATTTCTTGTTTTTTTTTTTTTTTTTAAATTTGAGATGGAGTCTCACTCTGTCGTCCAGACTGGAGTGCAGTGGCACAATCTTGGCTCACTGCAACCTCTGCCTCCCAGGTTCAAGTGATTCTCCTGCCTCTGCCTCCTGAACAGCTGGGATTATAGGCACCTGCCACCATGCCCGGCTAATTTTTGTATTTTTAATAGAGACGGGGTTTCACCAGGTTGGCCAGGCTGGTCTCGAGCTCCTGACCTAAAGTGATCCACCTGCCTCGGCCTCCTAGAGTGCTGGGATTACAGATGTGAGCCACTGCACCTGGCCTCGAAAATAGTAATCAAATAATTTCTTAGCCTTTTCTTCTATAAGCTTATAGAATGAGGATCAAATCAATAGATAATAAAGTATTGCAACAAAAGTTTTAAGTATCTTAATTCCTTAATTTAAAGCAATAATTTATTGATTTGATCATCATTGCCATTTTTTTAGAACCTTAAGCACATTCATTATATCATTTTTTAGAGTACTTTTAGGTTCACAGCAAAATTTAGAGGAAAGTACAAAGATATCCCATATACCCTCCACCCCCACATATGCATAGATTTCCCCATTAGCAATATCCTCCACCACAGTGCTACTTTTTTTTTACAACTGATGAATCTACATTGATACACAATTATTACCCGATGTTTCTTGTTTACATTAGGGTTCATTCTTGGTGTTTTATATTCTATGGGTTTTGACAGATATATAATGACACATATCCACCATTATAGTATCATCCAGGGTATTTTCAGTGCCCTAAAATCCTCTGCGTTCTGCCTGTTCATTCCTCCCTCCCAGCTCCTCCCCACTAGCCTTTGGCAACCACTGATCTTTTTATTGTCTCCATAGTTTTGCCTTTTCTAGTATGTCATACAGTTGAAATCATTATATGTAACCTTTTCAGATTAGCTTCTTTCCACCTTAGCCTCCAACCTTAGCCTCCTGAGTAGCTGGGACTACAGGTGTGCACCACTACATCTTGCTAATTTTTTTTTTTTATTATCTGTAGAGATGAGGTCTCACTATGTTGCCCAGGGTGGTCTCAGACTTCTAGGTTCAAGCAATCCACTTGCCTCAGCCTCCCAAAGTGCTGAGATTACAGGCATCAGTCACCACACCTGGCTTCCATGTGTTTTCGTGGCATCATAGCTCATTTCTTTTTAGCACTGAATAATATGCCACTGTCTGGATATACCACAGTTTATGTATCTATTCACCTACTGAAGGACATCTTGGATGCTTCCAAGTTTTGGCAATTATGAATAAAGGTACTATCAGCAACCATGTTCAGGTTTTTGTGTGGATGTAGTTTTCAACTCCCTTGGGTAAATACCAAGGAGCTTGATTGTTGGATTACATGGTAAGAGCATGTTTGGTTTTGTGAGACAACACCAAACTGTCTTCCAAAGTCACCATTTTGCATTCCCACCAGCAGTGAATGAGAGTCCCTGTTGTTTCACACACTATATCTTTCCAAAGTATAATTATCGAAACTAGATATAATGCTGTCGACCAAAACCAAAACTCTAAATAAGGCACAGGACAGAGCTGATTTTTTATTAATTTTCCACTTTGTAGGATCATGTTCAGCTAACGCTCAGTAACATTTTTATTTATGTGAGCATAATGTGAAATTTTGATTCATCTGTTGGGATTTTCTTGATTAAGAAAGTAAACAAAGTCTTCAAAACCATAGGCCTACTCTTAGCTTATTGCACAAGGCAGAGCAAAGAAAAGTACCTCATCTGTGTGGGCAGGCAGAGGCACACGGAGAGAAAGTTCTGAGACAGGTAGGCCCATTCCTTTTTCAGAACTCAGCATCACATCAGCCAGGCCTCCTTTTAAGGCAAAAAGGTGAGGGTGGAGGAGAGCTGTTATAGGGAGTAAATATATTAATACAGTAAAATATTAATAAATATTAAATTGTGTTCTATTATATGTTATACTATAGTATATATTATTTTATATAATAGTTATATGTTATAATTATGTTGCATATTATATTTAATATGTTAAATTATAGTATGATAAATTATATTAATAAAATCAAATTGTATTTATATGTATAATTATTAACATATTAACAATTATACATTTATATTAATTACTAATATATTAAATGAATTTATACAGAGAAAACACTTAAAAGAGAGCTAGAAGCTGAGTACGGTGGCTCATGCCTGTAATTCCAACACTTTGGGAAGCTGAGGCGGGAAGATTGCTTGAGCCCAGGAGTTCGAGACCAGCCTGGGCAAAATAGGGAGGCCCTTATCTCTACAAAAAATTTAAAAATTACCTGGGCATGGTGGTGCATGCCTGTAGTCCCAGCCACTCAGGAGGCTGAGGTGGGAGGATTGCTGGAGCCCAGGAGATTGAGGCTCAAGTGAGCTGTAGTCACACCACTGCACTCCAGCCTGGGCAATAGAGTGAGACCCTGTATAAAAAAAACAAAAAAACAAAAAAACGGAGTGCAAGAGCTAGGCATGTAGTATGTATTCAATAAATGTTGGGTATTCTTATTTATCTTTGTATCTCCAACACTTAGTGATATGGTTTGGCTCTGTGTCCCCACCCAAATCTCCTCTTGAATTGTACTCCCATAATTCCCATGAGTTGTGAGAGGGACTTGGTGGGAGATAATTGAATTATGAGAGTGGTTTCGTCCATACTGTTCTTGTGGTAGTACATAAGTCTTACAAGATCTGATGGTTTTATAGGGGATTTCTGCTTTTGCTTCTCTCTCATTATCTTTTGCTGCTGCCATGTGAGAAGTGCCTTTCACCTTCTGCCATGATTATGAGGCCTCCCCAGCCACATGGGACTGTGAGTCCGTTAAACCTATTTTTCTTCCCAGTTTTGGGTATGTCCTTTTTTTTTGAGACAGAGTCTCGCTGTCGCCCAGGCTGGAGTGCAGTGGCACGACCTCGGCTCACTGCAGGCTCCGCCCCCCAGGGTTCACGCCATTCTCCTGCCTCAGCCTCCCGAGTAGCTAGGACTACAGACGCCTGCCACCATGTCTGGCTAATTTTTTTTTTGTATTTTTAGTAGAAATGGGGTTTCACTGTGTTAGCCAGGATGGTCTCGATCTCCTGACCTCGTGATCTGCCCGCCTCGGCCTCCCAAAGTGCTGGGATTACAGGCGTGAGCCACCGCGCCCGGCCGGGTATGTCTTTATCAGCAGCGTGAAAACAGACGAATACACTCACCATTGTGTAGCCATCTATTTAACTATTTATTTGCTAGGGGTAGATTGTTTCTTTTTTCTTTTTTTCTTTTCTTTTTTTTTTTTTTTTTTGAGATGGAGTCTCACTCTGTCGCCCAGGCTGGAGTGCAGTGGTGCGGTCTCGGCTCACTGCAAGCTCTGCCTCCCAGGTTCATGCCATTCTCCTGCCTCAGCCTCCCGAGTAGCTGGGACTACAGGTGCCCGCCACCATGCCTGGCTAATTTTTTGTAATTTTAGTAGAGATGGGGTTTCATCATGTTAGCCAGGATGGTCTTGATCTCCTGACCTCGTGATCCACCTGCCTTGGCCTCCCAAAGTGCTGGGATTACAGGCGTGAGCCACTGCGCCTGGCCAGAGGGTAAATTGTTTCTTATCCACTCCTTTGGTTTCTATGAGAAAGGATTTTCCCAACAAATTCAACCTCTGTTGGTGCCTCTTATTCCTCCCTATGGAGCTGGAGTGGGCCACTCAGCTAGTGAATATGAGAAAGGATCTTGAGGCTGGTGTTGGTAGAGGCATAGCCTGGCCCCACTGTTTTCTCCTCCCTTGGACATACATTCTGTTCTTCCTCTTGGGGTGACTTCCATGGGGGCCCATCCAGTGGGCATGTATGTAGAATTTCCAGCACAGTGGAGACCGGGTGAATGAGGCTGCCTGATTTGGGTTTTTATTGGGGATACATGTGTTGCTGCACATCTAAGCCTCATTTTTCAAAAACTGTGCTGATTGTAAAACTGATTTTTTTTTTTTTTTTTTTTTTTTTTTTTTTTTTGAGACGGAGTCTCGCTCTGTCTCCCAGGCTGGAGTGCAGTGGCGCAATCTCAGCTCACTGCAAGCTCCACCTCCCGGGTTCACGCCATTCTCCTGCCTCAGCCTTTCCGAGTAGCTGGGACTACAGGCACCCGCCACCATGCCCGGCTAATTTTTTTTTTTGTATTTTTAGTAGAGACGGGGTTTCACCGTGGTCTCGATCTCCTGACCTCGTGATCCGCCCGCCTCAGCCTCCCAAAGTGCTGGGATTACAAGCGTGAGCCACCACGCCCGGCTAAAACTGATATTTTGATCTCCATCTGATTCCTTCTGCCGTATCTTAACTCTCAATTGGTTCTAAACCCAGTCAGGGAAAAGAGAATCTTACTTATGGGTCCCCTACCTCAAACCTGAACATCATTTAACAAACCTTTTTGTGCTAAGTGTTATGGAAAAGACAGTTGAGATCTGAAGCATGAAGCAGAGTAAATGCTAAGAAGAAGATAAGGTAAGAATTTCCAGGTTGAAGGAGGAAGGCCCTGTGGTAGGGGGACATGCAGATGTGAGATCTTGAAGGCAGGCTGGGGAGCTGGATGCAGAGGGAGGAGGATATGCGTCCAGTGGGGGCTGATGTAGGCAGAGGGGCCACGTTTATCCTAAGGGCAGTGGAAAAGCCATGGGAGAACTTTGCATTGTGAGTGATCACTTCAGCTGTTCTGAAGGAGAACAAAATGAATACGGATAGACAAATCAAATCTAGAGGATTTATGATCTCTGTGTGGCTTGAAGTGACAGCAGTAGATGTGAAGAGGACAGATTTGAGAGATATTTAGGAGGCCAACTGAACCAAACTGTGATGGATTGGATGTGGGCAATAAGAAAGATGGAAATGTTACAGTAAGCCCTGGGTTTTCAGCTTGTATACCTGAGAGAATGGGCAGCACCATTCAATATCAGGAGCAAAGGAAGACCAGGTGTTGAGAGAGAAAGAGCATTGTGTTCAGTTCGGATATGTTGAGTCTGTGGTACCTTTGAAACGTCCAAGTGGAGAGAGAGAGAGAGAGAGAGATGATATATATATGATATGATATATATAGTAATATATATGATATATTGAGGCTGGTGGTGGTAGAAGGTGGTGAAATACATATATGATATATTACTATAGATAATGTAAACTATTATATATATGCTAATTACACTATATTATTTACACTATATATAATATATAATATACTATATATATATAATATATATAAACATATATATAGTGTAAATTAAAGACCAGGATGTAGTGAGATGATTTCGGTAGAAAATGTAGCTAGACGGAGATGAGAAGGTGACCCAAGACTGAGCCACGGAGTTCTCTAACAAGTAGAGGTCAGATAGGGAGGAGTAACCCATATGACAGACTTAATAGAATCAGCCAGAGAGGTGAGAAGAAAGTAGGAGAGTGTGAAAGGCAAAACAAAGGATGTTTCCAGAGAATGTCTGTTGTACTGAATTGGATATCTAACAAATGGCTCTTCACCATCCATCCTAATTGTTATCCCTGTTTATGCAGTTTCTCAGAAATTGCTTTACTTTTTGCTTCCTACCTGCTTTAGTCTGTTTAGACTGCCATAGCAAAACCCCTTAGACTGGGTAATTTACAAACTACAGAAATTTATTGCTCATAGTTCTAGAGGCTGGGAAGTCCAGGATCAAGGTGCCAGCAGATTTGGTGTCTGGTGAGGACCTATTTCTCATAGATGATGCCTTCTTGTTGTGTCCTCAAGAAGACAGAAGGGGCAGTCTCCCTTGGGCCTCTTTTATAAGGACACTAATCTCATTTGAGGAGGCAGATCCCTCATGACCTTATCACCTCCCAAAAGCCCCACCTCTTAATACTATCACATTGAAGATTTCAACACGTGGATTTGGGGAGGACACAAACATTCAGACCACAGCACTACCTATGCTAGAAAATAACTTGCTTCACATTCTGTGTGCTCAGTGCTCACTAATGACAACTCCATCCAAATATCCTGGAAGTTTTTAGCATTACTTCCTCCACTTTGGGAAAGAGAATGAACTTCTGAGGCTTGTAGGCAGGGCCTCTCAGGGGCAAATAATAGGTGGAAAACAATGCAAGCTCCAAAGCTCTGGAAACCTGGTGGGCTGCACTAACTGACAGGCTAGAAATGGTAAAAGAAAATGGTTTGCAAACACTTCATTTTGCATTTAAGAGTCTGAATTTTGTGAGCTGATGCGGCCCTGATATGATTTGGCTCTGTGTCCCCACCCAAATCTCATGTTGAATTGTAATCCCCAACGTTGGAGGTGGGGCCTGGTGGGAAGTTATTGGATCATGGAGGTGGATTTCTTATTAACGGTTTAGCACCATCCCCTTGGTGCTGTACTCATGATAGTGAGTGAGGGAGTCCTTGAAAGATCTGGTTGTTTAAAAGTGTGTAGCACCTCCCCCCAGCCTTGCTCCTACTCCTCCTGTCATGTAAGACGTTCCTGCTTCCCTTTCATCTTCTGCTACCATTGTATGTTTCCCGAAGCCTCTCCAGATGCCAAGCAGATCCCAGCATCATGCTTCCTTCACAGCCTGTGGAACTGTGAGCCAATTAAACCTCTTTTCTTTATAAATTACTCAGTCTCAGGTATTTCTTTATAGCAATGCTAAATGGACTAATACATGTCCCAAATGCTATAATAATTACAACCCTGCGTACTTATTGTGGATTTCCCATTACCAACAGTTTATGACTCAGAACAACAGGTTGTCATCATTTGAGGGAAGGCATGTAACATGAGGGGTTGTTATGGTGTGACAGGGGCCTGGAGTGACAGGGCAGGTAGAGTGACATCTACTCACCTTTCTCAGTATGTCTGGATGACACTTGCTGGGAATATGAATGAGAATTAGCACAGCCCTGTTCTCTGCCTTTTGCTCATTTTTGGTTCAGAGCTTTTTGGGGGGTGGAAAAAGTGTCAGCCATCAATACTGTTTTGTATTTATTTGTAGTTATTAGAGCAAGAATTGTAAAAACTGGGTGGCACAATCAGTTGCAAACTTCCCGAGTTTTGGAACTTTTGTTTTGTTCACTGCTATAACCACAATGCCTTCTGAGGCATTGTGGATTCAGTAAGTATGTATTCTGTAAATGAATGAATAAAGGATACTCTTCATCAATTACATAAATAGGGAAATATGCTATCAACTGAAACAGAACCACTGAAATAATGCCCCCTGCCAAGGAGGCAAAGTGAACTAAAATGAAGAGCTTGCTATAGCCAGTTGGATCCTTGCCATTCTGTCTGCTGTGCAAATGGCAGAGCTTGATTAGATTAACTCTTCAGTTGATGACACGCATACTAATAAGGTAGAAAACCACAGAGAGGGAACAACTAGCACAGGCTTTGTACTCAGGAGACACTCAGCAAATTTTACTTTTTCTCTTTTTAGAGACAGGGTCTAACTGTCACCCTGGCTGGAGTGCAGTGGTGTGATCATAGCTCACCACAGCCTCGAACTCCTGGGCTCAAGTGATCCTTTGGCCTCAGCCTCTCTAGTAGCTGGGACTGCAGGAGTGTGCCATTGGCTAATTTTTCTTTTTTTTTTTAAGAGATAGGGTCTTGCTATATTGTCTAGGATGGTCTCAAACTCTTGGCCTCAAGTGATTCTCCTGCCTCAGCCTGCCAAAATGCTGAGATTACAGGTGTGAACCACCATATTTGACCCTCAGTTTTGGCTCACTGATGACTATTTGAACCCTTACCAAGGTATTTAAATCTACAATGCCTGATGTTTTATCTTCTGGGATACATCGTGAATTAGCCTTGCTTGCAGCAGCTTCTGAGGACTAATATATTCTTGAAAACTGGAAAAAGGCCAACTTAATGCCTTACTGAATGAAGGATGAAAGCGATGACCTTGAAAATTATTAAGCTTGCAGCAATACCTTGAAAAGTAGTGCAGTAAATCAGCAGGTATCAATTTAGAAATGCTGAGAAGGGAACAAAGCATAAGGCATGGCTTTGTAATAAATGATCCTTGTCTGACTTATCCAATTTCCTTCTGGGCAGATGTTTAAGACTGGTTGAAGGAAAGGGAGCAATAAATAAAACAATTTTTTAAACCTATCAAGAATGTTCATTTTGTCTTGTATAGCAATTTTAAATGAGAAAAACATATTCTAGGCAGATATATTGGTAGGAGAATTAAATTCTGAGAAAAATCATTGTCAACCGCATAGAAATGGGTTGACAATAGGACTTCAAAAGGATTGAGTTCTACTGACTCTACCTTCAATTATGCAAAACATATTCATTGAAAACTTACTTTTTTGCAGGCACTATCCTAGATGCTGGGGACATAACACTGAACAAAACAGATTACAATCCTTGCTCCCATGGAGCTTACATTCTAGAGGGAGAATGGAAAATATACATATGATATATTAGATAATGTTAAGTGTTAAGAAGGGGAAAATAGGCAGGTAAGTGAGATAGAAAATGTAGGCACAAGGATGGGCACAGTGGCTCACGCCTGTAATCCCAGAACTTTGGGAGGCAGAGGCGGGTGGATCACTTGAGGCCAGGAGTTCAACACCAGCCTGGCCAACATGATGAAACCCTGTCTCTACTAAAAATACAAAAATCAGCCAGGTGTGGTGGCTGGCACCTGTAATCCTAGCTACTTGGGAGGCTGAGGCACAAGAATTGCTTGAGCTGGGGAGGCAGAGGTTGCAGTGAGCTGAGATCACACCACTGCACTCCAGCCTGGGTGACAGAGTGAGACTGTGTCTCGAAAGAAAGAGAGAGAGAGAGAGAGAGGGAGAGAGAGAGAGAGAAAGAGAAAGAAAAAAAGAAAGAGAAAGAAAGAAAGAAAGAAAGAAAGAAAGAAAGAAAGAAAGAAAGAAAGAAAGAAAGAAAGAAAAAAGAAAGAAAGAAAATGTGGGCACAAAGTGGGTTGTATATATTTATGGGGTACATGAGATATTTTAATTCAGGCATACGATGCATAATAACCACATCAGGGTAAATGGGGTATCCATCACCTCAAGCATTTATACTTTCTTTGTTTTACAAACAATCCAATTACACTCTTTTAGTTATTTTTAAATGTACTGTAAATTATTGTTGACTGTAGTCACCCTATTGTGCTATCAAATACTAGATCTTATTCATTCTATCTAACCATATTTTTTATATTCATTAACCATCCCCACTCCCCTCCAACAATCCTTAACCATCCTTCTACTCTCTATCTCCATGAGTTTATTGTTTTAATTTTTAGATCCCTCAAATAAGTGAGAACATGTGAAGTTTGTCTTCTTGTGCCTGGATTATTTCATTCAATATAATGTCCTTCAATTCCATCAATATTGTTGCAAATGACTGATCTTATTCTTTTTATGGTGGAATAGTACTCCATTGTATATAGGTACTGCCTTTTTTTTTATCCATTTGTCTGTTGACAGACAGTTTGGTTGCTTCCAAATCTTGGCTATATTTGTCAACAGTGCTGCAATAAACGTGGGAGTGCAGATATGTCTTTGATACACTAATTTCCTTTATTTCAGGTATATACATAGCCGTGGGATTACTGGATCATATGGTAGCTCTATTTTTAGCTTTTTGAGGAATCTCCAAACTGTTCTCCACGGTGGTTGTGTTAATTTACATTCCCACCAACAGTGCACAAGGGTTCCCTTTTCTCCACATCTTTGCCAGCATTCATTGTTGCCTGTCTTTTCGATAAAAGCCATTTTAACTGGAATGAGGTGATATCTTATCGTAGTTTTGGTTTACATTTTTCTTATGATCTGAGCACTGTTTCATATACCTGTTTGCCATTTGTACGTCTTCTTTTGAGAAATGTCTGTTCAGATCTCTTGCACATTTATTTATTTTTACTTTTTTTAAACGGATAAAGTAGGATGCAATTTTGCACATTTAAAAACTGGATTATTGGCCAGGCATGGTGGCTCACCCCTGTAATCCCAAAACTTTGGGAGGCTGAAGTGGGTGGATCGCTTGAGCTCAGGAGTTCAAGACCAGCCTGGGCCACATGGTGAAACCCCATTTCTACAAGAAATACAAAAGTTAGCTGGGCATTGTGTCGCATGCCTGTAGTCTCAGCTACTTAAGAGGCTGAGATGGGAGAATGGCTTGCAAGATTGGCTTGCAAGGATGGCTTGCATATCTGGCTAAAGATTTGTCTATTTTCTTTAACTTTTCAAAAGCCCAACATTTCTTTCATTGATCTTTCATATTTTTTAAAATTTCAAATTCTTTTATTTCTGCTCTGTTCTTTATTATTTCTTCTGTTAATCTTGGGTTTGGTTTGCTCTTTCTTTTCTAGTGGTTTATTTGAAGTTTTTCTAGTTTTTTGATGTAGGCATTTATTGCTATAAACTTACCCCTTTGTACTGCTTTCACTGTATCCCATAGACTTTGGTACGTTGTGTTTCCATTATCATTTGTTTCAAGAAATTTTTCAATTTCCTTCTTAATTTCTTCATTGACACACTGATCATTCAGGAGCATACTGCTTAATTTCCATGTGTTTGTATAGTTTCCAAAATTCCTCTTGTTGATTTCTAATTTTATTCCATTGTGGTCAGAGAAGATGCTTGATATTATTTCAATTTTTTTTTTTTAATTTTTTTAAGACTTGTTTTGTGGCCTAACATAGGATCTATCCTCGAGAATGATCCACGTGCTTGCTCAGGAAAGCAGTATGTATTCCATAGTCATTGGTTGAAATGTTCTGTATTTAAATATTTGTTAGGTCCATTTGGTCTATAGCGCAGACTAAATCTGATGTTTCTTTGTGATTTTCGGCCTGTATGATCTGTCCAATGTTGAAAGTGGGGCATTGAAATCTCCAGCTGTTATTGTGTTGGGGTCTTTCTTTTTAGTTCTAATAATATTTGCTCTATATATGTGAGTTGTCTGGTGTTGGGTGCTTAGATATTTACAATTGTGATATCCTTTTGCTGAACTGATCCCTTTATCATTATATAGTGATCTTCTTTGTCTCTTCTTAGCATTTTTGTCTCGATATCTATTTTGTCTGATGTAAGTATAGGTACTCCTGTTCTTTTTTGGTTTTCATTAACATGGAATATCTTTTTCTATCCCTTCATTTTCAGTCTATATGTTTTTAATAGGTGAGGTGTGTTTTTTTTAACAGGCAACAGATCAATGGGTTTCGTTTCATTTTTTTTTTTTTTTTTGAGACGGAGTCTCGCTCTTTCACCCAGGCTGGAGTGCAGTGGTGCGATCTCGGCTCACTGCAGGCTCCGCCCCCCGGGGTTCACGCCATTCTCCTGCCTCAGCCTCCCGAGTAGCTGGGACTACAGGCGCCTGCCACCTCGCCCGGCTAATTTTTTGTATTTTTAGTAGAGACGGGGTTTCACCGTGTTAGCCAGGATGGTCTCGATCTCCTGACCTTGTGATCTGCCCGCCTCGGCCTCCCAAAGTGCTGGGATTACAGGCGTGAGCCACCGCGCCTGGCCGGTTTCGTTTCATTTTAAATCCATTCAGCCACTCTACGTCTTTTGATTGGAGAGTTTAGTCCACTTATATTCAATGTTATTATTGATAAGGACTCACTACTGTCATTTTAAAAATGTGTTTTCTGGTTGTTTTGTGGTCTTCTCTTCCTTCTTTCTTTCCTTCCTTTCTTTTAGTGATGATGATTTTCTCTGGTGGTATGTTTTAATTTCTTGCTTTTTATTTTTAGTGTATCTGTTGTATGTTTTTTTATTCGTGGTTACAGTGAGGCTTGCAAATGACATCTTATAACCCATTATTTTATTATTTTTATTTTTTTTCCATTATTTTAAACTTATGACTTGTTTATTTTTTTTTTTGAAGATAGAGTCTCACTCTGTTGCTCAGGCTGGAGTGCAGTGGCATGATCTCGGCTCACTGCAACCTCCACCTCCCAGGTTCAAGCAATTCTCGTGCCTTAGCCTCCCGAGTGGCTGGAATTACAGGTGTGCGCCACCACACCCAGCTAATTTTTGTATTTCTAGTAGAGATGGGGTTTTGCCATGTTGCCCAGGCTGGTTTCAAACTCCTGGGCCCAAGTGATCCACCTGCCTTGGCCTTTCAAAGCGCTGGGATTACAGGTGTCAGCCCCTGCGCCCAGCCACTTGTGATTGCATAAACAAACTAACAAACAAAGAGAAAACTAATAAAAACTCTACACCTCTACATTTTAACTTCATCCCCTACTTTTTAACTTTTGTTTTCATTTATATCTTATTATACTATCTCCGCCTTGAAATGTTGCTGTAGTTATTATTTTTGATAGGCTCATCTTTTAGTCTTTCTACTTAAGACATGAGTAGTTTACACACCACAATTACAGTGTTATAATATTCTGTTGTTTTTTGGTGTACTTACTCTTACCAGTGAGTTTTGTACTTCCGGTGATTTCATATTGCTCATTGATGTCCTTTTTCTCAGATTGAAGAACTCCCTTTAGCATTTCTTGTAGCACATGTCTAGTGTTGATAAAATCCCTCAGCTTTTGTTTTTCTGGGAAAGTCTTTACTTCTCCTTCATGTTTGAGGAATATTTTCACCAGATATACTATTCTAGGGTAAAAGTTTTTTCTTCCCACACTTTAAATATGTCCTGCCTTTCTCTCTGGGACTATAAAGTTTCCACTGAGAAGTCTGCTGCCAGATGTACTGGAGTTCCTTAGTATGTTATTTGTTTCTTTTCTTTTGCTGCTTTTAGGATCCCTTCTTTATCCTTAAGCTTTGGGAGTTTGACTATTAAATGCTGCAGGTAGTCTTCTTTGGGTTAAATCTGCTTGGTGCTGTATAACCTTCTTGTACTTGAATATTGATATATTTTTGGGGAAGTTTTCTGTTATTATTCCTTTGATTAAACTTTCTACCCCAATCTCTTTCTTTTGAGGCTATTTTCTAGATCTTGTAGGCATGCTTCGTTCTTCTTTGTTCTTTTTTCTCCTCTGACTGTGCATTTTCTTTTCTTTTTTTTTTTTTTTGAGACAGAGTCTCACTGTCGCCCAGACTGGAGTGCAACGGCAAGATCTCGGCTCACTGCAGGCTCCGCCCCCCGGGGTTCATGCCATTCTCCTGCCTCAGCCTCCCGAGTAGCTGGGCAACAGGCGCCCCCCACCTCGCCCAGCTAATTTTTTGTATTTTTAGTAGAGACAGGGTTTCACCATGGTCTTGATCTTCTGACCTCGTGATCCGCCTGCCTCGGCCTCCCAAAGTGCTGGGATTACAGGCGTGAGCCACCGTGCCTGGCCTGACTGTGCATTTTCAAATAGTTTGTCTTCAAGCTCACTAATTGTTTCTTCTGCTTGATCAATTCTACTATTAAAAGACTCTGATGCATTCATCAGTATGCCAATGGCATTTTTCAGCTCCATAAGTTCTGCTTGATTCTTTTTAATTATTTCAATCTCTTTGTTAAATTTATCTGGTTGGAGTCTGCATTCATTCTCGGTGTTATTTTGAATTTTTTTGAGCTTCCTCAAAACAGTTGCTTTGAATTCTCTGTCTGAAAGGTCACATATCTTGGTCTCTCTGGGACTGGTCACTAGTGTCTTATTTAGTTTGTTTGGTGAGGTCATATTTTCCTGAATGGTCTTAATGCTTGTAGATATTTGTCACTGTCTGGGCATTGAAGGGTTAGGAACTTATTGTATTCTTCCCAATTTGGGCTTGTTTGTACTTTTCCTTCTTGGGAAGGTTTTCCAAGGGACTTGGGTGTTGTGACCTGTCTTTGGTCACTGTAGCTGTACCTGTGTTAGGGGGTACCCCCAAGCCCAGTAATGCCATGGTTCTTGTAGACTCATAGAGGTACCACCTTGGTAGTCTTGAATAAGATCTGGGAGAATTTCTGGGATTACCAGGCAGAGACTCTTGTTCTCTTCCCTTACTTTCCCCCAAACAAACAGAGTCTCTCTCTCTCTGTCTGTGCTGAGCCGTGAGACCGAGGCTGTGAGACCCAGTGCTGTTCTGCCTTCAGTGACCACTGCCTGGCGACTGCCTATGTTCACTCAAGGCCAAGGGCTCTATAATCAGCAGGTGGTGAATCCATCCAGGCTTGTGTTTTTCCCTTCAGGGAGGTAACTTCTTCTGCCTTGGACAGGTCCAGATATCCTGCCTGGGAGCCAGGGCCTGGAGTCAGGAACCCTAGGAATTTACCTGGTGCTGTATTCTATTGTGGCTGAGCTGGCATCCAAGCCACAAGATAAAGTTCTTCTCACTCTTCCTTCCCCTTTCCTCAAGCAAATGAGTCTTTCCCGATGGCCACCACTGTTCCAGGCCCACAGTACTGTCTGGCTCCTGCCAATGTTCACTGAAGGCCCAAGGTCTCTTCAGTCAGCTTGTTGAATGTTGCCAGGCCTCAGTTTCCCCTTCAGGGTAGTGGTCTCCTCCTCAGACCTAGGGTGGGTCTAGAAATGTCTTCCAGTAGCCAAGGCCTTGAATCGAGGATCCCAGCAGCTGGCTTGGTGTTATACTCCACTGTGGCGGAGCTGGTACCCAAGCTGCAGTACAAAATCCCCTTTACTCTTCCTTCATTTTTTTTCAAGCAGAAGGAGCATCTCCCCATAGCCACCACAGCTGGGAATGTGCTGGGTCACACCTGAAGCTAGCATGGCTCTGAGTTCCACCTAAGGCCCACAGCAAGTTCTGCTTGGCTACCACTGCTGATTATTTGGGGCCCAAGGGCTCTTTAGTCAGCAAGTGATGAATCCTGCCTTGATTGGGTCCTTCCCTTTAAGGCAGTGGGTTCCCTTCTGGCCCAGGTGTGTCTAGAAATGTCATGTGGGAACTAGGGCTTGGAATAGGGACCTCAGGACTCTGCCTGTTCCCTGTCCTGCTGTTGCTGAAGCTGGTATCCAAGTTGTCAGACAAAATCTTCTTTACTCTTCCCTCTTCTCTGCTCATATGGAAGTAAGGAGTTTCTCCTGGAGCCGGGAGCTGCATTGCCTGGCTTTGGGGGAGGGGTGATGCAAGCACTCCTTAAGCTCCCAAGCTGTGTCTCACTAGGTTGTGTGCACCTCAAGTCCACTGGCTCTGAGCCTAGCACAGCACCAACACCTGCCCAGGAATTACAGTCCTTGTGGCCTAAACAAGCAGTCCCCAGTCTTTTTGGTACCAGGGACTGATTTCATGGAAGACATTTTTTCCACGGACTAGAGGTGGGAGAAGGCTTTGGGATAAAACTGTTCCACCTCAGATCGTCAGGCATTAGTTAGATTCTCATAAAAAGCGCGCACCTAGATCCCTTGCATGTACAGTTTACAATAGGGTTCATGTTGCTATGAGAATCTAATGCTGATGCTGATCTGACATGAGGTGGAGCTCAGGCAGTAATGCTAACTTGGCCACCGCTCACCTCCTCCTGTGTGGTCGGGTTCCTAACAGGCCATGGACTGGTACTGGTCCGTGGCCCAGGTATGAAGGACCCCTGGCCTAGACTGCCTTTCAAGTTTATTTAGGACCCCAGAGCACATTAGCCTGCAGTGGCAGGGCTTGCCAGAACTCAGGTTCCAACCACTGGGATGAATGATTCCCCTCTGGCTAGGGCTGGTCTAAATGCTCCCTTCTGGGTGCTGGCTGACTTCTGCCCTGTGTTGCTTTCTGCTATGACCAGACAGCACTGAGTTCCAAGGCAAAGTCCCATAGTCACTGTGCTCTCCCTCCCCTGAGCACACAGATTCTCTCTCTGCACCATGTGGCCACTGCCAGGGGATGGGGAATGGGTGGTGGAGGCAATTCAAGATAGTCTTCTGTACCCTCTTCCCTGCCTCTTTCAGGGATATGAACTTAAAACTAGGTACTGTGATTGCTCACCTGATTTTTGGTTCTTATGAAAGTGCTTTTTTTGTGTGTGTGTGGATAGTTGTTCAATTTGATGTTTTTGTGGGGCGGGGGGTGATCACTGGAGGCATCTATTCAGCCATCTTGCCCTGCCTCCCTCTCAGGTTTACAATTTTAAATAGAATGGCCGCAGTTAGGTGTTATAAGAAGGTAATATTTGTATAGAGACTTGAATAAGGTGATAAAGGGAGTCATACAGCTATTTGGGGAGAAGTATTCCAGAGATGAAAATAGCATATGCAAAGGTCCCAAGGCAGGAACATGTCTGGTGTTTTGCATTAAGACTGGAACAGAGTGAGTAGAAGTTGAGGTCAGAGAGGTAGCAGGGGCCAGATCATGACAATTTACTGTTTTTGGCAATGACTACTGAATGTATAGGACTAGATAGCTCTTTGTAACTGGAGACAATACTCCATAATGTAAGTCTTGGTAGGAGGTAGAATACCCTCAGCCCCAACCTTTCAAGTTGAAAGAACCCTCTCTTCACTTCCTGGTTGATAAAGGAGCAAATAGAATTGGTTATTCCTATCCAGGACTTGGAGCCATCAAGGAGAAAAAAAATCAACACCCCAGGCACAGGAATGGTGGTGCTGACAGCTGTGCAGAAACAGTATCTATTGCAGTGTGTACAGCACCAGCAGCAGTGCCCTGTCCAGTGTCCTTGTGATATCACTGTGGCTATGCCTTCCTGCCCAGCCTTCCTTAGAGTCTGCCCATATTCCGAGTTTAGTTATAGCTACTTGATAAACCACCACCACCACCACCACTACCAACAAAACCTTTCTGCTTAAGTTAGCTAGAATTGCTTCATATGCCTTAGAGCCAAAAATATTGACTGATACACACAGAACTCAGGATTATAACTCAAGACATTCTTTACCAGATAATGTACTAATTAATGAGGAGATGGACATACAGGGAGAAAACAAACTAATGCTGGATTCATTACTACTGCCTAGAACTGGGATTTATATTAAATTACCAACTAACATAAAATAAGTATATATAGTGTGGTAGCTCATGTTTCCAAATAGGGCAACACCATCTCCCATCTTGCACAATCTATTACGCTGTGACCCTGCCACTCCCCCAACAGGACGGGAATATGTTTCCTCTCCCCTGGAATCTGGGCTGGCCCTGGGGCCTGTTTTGACAAATAAAATGTAGCAGAAGTGATGTTGTGTAATTTCCAAGGCTGGGTCTCCATCTTGGAAGCCAGCTGCCATGTGAAATGTCCCACTCTGTGGGAGACAGACAACTGGAGAGAAGACTGAAGACACTTGGAACATTCTAGTCCTGGCCACACTCACAGCTGAATGCAGCTCAATGAGTGAGCCCAGCCAATGTTACATGAAGCAGAAGGACCAGCCAGCTCAGCCCACTCCAAATTTCTGATCCACAGAATCTTGAGCTAACAAATCATTGTTGTTTTAAGCTACTAAGTTTTGGGGTTTTTTGTTACACAGCAACAGATAACTGAAACATACAGGTATTGTCACAATAAAAATTTTTAAGCACTTAATTGCATATAGCTTCAGTCATGAGGTTACAAAGACGTGTGTGTGTGTGTGTGTGTGTGTGTGTGTAACATCTGCCTACCAGGGCCTTTACTTTGTAGTAGATAGAACTCTCCCAAGCACAAAAGTAAAATACATAGACTATGGGAGAAAATCACAGAATTGAGATATAAATAGTTATTACTGTATTTAGATTAAATATAGGACAACGACAAGACAAGTGGTGTGTGTCTGTCTGTGTGTTGGGGAAAGTCAAGGAGATTTCTGGGAAAAATGAAGGGGAAGAAAGGAGAAAAGGAAAAGCAGTCAACAGAAAGGTTCACTTTTCTTTCAGGCCCATATGCCAAGCTCAGGGCTTTGAACTTGAGAAGCACTAGAATTAAGTTTATTAGACTACCCCATGTTCAATTATTGATCATATAAAATGTCATTCATCTACCACTACATCCTTCAGTAGAAATTGTCAGGAAAGTGATTTTGCCAGTTTTGCTCACTGATCCATCCCCAAGTCACTGAAACTTGGCCTACCTCATAGGTAGTCACTGAAAACGTATGGCAGAAAATAAACACAAAGGGAAACAGCAATATACTTAAAAAATGTTTACCTAATAAATATCAGAAGTGTAACAGAGTTCATCCAGCTTAGGGTTTCCAAACTGATGACTGGTTAGATCGGAAGAGGTGGAGTGAATTGATGGAAGAGCATTCCAGAAATCTGTAAAATAAATATATACCATTACCAGAAACTCGAAAAGGATTAGGAAGGCTAACACTCCAAATAAAGCCAATGTGTGAAAACTATACATAAAAGCATTTTTAAACCTATGTTTCTTAGCAACAGTTTCCTCTAACTTAGACCTCTAATTTTATCTGCAACTTTTTCTTTTCTCCTATTTCCTTTACTCAGAAAATAATCTTCATATTGGTAAGTATAAGATATACATGTAAACAGCTCAGGCAAGTAGAGCATCTCACGTCTCTTGGCTTTAAATGAGTTTATGCCTCTGGACCCTGCAAGAAAGCCTTGGTCGAGGGTAGCATGACCTCATTGAGTGTCCGCAGTTGGATCTTCTTCAGTGGGTCTGGAGGTCCAGTTGCCCTGATCGGAGGTAAGTCTGTGTCTTACAGGTTTGTTCTTGAGCCCAGGTATTATTTGGACTAAGCAGCTTCATAATGAGCCCTATTAGCCCCCTTTGAGGAAATGTGCTTTTATAAGCTGGTGGTAAGTCTCAGTAGTATTCGACTGGCCCTTTCCAACCCATCACTCTGTCCTCTGGCAGAGGTAGCACACACCATGCCTGAGGGCTCTCCTCACTAGACAGCCTTGACAACCAAGCCCTGCAAAACAGGCTGCATAGGAGGGGCGGCTGGATGGAATTTCTTCTTTGGTCAAACGGGACGCCAGCCTCCACAGCAGCATGTATGCACAAGATGAACAGAGAGAATCCCGTACTTGTGTGTTCTGTACTGGGGAACAGTCAGAAAACCAACAAGTGACCTCTCAGCCTCTGGAATGAAGCAAGTTTTGAAACTGATGCATTATACCTTCCTCAAAAGGCCAATGGTACACTGGTTGTGGATAGACATGCTGAGCCTTTCTCCTTTTTATAAACCTCTGCTGCATTAGCATCTCCAATACAATTTAAAATATTACTGATCATCAAAAGTACCAAAATGAGTGAGCTTTTTTCCCAAGAACTCTGGAATACTGCTTTGTTTAAATGACCTTGGCAGAAGCTACAAAGTTTACACATAACCCTGCCTGCTCCATTGAAATGAACTCATACTCTGCTGTATCTTCCAACATTCTTATGGATAAATGCCCAGAAATGAACTCATTAAATTGGATAATTTTTCAGGCTATTGATCTATTCTGTAACCTTAATTTATCCTTTAGCAAATGTCACATACTGGTTAGCCCACTGATTAAAAGAAACACTTTTTGAAATGTATGAAGCCAAAAAAAGGTTTATACATTGAATCATATGGCATCATATCAAAATTAAATGTGTCATTTAAGCATTATTTTCAGAAAATATTAGAAGTAATTCAAATGTATATTAATAAAGTTTTTGTTAAATAAAGTATGATACATCCAGATGATGGAATACTATGCAGCTGTTCAAAAGAATTAGGAAGCAACAGGTACGGAAAGGTTTCCAAAACATACTAAAAAAATATTCAGTTAATGCAGCACAAGAGATGTAAAACAAAAAAACAAAAAACACAGAGGAAAAACGCTCTTTAGGTTTTTTTTTTTTTTTTTTTTTTTTTAACTCTAGGGAAAACACTGACGAAAGGTCAGAGCTCCTATCCTGATCTTTTCATCAAGGCACCTTTCCTAATAATATGGTTCAACTGTGAATGTAGAAGGTGGGGCGGGGGGCGGGGGCAGAAAAAGAAAACTCTGGCCTTACAGGATATAGAAAAATATAAGTACAATTATTACAAATAATGCAGACTTCAAAAACAAAAAAGTCACAACCCAAACAAACCAAAATTTAAATGATCAGAATTGGCAGCACAAAGAAAACGCCCTCTCTTGACTTGTATTGTGGCAGTCTGAATGACCCCAGAAAATTGTGCCAAAGAGTTTAGAAAAATAAATATACAATAAAAGTAAACACACACATACACACAAAACAGCAAAGTTCAGGTAACTATTTTGGATTGCAAACAGGATAAATTAAATGTTCAAACAATCTGATAAAATAACCATTTGGAAACTGAAAAAAAAAAAAAATTCAGTTAAAAAAAGCAAAGCCCAGAAAACTATGTCATGCTTTGATAAAGAAGGGAGAAATGTAAGAATGGGCTGGGCATGGTGGCTTATGCCTATAATCCCAACACTTTGGGAGGTTTAGGTGGGTGGATCAGTTGAGCCCAGGAGATCGAGACCAGCCAGGGCAACATGGCGAAACCCTGTCTCTACAAAAAATAAAAAAATTAGTCAGGTGTGGTGGTATGCACCTGTGGTCCCAGCTACTTGGGAGGCTGAGCTGGGAGGATCACTTGAGCCTGGGAAGTGAAGGTTGCAGTGGGCCATGATTGAACCACTGCACTCCAGCCTGGGCAATACAGCAAGACCCTTTATCAAAAAAAAAAAAGACGTTTAAGAATACATATTTATAATTTGCTTCTATGTGTATTAAACAACTCTGGAACTAAGTATAGGTAAGAAATTAAGAAGAATGGTTACCTATGGAGTGAAGGAACTGGGAAAATGGGAGCCGTGGGTTAGGGTGGGTTTCACTGTATAATTTTTTATATATTTTGGTTTTGACCCATGACAACATATTACCTATTTAAGGAACTAAATTAGGCCAGGCACAGTGGCTCATGCCTGTAATCCCAGCACTTTGGGAGGCTGAGGCGGGTGGATCACCTGAGGTCAGGAGTTCGACACCAGCCTGGCCAACATAGTGAAACCCCATCTCTACTAAAAATACAAAAAACTAGCCGGGCGTGGTGGTGTGTGCCTGTAGTTCCAGCTACTCAGGAGGGTGAGGCAGGAGAATTGCTTGAACCCAGGAGGCAGAGGTTGCAGTGAGCCAAGATCACGCCAATGCACTCCAGCTTGGGCAACAGAGTGAGATCTGCCTCAAAAAAAAAAAAAAAAAAATAGCCGGGCGTGGTGGCGGGCACCTGTAACCTAACCTCAGCTACTCAGGAGGTTGAGGCAGGAGAATCACTGGAACCCAGGAGGCAGAGGTTGCAATGAGCTGAGATTGCACCACTGCACTCCAGCCTGGGCAACAGAGCAAGACTCTGTCTCAGAACAACAACAACAACAACAACAACAAAGAACACAAAAACAAAAAAAAACTAAATTAAAAAAATACATGTGTATGAGACAAACTTCAGTAATTCAGTTTCTAGTCAATGGGCATCTGTGGTGAGTGGATCACGTTAAAGGCAGGGGTGATGGTTTATTTCTTCATTCCATGGAGAAGACAGAGGCTCAGAAACTCCGGAAGAGAAGCAGGGCTCTTCTCCCGAGTCTCCAGCTCATGTAGAGAAGTGAATGGGAGAAAAGGGACATGCCCCTCTCCTTATCCCTGCTTTATCCATGTCCTCCACAGGAATTGCAGTGTTCTCGCAAGTTTTTAACAAAAGCCTAAAACCACTGGAGACGTGTGCATTCCGCAAACATTTATCACGTACCTAGTATGAAGATTCAAACATAAAGAGTAGTCCATCCCAGTCCTTTAGGGAAACAGTCCAGGAGTCGGGGAAGGCAGGCAGTGGCGTGGCACAGGTAGGCCCGTCATGGGAGAGCAGAGAAGCAGCTACTGCAGCCTTTGAAGGTGAATAGGTGTGTGGGTGGGGAGGGGCGTGTCGGGGGTGTAGGCAATGGGGAAAGTGTTTTTCAGCAGGACAGGTGAGCTGAGTTTTCTGAGACTACCAGGAGTAAAGTGAAAAGGAAGGCTCAGGAGGGGATTCCAGAGACAGGGTCACAGTCACCATCCCCCTGCCTTGTGGGGTGGGGGAGAAGTAAGAGGAGGGCAAGAAAATGGCCGTGGGAGGACAGGAGAGGGAGACCAGATTATGAAGGGCATTGAATGCCAGGCTAAGGTATTTGGATTCTGATTTAGACACTAAGGGGACTTACATATTAGGTTTGGATTGTGAAGATAGGTGAACCTGGAGATGCTGAAAATTCAAGGTACCACTGAAAGAGAGAGATGTCATAATTTGCCTGTGACTTATTGCTTGTGATTGTGACTGATTGCCCTAAAATGTACAACAGCCTTGCTAGGTTCTGGAAATATAATATGTGCAATATTTGGTATTATTATTTTTGAGAATGAAGACAGAGAATGATTGTCTCAGTCAGAGTGCTAACAGAAAGCAGATGCACACTCAGAGTAGGACAATTCTAGGAAGGTTTATTTACAGAGGGACACGACAAAGTTGGGCATAGGGCAAAGTCCCTGCAAGGGATGTTGTAGTAACCTGGGTTTGTAGCAGCCTGGCCGACAACGCAGCCCTAGGCCCAAAGGGACAAGGGCAGGGAAGCCATCCCTGAACCCAGGAGTGAGAGAGCTGTGTAAAACAGGCCAGTGGAGAGGAGCAGTGAACTTCTGTTAGGAGACGTAGCCCGCCCGAGGGATCTTGCAGGGAGCAAACCAGGGCAAGAAATATTCTGACCTCCCCCTCCTCCCTCCTCATCTCCCAGCAGTCAGAGGGCTCAGAGGCCCAGAGATGTGGGTCAGTCTTCAGGATACAGAAGGAGGGAGCTCGGGTCTAGAGGGGCAAATGAAAGATATCTGGCATACATATTATAAGTACATTTCCCTCAACTTATCCTTTCTTGTGTCCAACCCCCTGTGAAGAAAAACAAAAGAGAAAAATTTTGCTAGGCAAGTATGTAAGTTAGGAAAAGCCAGCCACTGTAACAAACTGACCTTAAAATGTATTATGGCTCAAATACCATAGAGTTTATTTCTTGTTCATATAACAGTAATGGGTACACCTCACAGGCCCCCAGAGTGCCTCCTTCATGTAGTCGTTTGGGCACCTGGGCTGACGGAGGCTCTGCTGTTTATAACTGGTGCCTTTCAAGCTTTCAGGGTTGCCCTGGGGGTCATTCATTCCAGCCAGCTGCAAAGAGCAAAGAAGATGAAGCATGGGAAGTTGTAATGGGGCAGACCTGGAAGTGGCACACATCACTCCAGCTCATTCCATTGACTGGACTCAGCCACGTGGCCACTCCTCCCTGCCAGAGGGGCTGGGGCATGTGGTCTAGCCACGAGCTCAGGAAGAAGAGAACATGGTAAGGAAGCAGCTAGTATCTCTGCCACAGCATGTAAGTAATGTCCTTCAGCAAGATTGGTTTGTACTAAGTAATAGACTAAACTCTTGAAAGACCCACACTACACTGAATGGTTCCAGCTCTTAACAGTGAAAATTGTCAAGTGTAGTGTAGTGCATGGACCAAATCACTAAATAGCTGAATTGGCTGAGAATGTAAAATTTTAATTTCCAAATGTATAGCTTCTTTATTTTACTTTCCTTACAGTGAAACCTGTCTCTGCTTCAAATTTATCCCTCTTATTTGATGTTGTCATCCTCCCATAATGTATGTGAATGAACCCAGTCAGGTCTTTGAAAGTTGCTAAGAGCACATCAGAAATAGACACTGGCTGGGCACAGTGGCTCACGCCTGTAATCCCAGCACTTTGGGAGGCCGAGGTGGGCAGATCACTTGAGGTTGGGAGTTTGAGACCAGCCTGGCCAACATGGTGAAACCTCATCTCTACTAAAAATACAAAAATTAGCTGGGCATGGTGGCACATGCCTGTAATCTCAGTGACTCAGGAGGCTGAGGCAGGAGAATCGCTTGAACCAGGGAGGCAGAGGTTGCAGTGAGCCAAGACCATGCCACAGCACCGCAGCCTGGGCAACAGAGTGAGACTCTGTCTTCAAAAAAAAAAAAAAAAAAAAAAGAAATAGACACTACCAATAATTGAAATTGACAGCGTAAGAGGAAAAAAATTGTCTGTTTAGATGACCTGGAAGTATGGTTATGGAATTGTAATAGAGTCCGTCATGGATCCATTAACAACATTAATCATCTCTATGACTTTTACCACATAAGCTGTCCTCTTGAAGCTCCTGAACACAGCAATTCACCCCTTTCACGTGGGTTGCTGTGTGCTCCTATTGCACCCATCAGAGTGAATCGTACTTATATACCCAGTTACAGGTTCATCGCTGTCTTGAGAGCAGGTTCCCACCTTATGTAGCTTTTATAAATCCTTAGCCTCTAACACATTATAAAGCACATGCAGGCAATACGTTTGAATGAAAGAATGAATGAGCATTAATGAGTGCCATTTTATTTTGGGTCTCCAGAAATACTGACAGATGTAGTAATAATCATTATCTTTAAACTTCACATTCACAGGTAAGCCTATCTCAGCTTTCCATTTGGCAAAAAAATAAGAAACCCAAAATGGCCTGTGTCCTGGGATCCCTGTCCTTTTTTTTTTTTTTTTTTTAAAGGAGACTAGTTGTAACAATCATTACAGCCTGCCTTCACTTTTATTCAACCATATTATAGAAGGTACAAACGTACCCTAACAATTCAAACAAAGTTATAACAAAGAAATTAAACAAGTGAAGAAAGAATATATTTGATTTGCAAACAGGTTTCAGGCAGTAGCAACACAACAAAGCACCAGCATTTCATATGTATTTGCCAAACTGTTAGTAGTAATACCACCGTTCTTTATAGAAATTCATAGTTTGATTTTGATTAAGCAATTGGTGGTTAAAAGATACTTTTATGTAACTCTGTGACAACTACATCACAGTTTATACAAGCAATAGGAATGCCATGCTATTTTTTTCTGTAATGTGTGTTTGTGTGTTTTTAAATAAAGAAAGGCACAAGATACAAAAACTTAAACAGCATGAGGGTATGTATTTTAAAATGCTTCTGTCCTACCTTTGTTCCTCTAATCCAGTCCCTATCACCAGAGGCATCAAATGATACTCCTTCTTGTATACCCTGAATTTAGAGAGAATTTTAAGCATTTATAAGCAAGGTTGTGTTTATTTTTTAATTTTATTTTTTTGAGACAGGGTCTTACTGTGTAGCATAGGCTGCAGTGCAGTGTCACTATCATGGCTCACTGCAGCCTTTAACTCCCAGGTTCAAGCAATCCTTCTACCTCAGCCTTCTGAGTAGCTGGGACCACAGGTGCACACCACCATGCCGAGCTATTTTTTTTTTTTTTTTGAGACAGAATTTTGCTCTATCACTCAGGCTGGAGTGCAGTGGTGCGATCTTGGCTCACTGCAACCTCTGCCTCCCAGGTTCAAGTGATTCTCCTGCCTCAGCCTCCCAAGTAGCTGGGATTACAAGCCTGAGCCACCATGACTGGCTAATTTTTGTATTTTTAGTAGAAATGGGGTTTTGCCCTGTTGGCCAGGTTGGTCTTGAACTCCTGACCTCAAGCAGTCCTCCTGCCTGGGAAAGCGTTGGGATTACAGGCATAAGCCACCATGCCAGGCCTAAAGGTTATTTTTAAAAAGTTACACATGCGGTTAGCAATATGAAAAAATGGTCTGAGTCATCAACTGTTAGATAAGTAATGGAAATGATCCTTCTTCATCACTTATAATCAGAGGCCCAAAGGATGGGGGTCTCTGATACAGATGTATCCCGCGTTAGTTTGCTAAGAGTGCCTTAACAAATTACCACGAACTGGGTGATTTAAAACCACAGAAATGTCTTCTTTCATCGTTCTGGAGGCCAGAAGTGTGAAATGAAGGTGTTGGCAGGGCATCGCTCTCTCTGAGGCCTGACAGGAGGATCCTTCCTTGCCTCTTTCAGCTTCTGGTGGCTTTGGGTGTTCATTGGTTGGTGGCAGCAAAACTCCAATTGCTGCCTCCACCTTCACACAGGCTGCTCTTTATGTGTCTCTGTGTTTCAAATCTCCTTCTCCTCTTAGAAGGGTACTAGTCATTGGATTTGGGGCTCACTCAAAATCCAGCATCATTTCATCTGTGTGCAGATGGAGTCCCATCTTTGTCACTTCCAGAAAGCCTGTGAAAGCTACCCCTTCCCAGCTACCCTGCCATGGGGAAAATGCCTTGTTCCAAGCCCCAGCCACTCTGCCATCCTCCTTAAGGCTCACTTAAATCAATCCTCTGTGCTGGGCCTGAAGCACAAAAGTTTCTTTACTTTTCACTGTGGGAAGAAGAGTACTAAGGACCACTCAGACTTTTAGAAACAACCAACGTACAACAAATTTAGCACACACAACACGAGTAATTAAGCTGGGAGTGGGGGGACTCTTGGAATATTTCCTTCTTCCCTCCACAGGAGCAATGGGCTTTGAATACATAGAGAAGTCTCTACTCCACCCAGCCTTCATTTATTTACTCAGGATGCCACTTTGATTTCAGTTTTTATCCCTAGGGCATCCTAAGGGCCTTTGGAATCACTGTGAAATTTGGAAAGAAACATTGGGTGTTTCACACCTGGTATTCATTCATCTGTTCATTCTTAAGTGACAGGCAAGCACTATAGTAAGATGTTGGATGGGGAGAAGCCAATTTCCACCCCAAAGCACTCCATACACTCCAGTGGTGGATGACAGACATGTAAACAGACAAATAGGACAGGAGGTGGGGAGTCTAAGGATGGGTATCTGAAAGCAATATTGTGGGTTGCCCCTGCTTCTGGAGTATGACAATTACTACAAGGGTGGCTTTCCCCGGGCAATGCTGTTGCTGTCTGTTTCAAAGCTAATTACACCTTTTGGTAGTTTAAGGTCCTGGATGAACTAATAGAGTTCATAAAGGTAATGAGACCTAGTTTTGAACATCCTCAATAATAAGTGATTGTAATTAATCCAGTGTAGAAGTTACAACAAAAAAGCTAAAATAAGAAAAACACAGAAACTGACTCAGTTATCTAAAGATAACTCATATAATAAGAAGTCCAAAGATTGACAGGCTCAACAATATCACCCATCACCCCCAGTTTTCCTGCCTCTCTTTGCTATCGTCCATAGGCTTCATCGAATGCTGGTTCCGTTTGTCTTCCTGTCATGACCCATAGCAATTTTGGCTGCATAATTCCTTGTCTGTATTCACTAGGTGAGAGAGCAAGTAAACAGGAGGTAGACCAATTTAGTTCACATGCCTGCCCCTGGATCCGTAACTCTCACCGAAGGGAATGCCATGTGCTGTTTTGTTCAAATCTAGATGACTGAACACTCGCAAAAGAGGGGAGAAGGAATTACTGAAATTAGTTTAGGCCAATCAGAGCTCATGCCTTGAGTGGGAATCGGGGATACAGCCTTCTTCCCCTGAATCTCCTGGGCTGCTGAAGATGCATGCGGGACTGCTGGATGCATTAATGAAGCTGAGGTTCTATTAGGAAGGAGGGAAAGGAGAACCATAAAGAAGAGCTGCAAACCCTGATCTACAATAATGAGGAAGGGCTTGCAGTAAAGATTAGTGAGAGCTGGTGAAGACCCCAGGATAGAACCTGCAGCCTGAGTCTCAGACACATTCTCCCACGTGGTGTACCATGAGGGGGCTCTCAACACTCCCTGGTTAGAACCGATGGGCACAGGATGCTTAGGCTGGCTGCAGGAATTTCCAGGGGACACTGAGGAGTGGTAGGGGGAGGTGAGATTAAATGAAGAAGCACACAATCTTGCTCTAGTTGTAGGAAACAGTCTGTCAGGGAAGCAAAGTAAGAAAAAATTACCTGTGACTTGTGAACAGTCTCACGGTTGTTGATTGCTGCTGACTAGGGAACAGAAAGGGCATCACACATATACCACACACACCCACACCCTTGTGTTACAAGGAACCAAAAAGAATTTTTGCCAGTGGAGAACACCACTTTAGTCCCTCCTTCATTGAAACCTCCTACCTGTTGCTCTTCTGGGAATACCCATCTCATGTCTGGTTCTGCCCTTACTAGTTGTATGTTCTTGGAAAGTTGTTTAACCTCTCTCTATTTCAGTCTGTTCTTATGTAAAAATGGGATAATAATAGTACCTACACTCATAGGGTTGTTGTGAGGGTTAAATAATTAATAAATATTAACAGTTAGAAAGTTACCTAGAACGTAGTAAGCATAAAGTGATGATAATTGTGATTGGCTGGGCATCGTGGCTCACACTTGTAATCTCAGCTCTTTGGGAGGCAGAGGCGGGAGGATCACTTGAGCCTAGGAGTTGGAGACCAGCCTGGGCAACATAATCAGATCCCATCTCTCCAAACAAACAAAAAAAAAAGAAGAAGGAAAAGGATGATGCTGGTTAAAAGAGTAATACAAAAGGAACTCTCTCTCTGTGTGTGTGTGTGTGTTTGTGTGTGTATGTGTGTACAAAGAGAGGAGCAAGAAAAAATGAATGGACGAAATAGAGTAATACTGCAATTGAGCTATGGACATTTTGAACAAACCTAAATCTGTGTGTTGCCATGGACCAGTGACTCCTGTGTACCTCCCGTTTTCTTCCTTTGTGAATAGGAATGCCTCTAGCTGCTATCTTTCTCCTGTCCCACCATTGTACATTGTATGTGTGAGGCAGACAACTTGTGTCATTTTTTTTTCCATTTCATAGTTTTGCAAGTCCACAGATGAAGGGGAATTGTGCTCCAGGAACTGGACTTAACGAGTTACACCTGAGGACACTCATCCGTACACCTGGGCCTGATTTACATGATGAGATTTTGGCCTTCAAAGTGACTCTGTAATGGAATGAGACTTCTGGAGACTTGAGATGGGGTAGATGTATTTTGCACATGGGAAGGACATGGATCATTGGGGGCCAGAGCGTGGATTATGGCAGACAGGCTACGTGGCTCCCAGTGAGCCCCACTGATATGGTTAGGCTCTGTGTCCCCACCCAAATCTCATCTCAAATTGTAATCCCCAGGTGTTGAGGGAAGGACTTGGTGGAAGGTGATTGGGTCATGGGGGTGGTTTCCCCCATGCTGTTCTCGTGATAGTGAGTTCTCATGAGATCTGATGGTTTTATAAGGGGCTCTTCCCCCTTCTCTCTCTCCTGCCACCTTGTGAAGAAGGTGCTTGCTTGCCCTTTGCCTTCCATCATGATTGTAAGGTTCCTGAGGCCTCCTCAGCCATATGGAACTATGAGCCAATTAAACCTCTTTCCTTTATAAATTACCTAGTCTCAGGGAAGTTCTTTATAGCAGCGTGAGAATAGACTGATATACCCCTCTCCTAGCATTCTTACCTTGTATAATCTCCTCTCCTTGAGTGGGAATGGAACCTGTGGCTTGCGTCTACCAATAGAATTTGGTATAGGAGATGGAATGTCACTTCTGTGATTACTTTAGGTAAGACTGTAACTTCAATTGAGTAGACTCAATTGATTTTGCCCCTGCTGGCTTTGATGAAGTAAGCTGCCAATGTGGAGAGGCCCATGTGGCAAGAAACTTAAGGTGCCCTCTGAGAGAAGGCTGGGAAGGAGCTGAGCTCCTCCACCTGACAAGCAACAGTGAACTGAATCCTGCCAACAACCATGTGAACTTGAAGGCAAGTCCTTCTCCAGTTAAGCCTTCAGTGAAACCCCAGGCTTGGCTGACACAGTCATTGCAGTTTTGTGAAAGACCCTAAAACAGAGGATCCTGCTCACCTGTGCCTGAATTCCTGGCCCAATAAATGGTGTTGAATCTACCAGAGAGCCAGCTGGAAAAAGATATCAGTAGAGCCCTACTTATCTCATCACTACAATAAATTCTGGCTGATCACAGATATAAATGCTGAGCACAAAATAATGAATCTTTAAGTAGAATATATCGCGAAAATTTTTCATAATTTCAAGGGAAATACTATCTAAATGATAAACTTTCTAGAGGCCAAGAATGAAAAGGTGAGTTCAAAAACATAAAACTAGAATTCTGTGTAAAACAAACAGCGGAAGTATGGAGGGAAGAAGAAACAAACGGGAAAAAAACCCTCCTACCTGTACATTGACAAAACGTGATTTCCCCTGATATGTAGAGTTCAACAAGTCAAAACAAACAGCAATGTGATAGAAAACAGGCAGAGAACATGGTTCCCAGAACAGAACATGCAAGTGGCTCTCAAACATAGGCAAAGATGCTTGACATTTGATAAAGATGAAACCAAATTAAAATTATGATAAGGTATTATTTTTTAACTTGTCAATTGGGATAGGTAAAAAAGTTGGAATATTCTGTGCTAAGGGAAGGGGAAACAGGCCCTCTCTTTTTCTTTTTTTTTGAGACACAGTCTCACTCTGTCACCCAGGTTGGAGTGCAGTGGTGTGATCTCGGCTCACTGCAACCTCCACCTCCCAGGTTCAAGTGATTCTCCTGCCTCAGCCTCCAGAGTAGCTGGCACTACAGGTGTATGCCACCACACCCGGCTAATTTTTTTTTGTATTAGTAGAGACGAGGTTTCGCCACGGTCAGATTGGTTTCGAGCCTGACCTCAGGCGATCTGCCTGCCTCAGCCCCCCAAAGTGCTGGGATTACAGGCGTGAGCCACCACACTGGACTGGAAACAGGTACTCTCATGCCTGTGCATATAAATTGGTACAATCTCTGTGAAGGGCAATTTGACAAAATATCTATCAAAATATCCAAATTTGACATAGAAATCTCACCCCTAGAAATTTTACCCACACATAGGCCGGGCGCGGTGGCTCACGCTTGTAATCCCAGCACTTTGGGAGGCCGAGGCGGGCGGATCACGAGGTCAGGAGATCGAGACCACGGTGAAACCCTGTCTCTACTAAAAATACAAAAAATTAGCCGGGCGTGGTGGCGGGCGCCTGTAGTCCCAGCTACTCGGAGAGGCTGAGGCAGGAGAATGGCGTGAACCCGGGAGGCGGAGCTTGCCGTGAGCCGAGATCGCGCCACTGCACTCCAGCCTGGGTGACAGAGCGAGACTCCGTCTCAAAAAAAAAAAAAGAAATTTTACCCACACATGATATATTTTAAAAGATTGTCACTGAAGCACAGTTTGTAATAGGGAAAGATGGAAAATAACCAACATGTATATAAACAGGGTACTGTTTATCTAGTGAAAATGAACAAATAAGGTAGTTCTGTTTATACTGACATGAAGCAGTTTTCAAGGTTGTTTAGAAAAACAAAGAGGAGAATATTGTGTAATGTATGCCATTTGTACAAAAACACATACACCAGACGTGCTTATACATGCAAAGGATATTACTGGAAAAATACACAAGAAACTTGCTTCCAGGAAGAACTAGGTGGCTGGGGAAAACCGAAGTTAGACACTTCTTATTTTATAGGTTTTTGAATATTTTGGGTGAATATTATGAATATATTCTCTATTCACAATTGTTAATACAAAAATGAAAAGGAAGTAATGTTTTGACACCCAAAGGCTCTCTCCAGGACTTAAAAGGGAGGCGTGTTTTTCAGGCAAGAAAGAGCCAGTGAATGCCCCTCTGTGGGAGCAAAAGAAGAGAACGCCCACTGCATTTTTAAAGTACATCTTAAAATAGTGTGTTGCAAAGCTCAGTGGGCTCAGCCCTTTATGATTGTTGGTTAGAAGACTGTCAGGGATCATTTTCCAAATGCCAACTTACACTCCTCTGTCATCCAGAAAGTTCTTATTCCTGTGAGAATTTTTAGAATTTAGAGAATGGCTAGTAGGGCTGACAGCCCCATGCAAAGCAGGTGGGGAGGCTTCAGAGGAGTGGTCCCCATGCAACTATTTCTCATTGTTTTCTTTCCTTGTTCCAGCCAGTGCTACTGCTCCTCTTTCCTGGGTCCAGCCTTTGACATAAACTCTGCAGCTGAGACCCCTAACCTCTCTCCCCACTTCCCTGTCTTACTTAAGCCTGGAACAGCTCTTAAGCCTGGCACCTCTGCAGCTGTGACTCATTGCAAATGCTTTGCATTCCGGGATGTTCTTCAGGGTTTTGGGTCTCCCTTGTGACTCGAAGAACCAGGCAAGTTGAAAGGGAGGAGAAAAAGAGGCCCTGCAGCTGCCAAAACATTGCAGACATGAGGCGGGAAATTGTTAGGAAAACTGAAAAGGTTTTGTGCTGGAAGAACCCCAGCCAGCCGCTCCCTCACTTGGGCCTGCTTGTAACTGGAGCAGAGCTAGGGGACGCCTCCGTGGAAGCTGAGTCAACTGTGGGTTGTCCCAGCTCCCATGAGGTTCCAATCACAGACCCAGAGGCACCACACCCCATCTGGAGACCATCTCCATGTGTCCATGAAGGACTGGGTTAAAGCCACTCTGGAAAGCAGAAATGGGGGTGTCATCTAGAAGTATTGTTTGTCTCAAATGTTAGTTTACCTTTACGTCACTGGAATGATTTTGTCAGCTTGTTCCGCCTCCTCACCACCTTCAGCTGTACACAATTTATGTTTATATTCACGTCAATTGACATCTACTCTTATGACAGCTGTGTTCTTCCCTGACCCTTAAAGCTATGAGACCCTATGTTGAAGGTCTTTAGGTAAAAGAAATTAGTGTCTTGCTGTCCAGGTTAATTTAATGGAGATGGGGGAGGGTAAGCTGTGCCTTCTCACCTTCACTTCTTTCCTGATCCTCTATAAAGACTCCAATTGGGCATAATTTTGAAAACCTTTTAAATAAACTTTATTGATGTAAACTTACATATAAGAAAACACACCCGGGTTGGCTCCGGTTGCAGAGTTGAGTGTCCTGAGAGGCCAGATTGCCGTCAGACATGGCTCATGAACATGGACATAGTAAAATGGAACTTCCAGATTATAAACAATGGAAGATAGAAGGGACACCATTAGAAACTGTCAAGAAGAAGTTGGCTGCACAAGGGCTAAGGGATCCATGGGGCCAAGATGAAGCTTGGAGATATATGGGTGGCTTTGCAAACAGTGGTTCCTTTATTGGTGCATTATTAAAAGGATTCAAGGATTCAAGTGGGGATTTGCTGCATTTGTGGGAGCTGTAGGAACTGAATATTATCTGCAGTCCCTGAATAAAGATAAGAAGCATCACTGAAGATAATACCTGGAAGTATCATAGTGGTTTCTTAACTCTTCAGAATAAGATTTCTTCACTGTAGCCTACTTGTCTGGCTTGTCCCTTAAAGAATATTAGTAAGATTTAATAAAGTAAAATAATATATATGTAAAAAAACCCCACTTATTTTTGGTGTGTAATTTTATGAGTTTTGGCAAACCTACATACCCCTCTAAGGCATAATTTGAAGCCAATGGCTTAATAGATAGGAAAACAATGAAATAAATGCACATGGGGGGGTCAACAGTATTTCATATTCACCTACATTTCTCTAACCCCGTGGGTGCAACATCGTCACATGTTAAGGCTCCTTTGCTATCAAACAATATTCAATATAGTTTTACTTGGATTTCATAGGAGAAAACAACTTGGATTGAACAGAAAACAAAATGTGAAGCGAAGTGGAAAGAGAAAAAAATTGCTAGATTTCTTTTTTTTTAATTTTTATTTGAGTTCAGGGATACATGTGCAGAACGTGCAGGTTTGTTACATAGGCTAGATTTCAAATAATTTTTTTTTCTGTATAACAAATATTAGCTCTTAAAAGTTCTTTGTAAAATTAAGAAATTTCGGAAGTAATGATGCTTTTTTTTGTGAACCACACATTTCAATTTTATACATTGATTGACTTCCACAAAAAATGAGGATTATCATACTTCCTCTCCTCACATTCCCCTCTCCTCAACTTTCATATTTTTATTTTTATTTATTTATTTATTTTTGAGATGGAGTTTTGCTCTTTTTGCCCAGGCAAGAAAGAGTGCAATGGCGCAATCTTGGCTCACTGCAACCTCTGCCTCCTGGGTTCAAGTGATTCTCCTGCCTCAGCCTCCCGAGTTGCTGGGATTACAGGCACCCGCCACCACGCCCAGCTAATTTTGTATTTTTAGTAGAGATGGGGTTTCTCCATGTTGGTCAGGCTGGTCTCGAACCCCTGACCTTAGGTGATCCACCTGCCTTGGCCTCCCAAAGTGCTGGGATTGCAGACATGAGCCACCACCCCCGGCCTTCATATTTTTATTTTGACAAGTTTATAACATTAACATTGTCTTCAGTGGTAGTCCAACAGTTTTGTATTGATCTATATTTAAATTAATTTGGTGTTCACCAAAACCTTTTTTTTTTTTTTTGAGATAGTCTCACTCTGTCATGATCTGGGCTCACTGCAACCTCTGCCCCCTGGGTTCAAGTGATTCTCCTGCCTCAGCCTCCCGAGTAGCTGGGATTACAGGCACCTGCCACCATGCCCGGCTAATTTTTGTAGTTTTAGTAGAGACAGGGTTTCACCATCTTGGCCAGGCCAGTCTTGAACTCCTGACCTCGTGATCCACCCACCTTGGCCTCCCAAAGTGCTGAGATTACAGGCATGAGCCACCGCACCTGGCCCACCAAAACCTTTTACAGGGCTTCTGCTCCTTTATTTCTTTCTCGAAGTCTTCTCTTAATTGCCAGGGTATCATCAAGTAGTTTCTCTGAGACAGGCTCATGGACGCTGTGTTTCCTGATATTTTTTCTTGTTTGGGAAATTCCTCTTTGCCCATGTGCGGGAACTTATTTGCATAAGATCCTTGGATTACACTCCATTAGCCATTGGTCCACTGTCTTCTGCCATTAAGTTCTGAGGTCAGCCTGTCCCCTGTATATAATGTGTTATTATTTGTCTGAATGCCTGAAGAATTCTTTATTTTTGAATTTCAATAGGTAGGTCAAGATATGTCTCAATATTGAATGTTCTATGTTGAAGTTGTTAGAAACACAACGTGTTCTTTAATTCTGCAGATTCACTTTTCTTTGTTTCAGGGATGTTCTCTTGAATATTTTTCTGTTCAATTTGTTGGGCTTTCTACTTCAGAGACACAATTCGTCATTTTATTACATCATCTTCATCTAGTTCTCACTTCTTTCTATCGTAGAAGAGGAAAAATAATTTTCTCTACCTTTCATAGTTCTTAGTGAGATTCTTATAATCAAAGATAGATTAACAAGAGAAAAACAGAAGTTGATTAACATGTATACCTCAGGTATACATGGGAGATACACAGAGAAATTAGTCAATCTCAAAGAAGTGGCTTTGAATTGAGCCTTATATACTATAGTTCACTGAAACAAACAGGTGTGGGGAAGGCCAGTTATGGAGAGGTAGCCAGGGAAAGCATGGGTAAACTAGGGTAAGGTTTGTTATGTGGATTTAAGTTGGTGCCTTCTCCATTGACAGGTCTTTTGTGATTCAGAGTCATCCTCTCCTCCTGGTACAGAGAGAAGTCATCCTTACAAATGGAAATTTCCTTTCTATTTTCCTTACAAGATGATAATTTGTTTTCAGAGCTAGTCCTTTGCTATTGTTCAAAATAATCCTTGTGCCAAAAAGGCATATTTTGGGGTGGCATATTCTGGTCTCCTACAGCCATATTTCAGATGTTATATTCTGGTCTCCTACACCACTTTATTTATTTATTTGAGACAGGGTCTCACTCTGCCACCCAGGCTGGAGTGCAGTGGTGCAATCTCGGCTCACTGCAGCCTTGACCTCCCAGGCTCCAGCAATCCTCCCACCTCAGCCTCCTAAGTAGCTGGGACTACGGGTGCACGCCACCACACCTGGCTAAGTTTTGTATTTTTTGGTAGAGACGGGGTCTTGCCATATTTCCCAGGCTATTCTCAAACTTCTGGGCTCAAGTGATCCTCCTGCTTCAGCCTCCAAGTAGCTGGGACCACGCCTACCACACCCAGCTAATTTTTTAAATTTTTTGTAGAGACAGGGTCTTGCTATGTTGCTCAGGCTTGTCTGGAACTCCTGGTCTTAAGTGATCCTCTCTTCTTGGCCTCCCAAAGTGCTGGGATTACAGGTGTGAGCCACCTCACCCGGCCTAGTTTTTTTTTTTTTTTTTTTTTTTTTTTTTTTTGAGACAGGATCTCACTCTGTCACCCAGGCTGGAATGAAGTGTTGCAATCATGGCTCACTGCAGCCTCTACCTCCCACCCTCGAGTGATCCTCCCACCTCAGCCTCCCAAGTACCTGGGACCACAGGTGAGAGCCACCATGCCCAGCTAATTGTTTTTTTTTCTTTTGTAGAGATGGGGTCTTCCTGTGTTGTTCAGGCTGGTCTTGAATTCCTGGACTCAAAGCAATCCTCCCACCTCAGCCTCCCAGACTGTTGGGATTACAGTCATGAGCCACCATGCCCAGCCAATATGCAGGCTTGGTTAGACTATTTGGGCTCTGCTTTCCTGATATTTTGTTAAATATCTTATGCCAGTTTTGTTTTGCCCAGCTGGAGGTTGTATCCTATTCTTAGGTTGGAATGGCTGAGTGGGGAGAAGGCATACTCTCAAGTTTAGGATTATTTAGTGAAGAAGTTAAGGACATGTCACCCTAAAAACATATGCTGCTTTGGCATGTTGTTTATTTTGAGCTGAAGGCACTTGAAAAACAGCAGAGGCAGAAAGAGCTCTCTGATCTACCCTTTTCTACGTAAGAACAGGCCATAAAATTCCCCATAAGAAAGGAGCCCTCCCTGTACAAGGAAGAGAAAAACATCCTTAACACCAGACACTGGGAATCAGCACCAAAATGGATCTGTATAAACTTACTAAAGCAGCCCTTATCATCCACTAGTTTTATCTCCCTCCCCATATATTTCCTAGTCACTTCCCCACAATTTACTGTCCCTAACCCAAACCCCTTTGTCTGGTCGTCACTTCAAAAACTTATCATTGCTTTGACTAGAAGGTATAAAAGCTTTCTACTCTGTTCAACTTCTTTGGGTCTTCGTACTCTTGTGAAGGGCTCCATGTGCATCTAAAAATTTAATAAAACTTGTATGCTTTTATCCTATTAATCTGTCTTGTCAGTTTAATTTTTTTTTTTTTTTTGAGATGGAGTCTTGCTCTGTCGCCCAGGCTGGAGTGTAGTGGCACGATCTTGGCTCACTGCAAGCTCCACCTCCCGGGTTCATGCCATTCTCCTGCCTCAGCCTCTCGAGTAGCTGGGACTACAGGCGCCTGCCACCATGCCCGGCTAACTTTTTCTATTTTGTTTTAGTAGAGACGGGGTTTCACCATGTTAGCCAGGATGGTAGCGATCTCCTGACCTCGTGATCCGCCCGCCTCAGCCTCCCAAAGTGCTGGGATTACAGGCCTGAGCCACCGCGCCCGGCCCTCAGTTTAATTCTTAGGCCTATTGGAGATCCTAGAGGGTAGAGGAGAATCTTTTTTCTCCCCAACAGTTCTGGTGATGAGGAGGGAATTTCACTGCTTGCCTTGGCTACTGTAGCTGAGAGATTTTGGGACCTTTGACAAAAGCCAGCAGAGGGTAGAAATTCTTACCACTTCAGTGTCCTAGATCTCTGCCTGCAGGGTCTGGTTGAAGCAAGACTGATGAGTCTCTTGTCTTTTTTTCTTTCTACGTTTACGTTAGCAGGAGAAAATATTTGTGTGAAGTCATTCTTAGGGTATGGCAACTTTGGCATTTTCTGTTTCAAGTATTCTTGTTTTCTATTTGATCCCATTCTTCCCAGAGATGGTCATTGTTTTCCTTTGTCTTTATCTTTTGTGTCATATGCTACAAGGGGGAACCCAGCTCTAGGGCCTATAGTCCTGTGTTCGAGCTGGCCTCATGGACTGGTGAGTGCACACTTCTCACCAGACTGGTGTCTGTTTAGACAACCTTTGTTGTGAGTCCCTGAAGCAAAAACAAGATGAGATTCTTCTTTTACTTGTTTTATGTCCTGAAAGCTTGGCTTTGTGACAAGTGAGAATATTCTCTCTGGGCCCCACTAGCTCAGGGGAGTAAGTGTTGGCTTGCCTTGTGTCAGGTGGCCGGCCTACAGGCTGGAAGCCTGAGACACGTGATGACAGGTAGCATTCTCTTTGTTTGAACATGCCAGCTTCCAGGGGAGGTCCCAGTCCATAAGGGGCCTTTGCTGTCTCAATCTTCTTTATCTTATTAGTACTGGGAATATCCCATCCTAGAGTTGCCCACCTGGTGCTACAGATTAGTGGGTCTATGGCTGGAGATGTCCCACGTCTTGTGAGAGACCAGAGACAGCATTTCCACAAACACAGTTCTCACTGCTGATGACAGCAAAGGCCTTTGCTTTCCTAGGCCACCTCTGGTGTGAACTTTTTAGGATCATGTGGGTGCATCTTCTACACTCACTCTAGGGATGCCTCTTGCATCCATGGTAAAGGTTTATTCTAAGCCTGGAAAGTTATTTCACAGTCTTTCCATGAAAAGGTTTATTGGTTTGAGTTGCTATTGGAATAAACACGTTCTTGGAGATCCTATTTGTCAATGGCCAGACAATGGGTCCTTTGAATTGGAAAAACTTCCCCATTTGAAAAAGTTTCGTCATCCAAAACAACTGTCCTATTGGCACTGCGGGAAGATCACATTGTAAAGAGGACATAGAGGAGGGTAACAGCGAGCTTTAGGGATGAACAGATTTAGAACAAAAGTTAAAGTCCACACACACTACAAATCCTCCTTCTCCATCCACCTATACTTCCCTTTACCCCCAACTGCCTGACCCTGACCCTCCAGAAGATCTTTTGGATCTCTGGGCCCCTGGCTTGAATCCCCCTCCTCAAAATACGGCCCCATCTCTTCAGCAAAATCCTTTAACTTGTAAAACTTTTCCAACTTTTTAGAAAATCCCTTAAACATTCAGCTGCCTGCTTTAACTTCCCTTTCCTGGGAAGATTACAGAGCACACTCCGGCCTGGTCTCCAGGCCTGGGGTAGACAGGTTGCCTGTGTAAATGCTGATAGCCAGGAAGTAAATCTGGCCCAGGCTCCAGGAAGACTCCTCCTACTTCTCAGGTTCTGCAAACTCCGTCAACTCCAGACCTTACTGTGCCGTGAATGTTATACTGGATCCCTACCACAAAGAATTTGTCTCCAGACAGCAGTAGACCCTTTATTTTATTTTAAAAAATGTATATATTTTTTGAGACGGAGTTTCGCTCTTGTTGCCCAGGCTGGAGTGCAGTGGTGCAATCTCAGCTCATTGCAACCTCCACCTCCCGGGTTCAAGTGATTCTCCTGCCTCAGCCTCCTGAGCAGCTGGGATTACAGGCACATGCCGCCATGCCCGGCTAATTTTGTATTTTTAGTAGACACGGGATTTCACCACGTTGGCCAGGCTGGTCTTGAAATCCTGACCTCAGGTGATCCGCCGGCCTTGGCCTCCCAAAGTGCTGGGATTACAGGTGTAAGCCACCATGCCTGGCCTAAATATTTTTTATTAGTACAGATATATGGGGTAGTGTGAAATTTTGTTATGTATATATAATGCATAGTGATCAAGTCAGTATTCAGGGTGTCCCTCCCACCTCCTGGGTACAAAACATTTTTGTTAACTACGCTCACTCTACTCTGCTATCAAACCTTGAATATCTTTCTTCTGTCTAATTGTGTGTTTGTACTCTTTAACTCACTTCTCTTCATCATCCCTCTTCCTCCCACTCAATCTTACCAGTCACTGTTATTTATCTTTTCACATTCTACCTTCATGTGATCAAATTTTTTAGCCCCCACATATAAGTGAGAACATGCAATACTTGTCTTTTTGTGCCTGGCTTATCTCGCTTAAGATGATGATCTCCAGTTCCACCCATGTGGCTGTAAATGACAGGATTCCATTCTTTTTTATGGCTGAGTAGTACTCCACTTGTGTGTGTATAACACATTTTCTTTATCCATTCATCTGTTGATGGACATTTAGGTTGATGTTGTATAGCAGGAGATCTTTTAAATTACAAAGCCCTTTGGTCCCCACTTTCAGAAGTTTAGAGAGAAGTTAGAAGGATTGGTAGCCACTCATAATCCCACTCACAGGGACCTCAACTGGCCACTAAGATGTGTTCTTCCCACCTGTGATGATACTGTAGTTATTAGACAGGCCAGATGGACTCTAGGCGAACCAACTCTTCCCCACCCACCTCCACCCAGGAAATAAATGGCTGGAGCTACTTCTAGACCCTACTGCAAGTGACCAGGAAATGGCTCAGCTAGAGGCCAGTATTCCATGCCTAATGGAGGTGATGAAAGAGGCCTTTCTCCCTAAGGTGAATTGGCCTCAGGTTGAAGCATGCACTCAAAGGAAGGAGAATCTCCTAAGGCTTTTATGGAATACTTTATACAAACTTTTAAAAGCCACACTGCATTAAACCAGAAAGCCCCAGAACATAGAAATCTTTTAATTTCTGGCTTGGTTGGAAATCTTCTCCCTGATATAAAGAGGGAAATTCAAAATTGTGTGGCTGCCTGGGTGAGTCAGTCTCTGAGTGTTATTATAGAAGCAGCTATGCAATTCTTTGAAAATAGCTTGCAGAAAATAAGAAAAAAATTAAAACTAACAGTTCTGCCTTCTAAATCTAGTATTTACAGAAACAAAGCTATGACTCTAAGAGTAACTCAAAATCCCCTCATTTTTCTTACCAACCACAGTGCCTGCCTTGTTTGCCTCCAGATGTCTGCAGATATTTAAAAAACCAGGACACTGGAAAAACAACTGTCCTGCACTTCAAAGAAAGATGAAGAAGAAGGAAAAAGTGGGGTCTGTAGATCCCACCATCCTCAGAGGTTTCATTTTGCCCTTCTGAGGGATAATACCCTATTAATTGATGGGGTCAGCTGATCCTCAGCCACACCCCCACACCCATCATTAAACTTTAAGCAGAGGCTTGGGAACTGGATTTCTTAATTGACACTGGTTTGACTTCTTCTACCATAACACCCAGAGGATTTATTTTTACCTGTTGCCTCTGATTCTATTTAAGTTGTCAGAGTCTGTGGGCAACCTATTTCACTGCCCATGTCTTAGGCCATCCCAATATTCTTAGGCCCTCTCAACATTGTGCTTTTCTAGTTTCTGACTCCTTACCGGCAAATCTTTCCAGAAGAGATTTTTTTTTTTTTTTTTTTCCATTCAAAATGTTTATTTATAAACTAAGTAATTTATGATGTGAAAGTCAAACACACAAAATATGCTAGAATTTAATTTGAAATTAAAGAGGTCTAGGAAATGAGAAGTCACCAAATTTTCAAAAATACATATATTAGGCTAGGCGTGGTGGCTCACGCCTGTAATCCCAGCACTTTGGGAGGCCAAGGCGGGCGGATCACAAGGTCAGGAGATTGAGACCATCCTGGCCAACACGGTGAAACCCCGTCTCTACTAAAAATACAAAAAATTAGCCGGGCGAGGTGGCGGGCGCCTGTAGTCCCAGCTACGCAGGAGGCTGAGGCAGGAGAATGGCATGAACCCCGGAGGGCAGAGCCTGCAGTGAGCCGAGATTGCGCCACTGCACTCCAGCCTGGGTGAAAGAGCGAGACTCCGTCTCAAAAAAAAAAAAAAAAAAAAAAAAAAAATACATTTATTAGAGTAACATGTAATTTTTAAAAGTAGTTTTAGACAAAACATAGTTTTAGACAAATCAAGACAACTTCATTTATGGCACATAAAATTCTGTAATCTTGTGCGTAACACTTTACAATGAAAACTTTTGTTAACCAGGACACATTTTTTTTCTGTCCAGAAGAGATTTTTAATGCAAGTTTAATGCAAGCATATAATGTAATGAGAAAGATGTTTTTATTTTCCTGCCCTCAGAACAAACCTAAAACTTTCTACTTTCCTTAATGGAAACCCATCTCAATTTAAAATCCTCTGAAGAGGATGCAATCTTAAAAGATGCCTGAACTAGTCTTTGGGCTTCACATGCAAATGACATTGGCTTGCTACTAAGCACAGGGCCTGTGCACATCGCCTGGGAAAGAAACAAGCCTTTCCCACCAGTAGCCCACAATCTTCTCTTATGAGATGCAACGCGAGGAATCAAACATATAATCGACTCCTTTTTACAGCAGGGTGGTGGTATCTTTATTTCTTCACCCTGTAGCACCCCAAGCTTGCCAGGAAAGAAAGAAGAGAAAATTGATTCAGATGGGGGTGGGAAGGAGGATGGGGGAATCACTTCTATCCAATTGTAAAAGATCCAAGAGCCAAAAGCAACTCCTTTGTAATTCCTTGCTACCCTACCCCATAGTCACTAATCCAGCTACCATTCTTACCTCAATTCCTGCTGACACAGGCTGGTTTAGAGTAACTGACCTCTGCTCGATTCCATTGCACCCTGACTAGACATTTCTCTTTGCATTTACATATAACAGAGACAATTAACACGGACTCACAGACCTGAGGGATATCATGAGTCTCCCTTAATACTTTCCCAGGTCTTCAAAGCCCACTTAGACTCTTTAGCCCTTACCCAGGGCTCCACTCTTGTGCCATATGCTGATGATCTCCTCTGAGCCTTAATATTAGCATTGCTCATACCCACTGCCCTTGGCTTACCTAATTTTGACAAATCTTTTCACCTGTATTGCCATAAAAATAATGAGATTGCTGCAGGTGTTCTAGGACAAATTTTTGGATCTCAAATATGTCCTGTAGCATATTTCTCATGTCAGTTAGACCCTGTGGTAGCAAGTATGCCCTCATGCCTGTGTGCAGTTACTGCAGCTGCCACCCTAATTGGCAAAGGCAGTACTCTTACATTAGAATCCTCCATTTACCTCTATGTTCCCCCTACTATGTCTGTCTGCTTTCTTATAAGTTTATAAAACACAGCACCTCTCTACATGATGACCGACTACTTCAGAAAAGCCCTGTTAACCATCCCTCCATCACGTTACATCACTGTAACACTTTAAATCCAGCTACTCTACCACCTCTCCCTGCTGATGAAGAGCTTCGTTCCATTTCTCATCGTTGCCTTGACACTGTAGAAATGGTCTCAAAGCCATGAGCGAACCTCTTAGCTACCCCTTTGGACAACCCAGACTTACTTCTATTTTGTGATGCTCTTGCAGATGAAATTTCCAAGGAAACATAACAACTGGCTAGTTTTCCCACATGAAACACTTGAGGTGTGCTCTTTGCTCATTGTAAGATCAGCCCAAGCTGCTGAACCGATAGCTGTCACTCAAGTTTGCACACTGGCAAAAGAAAAAATGTCCACTCTTTACACTGACTCTAGATATGGCTTTGGAGTCTGCCATACTGTTGGCATAATCTGGAAATGCCTTGAATTTTTAACTTCTGCTGGTGCTTCTATTGCCAATGGGCATATAATTGTTGATCTATTACAGACTATTTTCCTCTCTACTAAAATTTCTGTTGCTTATTGTTCAGCCCATACTAAGGAGTCTGGTATTGTATCTCTTGGGAACAATAGGGCTCACAAGGCTGCTAAATACACAGCCAAAAATGTGCCACCTTTTTTTTTTTATATCTAGTTTCTAAACCTGCCTTTATCTCTAGCTGATACTATTGATTATCAGGCAGATGCTCCATGATCTGAAAAGACAAATGGATACAAAAGCATTCAAAACAGTGATCAGATGGATTATACATTGGGCCAAAAGGATTTCCTACGGCCCCCATTCTTTCAGGCTTTTGGCTTGCACTTTTCTCCCATCAAATGGGATGTATGTGCAGATGGAGGATAGTTAAGGACCTAAAAGATAAATGGAGGCCGGGTGCGGTGGCTCATGCCTGTAATCCCCGCACTTTGGAAGGCCGAGGTGGGTGGATCACCTGAGGTAAGGAGTTCGAGACCAGCCTGGCCAACGTGGTAAAACCTCATCTCTATTAAAAATACAAAAAATTAGCTGAGAATGGTGGCAGGCACCTGTAATCTCAGCTACTTGGGATCCTGAGGCAGGAGAATTGCTTGAACCGGGAGGCGGAGGTTGCAGTGAGCCGAGATTGTGCCATTGCACTCCAGCCTGGGCAACAACAGCGAAACTCCGTCTCAAAAAAAAAAAAGATAATTGGTTCTGCCCAGGCACCCACAAAATTTCTGACCAAATTATTTCCCAGCATATTGCTTGTAAATCTCACCAAATTTCTGTAGGAAACCAATATTCCTCAGGAAGTCCTTGAGGCCTACATTTCCTCTTGTGGCACTCCAAGTGGATTTCATAGATTTACCTCCAGCTTTAGGCTATTCTCATTGTTTGCTTATTGTTTCTATGTTTAGTGGATAGACTGAATGCCATCTGACTAGACGTGCTGATGCCACAACAGTGGTGAATAAATGAATAAGATTATTCTTTGTTTTGGCATTCCTTTATGAATTGAGTCAGACCAAGGAATTCATTTTATAGCAGAAATAAACCACTTGCTTGCAAAAACTTTGGGATACTCATTAAAATTTCATACTCTGATCATCCCTTATCCTCAGGGCAAGTGGAACAGAAAAATCTGGACATAAAAAGGACTTTGGGGAAAGAAGCACTGGAGGGACTGGGTTGTTTTCACTGCCCTAGTGAGCATGCGCTTGTGTGTGGTGTGGGGAGGGCTTTAGAAGCTGAGGTGGCTGGTGCTTCGTGGGGGTGGGGGAACCACAGTCCACCAGAAAAAGCAGATAAAGTAGAAGTTCCCCCACATCTTTAAAAAAAGATTTTATTTAAAAATTTTTTAGAGATAGGGTCTTGCTCTGTCACCCAGGCTGGAGTGCAGTGGTGTGACCTTGACCTCCTGGGCTCAAATGATCCTCCTACCTCAGCCTTCCAAGTAATTAGGACTACAGGCACGTACCACCACACCTAGCTAATTATTTTATTTTTTGTACAGATGGGGGTCTGTCTTTTTATGTTGCCCAGGCTGGTCATGAACTCTTGCTGCCTCGGCCTCCCAAACTGTTGGGATTACATGCCCATGTGAGCCACCATGGCCAATCTCCCACGCTTTCTTAATCAAGTCTTCAAGTAACAGAAGCCTCACCTTCGTATGGAGACAAGTGGTGAGTTACTGGCCCATCTGAATGACTTACTGTTTGTTCATTGATTAGCAGAAGAGTCCAGGACAAATACCTGTGAGAATAAATGTGGAGTCATCAAAAAGGAGCATGTATCAGCTGCAGCACAGGGAATTCTAAAGAACAGAGACTCAAAATCGACACATTCTTGAAAATTGTATGATGCATTATCTTAGATGGTAACAGGTTGTAAAAGCACTTTTTATGAATCAGCAAATATTGTGAATTATTAAAATATTGGCTAGTTAAAAACAAAAAACTTTAGGAAAATTCTGTCAAGAGACTGCACTGAAATGGCCAGAAGTGTTCCCCTAAATACATAAAATCTGTAATACTTGAAATAGAAGGCATGAATTAACCCCTTTGGAAACAATACTTGGTTGTCCTACGCCTACTGGTATCTCTAAGCCTTCTATTCTTGAACTGAGTGAACCATTATGGAGACTCATGTGAACAATTTGATGCTGTGACTAGTTATATACAGGAACTGACTAGTATACTTGGAGCATATCAACAGGTAAAAATGACACAGCCTCTGCCAACTGACAATGCTTGCCATCTCTTTTGACCAGGAGATCTATGTACATCAAGGTTTTTAGAAGACATTACCTAGCTAGGAAGGACCTTATGAAGTACTGCTAACAACTTATGCCGCTATCTAAATAAAATAAAAATCCTCATGGATTCCTGCAAGCCATGCCAAGCTAGGTCAGCACTCTTAGGACAATTGAGAGACCCCAGATCAGCACTCTCAGGACAATTTGGAAGACCATCCCTGCAAGCGACCTTAAGGTAAGGATTTCCAGGGTTAATCCCCAGGCTCAGAAGGCAGACAGCATCATGAAGTAGACAGCTTTTTCCCAAAGTCATTAAGAAACTTCACTTCCACCGATTTTCTCCCCCATTATGTTTCCCTACTCCAAAACAAAAACAAAAATACCTTTTCCTTTTAATGAAGACTCCTTTTCTTTGGCCATTTATTTAAAGGCTGACTGGAGACTGCGCATCTCAATCTATCCTATTTTCACTCTGATGCTCCACTATGGGCTCTCTTCCAAACTCTATTATGCTTTTATAAACTCTTCCTGTTTTCTCAACAGGCCAAGCAGAAACCTAACATCCTCCTACACCAGTTTCCCAAACCCTGGCGTATTAGTTAATCAGATTGCTGGCTATGTCCAACATCTAGATCACACAAAAGAACCTGAACTAAGCCAGGCATGATGGTTCATGCCTGTAATCCCAGCACTTTGGGAAGCCAAGGTGGGTGGATCACTTGAGGTCAGGAGTTCGAGACCAGCCTGGCCAACATGGTGAAACCTTGTCTCTACTAAAAATACAAAAATTAGCCGCCGTGGTGGTGCATGCCTGTGATCCCAGCTGCTTGGGAGGCTGAGGCAGGAGAATCGCTTGAACCCAGGAGGCAGAGTTTGCAGTGAGCCAAGATTGAGCCACTGTACTTCAGCCTGGATGACAGAGCAAGACTCCATCTCAAAAAACAAAACAAAACAAAAAAACCCCGAGCTAATTTTAATTCCTTCCAAGGAATGACAGGTACTTGCAAGAAGCTGGTAGACCAAGACTGGAAAATAGATCTATGACAAGATACGGCATTTATCACCAAGAAAACAATGTCACTCTACTTCTCCTCTTGGTGAGTTACTTGGATATGGAAAAACTTTCAGGGAAGCTCAAGGACTGTCCTTTGCTCAGGTAAAGTCATTAGAAGGGAATTTTCCCCTTTGTCTTGAAAACAGGAGTGGTGCTGGGCCTTTCCTGTGTGACATACCAAGGCAAGACATACATTATGGTTTGATTTCACAGGCAGCATCCTCAAGCCTCTTATGAAGGTCATAAATGGTCCTGACACTGACTCTTACAGTACAAACACTTGTCAAATTACCAGATGTTACAGCTGAACCACAAGCCACCCTTGTGTAACCTGGGGTAGCTCATCTGCTTTCCACATTAGGCTGCCAAGCAAGCTGGTGACCCATGAAAGCTGGTTGGTGGCATAATTTGAAGACCTGAGAACCAGAGTGCCAATGGTGTGGATTCCACTGTGGATTTAAAGACCTGGGAACCAGGAGTACTGAGGGCAGGAGAAGATAAATGCCTCAGCCCAAGCAGTCAGGCAGAGGGAGTGAATCCTTCCTTTCTCTACTCGGGCCCTCAATGGATTGGATGGTGCACATTCACATTGCAGAGGATAATTTCCTTTACTCAGTCTGTCAATTCAAATGCAAATCTCTTCCGGAAATACCCTCACAGGCACACCCCAGAAGTCATATTTAACCAGATATTTGGGCATTCCATGATCAAGTCAAGGTGACACATCAAACTAACTGTCACAGGATCTGACAAAACTTTTCTTAATATCTCTTATTTAAGTGGCAGGATGGAGGTCTGTGTACTGGGTTATTCAGCAATTAAGAGGACCATAGCTGGTTGGTTAGCCATTTCCTTAAGATAAATGGATGTTCTTTAAATCAGAGGAAAGCCTGGTTACAACGATTGCTTCTGACCCTATCCTGTGCAATTCTTTGAGTCTGGAGAAGCAAAAAAGACTATCTAAAAAAGTGTGTAGCAGCAGAAACCTGGAAATGTAAGCTCACTGGATGGCAAAATCATTACTTGAGAGAGATGATTCTCACTTGATGAGCCCAAATTAACAAAGTGAAAATTTAAATATTTTATATATATATATATATATATATATATATATATATATATATATTTTTGAGACAGGGTCTTGCTCTGTTGCCCAGGCTAGAGTGCAGTGGCAAGACCTCTGCTCAGTGCAGCCTCAACTTTCCAGGCTCAGGTGATCCTCCCACCTCAGCCTCCTGAGTTGCTGGGATTACAGGTGTGTGCCACCATGCCTGGCTAAGTTTTTAATTTTTTTTTTAGAGATGGGGATTTGCCATGTTGCTCAGGCTTGTCTCAAACTCCTGGGCTCAAGTGATCCACCTGCCTTGGCCTCCCAAAGTGCTGGGATTATGGCATGAGCCATTGTGCCTGGCATATAATAGATATTCATAATTTAGGTGGTCCAGCATCCAAACCCTTTTATTTATTTATGTATTTAATTAATTAATTAATTTATTTATTTTGAGACAGAGTCTTGCTATGTCACTCAGGCTGGAGTGCAGTGGTGCGATCACAGCCCACTGTAGCCTTGATCTCCCAGGCTCAAGCGATCCTCCTACCTCAGCCTCCTGAGTAGCTGGAACTACTTGTGTGCACCACCACTCTCGCCTTTTTTCTTTGTAGAGACTAGGTCTCACTGTGTTGCCCAGGTTGATCTTGAACTCTTGGACTCAAGTGATCCTCCTGCCTTGGCCTCCCAAAGTGCTGGGATTACAGGTTTGAGCCACTGTGCCCAGCCTAAACTCACTTTATATGTGCATATATTACTTGCAAAGTATTCTAGCTTCTATGTGGAATGTTGAGAACTGAAATACTTGAGGATATTTTGCATTTGTGAGAAATAAAAATATTGAAGGTAATTAAATCCTTTTGTTAGCCTGTATTAGGTTGGTGCAAAAGTAATCACAGTTTTTGCCATTGAAGGTAATGGCAAAAACCGCAATAACTTTTGCACCAATCTAATATATAAACTGGTTCTACAACTCCCAGGATCCATTGGTATCAAGAATTGAGAGAAGTTGTGGGGAAATGGAGGCCTTCTCACCTTTAACTCTCCTTGGCACAGCACAAAGGACCAAGGCTTCTCCCTGGGAAATACAATCTGGGTACTCAGTACTGGCAGGATTTAGAGTCAAACAAGAGCTTCATTCAGGCTAATGAAAGTTGGTACAAGTAGTATTGCTGTAAGGATTCCTCTGACTACTGAGCGTGCATATTAACCAGCTTAACTTTTGTTCCTTGTTTTTGCAGTTACAGCAAGTGATCTGGGTTAAGCCATCTTCCCTACTCCTTTTCCTGTTTTGTGATACTTATTTCTGTAGTCTAATTGAGCTGCACCAGTAGAACAGGCTGTGAACTCCTAAGGTGGGAGTAGGGAGGTGGAAGGAGAGAGGCTTGGCTTATTGAGTTTTCTCTATCACCTCGGACAATTGCAAGCACATAGGAAATTACTGTTGGATTGAATTGAACCAAACTGGAATGGAACTAACTGACCCATAAGATGAAAACCACATATAAACAAGGAATGCTTGTGTTGGGGTTCAGAAAAAGATCTCTAAAATATGACACTTTGACATGCTGAACTAAAGAAGCAGCCTCAAGGTCTCTCTGACCTCCCTGCCCGCTTCTCTTTCAATACTCTCTCTCTCCCAAAGCACAGGATGTAGCTGTTCTTAGAAGTTCCCTTATCTACCTAGAAACTGGACCCATGAAGGAGAAACACAATTGTCTTTGATCCCCTCCCTGAAATTTCATAAACCAGAGATTACAACTCATATCACCAAGGAAGAGGCTGAAAATTAAACACCACATCTAGAGCTCAGCTGAACTTTTTTCCAAACTATTTTCTGTTCTCTGGCTCCATTAAATTCCCCAAAATAATTATTTGGTAGCATTGGATCCATTGATTTCCCCTAAAAATAATTCATTACCTGCTATAATTTGGATATTTGACCCTCCAAACTTCATGTTGAATTTTTTTTTTTTGACAGAGTCTCACTTATTGCTCAGGCTGGACTGCAGTGGCAAGATCTTGGCTTACTGCAACCTCCACCTCCCAGATTTGAGCAATTCTCTTGCCTCAGCCTCCTGAGTAGCTGGGACTACAGGCACACACCACCATGCCCGGATAATTTTTGTATTTTTAGTATGGACAGGGTTTCACCATGTTGGCCAGGCTGGTCTCAAACTCCTGACCTCAGGTGATCTGCCCGCCTCGGCCTCCCAAAGTGCTGGGATTACAGGCATGAGCCACCGTGCCTGACCTTCATGTTAAAATTTTATCCCCAATGTTGGAGGTAGGGTTTAATGGGAGGTGTCTGGGTCATGGGATGGATCCCTCATGAATGGCTTGGTGCTGTCCTTGAGGTAATGAGTGAGTTCTCGCTCTATTAGCCCTCAAGAGAGTTTCCCCAAGAGCTAGTCATTCTAAAGAGACTGGCATCTCCCTCCCATCTCCCTTGCTTTCTCTCTCATCATATGATCTCTGCACACTGGTTTTCCTTTGCCTTTCACCATGAGTGGAAGCAGCTTGAGGCTCTCACCAGAAGCTGAGCAGGTACAAGTGCCATGCTTCTTGTACAGCTGCAGAACTGTAAGCCAAATAAGCCTTTTTTCTTTATAAATTACCCAGCCTTGGGTATTCCTTTATAGCTACACAAATGGACTAAGACACTACCTCTCAGGATGGCCATATTTTCCCCATCTCCTTTTCCCCTATGAAGAAGAGTATATAAGCATATGGACCTCATTGGGTTATTAATCATTCTCCTGTAATTCCCCTGTGCTTATGCATATTAAATAAACATGTATACCTTTTTCTCCAAATAATCTGCTTATTGTCATTCATTTTCAGTGAACCTTTAGAGGGTAAAGGGGAAACTTTCCCTTGGTCTCTACACTTGCTAGATATCTAAACAATTAAATTAATAGATAAAGCAACTTTGGACAGGGAGAGAAACTGGGAATGTGTTTTTCCCTGATCTTCATATTATAGCCTGAACTATTGTATAATGATTTATTAAGAATTAAGGGATGCCAGGCACGGTGGCTCATGCCTATAATCCCAGCACTTTGGGATGCCGAGGCGGGTGGATCGCCTGAGGTCAGGAATTTCAGACTAGCTTGGCCAACATGGTGAAACCCCGTCTCTACTAAAAATACAAACAATTAGCTGGGCGTAGTGGTGTGAGCCTGTAATCCCAGCTACTTGGGAGGCTGAGGCAGGAGAATTGCTTGAACCCAGGAGGCAGAGGTTGCAATGAGCTGAAGTTGTGCCATTGCATTCCAGCCTGGGCAACAAGAGCGAAACACCATCTCAAAAAGAAAAAAAAGAGGGGGCGTTGCAGAGGAAGGCCAGCTTAAGGAAAGTCAATTAAATGGGCATTTAAAAAAACTCCCATTTTTAAATGAATGTGGTGGCTTCTGCCTGTAATCCAGCACTTTGGGAGGCCAAGGTGGGCAGATTGCTTGAGTCCAGGAGTTCAAGACCAGCCTGGGCAACGTGGAGAAATCCCATCTCTACTAAAAATACAAAAATTAGCCAGCCATGGTGGCGTATGCCTGTAGTTCCAGCACTTTGAGAGGCCGAGGCGAGCAGATCACGAGGTCAAGAGATCAAGACCATCCTGGCCAATATGGTGAAACTCCATCTCTACTAAAAATACAAAAATTAGCTGGGCATGGTGGTGCATGTCTGAAGTCCCAGCTACCTGGGGGGCTGAGGCATGAGAATTTCTTGAGCCCAGGATGTTGAGGCTGCAGTGAGCCAAGATCACACCACTGTGCTACAGCTGGGTGACAAAGAGAGGCCCTGACTCAAAACCCAGAAAACCCCCAAAATTCCTATTGTCACATTAGGTGTGTTGCTTAGAAAAAAATAGTCAATGATTCTAAAACCACAAGCCCTAGACGGTTAAACTTGTAATTATGCTTACCTAAAGAAAGAAAATTAAGGACTTCATTCCACTTTTGCTCACCAAATTTAATTCTCCTTTAATTTTTAAAAATTCTTCATATGGAGAAGAATAAAGATAGCACGTTAATTTTTATTTAGTTTCTGAAATGCTACAGTGAGCATGAACTGGCATTATTGCAGCTAATACAGTGAAAGAGAGAAATGCATAAAGATAAAAGTAGGTACTTAAAAACCAGAAGACAGAAAAATAGTACTAATAAATAAAACAAAAAGCTAAAAAAAAGTTAACTTCATTGTTTTAAATGAAGAAAACAAACATACTAAAAATAGGAAATAGAAATAGGTTAATTATCACAGATATAGGGGAAATTAACAGACTTAAGCTAATTTTACTTAGTGCTATCAAACTAGTTTCTATGATTAAAGTGGATGATTTTCTATTAGATATTAATTGCCAATGTTGTCCTCACAAGAGATAGGCAATCAAAACACAGCATTCGTTGTGAGAGAAATGTGGAAAGTTGTCAGCCTCCTTACCAAAAATAAACAATGCCCTAGTCATAGATAATTTTACTAGTAAATTCTACTAACATTTAAATAACAGATAAAATCAAATGTTCTAGAGTATACCAAAAAGAAAAGCCTCAAGGCTCTCATGACGAATCCAGCCTATAATTGATTTCAAAACTCAACAAAGGTAACAAAAAACCCCACAGACCAGTAGCACTTATGAATATGTAGAGGAGGGAAAAGTTTTCTTTTACCCTCTTAGGTTTAGTAGCTGAGGCCTGTGAATTAAACTGTGAATAGACAGATTAACAAGAGAAAGGCATATACATTTTATTGATTTTAATATTTTTCTGTGCATGAGGGCTTCACAGAAAAGGAGAGAAAACCCACAAAAGCAGTTAGACTTAGAAGTTTATATATCATTTTAACAAAGAGTGATACATTGTGAAGTGACTAGATGAAAAAGGGAGTTGGGCTTCTATAGATGATGAATTGTCAAAAGGTGACTAGAAAATATATGGGGGAACTAAATAAAGATAAGTGTTATTTTAGTAAGGTCTGTTTGTGCAGTTTTTTTTTTTTTAGACAGTTTTACTCTTGTCACCTGGGCTGGAGTGCAATGGCACAATCTTGGCTCACTGCAAACCTCTGCCTCCTGGGTTTAAGTGATTCCCCTGCTTCAGCCTCCCAAGTTGCTGGGATTACAGGTGCCCACCACCATGTCCAGGTAATTTTTGTATTTTTAGTAGAGACAGGGTTTTGTCATGTTGGCCAGGCTGGTCTCAAACTCCTAACCTCTACCTGCCTCAGCCTCCCAAAGTGCTGGGATTACAAGTGTGAGCCACTGAGCCTGGCTTGTTTGTGAAAATTTATTTTGGGGCTGATTTTCTGTCCCTGGTGATAAGATTGCTCTCCTCATCATGGTACAACAGAGATACCTTCACAAGGAAAATTTATGTTACTTTACAAAGAGAAATGTATGCCCTGCTTTTGGGAATAAAAATTATTCAATTAAAAAATGATTGCTTCCTTATGTATGGAGAAAAAAATGGTTGGACAGTTAACTGAGTGAGCTTTTTTTTGACAGTCTCACTCTGTCATCCAGGCTGGAATGCAGTGGTGTAATCATGGCTCACTGCAGCCTCAACCTCCTAGACTCAAGCGATCTTCCCACCTCAGCCTCCCGAGTAGCTGGGACTAAAGGTGTGTGCCACCACGCCGAGCTAATTTTGTAGACAAGGTTTCACCATGTTGCCTAGGCTCGTCTTGAACTCCTGGGCTCAAGCAATCCTTCCACCTCAGCCTCCCAAAATGTTGAGATTACAGGCGTGAGCCACTGTGCCTGACCCTGAGTGACTATCTTAAAAATATGAGATTGTGTCCCCCTACTTCACTCTGTATACTGTTAAATAATTCAAACCTAAAGCTGTTAGAACTTTAAATTATTTTGAGACTCGAGAGCAATGTGACTATGTGGCCTGAGTCACAGCATGCAGCTGCAACTTCTCTTTCTTGATTATAGATTAAATATCTTCCTAATTCTTGTCCTGTAAATGATTGGTAAAGGCCAAATAGCACCAGAGATCAAACTCCTCAAGACCATTACCCCTCCTTATGGTATGTGAAAGCAATCTTCATTAGCATATAGCAAGCTGTAACCAGTCAAATCACTATAATATATGTACTGAGTTTGTATGGAGAATGTTGCAACCCTGTTAACCCTTTTCCCGTTTTGAAAAAAAAAAAAAAGTGCGGCTCACTGCTAGGACTCATTTAGTTTTATATGAACACACTCTTTGAGGCTGAAGCAAATCTGATTTTCAATGTGAAAATAAAATATTTAAAGACTTCTTGGAGTTATTTCTAAACAGAACATCAGAATTGTCTGAATCATCAGAATTGTCTATTTTGGAAAAATCATTTATTAAATGAATCTTCGGCCAACAACTGTTTGAGAATGATGTTAACATCACATGTAGGAATGCTACGTTTTCTAGGATTTGAAATTTTCAGTGATTGAGAATTACTACATTTTATAAATGGAAACACCACTACTAAAACCAGAATGCTATAAATAGAACGATGTCTTGTTTCCAAAGTTGATATACTAGAGTAATGCAAAAATTATAATAAAAGCAAGATATTCTGTGGCAGAGTTATCCACGGGTAAAAACTGCAGCCACAAGCACTGCTGGTGAGTATTTTTGGGGCAAATGGGAAAAGGGTTAAACATCTCTGTCTCTGCCTATATAAGTGAAACCTTAACTTTCCCACTTTGGAATGCTGACCCATTCTTTAGGAGTCTGTGTTTCCTGGATGGTCACCAAGATTTGTGCTTGAATAAACCCCATACTTAATCTCATTTTTTAAATCTCATTATTTAAGGTTGACAATACCAAAATAAATTTGAGATACAGCTTTAAATGTAAACAAACTAATTCATAAAAGTACTAGACAAAAACACGGGAAGATTTTTATGAGCAAATTCTTAGGAAGGTCTTTGGAGGAAGCAAGTATTTTAAAAATCTCAGGAGAAATTGGAAGTCTTGAGAAGCTGGATTTTCTGACTAAGCATTGGAGATTCGGTTAGCTTAAACTTCTTTAAAGTGTGTTGCCTATTTCTAGTCTAATGACAAAGGTCTTGAATGGAGGAAGGTATAACCCAGATGTCAGTTGAAGCACCTTTTCCTTTGAAATTCAAAGAAAATTAGCTTGAACTCTTGTGTCCCTCCTCAGGAAAATCTGGGCGATTTATGCATTTTCCAGTTACCTCAGTATTTGGAGAATTAATTTAATTTATATTTATTTTAGAGATAGAGTCTCACTATGTTCCCTAGGCTGGACTTAAGATCCTGGGCTCAAGCAATCCTCTTGCCTCAGCCTCCCAAGTAGGTGGAACTACGGGTGTGTGCCACTGTGCCTCCCTATGTGCTGTTACTCTCCTGTATTGCTTTGTCCCAACTGAGGACTCTCAGCCTTTACCCCCTTAACCCCCTGAACACAATAATACTCACACAAGGCATTTGTGTATGAAACTAACTTTACTGAAGGCTGCTTGGTTTCCCTTTCCCTTTTCACAGCTTTTTACTTTTTCTTTTCACATGTTCCGGTCTTAAACTTACCTGCTTCTATGATTCTCTGCTCTTCACTTTACTTCTTTCTTTATATGCAGAACTATTTTTAAGTTGGGGGTACATGTGCAGGTTTGTTACATAGGTAAACCTGTGTCATGTGGGTTTGTTGGTACAGATTATTTCATTATCTAGGTATTAAACCCAGTTCCCTTTAGTTATTTTTCCTGATCCTCTCCCTCCTCCCTCACCCTCCGCCCTCCGCTAGGCCTCGGTGTGTTGTTCCTCTGTGTGTGTCCATGTGTTCTCATCATTTAGCTTCCACTTATGAGAACATGTTGTATTTGGTTTTTCTGTTCCTGCACTAGTTTGCTAAGGATAATGGTCTCTAGCTCCATTCATGTCCCTGCAATGGATGTGATCTCATTCTTTTTATGGCTGCATAGTATTCCATGGTGTATATGTACTACATTTTCTTTATCCAGTCTATCATTGATGGGCATTTAGGTTGATTCCACATCTTTGCTATTGCGAACAGTGCTGCAATGAACAGACACATACATGTGTCTTCATGATAGAATGATTTATATTCCTTTGGGTATATACCCAGTAATGGAATTGCTCGTTCAAATGGTAGTTCTGTCTTTAGGTCTTTGAGGAATCACCACACTGTCTTCCAAAATGAGTGAACTAATTTACACTCCCACCAACAGTGTATAAGCATTCCTTTTTCTCCACAACCTCACCAGCATGTTATTTTTTGACTTTTTAATAATAGCCAGTGCAGAACTATTTTGATTCTTCTTTTCCAGACCTGCCCTGTCCTATCCCAAAACTCATTAGTGTGTTTTCCAAAACAATGGCTCGGCCGGGCGCGGTGGCTCACGCTTGTAATCCCAGCACTTTGGGAGGCCGAGGCGGGCGGATCACGAGGTCAGGAGATCGAGACCACGGTGAAACCCCGTCTCTACTAAAAATACAAAAAAAAAAAATTAGCCAGGCGTGGTGGCGGGCGCCTGTAGTCCCAGCTACTTGGAGAGGCTGAGGCAGGAGAATGGCGTGAACCCGGGAGGCGGAGCTTGCAGTGAGCCGAGATTGCACCACTGCACTCCAGCCTGGGCGACAGGGCGAGACTCCATCTCAAAAAAAAAAAAAAACAAAAAAACAAAAAAAAAACAATGGCACATCTAAGGAATATGAACCTTGAGCTATAAGGAGAATTGCAGTCAAAGGCCTTTCTTTTCAGCCTTTCTGAAGAAGAGCATGGGGACAGATAGTTAAATCATCCTACTTTTAAAGATTGATCTTTTATTCCTCTAATTCTGAGTAAGGCATTTCTTTCCTAATCTCACATCCTACAATCTCCTATCTGCCTCTGGGATAGTAATCATATTAATATTGCTCAATACTCTCAAAAGAATAAGGAATATTTAAGTTCCTTGGTATGTAGACTAATATGTAAAGTTATCAGATTATTCCTGTTATTTCTGCTACTAATGTTTTTTGTTTCTTAAAAAATAAAACACACTTTTGAATAGGTAACTCATGCATACAATTAAAAATTCAAAAGGAATAAAAAACTATATATAGCTAAAAGCAAGCATACCTTCTACTTCTGTCCCTCAGTTATCTTATTCTCTTTTGCAGAGGTAACCACTAAGACTAATTTCTGGTTTGATCTTTCAGAGGTATTATATCCTATGTCTTCCTGACTGCCTATAAATGGCATAAATTCTAAACACTCTACACTCTACATTCTATACATTCTGTTTTGCATTTGGGTTTTCACTTAACCATATAGCTTGGGGACTGTGCCATACCTGTACACATTTAGAACTGCCTTATCTTTAATTTCTTTAATCTTTAAGCTATACACAATTCCACTTTATAGAGGTACCATTATTTCTTTAGCTAATCCCAATCAATAGAATTTACATTGCTTTTAATCTTTTGCTGTCACTAACAATTCTGTAACTAATTATATGTAAGTCATTTTTCAGGAATGGTAATATTTGAAGGACAGATTTGTAGAAGCAGAATGGTTGGGTTAAAGGGTATGGGCATTTTCAGCTTTGATAGATATTGCCAAACTGCCCTCCAAAAATGTTGTACCTATTCACATTTCCACCAGCAAATGTTTGGGAGTAACTTTCCTTGTACCCTCACCGACAGAACATGTTATAAAGCCTTTAGAACTTTGTCACTCTTATAGGTGAAAAGTGGTACCTCACTGATTTTTTTCTTAGGCTCTTCTTATAAATGATTTGAAATGCCTTTATCATATACTAAAATTGGCTATGTATCTGATATATTTCTGGGCTTTCTCATCTATTCTATTGGTCTCTCTTGTCTCTTCATACACTATTACTATAGTGTTTTGATCACAACAGGATTATACTATGTTTTACTATCTAGTGGGCTAATTGTCCTCATTACTCTTCTTTCCCCCTTGGAAATTTCCTGAATATTCTTATTTTTTCTATACAAATTTAAGACACAGCTTGCCCGGTTCCAAAAAAGATTCTGTTGCATTTTTCAGATTGTATCGTATTAACAGATTATTTCGGATACTATTACTCACGTGGTAAAGCTTACTGTTGAAGCTTACCATTTGTCCATGTGCTTTGAGTTACATCTTCCTTATGCTTATCACAATAGTGATGCCTTACATAAAATGTTATCTTATTAATTCTTTACAACCACCTTGGGAAACAGGTAGGGTAGTTAGAAGATTAGGGATTAGCTCAAGATTATATATGATAGACCATCCTAATCCAGTTTTATGTCTACTACTTGGTAATACTTCCACAGAGATCTCATACAAATTAAAAAGACAAAACGACTTTCCTACTAAGGGTTCTATTTTCCTATTGCAAAAAGCCAGCAATATGCAAGTACAATTGTGCAGTGTACTTCTTGTGTGACAATCTGTGGCCAAGCACTGTGGAATGCATTCCAATCAGGGATTAACAATCTCAAAAGAATGTTGAAACCAGAGTTGGCTTGAATGTTGTACAACGACACCAAGGATCTTGGCCCAATTCCCAGGTTTTCCCTTTTTGGTTTTCTAGCAAGTTCGATTATGCCTGGGAATTTGCGGAATATGGCACTTGGATCAGTGACTTCCTGAATATGACATTGAGATCAATGGCATTTGTCTGCCTGAAAGATTTTGGACTATGATTTTTAGATATATTGCAGTTATAAATAAATTCTCTGTTGAAATGGTACTCAGGAAGCCTTGACACAGGGTTCAAAGAGGAAGAGGAGTTTGTGAATTGTTTATGGAAGGCAGAGATCTTGAAAGAAAGCTCTTTTGTGAATAGTGAGTTGCATACTTGGGCACACTGACATTCCAGCTGGAGGATCTTCAAGTCTTTAAAAAAAGATCTAGTGGATTAAAATCTATCTTTAATGCCTCATTTGATAAATGGCCACTCACCAAGGGTCAGCCAAACCGTATGAACTGGGAGGTCCCTCTTACCATCACCCTAGTTCAGTTGAGAGCTGACAAAGAGCCTGCATTAGTTACTGAATTATTTTTGAGGATAAACTTATGTGTTGACTTGAGTGTATTTTTGGATTACATTTCCAAAACAAATAATGCATTCATCATTTCGTTGTAGTCAAACTTTTCTCAATGCCATGAGTAATTAAGAGCTGACAATTTTTTTAAGATGTATAACAGTGTGATATACATACCTAGGTAAGTCTGAGTTTCCTGCCACCATATAAATGAGAACATTCTTTAGCTTGTCCCTCTGCAAAAAGACTACTGTGTTCTAAACTAGAATGTTATGCAAGAATCTGAACAGCATACAGTTTACTGAAAGCTCAGCCTGTATAGTGACAACCAAAAAGTAGGACAAAGGTTAAAAGCAAAAACTTGGGGCAAGTTTTAAGCAATAAAGTTAAAGGCATATGGATGATAAAATATTTACCAAAGCAGAGACCAGGCTGTAAAATCTGGCTAGTAAAAGTGTAAAGATGAGCTGTGATTGACATGGCTATTCAATTCAATGATCTCACTGGTTTGTTGAGCATTAAGAATGTTGCCAAAATCGTGAAATGAGACCTCTTTGAACAGAGAAGAGGTGGCGTGACAGCGTAATATATCATTTGCCTTTTATTCCCACTATAAAGGCAACACCTCAAGCTATAAATATGAACTATTTGTACATGAGAAATTATTGAAAGGTGAAGCAAAATAGGCAGCAAAAAGAAACTGTTACATTAAATTAAGCATAAAGCATATCAAGTTAGGAGAGCATTTTCAATTCTAGGAAAATGACCTAACACAGATTTGATGATTCTCCACATACATTTATTTTTTAGAGACAGGGTCTTACTCTGTTGTCCAGGCTGGAGTGCAGTGGTGCAATCATAGCTCACTCGCAGCCTAGAACTCCTAGACTCAAGTGATCCTCCCACCTCAGCCTCTTGAATAGCTAGGACTACAGGTGTGTGCCACCACACCTGGCTAATTAAAAAAAAAATTGTAAAGAGGAGGTCTTGCTATGTTGCCCAGGCTGGTCTTGAAGGCCTGGGCTCATGTAATCTTCTTGCCTTGGCCTTCCAAAGTGCTTAGGATTTCAGGCGTGGCCACCATGTGTGGCAGATTGTCCTTATATTAATAGAATTTGTCTCAACTGAGTTATATGAGGAATACTTTTTACAAACAGACCATGCTGAGTTTTAACATGTGCCTTAAGTATCATTAAGTCCTGTGGTTACAAGATTCAGCAAATCTCAGATAAACGGAAATCTGAGTCTGACAAGCCTCTCAGAGAAATGTAAAACATGATTCCAAAACTAAAGGGTATTCCAGTTCCTTTTGATGACAATTTTAAAATTTAAGATTTGTGGACTCATTAAGGACCCCTCTATAGCTAAGAACCTGAGTCTTAGTTTTATATACATATATACACACACACATAAATAAAACATATAACATATATGACATGTATGCCACCTATATGTCATATATGTGTGATTCTGAAGAACCTTTGAAAGATTTCAGGGTCTTTATTCTGGAAAAGACTTCACACTCTTAAAAATGTGGCTCCAGGATGATTATGACATTATAATACAGGATATTTTCAGACTTAAACCTGGGGAGTGTGAATTGAACCATTCCTAGGACAATGTTATTCCTAGATAAGAATATTTAGCTGTTGTATGTACTGGAAGGAATACAGGTAAGATTATACTCATTGGGCAACTCACTTGGCAAGATACCAGCCATTCTGCTCAAAGCCCAGAAGGGGCAAAGCAGGATGTGATCACCTTGGTTTCTTCTTCCATGTGAAAGGTTTCTCTCTATTTCACTTGTGCACACTGTAGTTATTTTACTAGCAACTGAGATCACTAGCAGGGAAGTAGGGTAGACTTTTGACTGAGTTACAATCTTCAGGCCTCTACATACAGAAGTTTACGTGGAGTCTGGTCTCAAGGCCCATATAGAAGGCGTTCCCACACATTAAGCTGGGAGAGGCAGCAGAGTACAGGATTAAGCATAGACATACCACGGCTCCACCACTATCTCATAGCTGTGTGGCTGTGGTTACCTAACCTTTCTGTGCCTTGGTTTTGTGAAAAGTTAAGAGCTAACAACAGTATTTCCCTCATAGGGGTATTGTGGACATTAAATGAGGGGATGTATCTAAAGCACCTACAGTGCCAGGTGTAGCAAACCTTCAGTAATGTTAACAGTGGTCTTAATACAAGCTGCACAATTAAGGATTTAATAAATTTTGCAAGCTAGTAAGCTCTCACTCCTGTATACATAGCCACATTCTTAGATCTTTTTACAGTTGACAGGGGGAAAAATGAGAATTCTTTGTAACAGGTGGTGTTAGCAAATATTTAAAGCACTGATCTTGTTGAGAGAAATGCTCAGCCTTTGTTTTATCAGCAATGAGTGTTCTCTATTTTGCATTACTATGAGAAGCCAGACTCCGCCCCTAAGATGCCCCAGTAGTCTCCGTTGCTTAAGTAACTTTCCACCATTACTATCTGTGGGAGGGGTTTCTCTCCCACATTAGTCCTCCCTCTTCACTGTGTTGTGGTTTTCTCTCCCCACAGAAATAATTTTTAGTACATCAGTCACACCTTAAAATGCACTTATATACTGGTAGAAACTGGTGATCCTTAGCCTCCAAAATAGTTGCATTCCTAAAGTTAATAGCTATTTAAAACTTGGAATACATTCCCTTCCTTATAAACAAAACACAACAACAAAATGTTGTAGTATCCCTCACAAAAGCAAACTAATTGATCAACCACCATTTTCCACAAACCTCAGCTTTTTCTTTGTTTGTTTTCCCTTCCATTTTATTTCAGTTGCAGAATGAGTGAATCATAAATTACTGTCTGGCTTAGAGACAAAATAGTCTGCAGCTGGAAGGCATTGAGAAAGCACTGGGAATGTGTCTTTTTTCCAATTGCAACTCATTGCTGACTCCAAAATAAATGAAAGTTCAATACATGGAAGTTTCCGGGGTGAGGGGACAGCAAATGCAAAGGTAGAGAGGGGTGAATTTGCAGTTATGTTTAGGGAACAGCACAGGGAAAGGAGGAAATACTTCTTGGTTTCTGTAGGAAACTGCCACTGAGTTACTATGGGACCAAGTCGGGGAGTGCCTGCAATTATATTTTGTTAGGCATTTTAGCACAGGTTAATGTAACAGATTTTTTAAAATAGCACACCCCAGTTCTGCATTCAGGTTCACCCTGACATATAATTTCTATTCTGCCCTGCCCCACAAGCTACTAATTTTGCTTTCTTTGGCTGTGGAAAAAGGAATGTTCCTTTTGTCTGAGCCTTTTGGTTCCAGGTAGGTTTGCCCTTTCTCAAGGCTTCTCCCAATTCAGCAATTCTCATTATTTTGGTCACAGAATTTCCCATGAAGGCAAAGATTTTTGTATTTTTAAAATTCATGGTTATTCCCAGCACTTAGAGCCTGGTGTATATATCAGTGTAGATATAATTCAGTAAATTTAAGCACCTATGATGCACTGTGGAGGGTCTGGTGATGATTAGGATTGCTCCCCACCTTTAAAGAGCTTACACACACAGGTGGGAGACTGTAATCAAACCCCAAATCAAGGCAAAATGAAACCAGTGCAATTATTGAGAAGCATATTGCTTTTGTGTTTTTTAATAAAAAATATTTTCAACTTTTCATTTAGAAACAGTGGGTAAATGTGCAAGTTTGTTACAAGGGTATATTGTGTGATACTGAGGTTTGAGGTACAAATCCCATCACCCAGGTAGTGAGCATAGTACCCAATAGGTAGTTTTTCAACCTATCCTTCTGCCCTCCTCACCCATAGTGTTCTAGTCTGCAGTGTCTGTTGTTCCCACCTTTGCGTCCTCAGATACTCCATGTTTAGCTCCCATTTGTTAGAACATGCAGTACTTGGTTTTCTGTTCTTAATTTGCTTAGATTATGGCTTCCAGCTGCATCCATGTGGCTGGCTGCAAAGGACATGATTTTGTTCTTTTTATGGCTGCATAATACTCCATGATTTATATGTACCACATTTTCTTTATCCAGTCCACTGTTGTTGGGCAGCCAGGTTGATCAGTCTTTGCTACTGTGAATAGCACTGTGACGACCATATTTTTTGGTAGAAGGATTTATTTCCTTTTGGGAAATAAACCCATATGCTGGGTTGAATGGTAGATCTGTTTTAAGTTATTTGAGAAATCTCCAAACTGCTTTCCACAGTGACTGAACTAATTTACATTCCCACCAACAGTGTATAAATGTTCTCTTTTTTCTGAAACCTTACTGGCATGTTATTAGACTTCTTTACAATAGCCATTCTAACTGGTGTCAGATGGTATCTTATTGTGGTTTTGATTTGCGTTTCTCTGATGACTAGTGATGAGCATTTTTTCATATGTTTGTTGGTTGCTTTTATGTCTTCTTTTGAGAAGTGTCTGTTCATGTACTTCACCCATTTTTTAATGGGGTTGGTTTTTGCTTGTTAAGTTCCTTATTGATTCTGGATATCAGATCTTTGTTGGATGTCTAGTTTGCAAATATTTTCTCCAATTCTGTATGTTGTCTGTTTACTCTGTTGATAGTGTCTTTTGCTCTGCAGAGTGCTTTAGTTTAATTAGGTCCCCACTTGCCAATTTTTGTTTTGTTGCAATTGCCTTTGGGGACTTAGCCAAAAGTTCTTTGCCAAAGCTGATGCTGATAAGGGTATTTCCTAGATTTTCTTCTAGCATTTTTATAGTTTGAGGTCTTACATTTAAATCTTTAATCCATCTTGAGTTAATTTTCATATACGGTGAAAGGTGGGGAGTCCAGTTTCATTCTTCTGCATATGGCTCAACCAAACCACAGACATCATATGGAATGAGCAAAAGCTGGAACTATTCCTTTTGAGAACTGGAATAAGAAGAGGATGCCCAGTCTCATCACTCCTATTCAACTTAGAGCAATCGGGCAAGAGAAATAAATAAAAGGCATCCAACTGGGAAAAGAAATCAAACTAGCTCTCTTTGCTGATATGATTTTATACCTAGAAAACCCCAAAGACTCTGCCAAAAGCTCCTAGACTAAACAACTTTAGTCAAGTTTCAGGATACAAAATCAATGCACAAAAAGGGCAGGAGCATTTCTATACACCAATAATGTTCAAGCTGAGAGCAAATCAAGAACCCAATGCCATTTACAATAGCCATAAAAAAATTGAAATACTTAAGAATATACCTAACCAAGGAGGTGAAAGATCTCTACAAGGAGAAGTACAAAACATGGCAGAAAAAAATCAGGGATGAAACCAAAAAATGGAAAAACATTCCATGTTCATGGATTGGAAGAATCAACATAGTTTAAAAATGGCCATACTGCCCAAAGCAATTTACAGAACCAATGCTGTCCTATCAAACTACCAACCTCATTTTTCACAGAGGTTAGAAAATTTTCACAGAATTAGGAAACAACTATTCTAAAATTCAGATGGAACCAAAGAAAGAGCCTGAATAGCCAAAGCAACCCAAAGCAGAAAGAACAAAGCCAGCAGCATCACACAGATGTGGCTTCAAACTATAAGACCACAGTAACCAAAACAGCACGACACTGGTACAAAAACAGACACATAGACCAATGGAACACAATAGAGAACACAGAAATAAAGCTGCACACCTACAGCCAATAGATCTTCAGCAAAACTGATACAAACAAGCAATGGAGAAAGGAACACATTGTTAATGGGGGCTCACAAGTAGTAATTAATTTCAACCAGGGGATCACAAGACATTACCTTCAAAGACAACTCCATTAGGAATGTGGAGGTAATTTTTTGTTAAATGAGTATTAATTTGAACTCTTTTGGACCCAAGAGACAGAGACCCACCTCAGAATAGTGTAAGCAAATAAAAGTACAACTGATCTGGAGGTGACACTTGCTTCAGTTCCCAGAACTCTTGGCTCATTTCTTGTGTAGACTTCCTTTTCTTGGCAGATGCACATAATCCATGTCACAGGAAAGACTGGATTTTTGCCATGGATGGCTCCATCCTCTTATCACCCCATGTGCCACTGGATTGTGTTTAACAGCCATAGAAGGCTACCTGCATTTCAGGGCCAGCAAATAAAATCCTATGGAAGGCTTCTGCCCTATCTAGTTAGGGCCCTGTGCCTATTTCTTGTCTAATCACTGTGGCTTATGGGGTGGGAAATAAGGTCTGACCTGAGTCATGTGTTCATCTCCTGGCCATGGTACAGACAGTGTTGATTGAGCTGTTGGTGCTTACAGGGACTCACACAAAGCAGAAAATAATTTTAACCAGGGTTCAAGACAGGGTTCAAGACGACGTATGGAATTGGCTAGGAGAGGATCCAAAAGGAGGGGAAATAGGATGCTGGGCAGACAAAAACAGGTAGCCACTACAATAACTAAAATGCAAGCATTTAAAGGCAAATGGAATGTAGTTTGCTGTAGCAAAAATATAGTTTGATTGTTGAAGGTAGGCAGTGGAGAAGCAGGCAGGAGAGTCAGGTTGGGCAGGCTGTGGGGAGCCTTGAGTGACAGATGGCATCATCAAAGGGCTCTGGTTGTCATCAGACCTGTGTCCCTATCCCCTTTCTCAGAAACAATGCCTCTGAAATGTCTAAGCTGTCAGACTGTCATGACCATGCCCCAATCTCTTTCCTTTCACACATTTACCTTTTCTTTCCCCTAACAGTCCGTTCACTGTCCCATCTCAATTCTATATGTAGTCCCTATAACCTGGCCACTTACTTCTTATCTAAGGTCAGTACCACCTCAGGGAATTGCTTTTGTTCAGCACTGAAATTCCTGGAATTAAAAAAAACAAACACCTAAAACTCGACTTTTAAAGTCACTTTGGTAGCAAAGGTGGGGGAATGGGAAGGTGAGTGGAAATGTAGTAGGAGTAGGTTTCTATCTGCACGGGTTCTTGGAGTTAGCCTGAAGACCTCAGAGCTGTGGTCATTGACTGAACATTGGACTGAGAAATTGTGAATGAACCATAATCAGAATATGCCTATCTTTTCTTATATGTAAGTGTACTTTATCCTCTGATGTTCTAGAGGGAGTTGTGGCCACCAGCCTTCCTAGTAGAATGGAATGTGGCAGCCATAGCTGATGAATAGGGAAATCTTTCAATTTTCATAAACTTTTTGGAAGACTTACCACAAACTGTATGATGAGGATTATTTTCCCCAGAATGCTTAGAACAGCCTAGTCTGAGGTTGCTCACTGTAGGGCACAACTACTTGTTTCAGGTGAGCAAGATAACAAACGGATCAATTCAGCTAGAGAAACACAGTATAATGCAAGAGAAAACATTTACCTCTCACTTCTTTGAAATTATTAAATGTGCGTGCGCCAGTTCCAGCTGAGAAAAATCAGAACTGGATAATGCTAGAATAAAAGTTTAAAGTTTCTGTCATCCAAACTGATCATTGCAGAGAGAAAACAGAAATAATGCATGCTTCAGTAAAACCGAAGATCCTGAGAAAACTAACCTGCTTTGGCTATTGAAAATAAGAGGTAACAAAGAAAAGGAAAAAGAAAAAGTCTGCCTTCAAAGAGTTGTGATTGCAGTCACAGACAACATTTAGTAGTGTTAGGGAGAGTGAACATAAGTCACAGGAGCTGAAAGAAAGCAAACAACTTAAGGGTCTCAGGAGAGTCATGGTGCCAGCTGCTTCTGAGAAATGTCACTATGAGCAAAAATTCTCCATCTTCTTACTGGCAAAGTTGGGATTATGGCAGCCTTAGAAGCAGAAAATGGTTATAATTTTTTGTCATGAAGCTCAAAGGGAAACAAAAAGTTTGAGAGATCAAGCAGGGACCAAGGTGGGTGTGGGTACAGTCAAGGGAAGGTATGAGTGACGCTCCTAGATATTCAATGTCTTCCAGGAGAAAGCACTAAAGGTCAAGTGTTAACATACTTGTTTTTCATCTTACTTCAACAGAAGACCAGATGTAATCTTCCTAAAGAATATTCCCCAACATATCCTGACAACTGTTGGGTGGGGAGGAAGCAAGTTGTACCACGTTACATATAAATGAAAAACCATGAGGTAGCAGACAATACTAAGCATGCACCCGGCCCTATTCAAACACAGAGGAAAAGTTCACCCTAACAATCTGCCAAGGGACTATTTTTGGGGAATGCACGCACACACACACACACACACACACACCAAAAAACAAAACAAAATACAATAGTAAGAACTCTTCTCGTAGTCTCCAAAAAGGACAGTACTTAAATTTTAAATTTCTCAGTTAACCTATGTTGGAACAGTTTTGGAAGTGACCTATTTGTCATGAATTGATAAAAGGCCAACACACAAACACTATGGAAAGGAATGTTAAACATTAGTTAACACTGTGCAACTTGTTTCCTTGAGTTTGCATTTGTCACCAGAATAGAAAATTAACAAAATATTTCCTAGGCATTTTATTTTTTTCTTGATTTTCTTTTTGTTGTTTTGTATTTCTTCTTCTTTTTCCTGGGTATTTTGAATCTGAGGCATAAATGGAAGTCTGTCCAGACCTGATAGGGTACTCTTACGAGAGTCTGGAAGGAAGAAGGGATCAACTGGGAACTCAAGCCTATAGCCATGTGTTAACAGCTTGCTGAGTAAAGGATCAGATTACAGAGGTGTGTGTGTGGAGGGGAGGTTGGGGGACAAAAACGAAGAGAGGCAGTTTCTGCCCTTTAGGAGTAGTTTCCTATCAATTAGGGGAAACAGTCTGGTATAAGACATAGTTGGGAACCAGGGGACTAGGTTATAATTCTGACTCTGTCATTGATTGGCCATGTGATTGTATAGGGTGGAATCGGTCACTTACAAAATGAAGGAATCACATGAGGAGGTGAAACTGTAAAATGAAGGAATTAAATGTGATAGCATTTCTCTAGGTAAATGCCAAATTTAAAAACATGGTTAAATAAATTTGGAGGCCTCCACGCAGCACCAGATTCACAGAGCATTTAGTGTAGCAAAGGCTCCCAAAGCCCTGCTGTAAAGGAGATTTTTCAATTTGTCAATTTCTAAACTTAGTTTCCGACATGACACCTGTTAATATTTGCAGAATATTATTGAGAAAAGAATGGTCTCTATGCCCCTTCCAGCTTTAAAACTCCGTCATTAATATTTTTTACTTTACCACTTCCCTCAGTTGTCGCTGTATTTAGTTTTTCATGGAGTCTGCTGCCCTTCACTTCACTTTTCATGACCTTTACTGCTATTTAAATGCTGACATGATACTATAACAGGGTTGGATTAAATGATCTCTAAAAATCTGTACAAACCTGGAAATTTTACGGTTCTTTGAAAACTATCACAAGCATCTACTGAAGACTGAAGGAGAAAGTATATAACCCAGGATGTCACCAACTCAGCACTAACATTTACTAAATAAGACCTTTGAGATTCTTGTTTTAAGTTCAGCCAGGGTACCATCAGATTCCTGGCAGAGGCTTGAGGCACAGGAATGACAGCAGAATACAGATAAGGGATAGAAAACTTTAGAATAACTACAGAGGTCAACTACCCCAAACACAGTTTAGCAAAACTTAGTTTCTTTTTCCAGTATATGATTGCTACATTCTTTTTTGCTCTGCCTTGATCTTTAATATCTTACTTTTTTTAGAAGAGCAATTTTAATACACTCAAATTAGTTTTCTCGATTGTCCACATGCCTTACTCATTAATTAGCTGAGAAGATAGAAATACCAATCTAATGGATCAAAAAGAAATTTATTTACTTGTCTTCTACTACAGACTTTACAGTAAAATCTCTTGGCTTGATCTGACTCCATTGGAAGGGGCTCATGTACTATCACTGGAATGAACAGAGGCACTAGCTGTGATACGGCACTGACAATTTCTTTTCCTTTTGTCTACTGTTCAGGTGATGCAAAGCTGGAATATGGTGTGTTAAATTTCCTGTAGACTAGGATGCTTCAGCTCCCAACGAAGAAACAGAGAAAAAAGAGACTAAGGATGAATGTTTACATGTCTGAGGCCTTTAGTGTGAGTATTCAGCATGAAGCACGTTCAGTGTTGAGTACTTCAAAAGATAACAGATGCCGTCTAACAGAAATAAGTAAAATGTAAGATTCCTAAGGCTTGCTTCACATACAAAAGAGCAGTTATTAGAACACCCAGTGTGTATGTGTGTGTGTATGTAAATATATATATATATATATTTTTTTTTGGATACAGCGTCCAGCTCTGTCACCCAAGGTGGAGTGCAGTGGTGCAATCTTGGCTCACTGAAGCCTTGACCTCCCGGAATCACGCAATCCTACCCACCTCAGCCTCCTGAGTAGCTGGGACCACAGGCGTGTGCCAACACACCCAGCTAATTTTTGTATTTTTTTTAGAGACTGGGTTTCACCACGTTGTCCAGGTTGGTTTTCAACTCCTGGGCTCAAGCAATCTTTCCTGCTTGGCCTCCCAAAGTGCTGGGATTACAGGCATGAGCTGCCACACCTGGCCAAAATCCAGTATATGTTTAAATTATGTCCTAAAATACAGAAACACTGGATTATAAACAAAATTACTGTTGAAAAGAAAGTATGAACTAACATAAGGCCTTAGCAAGACTAATTTTAAAGTAAAAATGAAGCAAGATTTAATCTAAGACATTCTTATTCTAACCGTCAGTAATTCTTGGGAACCTAACTAAAGTTCAGTGATGTAATCACTACTTGGGAGAATCATCATAGCATGTACACAAAATAGAGAATAAAATTTTAATGGTATCAAAAACAAAACTTTTTTTGGCCGATTTAGTACTTGCTGGAATAAAGTTGCAAAATGTTACTCAGTAACTGACTTAGCTTCTAATCAAGCCAGAATGACACACTCTGCATATTAAGTATATACAAATACATCCAATATTAACATGCACAGACATAGAAACAAGGATACTACAAAACCAAAATCACCATCTCTACTGATGAAAAATGAACTGAAAACATCCATCCAGTAGTCCAGAACATCTAATTTTTGAAAAGGTTTTGAATATTGCTCTTTCCACGAATTCAAATAAATTCCAAATGGTTAAATTTGACTGTTTTCTCAATATGAAAAAAAGGAAGCAGACATATTCCTATGGCTATAGGAACATACCTTTTACTCAGTGATATCAAATTAAAAGGTTTGACATAATTTCACTCTTCTCAGGTAAAAAGGGCTCTTCATATTCTAGTGGTTAAGAATAAATCCCCTCAAGTTCTTATGCATTTGAGTGTCATACCACCTACAGCAACATATGCTCAAGTACCTTTAACGATACAGTCACATAGCATGAGTTTAATTTTCCTGAGAACTAAATTAGACCTACAAAATAAACAGGCTATGAAAATGACCTGAGTTCATAGGAATCTCTAAGTTAGAGATACTTTAGCTTTGCTAAGATTTCATCAAAAGCCTTTTATAGCAAGGGTTTCTTAGTGAGTCACATACTTGGTCATGGAGCCTTGGAATTTTTTTTAAACATTAAAAAGAAGTGCTTTATGTTGTTGTGCAAATTCAACAAAAGGCCAAAGCAGCCAACAGTACTGAAGTGCTAAGTAAAACCTATAAGTAAGCCACAGATTCTACTATCTTATGAAGAAAGGAGGAGGTAAGAGATACAGCTGACCAACTGTGCTCCCAGTCTGACAATGATTATTGGGAAGCTAAGCAATTCCTTGCAAGTTAAGAAAAGACAGCACCTTAAGTGGAACCTAGTGGAAACCACTCAGAAATGACGGTTGTATGCAACAGGGATGGCTACTGATCCCCTCTAGGTAACTCCTCTTTTGTGTGAGAATCCAAGAACACAGAAATCAAGCAGGGAAACACTGGCTTCATGGTCATTTCTCTGAATTATGAATTGCAACTTCTGTTATTACTGTTTGCAAACTACTAAAAGGTCACATGTGAATCAAGTCATTGAACAGCATATAAAAGAGTATGGCCTGGCTTCAACCCAAGCTTTTCTTTTTTGTTTTTTAGAGACAGGGTCTGGCTCTGTCACCCAGGCTGGAATGCATTGGTGCGATCAGAGCTCACTGCAGCTTCGAACTTCTGGGCTCGGGTGATCCTCCCACCTCAGCCTCTTGAGTAGCTGGGACTACAGGTGTACACCACTACAAGTGGCTAATTTTTGTCATTTTTTGCAGAGAAGGGGGTCTCACTATGTTGCCCAAGCTGGTCTTGAAATCCTGGGTTCAAGTGATCCTCCCATCTTGGCCTCCCAAAGTGTTGGGATTACAGGCACGAGCCACGGTGACTAGCCCAATCCAAGTTTTTCTGATTTGTGATGTAATCTAATTCATGGCACTTTAAATGTTTTGGTGCGTTGGTGTATTAACATGTAACATGAGAACAAGATTTATTTACTTACCTCAAGAAGCTAGTACATGGATTATTGAATGTACTCCTCTTAAACTTTGAGCCCCTCAGATGAAAAGCACTGTGGAAACAATTACAGCTGAAGAAAACCCTTCCAATGCCTCAGAATCCTGACTGTGCCTTGTGTCTCAATGGCACACTGAGAAACAATGTGCACTACTTAGTGGCATCCCATCCCTTCATATATGTTGTTTGGCACACAAATGTTTATACATTTAAAATAGCTGTCATACTACCTATTCAAAAGCATTTACTAGTTTTCTAATAAAGCTAATGAAATGTACCCATTATGGAGTACTCCATGTCAAGTTTAGAGAAACTTTAGCTTTCTCTGAAGTACATGTAATGTAATAAAAAGTTTATTTAAAAAATTGAACTAGTGTTGTATGAAGCCATAAGTTTTTAATGAAAAAAAAAAAGAAGTATGCCACAGTGTCTATATATTCATCTGAAGAGTACAAAGATGGAGTTCTGAGAAAAGAGGGTTTAACACTATAGAAAATAAATCTGGTTCTTAAATTATGTTCAAAGCAAAATTAAAACAGTAATGTCTCATACACTGAAATAAAGCAATTAGAGGTAATAAATTATAAATACAGTAGTTCAAATATTGTTTTAAGCATTAGTTTTTCTAAACAAGTTAAATTCAAAACATTTTAAATCTGTTATATTTTTTCAAAGGGATGTACAAATGAAAGCCTTCATGGAAATCTAAAACAATGATACCACCTTGCAATCTTCATATGGAATATGCTGAACCTGGACCATTTTTAATTTATAACATACTTTGGTTAATACCTTATGTTCCATATGCCTTTACATTTGGGAGGACTCAGATTGTGATTTGTAGCCTTTACATGCAGTTTACCCAAACCTTCTTCACATCCAGGTCTTGCTTGATTCTCTGGAGAAGGTTTTGTCAGACTCATAATTAAAATGATGCAAACTGTAAATGACTTCTTCAGAAATGAAAACTTTTTTTTTTTAAATAAAGTGCTTTTAAATTCAAATATCTGTTGCCCTAAAGAAAACTGAAATATACTTTAACCCTGAAATCTCCGTATCTTGACAAACACATTTTAACAGAAAAAAAAAATCAGTTTTAGGCCATTCATGTCCTTCAAGAGTTCAGATTGGATCTAAATTGGGTTTTGCATCATTATCGTGCTCATGTTTGTACATGAAGGTTAAAAGAAAAAGGGCAACATCCAAGGATGACCAATAGGCAGTATGCGACGTGACAGCTGACCAATAGCGGCTCTCCACAAGGCCTTCTCTGAGTTCAAAATCAATCCTGTGATCCAACTCCACTAAAAAGAAAAGAAGTTAAACAAATGAATACAGATTACAATAAAATATGTTCTATATAGACTTACTAGAGTTGAGAGTAAAAATTTAGCTAAATAGAAGTGATTCTGTCACTTTTTTAAGAAGTGACCTTCCATTATCATCTTAAGAGAAAAACACTCAAAAGAGCCTCAGTAGTACAGGATTCTATTTATAAAGTTATGTCCTTTGTATGCTAAAGTTAATATGAAATAATAAAGGAAGACAAAAAAAATCACTTGGCATATCACAGAATATTTTCAGAGTTAAAAAAATTGCTTTCAAAACTTGGCATTACCACTTAATCCTTGTGCCTAATCTATAAAATAAGGGAAACACCCCTCTTGAAGATTTACGGGCCAGGCTTGCATGCCATAATGCCCGTGGGAGTGCAAGAGATCATTCAATCTCCTCCTTAGGGAGGCCCTATATATCCACTAGTTGTGTGGGGGTATGTTAGAAGATAACCATCTGTGTGCAGTCCTAGAATGTTTTCTTCTCTACTAGGCTGAATGTCTCACAGGCAACCCCCGTAAACCCTAGTCTCCATCCATTCAGCAGGGTCTATTATGTGCCTGGGACATACAAATGCTCATTAAGTGTTTGTTCAACAAAAGAAGAACATGCAGGTGGCTGGGAAAGTTAAACAGGGAGGAGCAGTGGTGATTCTCGGGAGGAAGGACTTTGCTTATAACAGTGCTGTCCACAAACAATTCAGTGAATTCAATCAAGTATTTTTTAAAACCCACAGAAAGTCCTTGCGATTACCTGTTAGAGAAAAATCACCTTAACAAATCAAGGCTCTAAGATAATTCCAACGAACTCATTTAATAAATGATTAGAGATAAACATTTAAGAAAATGACATTTTGATCTTTAGGAACTCCTTCAAAACTGTTAATGAGCCGTAGAGTGTTCTGAAGGGTCTATGTTACAAACAAAACAAAAATGCTCAAATCGCTACCAACCAGACACCATAAAGTCTGCCTCTGAACAAGCACCAAAAGGATTTTAAGAGTAAAACTGGCACAAATTAAGGAGGAGTTTGGAGAAAAAGTTGGGTTTTGCTTTATACTTGGAATTTGGTAATCATACATAGGAAATCATAATACTCTAGGGAAATTTTTCATATAAGTGCTTAGTTAATGCTTATTTTAAATAGGTATTTTGTGACAATACCATTTGGTAATTTAACAATGCTTATACAGTTGTTATTTTTCTATTAAACTACACTCTTCTTACAAGGTATGTTCATAAATCTAGCTACACATTTTCAGAGGTTTACATTTAAGTGGTATAAATACCAATTAGGTTACAAAATACTTGTAAAATACATTGACATGGACTTTTTACTAAGTTTTTTGGGCTGCTTTTTTTTGAGACGGAGTCTCGCACTGTCACCCAGGCTGGAGTGCAGTGGCACGATCTTTGCTCACTGAAACCTCCACCTCCCGGGTTCAAGCAATTCTCTGGCCTCAGCCTCCCGAGTAGCTGGGATTACAGGTGCCTACCACCACACCTGGCTAATTTTTTTGTATTTTTAGTAGAGATGGGGTTTCACTATATTGGCCAGGCTGGTCTTGAACTCCTGACCTTGTGATCTGCCCGCCTCAGCCTCCCAAAGTGCTGGGATTACAAGTGTGAGCCTCCGCGCCCAGCCTGGACTGCATTTTTTAAATTTACATTACAATAAGCGAATCAATAACAAGTCAGAAATAGCTGAAATCCATGTGGACTGGTGAGTTAGTAAATGTCCTAATCTTTTGTATTCCATGGGACATTTGTATTAGATTTGTAGTACATTCCAACACAATAGACGGGAAGACAAAAATAGAACAAGAAACTGGAATGCTCAAGCACAATGAAGATGAGTCAAGATGAATTACAAAAGAAAAAGAAGATGAAAAACAGTTGGGAAATGTGTTAATATTGGTGAAGACCACAAAGTTATAATTTTTAAGAATTCACTTTCAAATGCCACTTCATAATGTTTTCCTAGTCCAACACTCTTTAGTTATAATTCTGTTTTTTAAGTCAAAGAAAGGAAGATATTTCCTGTTTATAACATGTTATTTGGCTCCACTTTGATGTTCCTGAAATTATTCTTAACATGCTATTACTGTCTTACAACACTGCCTTTGATTGAGTAGACACTCAAATGTTAAATTTCATTCTTGTCCTATACTATGTGCCCTTATCATTTTATCACTTAAAGGGACTTTACTCAGTGTCACTAACCAGATTGACTCCCTTTATCCTTCCATATTTATTTACAGATTGTCTCCATCAAAATGGGTATTAGGAAGCTAGCTTGTACTTGATGAACCTGTTTCAGTTTCTCGTCCTCCCTGAAAAGGTTTATCCCAGGCAGTCTGGCTGTCAGTGCAGTGGACCCCACATCTATGTGGGTTATGTAGGTGGATGGATGAAACTAGGTGGGCGTATGTTCCATCTTTTCTCTTTTAGGTAGATCACAGATTTCCCAAGGGAGTGAGGGTCTACACAGTAGCACCATTCCGTATGTGCTGTGAGATCAGCTCTTGGCCAAAGTAGGCTCAAATCTACGTGGATTAGCCTAGGACCTACTTTCTCATTATTACCATCTCAAGAATGGGTGCTGTCATACAGGTTGGTAGTTTTTTCCTGGTTTCTCTAGCTGAGCTAGGTCAAAAAAAAAAAAAAGGAGAATGTAAAATCATCACTTCTTTTTCTCTCAGGAACGCCCAAGTGACAGAATTTCTCTATCCATAAAAAAGAAGAATCAGGTTTCTGAACAGTTGAAGAGAAGTAAAAATGAGAAAAGAAACTGTTTTTAAACAATCTCATCAACTCTTTGCTTACACTGTTTTAAAACATGGATTATTTTCTTTCTAGGGTGTCACATACATAGGCATGTTTCTTTCCCTGTTCCCCAAAGTAGAATATCTGCTACATTCCATGTGGAATTGCTTGACAATCAAGGAATCTCCATAGTGTGAAGGTCAAGTGTCATCAGTAGTGTGCTTTCATCAGAGAATTCTTTTGTGCACAAGGCTTGTCAACAGACATATAATAAGTAATTATAATATATGGTAGAATGTGATGAACCACAAAACAGAGGTACAGTAAAGGACTCTCTCAGTTCTAAGGAATGAAAGATGGCTTTCACCTGGAGAAATCATAAAAGGCTCTCTGGAAGGAGGAGGATTTGGACATGTAGAGATGAAAAGATACTGCAGGGAGAAGAAACAGCATGAGCAAAACTGCAGAGGTGGGAAGCATGGGATACGAAGGGAAATATAAGTTAGTTTTCTTTAGAAAAACCAGGAATGATTAAAAGGGAGTAGTTCTGAATTTGACTAGAAAATTTTGTCAAACCAAATTGTGAAGCGTCCAACAAATCTAGCCATTCATTTCTTTGGATGAATGACTGAGACCTTTCTCCAGGTGAAAGCAATCTTTCATTCCTTAGAACTGAGAGAGTCCTTTATTGTACCCATGTTTTGTGGTTCGTCACATTCTACCATATATTATAATTACTTATGCAGTTATCTACCTTCCCTACTAGAGTTTATGCTCTTTAGAAAATACATAATTTTCACACTAGCATCTTTATAGGCAGTATTGAAATTTGTTTCATCTTATCTTTTCTAGTGACTACCATGGTCTCGTGGCTCAAGGTAAACAGTGAAGTAAATAATTGTTCAGTGAATGAAAACAGGAAGCGCAAAAAGAAGCAATATAGATATTACCATCTGAATCATTTTGTGTAGTTATGATTACAGGTTTAACTACTTAGGTAGCTAGGTAGGATGGTTTTGAGATACTGGATATTTGGGCTACTTGGTTGCAGGACAAATATGAGTGAATTAATTTTCCTTTTTCCAACCAAAAATGCAGAAAACATAAATAAAATTATTTCTTTATGAAAGAGGCTGGCTTGGGCAGAGACCAGAGAGAGCACTTATGTAAGACAATTTCTTAAGGGGAATTCACTGAGTTAGATCAACACAAACTGAAGTAATGTAAGAGTTTTTTTTTTTTTTACTTGAAAAAATTTATGAAAATTGGTGATCAAATAAAGAATCTGTAAAATGAGATTTGGTTAAAACATTAAAAGAAAAAAAAACCCACAAAGCCCTGTAACGTGTTTTGTCAGAGAGAAAATCCAGTATTTTTTTTTTTTTTTAAAAAGAGAAGCTGTGGAAAAAGAATCAGAAGTTAGTCATAAAAATAATTTTGAACTGCTAAAGTTAATCCATAGTGATACATTTAGAATATACTGAAAATTAAGAGATTAAAAATATCTCTTACATCCAAGAATACTGTTTTTAAAAGTGAATGTATTCCCCTAAACTACATTAAATATCTGTGTTGAAAGCAATCAGCTATGACATACCTACAACTCTAAGTGGTAAATTTACTGATACCTGAAATAACCAAGAATGATTACATTCTTTGTCCTATTAGAAACTCTTTTATATCTAAATGTATTAAATGAAAAGAAATAGCAAACCTCTTTGGAGCCTTTAGGACAATAAAGAAGAAAGAAAATGACCTTATGCTTTTCTTCAGGTTCCTTCTTTGTAGAAGTATACACGAATGTACTTTAGCATATTAAGTGGCTAGTCAATTTTCAGGTTTCAGAACCACTACCATTTAAGATTAGAAAATATGGGAAGAAAATACACATAAAATAGTCTGTAATGGTAACACTGAAGCTGGGATCTCATAGAAGAACTGATCCAGTTTTTCAATAAGCAGAAGAACTCTAAGTAGATCATTTTTATAGTGTTCTGAATGCTATTCCTGACATATACCATACCGAGGGCATTATCTTTATTCTGCATTACATTTTCCGGAAAAAGAAGTTGTGGGAGATTAAAGAACGATTCTTGAAGTCTGAAATCTGTGAAAAAAAAAACACAAGATGCTGTAAAGGGTTGGCTGATGATTAACAATGGCCTTCAATGATGTAGTGGCCAAAAGTTAGAACAACACTCCCAAATAAGCTGACTAAATCTAGCATACATAAAGTAGTACACATCTTAATTTTTGTAACGAGCTCTTTCATGGAAAATGTAAGCATAACTAACTTGAAATATAATCTCACAATCTGTTAACACCCAGATATTCCTCAAATTCACAGCTAATTTAGTTCCTAACCTAGATGCAAAACAAGGCTAAAAGAAACAGATCTTTGCATTATATGTTAGAAAAGAAGTCTAGACTTTTCAAAAGAAATGAAGAATAGCTACGTAAGATGCTTCAACTGGATGAAAATAAAATAGGTTTCAATTGACAACACTCATTCTTCACATAAAGAAACAGATAGATCATGAATTCTAAGCCTGTGCCCCATTTTACCCTCAAATAGCAAGTGAATCAAAGTCGGTAGCTTCAGAATAAAGGTTATCCAGAAGAACTGAGGCAATTAATGTAAGTAGAAGGAAGAAAGGAGGGAAGCCAGAATCACCTAATCACAATGACCAAATTTCAGAAAGAAGATTTAATGAAGAAAAGTTTTATGATTTGCACGATATAGCCAAGACAGCACTTACGACGAGAAATTATGACGATTACACAGATTACATTATTGAAGCAAGCCAAATAATTAGTAAAGCAAATCTTGGGAATAGGATTTAAAAGGCAGAATCTTATTATAATAGTCCAATTTTAATAGTTATAGCTATATCTAGAGGTGAATATGTGTAATATGTATAATATATAAGTATGTATAATATGTGAATATGTGTAAGACTCATAATTACCTCACATTGAGTCTTGTTGACAACAAATTTACCATTTGGACTATCAAAGAATTTATGTGTAAGAATGACATAGTATGTATTTTGTTAAGCTCTCAAAATAAAAAGATGCAATACAGCTATGCACCTCTACTAACTGCTGTTCTGGAAGAAACAACTGGGGGTTTCTCTATTATTCTGAAATTACTATGTTAAACAGAAAAACAAAAAAAACTAAAAAAGTTTTATTCCCTCAGAGCCTATAGATTCTATACATACATTTTCATTACCCTTTTTCTAGGGGGTTAAACCCTACCCTGCTCTTCTTGCTCCCTCACTCACTCTAATGTTTACTAGCACTACTGTTGTGCATTAATGACACTACAGAGAACCATGACGTTTTACCTGCTGCCTTACAAAATTCTTTGAAATTAATTTTCCTCAGGAGTTAGAGTTTTCTTGACATCTGCATGTCACAACAGAATTTTGTATTTTCACAATCACATTTTTGATATTAAGTAGAAAAGGAAACAAGTCAGAAATAGTATGAGAACTCTTATAGGAAAAGTAAAATATATTTAATGCAAATATCAAAGTCTAAAAAAGAATTTTTCAGACTTGCAATTATAAAATTTTCAGTGTCCAGAGTCTGGCACAGATAGAATTAAATCAAAAATGCTGTTGGCCCAAGTAGGAATGTTCAATCCTATTAATAATTCATCCTGGAGTGGAGTTGACTGTGGAAGAATTACTCAGCCTCCAGGAGTGTCACACCTGAACTTTCTAAGGATGGATGGCAATGAATGCCATCATTTTACAATTTAGAGTAGCAGACACAGTAAGAACACAACACTATAAGTAACAAATAAAATCCGTTTAAAAATTTCTAGAGAAAGAAAAGTTTCTCCCTGCTATATTATAGAAAAGGAGTAGCTAGTTTCAGAATTTATATTTCTTTATAGGTGTCGATGAAAAAATAGGACTTGATGTTTTAGTTTTATTTTACTAGACACCTAAAAATAATGTTCAAGTTCAGACTCCTGCAAGTAAATATATACTAAGTGTATTAGTGTTTCACAACTACTCAACATTTCAAACTTTCTAAGTCCACCGGAGAAAGCTTAAATAAAGATCTATATAATGCTAAGTCCAACATAACTATCCATTTATTTACTCATTTTTTCAATATCTGCTTTACACTAGGTAGCTGGAATAGAATTGGAAGCCATTCAGCAGATCCAATAAAATTTCTAAGCTTTGAATAGAAGTAGGATGACTTTGGTATAGCAGTTTTTAAAGTCTCAAGACCAGATACAGCACAGATCTAAAGCAATAATTACATGATTTTTGAGACTGAGAAGATCACATTAGTAAAAATCTACTTTATAAACTTCAGGGGGTACTTACCCTAAAGAGATTTGTTTTATGCTTGATGTTTAAGACCCTGTGCCACGAGGCCTTAATTATTAATATTCTATTAATTCACCAATGCAGAAAGTAAAACTGCATTTTCCTGGAAATTATTCTTAAAAATATAAGCAGAAGGAAAGCATTTTTTTTCTTTCAAAGTTAAGGCACACTTTAGGTCTTAGAGTTGACTAGCTAGCATTAATATCTTATACCTCCCTGCCCTCCCCAAGTTTTAAAAAGATACAGTATAAACTTAAGGAAATAATGTATGAACTAACATGCAGAATCAAGGAAGCCAGAACTGCTGTGTGGAAGGGTCTGTGTTGCTACAGTGGTAGCAGAAGGTGAGGCAACTGGCTTCTTCTCATCTTCCATTGAGTCCTTTGATGTTTCAGATGACTGTGTTGTAGATGAACGTCCAAATCTTGAGAACAACATTCCTCCAAGTCCCTTTCCAATGCTAGCAGCCCCTGTATTTCACAAAGCAGGGTAGTCATTCTGTTGAATTACACCACACTCTAAGTTAAAGAGCACCACCCATAATTACAGCCAACTGGCAGAGGGACCAAACCCTAGTCATGTTTTTCCAGGGTGGGAACATAAGAAAATTATAATTTATATTGCAGGTTTCTAAATAAAAATGGTGAATAGAATGAGAGTTGTATAAGCTCTACGAATATAATACAGGAATATATAAACAAAGGAATAAAGATTCTATTTTATTTAAGTGATCATGGTTTGTCTATTTATTATTTTTTGAGATGGAGTCTCGCTCTGTCGCCCAGGCTGGAGTGCAGTGGTGCGATCTCGGCTCACTGCAAGCTCCGCCTCCCGGGTTCACGCCATTCTCCTGCCTCAGCCTCCCGAGTAGCTGGGACTACAGGCGCCCGCCACCACGCCCGGCTAATGTTTTGTATTTTTAGTAGAGACGGGGTTTCACTGTGTTAGCCAGGATGGTCTGGATCTCCTGACGTCGTGATCCGCCCGCCTCGGCCTCCCAAAGTGCTGGGATTACAGGCGTGAGCCACCGTGCCTGGCGATCATAGTTTATTAAAATATCTGGCAAGATTAAAATCTTTAATAAAAGAACCATGCCATTGACATGAATATAGATTTACTATTGATATACTTACTACTGAATTTAAATGGACATGTAAGAAAAAGCCATCAATAAACAATGTATTAACATGAGAAAGTGAAACAGCCAATGAGTCCAGGAGATAAAGCCTATTTATAGTGCCACCTTGTGGTATTTTATATTAAGGCAACTTGTAATCAAAGGCAATGGACAGATTCAAACAGCACATAATCGAGTTCCAGTGATACAGCAAACATTGCACCAGTACTGGAGATCATTCAAAGAAAAATTAAACATCCTTGTTGCCCTCAGGAATCACATAGTTCGAGAGACTTTTAGAATAGATCAGAGAACTGGTTGGTAGGGAGCACCCTCTGACACAAGTGCTTTCTCATTTCACAGATGAGCAAGTAGAGCATTAAAAACTATATTATTTACTCAAGATCTCACAGCAAGTGGTAGGACCAAGATTAAAATGAGGGACTTGATTCTCAGAACAGCTTTTTCTGGTCCATCCAGCTATCTCATATTCTAAAACTGTAAGATCTGATCTAATGAGAGAACTTTAGAGCTTTTTGGGCCTCAAATATGAGCATTGGGAGGGTAGTTAATTCTAGACACAGGGATTAACTATTGGGAGTTTCCTAACACATACAATACTTCTAGTCCCCCAAACTTAATGTCTATAAAAGTGCTTATATGCACAGATAAGGAATACTTAAGAGAAATTACCTAATATGCTTGCTTTGCCTATATTTGTTATAGATTCTCCATAGTGTCGGCGGGACAAGACTGGTGAGGTCACAGGGCTTGGTATGGTTGAAATGCCTTCATTCTCTGAAACTGAGGTAGGTTCTTTAGCTGGGTTGAGAAAGCTTGGCTTCATATGTTCATAAGGTAGAGGATTTGAAGTATTGTACCAGTGGATCTGGACAGGTGAAATGTTGCTGTAGTGTTTCAGTATTAATGGTTCTAATCTATAAGCCTTGATTTAAAAAAAAATTTCAAAGAAATACAGCGTTAAATCACAATGCTTGGATTTTAGTAAACTGTTCTTACTCTATTGCATGTTAAGTAAAACTCAGAGAAGGAATTTAATTAAAAAACAATAGTTATTTCAAACATGTATTTCTATTTGTTCACTGTTAATATGCAGTTGGTCTAATGATGAGATTATGAAAAACAGTCTAGGCTAGTAGTGTCTATCAATTAGTTTTTCAGAGAAATATTTTTATTATGTTCTGATATCATGTAACAATTAGATTTATTTTAGTCTCATGAGCAAAGTTGAAGTACTAGATGGTAATCCTGGGAAACAGCAAATAAGGCCAATTTTTAATATTTTAGGAGCTCTGTTTAAGCTGTATTTTAAAATAGATTGATATAGTAACAGCATAAATCAGATGCCAGCATAAGAGCATGTGTCTGATGTGAAGTACTGACGAGACAGCAGAAAAGGCAATGGATATGGCATCAGAATCCCCAAAATTCATATTCTGGTTTCTATCACTTATTTTTCAATTTACATTTTTAGAAAATTTTATCTTTTAAGATGGAGATGGGGTCTCGCCATGGTGCCCAGGCTGGTCTCAAACTCCTGGGCTCAGGCAATCCTCCCACCTCAGCCTCCCAAAGTGTTGGGATAACAGGTGTGAGGCACTGTGCCCGGCCTCTGTCACTTATTAATTGCATGATGCTTGTTAAGTCACTAGGTCTCGGAGCCCTGAGTTTCCTGAGCTGTAGAAAGGAGGTAACACTTCCTCTCTTACAGAGATGTGAGAAAGAGCAGATAACATTTGTAAAAACTGTCTTGCACCGTTCTGACGTAAACTATTTAACAAAGTATTAATTTTTTTTAAAATCACAGAAAAACTATAAAATGAATAACAAAAATTTAAGAGTTTGGAACCCTCCTTTAAAGTTACAACAAAGTTTAAGTTATACAAAGGACTGGGCTCAGAGCAGACCTATGAACTGAAATTCACTTTCAAATTACGAGATAATGAATAAAATGAGTATATGTTAATGAAACGCTTATTGTCTAGCTGGGCGTATATATATATATTACTTAATCCTAACAATCCTAGAAGGCAAAATATTATCATCTACATCATACAGATAAGATACAGTCTCAGAAATAACTTGGCCAGGATTGTGCAGTTTGTATTTGAATCTTATATTAAACTTCCAGTTCAGTGAATATGGCAGTTGTAAGTCTTTAACATATGGGAGATTTTCTAAAATTCGAATGGTTAGTCAATGTTACATTTATTTGGTACTAGCTAAAAGGATCCTTTAAAAGACTTTCCACAATTATATAAAGCTATTTTTTCAGAGAATAAATGCTATTTAAAACAGTTTAATATTTAGTTAAACCAGCCTTGTCCCAAAGAAGTTTTAAGGGGGCATTTTTCTTGTCTGAAAATCTTACTTGGCATTACACTGTTTACCAGGATGCAAGGGTCTTGGGGTGCTTAGCATAAACATAATAGAGAATAGAAAAATTCAACATCTTACAATTCTATTAGGCTATAAGTTTTATTTTGATATTTAGTATTTGAATATTTTTATTTTTCAGAGTCTACAAAATACATTCCAATATTGTAGCATACTTTAGATTAAAAAAGTATTTAGAGCAGGATTTTTAAGATTTATGGTTTCTAGGTTACTGGTATTACAATTGGTTAAGGTTTGAAAGTCCAGTAGACTCCTGTCTCTTGTATTAACTGTCTGGGAATAATATTTTTACATTACATTCTTCTATTACAAGTGCAACATAACCAGACCATCTCTAAGGTATTTTATCTCATGAGCCCTAAATTAACCAAAACACATGTTTAATAATCAGATAAATGAAGTGTTTTCATTAATTCGATGGCACCTTGTAAGATGTCTTATATAGATTTTTACTTTTTGGAGACAGAGTCTCGCTCTGTTGCCCAGGCTGGAGTGCAGTGGCACAATCTCAGCTAACCACAACCTCTGCCTCCCAGGTTCAAGCAATTCTATTGCCTCAGCCTCCCGAGTAGCTGGGATTACAGCCATGCCCGGCTAATTTTTTGTATTTTAGTAGAGACGGAGTTTCACCATGTTGCCCAGGCTAGTCTTGAACTTGAGCTCAGGCAATCTGCCTGCCTTGGCCTCCCAAAGTGCTGGGATTACAGGCATGAGCACCACGCCTGGATTTTTTTTTTTTTCTTTTTGAGATGGAGTCTCACTATTCTGTCACCCAAGCTGGAGTGCAGTGGCATGATCTTGGCTCACTCCAACCTCCACCTCCCAGGTTCAAGTGATTCTCCTGCCTTACAGGCACCCACTACCATGCCCAGCTAATTTTTGTATTTTTAGTAGAGATGAGGTTTCACCATGTTGGTCAGGCTGGTCTTGAACTCCTGACCTCAGATGATCCGCCTGCCTCAGCCTCCCAAAGTGCTGGTATTACAGGCATGAGCCATTGTGCCCAGCTGATAGATTCTTTTTAGGAACAATTTGACATTGAGAAAAAGAGTCTATATTGCAACTCACCACTGGATCTGTAGGATGAAAAATATTTAGTAACCGGTTACAAATCTCTCTAGGCAAAATATGGTCTTGACTTCCAGTATTTCCTGGGCGGATGCCACGCAACGCCAAGAAAACTGCTAATGGGGATCCCATACAGAAGAAATTCTCAACCTAAAATGATAAAGTCATCTTAAAGTTTAAAAATGGTGAAGTGTTACTTTTCAACAAAATTTGGGCATAACATAATATATAGCAAAATAGAAATAATAAAATTATCTTTGAGTATATTCGTTTTTAATAAGAGTTATCCAGATGGCCTCTGCCAACCATTAACCATTCTAGAATATCTATTTCCATGAGATACTTCATTATCTTTAAATCTAATACTAGTTGAATAAAAGGAAGATAAGGATCATTTTCTTGTATATTTGTATACACTAATCAAATATTTATTGAGGTACTACTTTGTGTGAAGTAATACACTCAGTGCTGTGATGGACATAAAGACCAATAAGACACAGCTTCTGCACTCAAAATTTACAGTCCTGTGGGGAACGCAGAATAAAATACGTGCATAGCAGAGGGAAATAATGCTTTAAGAGAGTGAAAAAAATAATTCGAACTTTGAAGGCTTTACAGAGGAGGTAGCCTGTGCATTGGCCAGTAAAAGACGAGAAAGGTTTCTACAGCTGGGGTTGGATATTGGTGCTGGAAAGAATAACATTCTAGACTCATAGAACCAAATGAACTAAAGCCAAGGTGGGAAATAACTTGGTTAATTTTATTTAATTAATTAATTTATTTATTTTTTGAGACCAAGTCCCGCTCTGTCACTCAGGCTGGAGTGCAGTGGTGCGATCTCAGCTTACTGCAAGCTCCACCTCCTGGGTTCACGCCATTCTTCTGCCTCAGCCTCCTGAGTAGCCAGGACTACAGGCGCCCGCCACCATGCCCAGCGAATTTTTTTGTATTTTTAGTAGAGACGGGGTTTCACCGTGTTAGGATAGTCTCGATCTCCTGACCTCGTGATCCGCCTGCCTTGGCCTCCCAAAGTGCTGGGATTACAGGCATGAGCCACCGTGCCCGGCCATAACCTGGTTTATTTTTGAGAATAAAAACAGTCTGATAGGCTGGGTGCGGTGGCTCACGCCTGTAATCCCAGCACCTTGGGAGGCCGTGGCGGGCAGATCACGAGGTCAGGAGTTCGAGACCAGCCTGGCCAACATGGTGAAACCCCCGTCTCTACTAAAAATACAAAAATTAGCTGGGCGTGGTGGCAGGCGCCTGTAATCCCAGCTACTCGGGAGGCTGAGGCAGGACAATCACTTGAATCAGAGGGGCGGAGGTTGCAGTGGGCCAAGATCACGCCACTGCACTCCAGCCTGGGCGACAGAGCAAGACTCCATCTCAAAAAAAAAAAAAAAAAAAAAAAAAAAAGTAATGATAGTAGAGATGAAATGCAAATTCTACAATGGGATTACTCCAAAGACCATACTCTTAGGGCTTTTAAAAATATGTTATAACTTACCACATTGTTTTACAATGTATGGAATATATATATATATTATATATATAATATATGTATTTTTAAAAAAACACTTTGTAAGTAATGGAGATAGATTCAATTTAAAAACTCTTAACGTTTTAAAGAAATTTCTGCATCATTCCACATCTTAACCTGTGTGTTAAGTTCTTGTGATAAAAGAAACACATTTCAAGAAGAGGTAATATAGTATACTAGACATAAGCAAATACTCAACAGGAAATGAGTATTAGGAAACTTATGACATTTCCCATTTAACACTGCAAACAAGTTATTTGTTATTCAGCTATAGGGTATGTCCTTTCCAATAGTCTAGTCAATGCTGACACCTCTGCCACATTTTCCTAAATCACTGCTTTCAACAGGTCATTCTGATACTTAAAAACCCTGCAAAGCTTCCCAATGCCCATATCAATATAAGTTCCTTATTTCTAGCTATTCCTGCTCTCTCACTGCCTCCTTGTCCTGACTCCTATATATTCTAGCTAAACTAAGTTTGCTCACCCAGCTCCAAGCTAATCCTCTGTCTTGTGCTTTTGTCATATATTGTTCACCCATTGAAATGCCAGCTTTCCATCCCTGGAATCATTAGTCATATACTTCCTCTGATTTTTTCTCACCACTGACCAACTAGGTGGTCACTAAGATTTCTTAATTCTAAATAGTAAATATTTCTCATCTGTCTCTATTTTTCTTTACCACTATTCTAGATTAGTTGATGCTTCTTGAGGTATATCTTCATATATATATATACAGCCCTCCATGTCTTTGTTTATGCCATTCCTCTAACACAGAATAGCATCTCTCCTTTCTTTCCCTTGGCAATATCTAATTTACTGAGACCAAGTACAAATATCACTCCTCTGTAAACTTTTGCAGGCAAAATTAGAACCTCCCTCTCTTGTACATATATTGTTCTGTATACTGATAATAGTATCAATAATACTGTGTTATATAACCTGAGGACTGGGGAACTGACTTGTCTATTCTTTTCTTTGTACAACCAGAAACGGCAGTGTCCAACATATAGTATATGTTGAATAAATATTTATTTTGAAAGAACAATAAACTTTCATTTGAATCCTAAAGGCATATTTCAGATGACGTTAAAAAAAATACTGAGATCAATGTTGAAGAACACATTGCTCTTTCCTTACCTTAAATTTTAAGGCAGGTGTTTGTGTCATAGACAATGCTTTCAATCCATGCAGCCGTTCTTCTATTTCCTTCAGCCTAAGAAGGGGTATGAGATTATATACACACATGTATTTATAATTTCATAAATATTAGATGCTTGCTAGCTTACTAAAGTATAAAGACGTGGATGATGGTCCATTATCCCTCACATTAATCCTGGTTGACAGTACTTAATAAATGTCTCTGCCACAGTACAGAAAGTATATAAAAATTTATGAAATAATTAGTAAAAGTACCCCTAGTTGTCATGATACCTGCTGTTAATAGCTTTTTTGGTAGTAAAATGTGAGTCATATACAAGCACATATACATCTTTTAAAAAATTATACCAAACGGTTAATACCATATATACTGTTCTTTTTCTATACTTCAGAGTTTAGAGATCTTATCATTTCATTGCCTCCTGACCAACTTCAATTTTTTTTTTTAACAACTATGACTGTCCAAAATACAGGTGAACCATATAGTCTAACCCTTCTCTGTTGATGAATATCATTTTCAATTACAATGTTTCATAGCTACTTACATTTAGTAAACTATGGAATGAAGTTATTATTATTAGTATTTTTTAAAAGCTATAGTTGGCCAGGCGCAGTAGCTCATGTCTGGGATCCCAGCACTTTGGGAGGCTCAGGTGGGTGGATCACTTAAGGTCAGGAGTTCAAGACCAGCCTGGCCAACATGGTGAAACCTCATCTCTACTAAAAATACAACAATGAGCCAGGCGTGGTAGCAGATGCCTGTAATCCCAGCTACTGGGGAGGCGGGGGCAGGAGAATCACTTGAACCTGGAAGACAAGAGGTTGTAGTGAGCTGAGATTGTGCCACTGCACTCCAGCCTGGGCAACAGAGCAAGACTCTGTCTCCAAAAAAAAAAAAAAAAAATCTGTTATTTTCCATGCTTTTTTTTTTTTTTTTTAAGTTTTACTGGATTTATACATCTAAAATGCTGCTCCGAGTCTTGCCAAACACGACATTTTATTTCAAACCTATCAATTATTTTGACACTATAGTATTTATGTGTCTAGCCTATGATACTTAATAAGATTCTAAATGAAATCCTTAGTTAACATCTATAAGACAAAAACAAAACTAGTAAAAATTTTAGTCAACTAGCACATTTGTTTTAATATGCTAGTAAATTATCAAAATGAGTGATTTTTCATTTTTGTATTAGAATTAATCATATAAAGAGAACAAAGAAGATAAGGCATGTAACTAGAGATGAAGATAGGAATGCAGCAAAGAATTAAAAGATAGTATCGGGAGGGCCACAAATGATTAGATAATTATAAAATCTATTTATAATTATATAACACATATAATTATGTTTATACGTATAACATGTAAAAAAATATATTTGCTAAAAAAAGCGCTTAAAAATTATTTTCAGAATAATAAAAAAGGTAGAAACCCACCCCAAAAGGTCAGTAAAACTACAAAGGATTATAAACTGGTAAACATTTTCAATAAGGATTCTATGCAGTGACTAAGCTTGGAATAAGTTTTAAATTTCACTCCTAACAAATTGTGAAAAAGATGAAAGGAAAACAAGGAGAATAACAAAAGAATTTATTTTATGCTACAGGAAAATGCATGTAATTAGCATGAAAATCAACAGTCTCTAGCTTGATTAGGCATGCTATGTAGTAATCTTTGTACCTTGAACAATGCATTATTTCTTTATCATGAAATTCTTAGTTTTCTCCTAAGAGGTCCAGTAATTCCATAAAGACATTTAAAAATTTTTCAAAAGATTAGGATATTTTACCGTCGTTTTGTTATATAGAGTTCATCAAGAAGATGTCGTTCTTCATAGCTCATCCATCGTTCATCAGGCAACTCTTCTTCCTTTTGCAGCAACTGTTCATAGAGTCGAACTGGATTCCAGCCAGTCATTATGTCATAAGTAATTACACATCCCAAGGAATGTGATACTATTGAGACTTTACCCCCTTTTTCTTCAAAGTCTGGATTCCGAGAACAGAAAAGGGAATATAATCGATTCAGCTCTTGCTGAAGGCCTTTAACTAGCTGTTTGAAATAAGAAAACATTATCATATTAGAGTTGTCACTGACTACTATACACTTATTCTAAACTCAAATACATTAAGGTAGAAAAACATACATTACCGATTAAATATACCTAGGTTATTAAAATTAACTTAGGTCTTTCAAAATCTTGCAGGAATGAAGTAAGGTATACATACTGTTATAATCCATATCATCACTAAGAATATAGGCAGATACTACCTACATAGATCCTTCTGTAGTCCTTAAACCAACTGTATAAACCAGCAGTTCCATAGATTAAAAAAAAAAAAAAAAAACCAAAGTTCTATGCAAATACCAATAAGATTTTCAAAGACCCCTGCAAATTTCTTTTTTGTTGTAACTTACCCACATGCAATTCTAAATTTTTGTACCTTGTAGTTTTTAGTCAGTAAATTTTAGAAAATGAGTATCTGGGCTTGTGATAATACGTATACTAACATATTATAAATTATTGTGCATTTAGATAGAGTAATGTAATAAAAGGCCACTGAATGACTGAAGAAAAAACTAAAGTTGATCTACTGGGTATTTCAAAATTCCCACTAAGTTGGCAATACAGATATAAAAGTAAAAAGTTGTTTTCTATGTCTGGAAAGCAGAGCTATTTTAAGTTTAGAGATTAATAATGTGGGGAGTATTTTCATAATTTTTCTTTGTAAAAGTGCTTTCTTTGAAATTAAGCTTTAACAAATATTACTGAAATATTCCATAAAGTCAGAAGAATAAGGTTCTTTTGTTACTCAAACCCATCCTGGGCCCTGATCTGAGTTTTAAGGCAGTCTTCTCTTCTTCCTACCATTGCTTATTTCTATTGGATTATGAATTTCCTGCTGGATGTTCAATTTCTCATTTCCGTACTTCTTAATATACCAGCTGCTACTCTGACATATACATATTATTTATTGTTTCAATTTTCAAGTTTGTTACTATGTCTCAAGAGAAAACTAGCCACTATCAACTTCTATTGAAAATTCTTTATCTGCTGACACAACCTGAAAATCATTCTTTATGTACTTTATGATTGGCAGGGTTAGCAGTGACATGAATAAAGGGATGACGGTCTCTGCTGACATCTCAGAGCTCCATAATGCAATACTGGTTAAAGCTAAAGGTCTAGTTAAAGCTCTGAAACTATCATGTCTGGTGAAATATATTCAGCTGATGAAGAAAGAAAAAGATAAGACAAGCTTGCAGCATGTGGAAGGATGATAAGCTGCCTTTTCTCTAGGGAGAAATGCCAAAGTTTTATTTTAATTAGACTCTTCTTTTAATCAAGAAGTAAAAAAGAATTACATGCTTTAGTGCAATGGTTCTCCAATTTGCAACATGCATTAGAATAACCCGTAGGGCTTGTTAAATACAGATTTCTAGGTACCACACCAGACTTTTTGATCCAGAAGTGCTGAGATGTGGCCTGGGAATCTGCATTTCATTATGCTCCCAGAAGATGATGCTACTGGCCTGAGGACTACACTTTAGAAACTACTGATTTAATGGCAATGTACATAAACATCTTCTAAGACATGGGTTGTAAGTAAAACTCTAATTAATATAGTTTCAGGAATATGCAGTGTGAAATACTACGTGGCTCTGTTTGAAGGGAGCTATCATATGCTTTGGATTTGGCTTTGATAAGAATATCAACCAATCCTTAAAATTTCGTTATTTTCCTGATTTACAATCTACATGAGGTAGGTACAGAGAAGGCTAATGTTTAGATAAAATAATTTCCTTTAAAAGCAACAGTTCTTAATCGTTTTTATTTTTGAAGACCTTGATTTTAAGACTTGTACCATGTAAATCTCAAAGCACTAAAAGATATATACTTTAGTACTCTGACAAAACGTACCTAATCTTTTTGTTCTTATAAAATACCAGCCTACTCCCATATTAAAGTTTTTTTAAAAAGGAAATCACGCTACCAGTAATTAACCTATTTCATATTCAAAAATTTTAAAACATCTCTCACTACACCAAATACTTCATTAGTTTGGCAATCATATATGGGTAAAAAAACAAGATCAAATTATCTAAGGCAGAGAAAGTCTATTTGATACTAAAATATTTCACTATGGAATGAGGCATAGCATGGACAGTTTCTGAAGACCTGATGATGTCATCTGTTATAATTATACACTTGAATAATTATACACTTGAATAGAAATGGCCTTCGTATTTCCTTATTAGAGCATATCTGGATTTGGTAGCATTTTCTTTTTCTATTGCTTTGCATATATGAGAGACATCTATGGTCAGACATTATGATTTTGAAAGCCAACTTTTTAAACAGCTTTGTACTAACTCTAAATGCTTCTGTATCTCATCCGCTCATCAGTGAAAGGAGAAATTCATCTCTATGCTGTATCCAACAAGTTTACTCTAATTGGAATTTTTTTTTTCCTTTTCCTTCTCCTTTCTGATCCAATTATATTCTCCTAATTAGGATCCCTTCGTGACCAAGTGTATTCATTTGGGACATCTCAGCCAAGATTAACAATATATCCTGTAATCTTAACTTTATTATCTATTAGGTCTACAATATGATCTAATCAAGTCAACAAACCTCTTACACAGTAAGCACTGGATAGCTTTTCAAAAGTTTAAAAGCATTTCTAATTTCCATAACCACTGCTCAAGAGTTAAAATTTATGAAGGAAATGAACATAAGGAGGAAAAACCTGGCAGTTTCAAGAGTTGAGTCCAAACACACAAAATATGGCTGAGGAATAGAGTTAGTCCTTTGTTCTCCCTGCTTCAAGAAATTGTAATGAGAAAATGTAATATAGAGAGTTCTAGGCATCTGTATCAATTAAATAATTCAAATAATGTCAAGCTACAGCTAGGACAATTCTCTTTATAATTCTTCAATTTTAAAAGCTATTAAAAAGAGAGTTCAGATTTACACAAGATGTACAGTTCTCTCTGGATTTCTTGTGTTACTTTAGGGTTGAAGTAAGGGCCAAAGGCTCTCTGATGATCTCTTGATAGTCTGAAATTAATTTTTGGTTGATTTTTTAAACTGGTCCTCAGAAAGTCATCTGAGAAGTACTGATTGATATACACAACTTTTCCCCAACCATGACTTTTCAGGAATTATTGGGAAAATCATTAGGGTTCTCCCATGAGCATGTAAGAATCTGAGAGTTAAAAGGGACCTCGGCAATGATCTAATTTAAACTGCTGTGAAGGTAGGAGTCTCTTCAGTAGCATCCCTGAGAAGTGGTCATTCAGTTTCTACCTTAGTGCATATCTCCATTTTAAAGTATCCACTTCTATCTTTAGAGACAGCTTTGTTACTACAAAGTTCATTACAGTAAACAAACATGTTTCTTCACCTATTTTCTATCCACTGACCTTCACTTTTTAAAGTTAACAGAATAAGTCTATTAAAAATATGGTGGCCCTTGAAATACATCAATCATAATTTGAATGTCTAAGGACCATGAATTATACTGGAAACTTTACACACATTGCATCTTTAATCCTAATGACAAACTTTATCAGTACATATTTTATCCCATTTTATAAGTGGGGAAGCTAAGAAAGTGAGAAATTCGATCTAAGATCACAGAGCTGGTTAAGTAGCAGGTTTTTTTTGTTGTTGTTGTTTTTGTTTTTTTTTTTTAGATGGAATTTTGCTCTGTTGCCCAGGCTGGAGTGTAGTGGCGCGATCTCAGCTCACTGCAACCTCCGCCTCCCAGGTTCAAGTGCTTCTTCTGCCTCAGCTTCGAGTAGCTGGGATTACAGGTGTGCACCACCACGCCTGGCTAATTTTTGTGTTTTTAGTAGAGACGGGGTTTCACCATGTTGGTTGGGCTGGTCTTGAATTCCTGACCTCAAGTGATCTGCCTGCCTTGGCCTCCCAAAGTGCTGGGATTACAGAAGCGGCAGGCTTTGAATCTGCATCTATTTGACTACAAAGGCTCAGAGAAGAAAGGGGAAAAAGGCTCTTTCAAATGCCTCACAAATAAACCAAACAAGGTTCGTTCACCAGGCATGTGACTTAGTCCTAATCATTCCTTCCCTAAGGAAACATATACTTTTAAATAATTTATCCTGGAATATTGCCTAACACCAATCTCATGTTAATGTATTTTAATTTACAGAATCAACTTTTCTTTTTTAAAAATAGGAATAGGCCGGGCACAGTGGCTGACACCTGTAATTCCAGCACTTCGGAACGCCGAGGTGGGAGGATCACTTGAAGTCAGGAGTTCAAGACCAGCCTGGGCAACATGGTGAAACCCTGTCTCTACTAAAAACACAAAAATTGGCTGGGTGTATTGGTGCGTGCCCGTAGTCCCAGCTACTCAGGAGCCTGAGGCATCAGAATCACTTGAGCCCAGAAGATGGAGGCTGCAGTGAGCTGACATAGTACCACTGTACTCCTGCCTCGGTGAGAACCTGTCTCAAAAAAAAAAAAAGAAAAAAAAGTTTGCCCACCTCTCACTTAGGAAGCACCCCTTTTGTTCTTCACAATGCCTTAAGCAGTGTTTTCCCAGAATTCCCGGGATAGTATCAAGTAGGGGAACTGTTAAAAATAGAAAATCACAGGCTCCATCTCAGAACCACCAAATGAGAATCTCTGGGAGATCTGGGAAGCTATTCCATTTCCTAACCTTTTTTTTTTTTTTAAACGAGATGGGCTCTCCCTCTGTGGCCCAGGCTGGAGAGCAATGGCGTGACCTCGGCTAACTGCAACCTCTGCCTCCTGGGTTCAAGAGATTCTTCTGCCTTACCCTCACCAGTAGCTGGGACTATAGGTGCCTGTCACCATGCCTGGCTAATTTTTCTATTTTTAGTAGAGATGGAGTTTTGCCATGTTGGCCAGGCTGGTCTGAACTTCCAGCCTCAAGTGATCTGCCCGTCTCGGCCTCCCAAAGTGCTGGGATTACCAGCATGAGCCACCATGTCTAGCCTCTTTTTTTTTTTTTTAAGAGATGGAGTCTCACTCTGTCGCCCAGGCTGGAGTGTAGTGGTGTGATCTCGACTCACTGCAAGCTCCGCCTCCTGTGTTCATGCCATTCTCCTGCCTCAGCCTCCCAAGTAGCTGGGATTACAGGCGCGTGCCACCACGCCCAGCTAATTTTGTATTTTTAGTACAGATGGAGTTTCTCCATGCTGGTCAGGCTGGTCTCAAACTCCCAACCTCAGGTGATCCACCCTCCTCGGCCTCCCAAAGTGTTGGGATTACAGGCGTGAGCCACCGCGCCCTGCCTGGCCTCTTCTTATTTGAAAATAATTTCAAATATATAAAATGTTGCAAAATAAAAGTAACATAAAGATCACTCATATAACCTTTATCCAGGTTCACATATTGTTAGCATTGTATCCCATTTGCTTTATTCACTCGTTCTATTTCTATGATAAATACATAAACCCTCACTTTTTTGGGAATCATTTGAGGATATATTATATATGTCATGATCTTTTACGCCTAAATTCTTCATTGTATATTTTCTAAAACTAGGAATATTCTCTTCTATAATCATAGTAATCTTTATAAATTTATTTTGAAATAATATTTCATCTAATCTACCATCCACATTCCAATTCTGCCAGTGTATCTAATAGTATCTTTTATTGCAGTTTCCCCTATCCAGTACAGGATCCAGTTTAGGATGAGATAGAGTATTTAGCTACATCTCTTTAGCATCCTTTAATCAGGAACATTTTCCGCAGCCACTCTGCCTTTATGATACTGATTTTTTTTTTTTTTTTTTTTGAGACGGAGTCTCGCTCTTTCACCCAGGTTGGAGTACAGTGGCGTGAGAACAGCTCACTGCAGCCTGAACCTCCCAGGCTCAAGCAGTCCTCCCCGGCCTTGGCATTCCGAGTAGCTGGGACTACAGGCCCAAACCACCATACACGGCTAATTTTTAAAAAATTATTTTTGGTAGAGATGGGGTCTGGCTATGTTGTCCAGGCTGGTCTAGAACTCCACGGCTCAAGTGATCCTCCTACCTTGGCCTCACAAAGGGCTGGGATTACAGGCGTGTGCCACTGCACCCAGCCTGATAATATTTTTAAAGAATACAGTCTCATTCCTGCTTTTTATTACAACATCCTCATTTTCTGTTTGTCTGATGTTTCCTCATTGTGAGAATACTGTATAAGTGATGTGTTCTCCTGTGTGTGTCATATCCAGAGGTGCATAATGTCCATCTGTTCCTCAGGAATACCCAGTGTAGGTATTGCTTGATTTCTCCAGTGTATAATTATTGTCCCTTTTTCTTAAATGAATAATCAGTTTACAGGGATATACTTTATGACCATGTAAATATCCTGCTCCTCATCAAAATACTGCCTTCAATTTAGTATCCATCGATGATTTGTGTCCAGTCTTCTCTTACCTAATCCTACCATGATAGCTGCAAAATGGTTTTCCAACTCCAGGATTCCCTCCATCAGTTGCTCTTTGGCATTCTACTGTAAGAAAGGATTCTCCATTCTCCCCATTTATTTATTTATAGTCAATATGAACTTATAATTTTTTCAATGATTTATAAATAATAATTTTGGTGCTCAAATGTTCCAGATTTGGCCAGTATGAGCTGCTTAATTTGGCCCTGTGTTCTTGTGACCTACCCCATGATTCTCTTGAGCATCTTCCTACCTTCTGCCGTAACAAGTTGTCCCAGCCCCAGAATCAGCCATTTTCCTGAGGAACCCTGGTTTTCCTCAGGGGGAAATAATAGCACTAAAGGAAAAGATCCGGGTGCTAGGTGTGCTCAATTAGGGTGTTTTTGCTTATTGGCCACTTTAGTGGACAAAGTTAGGAAATACATGTATAAACAGGCATACCCTGTTTTATGGCACTTTGTAGACACTGCATTTACAAATTGAAGCTTTGTGGCAACCCTGGGTTGAGTAAGTCTACTGGTGCCACTTTTCCAACAGTGCTCACTTCATGTCTGTGTGTATTTTATAGCAATAGAGTATTTTTAAATTAAGGTACGTATATTTGTTTAGACATAATGCTGTTGCACACTTAATAGACTACAGTATAGTGTAACCATAATTTATATGCACTGGGAAACCAAAAAATTTGCATGACTTGCTTTATTGTGACATTCACTTTATTGTGGTGGTCTGAAACCAAATCTACAGTATCTCTGAGGTATGCCTGTATATATACATATTCACCTACATATATAATACTTACAATACACACGCATATTTTAGAAATTGTTGAATTTACAATGATACCCTCAAATTCCAGTACCTGCCACCCCCATCCTGGGTTTATTTTTGCTGTTATTTTTAATGAGTATGAAATGATTCTAGTCAGGGATGTTTGAAAATCACTGCTAAAGACTGCTGATGAATCTTAGTCACAAGTTCTCATGCTCTCCCATGAAATTCATCTGGATTAAAAGACTAATTCAAAGGACTGGGTGTTCCCTTTGCCCCCCATTTATCATAGCCATTGGTTCCCTCTTCCTACTACTTTATTCAGTTCCTTTCTGAGGATAGTAATCTTTCCACATGTAAGAGCATTACAGAAAGTGACCATTTGCTCAGTCACCACTAGCCAATAGCCAGAGCTCTGAGCCTTCTTAGGGGTACCACCAACCATATATATGCACGTATGTGTATGTGTATGGTAACATGCGCTCTGATATCCTCCTCCCTCCACTCTCACTGGTTTCACTTCTAATATTAGAGTATATTCTGTGCTATACAACTCCAGAAGGAAATCATAAACATACCAAAAATTTGCAAGTATAATTCATTATTTTCTTTATGTTCTACTCTCTTTCCCTACAAAAATCTGGTCCCCTTTCCTCCGTTTATAGTTAATATCAGAACCATCTACCACTTGCCTAAGCTAGAAATTGTAAGCATCATCTGTCTATTCCCTTCCTGTATCACCCATAACAAATCATTTCAAGACTACTTAATTCTATCATATGTTGAATCCATCTCTTCTCTTTATTCCTACTGACGTTATTTTGGGTTAGAACCTTGTTATCGCTCACTTGAATTTATGAAGATAGAATTGGGGTATGGAATAGAACTGTTTTTTCCGTTTTTCATTCTCAAGAACATAAAAATATTGGGGAGAAATGAGACATAACACTATCTGTTACTTCCTTTGCCAAATCTATGTCATTTTACTAGCTTATAAAAATGAAAATGTGTCAAAATGTGCTCAGAAAATATTTGGCAAATTAAATTTATGTTAATACATACAAAATAAAGCTGTTAACTCTGAAATGCTTTACATGTCTATTATAAAAACAGTTACAGGTTATGAAACCTTAAGAAATCTAAACTCTTTATATAGAAAACATATACGCTAAATCCATTCCATACTTAGTTTTTCAAAGCTTAGTTAGGAATATTTTTAGATTAAAAACACTGATAAAAGAAAGCGCCCAGAAAAAACATCAAACCCTTCTTTCTCTTATGAAAGCAGAGGTATCTACAGGCAGCAACACATCTGTTTCAGCATTGGAGAATTTTACTCAGAATTCAGAAACTAAAATGATTTGATATTATAGTACCTGTAATAACAGTAATTCTTGACTGCCATGTGCCACATGTTAATATAAGCATTACCTCAATTAATCTTTACAAGAGTGCTATGAAGTAGCTACTTGTTAGAATATCCACTTTGCAGATAGAGAAGCCATACAAAAATTAAGTGTTACAGTGGGACTGGAATTCAAGCGGTCTATCTCTAGAGCCCATATACAATTTGCAAAAAAAAAAATTTCCACTGCATGGTTTTTAGAACAAAAATTGGGGCCATATATGATTATGAGGAAATGTGGAAATGTAATTTATCTTAAGTACTATAACAATAAGCCTAAATGCTTTTTTCAGAGGGAAAAAAAGAATAATTGCAAAAATTTCCATGGATTTCTCTTCCTTCCGTACATTTCATAAATGTGGCCCTAGGTACTGTAATATTTTAAACTTTCTTGAAGGCAGAGACTCCCCCTTGTACAAGATCCTTGTACAGTATCTTATACATAGTAAGTTCTCGATAAAAAAATTTTCAATAAACATGTAGACCATATTCTCAGTTCAAAGCACCTTTAACCAGCTGATTCAGTATACATATATATTATCAAATCTTACCTGGGATTCCTGATAAATAAATTTTACCAAAGTGACCGGTCTTACTTTCAAACACTTGCACTGATTTTCTCTGTCTCCCTGCTAATGAAGGGTAACAGTCTGCAGTAAAGTGGCCCCCTGTTAGCCAGTGTTTGGCATAGAGTAGGGCTCACTAAATATTTACTGATTAAAGGCCCAGGAAAGTCAAAATAATCAGCCAATAAATAACAGAGAGACTGGCTATATTGTGAACACAGAGGAGAGAAGTGGTAAACAGTGTAAGCTGTGAAGCTGTATTGCCTGGGTTCAAATACTGGCTCTGCCACTTATTAAGTGAGACACAATGAACAACCCTCAAAATCTCTCTTGGCATCAGTTTCCTCATCCTTCAAAAGAGGATACTAATCATACCTACTTCACAGGATTTTTTAAAATAAGGGTTAAACAAGTTCACACGTTAGGCAATTAACAAATGTTAGTTATTCCTACTAAACAGAATTCCTTTCCCTCTTAACAATAAAGTGACAAAATGCATTTGGTGGAGATTCTCTCATTTTCTTGAGTAAACCTTCACCTCTTGCCCCCAGTGTTACTCTTGGGAGACATCGGCTTCACTACCATTATTACAGAAGTGAAGCAATAAAAAAGTCCATCATATACAAAAAGTTTAAAGGACACTTTACATCTAAAACTCTTTTGTGAAGACAACAATCATAGATAGAATTAGATTTACAAAAAATGTTATTTCTCAAAGAACTATTTTCTAACCAGTCCCCCAACCTGAGATCATCTGTTTTATTAAGGGTCCCAATGTCTAGTTTGAAGACTACCAAATGTATTAAAAGTAGGCTATTTACAGATTAATGAATTATTGTAATTTCTCATTTGCTTAAAAAAACATAAAATGTAAAAATTAGGACATTTATAAGCTATCACTAAAAAATACCCACCAGCAAGATAATCATGATACTTACTTCATCTCTATAAAGTGGACTAGTATAATACATTATGTCCATTGCACTGCTGTTCAGCATATCCCTTAAACCTCGTACTTTGTCAGGAGTAATGGAATCAACAGTGTCTACAAAAACAAACAAACAAAAAAAACAAGTAAACTTATAGAAAGTCTCTGTTACAGGAAAATAATAGTGAAGAAAATTACATTGCCTGAAATAGTAACTATTTAAGTTAACATTTAAATATTCAAGACCAGCTTTGGCTCTAATGGATCTTCCCTTCCTGTAAAATACTTCAAGAACGAAACAGTAAAAGACAAAATAGGAGATGAAAAGAAACATTAAAGGATGAAAGCCATTATCAAATCTATAAAGCGTCATCCTTTTTTGTATGTATTGGCTTTTGCATGAAATTCAGGGATACCCGGAGCAAAACGAGGCCACATATTTTAGAACTAGTGTCAAAACACAATCCCAAGTATTTTTGTACCTCCTTTTCTGTTTCCTCTCCTTTTCGAGATGGAGTTTTGCTCTGTCCCCCAGGCTGGAGGGCAGTGGCGTGATCCTGGCTCACTGGCTCAAGCGATTCTCCTGCATCAGCTTCCTGGGTAGCTGGGATTATAGGCGCGTGCCACTACGCCCAGCTACTTTTTGTATTTTTAGTAGAGATGGGGTTTTACCATGTTGGCCAGGCTGGTCTCTTAACTCCTGACCTCAAGTGATCTGCCTGCCTAGGTCTTCCAAAGTGCTGGGATTACAGGTGTGAGGCATTCGCCCAGCTTCTCTGTTTTTTTTGATCTATGCACCTTCAGCTTGGCAATACACATGTACACTGCCTAGAGCCACTGGTGGCAACCAGCAACAAATTAAAAAAAGTCATCCTACAATTTGCATCCGTCTATCTTTAGTGAGCCAAAGATTCTATGGGCAAGAACTGTCAGATCACAAGTATGCACAAAGGCAAATAAATCAGCAATGTTTATCAGTAAGCAAGATAAAGATGGTGTAATTTACTGTATTGAAAAAAACTGCTACATAAACTGATTTTCGAACCAGTACACCCTTCCACGAGTTATGCCTAACCTATGGAAATTTTACGTTGGAAAGATTATTCTATTGGACACCTAATAAAATTATTAGAGATATAGAAAATTTTACATTTCTTATAGAAATACAAAGCACTATACTTGGATGAATACTGTGATTTGAAAGCACAAGGTGAGCAGAAGGCTTATGATTTTAGTGAAACAAAATTTCTTTTATTCTTTTTCACTTTATTGGCTTAGGTTATTTTATTTATTCCTCCACTTTAATACAATGTAATAATAAATGGAAGGCAAAGACAAGCAAAGGTTCTTTTTTTTTTTTCAACGATGTAAAGGGAAATGTTGTTGCTGTTTGTGGTTTACAACATATTTACAGGCTGTACCTATTTTTAAATTGTACAAGTGAAAGATGTGACTACCATGCTGATCCGAAAATACTTCAAATGTCATTTTAATGCATTTCCAAAAAAAGTTTTTACTGTGAAATACAGACACTTATAAATAAAGGTATTTAATTATGAATGCGCAGTTTAAATAATAATCTACAAAAACATGTTCATACCATCCAGTTTAAGAATATTGCCAGTATCTTAGAAACCCACCATATATTCCGAAATAATCACAGGCCTCTCTAGCAGAGAGGGAGAAGTAACTACAGGTAAGAGGTTTGTATTAATTGTGCTTTTCCTTTTCCTTACAGATTTACTACATGTCCAATAATATTAATAACTGCACCCAATTACTTCTATAGAATTTACTATGTGCCAGAGCCTAAATATTTTATCTGATTCTGAACACTGTGTAAATTGAGGCATTATCTATGGTTTGCTTGCACCCTTCCACCCAATATTATGTTTCTGAGATTCATCCAAGTTGATGCATATAGCTGCAATCCACTCTTTTTCACTGTTGTATAATATGCCACTCTATACCTATATCACAATTTATCCATTCTCTTTTTAGAGTTATTTGGGTTGTTTCCAGTTTTTTGCTACTACATATAAATCATATGTCATATAAATAACACTGTTTTACATGTCTCCTGGTACACATGTTTAAGAGTTTCTTTAGAGTACATCTCTAAGAAGTGGGACTACTGTGTCAAAGGGCACATGCACATTCAGCTTTATAAGATGATGTTAAATCTTCCAAAGTGACTACAGCAAGTTTCATTCCCAACAACAGTGAATGACAACTCTCACTGCTATACAACCCCAACAACACTTGGTATTGTCACTTTCTTAAATTTTTGCCTGATGGGTGTGAATGATACTTTACTGTGGCTTTAATTTGCATCTCCTTGATTACTAGAAAAAATATACATATATAAATTTAAAACAATCTTTTCTTTCCCACTTAAGTTTCTTGTCCTTTATTCTGGATGTCAAACCTTTGGCGGTTATATCTGTTGCTCTGTTGTAACATCTTTTTCCCAGTTTGTGGCTTGTCTTTTGTTTTTTATGGTCTACTGGTAAAGAGAAGTCCTTAATTTTAATCTAATCAAATTATCTGGCCGGGCGCGGTGGCTCATGCTTGTAATCCCAGCACTTTGGGAGGCCGAGGCGGGCGGATCACGAGGTCAGGAGATCGAGACCACGGTGAAACCCCATCTCTACTAAAAATACAAAAAGTTAGCCGGGCGTGGTGGCGGGCGCCTGTAGTCCCAGCTACTCGGAGAGGCTGAGGCAGGAGAATGGCGTGAACCCAGGAGGCGGAGCTTGCAGTGAGCCGAGATTGCACCACTGCACTCCAGCCTGGGCGACAGAGCGAGACTCCGTCTCAAAAAAAAAAAAAAAAAAAAAAAAAAAAAATTATCTTTATTAGTTTATAGTTGCATTTTTTTGCATATTAAGAATTCTTTCTCTGCACCTTGAGGTTATACAGATACGGTTTTGTATATTTTTCTAAAAAGTTTTAAAGTCTTGGCTTTCATATATTATGTTTTTGATCCATGTGAAATGTGAAGTAGAGATCATTTTTTACATTTTTCCCCCATAGGACACCCAGTTATTACCATATACCGTTTATGGAACAGACCATCCTTTCACTAATCATCTGTAATGCCAGCTCTGACATATAGAAGGTTTCCTGTTTAGGGAGTCTCTAATCTGGTACACAGCTCTATTTGCCTATCCTTGTGCCAAGGATATTTACGGAAGTTTGAATACAGTACCAGGTACGGCTACCTAGTAGGTCAAGACTCCACCCCTCAAATCCATCATTCTGTGTTTTGGCTATTTTCAGACCTTTGTTCCTTTTTTATTTCATTTTTTTTTTAAATTTTATGGGTATATAGGAGGTGTATACATTTATGGGGTACATGAGATATTTTGATATAGGCATGTAATGCATAGTAATCACATCATGGAAAATGGGGTATCCATCCCCTCGAGCATTTATCCTTTGTGTTACAAACAATCCAATTATACTCTTTATTTTAAAATGTACCATTAATTTATTATTGATTATAGTCACCCTGTTGTGCAATCAAATACTAGGTCTTATTCATTCGGTTTTTTTGTACCTGTTAACCATCCCCCCACCTCCCCAGTATCCTTCCCAGCCTCTGATAACCATCCTGCTATCTCCATAAATTGTTGTTTTGATCCTACAGATGAGAACATCTGCTGTTTGTCTTTCTGTGCCTGAGTTACTTCACATAACATAATGACCTCCAGTTCCATCCATGTTGTTTCAAATGACAGGATATCATTCTTTTTTATGGCCAAATAGTAATCCATTGTGCTTATGTACCACATTTTCTTTATCCACGCATCTGTTGATAGACACTTAGGTTGCTTCCAAATCTTGGCTATTGTGAACAGTGCTGCAACAAACACAGGACTCTGCAGACATCTATTCAATATACTGATTGCCTTTCTTTTTAATATATACCCAGCAGTGGGATTACTGGATCATATGGTAGCTCTATTTTTAGTTTTTCAAGGAACCTCCAAACTGTTCTCTGTAGTGGTTGTACTAATTTACATTCTCACCAACAGTGTATGAGGGTTCCCTTTTCTCCACATTTCACCAGCATTTGTTATTGCCTGTCTTTTGGATATCAGCCATTTTAACTGGGATGAGCTATCTCATTGTAGTTCTGATTTGCCTTTCACTGCTGATCAATGATGTTGAGCACCTTTTCATATGCCTGTTTGCCATTTGTATGTCTTCTTTTGAGAAATACCTACCAAATCTTTTGCACATTTTTTGGATCAGATTATTAGATTATTTCCTATATAGTTGTTTGAGCTCCTTAGATATTCTGGTTATTAATCTCTTGTCAGATGGGTAGTCTGCAAATATTTTATCACATTTGGTGGGCTGTCTCTTCACTTTGTTGATTGTTTAGCCCTTTGTTCTTTGATAATCATTTCAGAATCAGTTTGTCAAGTTTCATGGAAAAACTCTGGAAATCCTGGCTGGAATTACATGGAATCTATAGCTTGATTTGGGAGAATCAACACCTCTAGAATAATGAATTTCCCAATCTAACAAAATTATCTTTCAGTTGTGTTTAAGGTCTTTCAAGTTTCTTTAATTTGTAACATAAATATACTTCTTTTGCTAGATTTATTTCTTGGAACTTTATATTTTTGATGCTATTTGTCTGTTCCTGGTATACAGAAATGCAGTTATGTTTACATATGGAATTTCTATGTCACAACCCTAATAAATTATGTTATTAATTCTAGTAATTTTTTCTTTCTTCCCCTCCCCTCCAGATATGGGGTCTCTCTGTTGCCCAGGCTGGAATGCAGTGGTTATTCACAGGTGTAATCCCACTAATGATCATCACAGGAGTTTTGGCCTGCTTTGTTTCCAACCTGGGCTCTTTCACCTCTCCTCCGGCAACTTGGTGGTTCCCTGCTCCCGAGAGGTCACCATATTGATAGCGAACTTAGTGTGAACACCTGATTGGCATAGTGCACTATAGCACAGAACTCCTGAACTCAAGTGATCCTTCTGCCTATGCCTCCTGAATAGCAGGGACTACAGTCACATACCACTGTGCCTGGCCTAATAATTTTTCTGTATATTCTTTGTATATTCTGAGTAGACAACCATATGACCTACAAATCAAAACAGATGTTTCTGAGTCTTTGTAACTATTATTTCTTTTTATTATCTTATTACACTGCTAAGACTTTCAAGCAGAATATTTAAGTTGTAAGAGTGGATATCTTTGGCTTATTCCTGATTTAAAGGAAATGGTTTTAGCCTTTCACTACCAAAGAACACAATGATGTTTGCTGTAGGTAGTAGACACCCTTTTAAAATTATTTTTAAATTTACACACAATAAAATTGACTGAGTTTTAATGCATGTGTAGTTGTATGTAACTACTGCCATGATCAGGATATTGAACTGTTCCATCACCCTAAAAAACTTCTACATGCTGCTCCTATAAATTCAAATCCTCCCTGCTTCCCCTAACTCCTGCTGACCAATGATCTGTTCTCTGTCCCTGAAGTTTTGCCTTTTCTAAAATGTCATGAAAATGGAAGCATAAAGTATATAAACTTTCAAGACTGGCTTTTTTTTTTTTTCTTTGAGACAGGGTCTCACTCTGTCACCCAGGCTGGAGTGCATTGGCACGATCTTGGCTCACTGCAACCTCTGTCTCCTGGGTTCAAGTGATTCTCGTGTCTCAGCCTCCTGAGTAGCTGGGATTACAGACGTCCACCACCACGCTGGCTCATTTTTTTTGTATTTTTAGTAGAGATGGGGTTTCACCATGTTGGCCAGGCTGGTCTCGAACTCCTGACCTCAAATGATCTGCCTGCCTTGGCCTCCCAAAGTGTTGGGATTACAGGCATGAGCCACCGTGCCCAGCCTAAGACTGGCTTCTTTCACTCATCAGAATGCCTTTTATACTACCAAAGTAGATTAAACCTAACAGAAATTACAACCTCAGGAGTTTTACTAAATGTTAATTCATCCATATTATGTACTTTCCTGAGAAGCCTGAGCAATTTACCTGTATGAATGGGAAAAGTTCAAGGGATCATGTTGTTATTACACTAGAACTTTACATATGAACCACTGCTGCTGAGATCTGTTTTGGTCAATAACATTCCTTTTTTTTAAAACTCATTACAATTTTTGATGCAATTTGGGTTTGATAAACTACAACTGACATTCCTAACTGACTGTGAGACAGAATCACAGACCTGGACAAATCCTTATAAATCATAACTGACTATAAGACAGAATCACAGACCTGGACAAATTCTTATAAATCACCCAGGGAGGCAGTTTAATACTGTGATAAACATGGAATCTGGCATCATACAGAGCTAGATTCTGCCTGCCACTCTTAAATTTGCCTTTTAGTGAGTTTCAGTTTTATCAGTAAAATGGAGAAAATAAAGTAGGTATTTCATGGATTTTTGAGACAATTAAATGAGATACTCCATGTAAAATGCATAGCAGACTGCCAGGCACATAGCAAAAGGCTCCGCAAATGGCAGCTGCTAATATTATATCCAGTATAACAACTCTCTCATTTTGCAGATTATGTAAATAATCAATCCAAACATTGTTTTTGTGGTTTTACTATTTAACGGACATAACTTTGTGTAAAGAAAGACACATATTTTGGTTGATGACAGCTCTTTAAGGAAGACAACTGATTTTACTTAAACAAATATACAAATTCTCTATGCTAGATTGTAATTCACCAGCCCAGGCAACGTATGAAAAACAACAAAGGAAAACAAAAAACCTGAGATTTTTATCTTCCGATTATGGGGGGAAAATTATTAGAAAGAAAAATGTAAGCTCATATGGAATTGTGGAAAACAAATATTTTTAAAGTACTGACAAATCAACCTAGTGTCAAAAACTTTAGAAAACATTTTGTTCCCACTATATTCCTCTACCTGCCCTCACAATCCAGAGGGCATGCATGAAAACAGTGCTATCTATGAAATCTATATAGTGGTCCAAATGATATTAGTCAGTATAATTATTCTAGAAATCAATGGATTTTATTTTCTTAAATAATCTAGAACAAAGGGTGAGTATACCTCAAGACAATTAAATTGAAGACACTATATTCTCAATGAACAAAAAGTGTTTTCTAAAACTTTCTGCATTTATTTTGGTAAAAATTTGCCATTGGCTAAATCATTCAATTTTTAAACAAAATATACCTCCATCAAGAGTAAGTTTTGACCGCCACTCAACAGGCAGAAATTCAACATGTGTTGCATGGTTGGAAAAATGCCTTTCTTCTATTTTTCTTGCAGCCTCTCTCATCCTAAAAAAACAAACAAAAATGCAAACAAAGCTTTATGAGAGTAACTTCACATATAAATTTATATGAGATAAAACGTGTTTAATCATAACACTTCCATTTGCCTATAGCTTTGTCAAATTACATTCCAATGACTACCACACTAAGCAAGTCTGCAATACTAGGATACCTTCGTTTTGCGGTTATTTTCCTAAATTTGCCATCTATGATTTCAAATATTCCAAGCTTTTACATTATATTCTAAATAATTATACATAAGAGCTTTTAGTAGACAGAATGGCATAATGAATACCTCTGTGCCATCACCCAGCTCCAAATATTAGCAAGTCATGACCTATCTTGTTTAATCTATTGGTCTCTTCATCCTTTCCATAATATAAATTTGAAAATTTTATTTAAAATATTAAGATACTATAAAATTGACCCTTTTCCCCCTTTTGGTGTCAGTTATATAAATTTTAGCAAATGTGCAGATTTGTGATTAGTATTACACAATTCAGAACAGTTCATCCAGAAAAACCCCCTCATGCTATTCCTTTAGTAGTCATTCCCTTCCCCCATATTTAAAAGCAAATCCTAGATATTGCATTATTTTGTCTGTAGTTTAGTATCTACTTCTAAAATACAAGAAAAACATAACCTATTCAGTATTATCATACCAAAGAAATGAATGACTCTTTAATTTCAGCAAATATGTAGTTCAGTGGTCCTATTTTCCCAGTTGGATTATAAACATTACTTTATAATATTAAAATTTTTTACACTTGTTTAAATTGAGCTCTAAATACAATCCATGCACTGCAATTGGAAGACATGTCTCTACTACAGGCTCCTTTCTCTATTTTGCCTTGTAAAGGCATATCTTGTTTTACTGCATTCATTTTTTTAAAAATTGCACTCTGCAGATATTGCCTTTTTCTTCCCTTTTTAAGAAACTGAAGGTCTGTGGCAACCTTGCATGGAGCGTCTATTAGTGCATTTTTCCAACAGCATGTGCTCACTCTGTGTCTCTGTGTCACATTTTGTAATCCTCACAATATTTCAAACTTTCTCATTATTATTACATCCACTATGGTGAACTGCACCCGTATAAGATGAGCTTAATTGATAAATGTATGTGGTCTGACTGTTCCACTGACTGGCTATTCCCCAACCTTTCTCCTGCTCCGAGGACTTCCATATTATCCAAGACACAACAATATTGAGATTAGGGTACTTAATAATTCCATACTGGCCTCTAGGTGATCAAGTGAAAAGAATAGTCACATATCTCTCACTTCAAATAAAAAACCAGAAATTATCGAGCTTAGTGAGGGAGGCATGTCAAAAGCCAAGCATGCCAAAAGCTGGACCTCTTGCACCAGGTAGCCAATTTGTTAATGCAAACGAAAAGTTATTGAAGGAGATTAAAAGTACTACTCCAGTGAATACACAAATAAGAAAATGAAAAAGCCTTATTGTTGATAAGGAGAAAGTTTTAGTGGTCTGGATAGAAGATCAAAACAGCTACAACTTTCCCTTTATTTAAGCCAAAGCCTAATCCAGAGCAAGCCTTAACTCTTTTCAATTCTAAACGACAGAGAGACAAAGAAGCTACCAAAGAAAAGTTTGAAGCTAGCAGGTTAGTGCATGAGGTTTAAGGAAAGAAGTTGTCTCCATAACATAAAAGTGCGAGGTAAGTGCTAATGTAGAAGCTGCATCAAGTTAAGAAGATCTAGCCAAGATAATCAATGAAGGTTGCTACACTAAACAACATATTCTCAATGTAGACAAAAAAGCCTTCTAATGGAAAAAGATGCCTAGGACTTTCACAGCTAGAGAGGAGAAGTTAATGCCTGGCTTCAAAGCTTCAAAGGACAGGCTGACTCTCTTGTGAAGAGCTAATGCAGCTGGTAACTTGAAGTTGAAGCCAATGCTCACTGACCATCCCAAATAGCCTAGGACCCTTAAGAATTATGCTAAATCTACTGTGCCTGTGCTCTATAAATAGAACCACAAAGCCTGGATAGCAGCACATCTTTTTTACAGCATGGCTTACAGAATATTTTAAGCCCACTGTTGAGACCTACTGCTCAGGAAAAAAAACGATTCCTTTCAAATGATTACTGCCCACTGACAATGTACCTAGTCACTCAAGAGCTCTGATGGAGATGTACAAGGAGATGAATGTTGTTTTCATGCCTGCTAACACAATATCCACTCTGCAGCCCGTGGATCAAGGAGTAATTTTAACTTTGAAGACTTACATTTAAGAAACAAATTTTATAATGCTATAGCTGCTATAGACAGCAGATGAATCTGGGCAAAGTAAACTGAAAATATTCTGGAAAGAACTCATCATTCTAGACGCCATTAAGAACATCTGTGATTCAGTGATTCATGGAGGGTGAAAATACCAACATTCCAGAAGTTTGGAAGAAATGGATTCCAACCCTCATAAATGACTTTGAGGGGCTCAAGACTTCAGTGAGGAAGTAACTGCAGATGTATTGGAAATAGCAAGAGAACTAAAATAAGCAGAGTGTGAAGATGTGACTGAATTGCTGCAATTTCATGAGAAAACTTCAGTGGATGAGGAGTTGCTTCTTATGGATGAACAAAGAAAGTGGTTTGAGATGGACTCTTGGTGAAGATGTGAATATCGTTGAAATGGCAACAAAGAATTCAGAATGTGCCATAAACTTAGTTGATAAGGCAGTGGCAGGGTTTGACAGGATTGATTCAAATTTTCAAGTAAGTTCTACAGTGGGTAAAATGCTCTCAAACTGCATTGCATGTTACAGAGAAATCTTCTGTGAAAGGAAGAATCAATCGATGTGGCTAACTTCATTGTTGTCTTATTTTAAGAAATTGCCACACCCACCCCAAACTTCAGCAAATACCATCCTGATCAGTCAGCAGCCATCAACATGGAGGCAAGACCCTTCAACAGCAAAAAGATGCTGTGAACTCACTGAAGCCTCAGATAATTGGTTAGCAACATTTAGCAGTACAGCATTTTAAAATTAAGATATGTACACGATTTTTAAAGACATTATGCTATCACATACTTAATAGTTTACAGTGTAGTGTAAACATAACTTTTATATGCACTGAGAAGCCAATTTGTGCAACTTGCTTAATTATGATATTCGCTTTATTGCAGTGTTATGGAACCAAACCCACAAAATCTTTGAGGTATACCTGTAATTTTTTGTGTATGTGTCCTATAGAGTTACTCAAGAGTCCGATTTTCATTCACTGTATCTCTATGGTGTTATTTAACATGTTCTTTGTCCCGTTTCCTATAGTTTGGTAGTTAGTTATAGGGGCTTCATCAGATGCAAGCTCTGTTTTGGTGAGACTACTACTCCATATGTACATAGGTACAGACAACTCTTCTCTTTTTAGTGATGATAGCAGTTACTGATGATCATTGTTTAAATCCATTAGTTTATCACGGTGGCAAAAGTGCCTTTTAAATTCCATCACTCTTCATTTGTTTATAGGCTTATACTTCTAGAAAGAGAAATGTCCTTACATTAAATATTTAGCTGCACTGGGGTATAACCAAATAGTTTCTGCATGAACTGAGGCACAGTTAATCTAGAAAAGGCAGGATAAATGGTTAATTCTTCCCTTTTATTAACAGTTTTCAAAATAACAAGTCATTAGGTTTTATATATTTTGATGTCATTGCTAACTCACAGATTTATGCATATTTGATGCATATCAATCCACTGTAGTTATTATCCTTACCAAGGTTCAAATTGTCTATTTTAGGTCTGTGAATCTCTCCAGGTTGCTTTTGATACAACTTCATTGGTTTTTTTTTTTTTTTTAAACAATTGTGGCCTTTAGTATATTCAAAGAGTTATGCAGCTATCACCATTACCTAATTTCATAACACTTTCATCACCCCAGAAAGAAACACCATACCTATTAGCAGTCACTCTCTATCCCTCTTCCTCCCACTTGCCAACACCCACTAATCTACTTTCAGCAGATTTGTCTATTTTGAACATTTCATATAAATAGAATCATACAATATGGGGCATTTTGGGTCTGGCTTTTCAGTCAGTGTAATGTTTTCAAGTCTCATCTATGTTGCATCATAAATCAGTACTTCATTGCTTTTCATTGTTGAATAGTATTTCATTATACGGATATGCCACTTTTCTTTAGCCACTCATCAGTTGATTCATGTTTGGGTTGCTTCCATTTTTTGGCTATCATGAATAATGCTTCTATGAACATTCTTTAACAAGTTTTTGTGGACATACATTTTCAGATCTCTTGGGTATACACATAGGAGCGATATTGCTGGCTCATACACTAACTTTAACTTTTGGAAGAACTGCCAAACTTTCCAAAGCAGCTGTACTATTTTCTGGTCTCACGAGAAACATGTAAGCGTTGCGATTTTTCTTCATCCTAGCTAATACTGGTTAATTTCCATCTTTTCGATAAGAGTTATCCTAGTGGGTATAAAGTGGTACCTTTAAAGTGGTAGCGTTCACGGTCACATCTTTCTAATAACTAAAGATGCTGAACATCTTTTCACGGGTTTACTGGTCATTTGTATATCCTATTTGGACAAATGTCTACTCAAACCCTTTACCCATTTAAAAAAACCGGGGTCTTCCTTTTTTAAAAACTGTTGAGTTGTAAGAGTACTTTATATATCCTGGATCCTAGACCTTCATCAGATATGTGGTTTGCTAATACTTTCTCCCATTCTGAGGGTTGTCTTCATTTTCTTCAGTGTCCTTTGAAGAACAAAAGGACTTTTCTACTTATAATATCATGTCTTGCAAACACAGATAGTTTTGTCTCTTCTATTCTAATCTAGATGCCTTGTATTTCTTTTCTTGCTTAATTGCTCTGGCTGAAATGTACAGTACAATGCTGAACAGAAGTGGTGAGAGTGGATATACTTGTCTTGTTCCTGATCTCAAGGAGCAGCTTTCAGTCTTTCACTATTAAAGAATAAGTTTAGCCACAGGCTTTTTGTAGATGCCCTTTACCAGGTTGAGAAAGTTGCCTTCTGTTTCTAATTTCCCGAGTGCTTTTATTATGAAAGTATGTTGAGATTTTGTCAAATGTCTTTTCTGTATCTGAAAATCACATGATGTGTTTTTTTTCTTCATTCTACACATGTGGTAGATTCCCTTGATTAAAAATAAAATGTTGACCCAATCTTGCATTCTTGGATAAATCCCACTTAGTCATGGTATATCACCATTTATATATGGTGCTGGATTCAGTTTGTTGGCATTTCATTGAGATTTCTGTGGTCTGTATTCAGTAAGGGATATTGGTATAGTTTTCTTTTCCTTATGATGCTTTCATTGGTTTTTGGTATCAGGGTAATACTGGCTTCATAGAATGAGCTGGGAAATCTTCCTTCCTCTTCTATTTTTTAGAGAATTTGTAGAGAAGTGGTGCTAATTTTTATCTATTTTTTTTAAGAGACAGGATCTTACTATGTGGCCCAGGCTGAAGTGCAGCGGCTAGTCACTGGAACCGTCGTGTATTATACTATAGCCTGGAACTCCTGCACTCAAGCAATCCTCCTGCTTCAGCCTTCCACGAAGCGGAGACTGCAGGCACATGCCAATGCACCCAGCTTAATTCTTCTTTTAATGTTTGTAACCAGTGCAATCTTCTGGTCCTGGGCTTTTGTTGTTTTGGTGGAAGTTTTTTGATTATTAATTCAAATACTTTACTTGTTATAGGTCTACTCAGACTTTCTATTTCTTACTCGTTACCAGATCAGTTTTCAGTTTTCCTAGTTTGTGTCTGTCTTGGAAAGTGATTACTAAAACAGTTTCGGCAGTCTGTTTCTAGAAATTTGTCCATTTAATCTAGGTTACATACTTTGTAGCACAGAATTGTGCATAGTATTCCCTTATAATCCTTTTTATTTCTGTAATTTTGGTGGTAGTAATGTCTCCTCCTTTTTCATTTTAGTAATTTGGATCTTCTTTTTCTCTTGTTTGGTCTAGTTAAAATGTTCTCAACTTTGTGGATCTTTTCAAAGAACCAGAGTAATACATAGAGATCTTCTCTATTTTACAACTGCATACTACTCCATTATATAGATAAAAGCTGTAGTTTATCAACCCATCTCTTATTCATGAACATTTGAGTAGTTTCCTACGTGATGCTGCAATCAAAAGCCTTGTGCATGCCTCTTTTATTTTTTGCTGATATTTTTTGGGATAGAGTCCTGGAAGTAGGTTTTCTGGGTCAAAGGATAAATACATATGTAATTTTGATAGATACTGCCACATACTCGTTTTCATTGCATTCCATCAGCTGTACAAGAACATCTATTACCTACAGCCTGGCCAAAAAAAGCATGTTGTCAAATTTTGAACTTTCGCTAATCTGATAGTTAAGAAATGACATCTGTTTGAGTGCATTGCTCATGCCTGTAATCCCAGCACTTTGGGAGGCCGAGGCAGGCAGATCACTTGAGGTCAGGAGTCTGAGACCAGCGTGGCCAACATGGTGAAATCCCGATCCTACTAAAAAAACACAAAATTAGCTGGGTGTGGTGGTGCGCACCTGTAGTCCCAGCTATTTGGGATGCTGAGGCAGAAGAATTGCTTGAACCCGGGAGGTGGAGGCTGCAGTGAACTGAGATCGTGCCACTGCACGCCAGTCTGGGTGACAGAGCAAAACTCTCTCCAAAAAAACAAAAACAAAAAACAAAAAAACCAAAAACAAACAAAAAAAACAAAACAAAAAAAACTTTTCATATGGTTAACAGCCACTTCCTTTTCTGGCAACTACTTGCTTATATCCTTAGCCCATTTTCCTACAAGGTAGTTGAAGAGATTTTTATTTTTAGAATGATTTTACATATTAAGAATCCTTCATCTGTAAGGTGAAAATGTTTTCTTTCAGTTCAATTTAGTTTTTCTTTGCCATTTTTTTCCCTAGATGATATAATATTTATCAATATTTTTCCTTATTTCTCGTGGATCAAGTCATAGAATAGTTTTCTCTATTCCTAAGTTCTAGAAGAATTCAAACTCTCCTTTAAAAGAATCCCTAATACTTGCATAATTTCATTTCTTTTCCTTCCCCCCTCCATTTTTTTTTTTTAAGAGATGAGGTCTTGCTATGTTGCCCCAGCTGAAGTGCAGTGGCTATTCATAGGTGTGGTCATAGGGCACTACAGCCTCAAACTCCTGGGCTCAAGCGATTCTCCTGCTTCAGCCTCCCATGTAGCTAGGACTATAGGCATGTGCTACCATGTCCTGGTTTCATTTCTTTCACTTAAATGTGATCCAACTGAAATTTATCCTTGTGTGAGAAATGGATCCAATTTATTTTTTTCTATATGCAAATCTAGTTATCCTAATAGTACTTGTTGAGAAGTCTATCTTCATTTTCAGTATATTTTAAAAGGCATTGCATTATAATTATGTTTATTGATTGCATATCCCCAAAGTTGGCATTTTAAGAAGCCTAGATTCTACTTTGCCAAAATAAAGATGTGCTTCCCTTATCATCACTGAAAATAAAATGATAGCCAAAACTTTAGACTTGAAGGCAGGATCTCTTTGTTATCCACAGAGTCTAAAAGTTCCTTTTTTACATCAGATACTCAAGTAATCGCAGAAACATTTTTAAAGTTTCTTTGTCATCTTTTCAAATGTTCAGTTTTAACAAACATGAGTATATGCGAGAAAGAACATATTTAAAAATTTCTAGGCCGGGCGCGGTGGCTCACGCTTGTAATCCCAGCACTTTGGGAGGCCGAGGCGGGCGGATCACAAGGTCAGAAGATCGAGACCACGGTGAAACCCCGTCTCTACTAAAAATACAAAAAAAAATTAGCCGGGTGTGGTGGCGGGCACCTGTAGTCCCAGCTACTCAGAGAGGCTGAGGCAGGAGAATGGCGTGAACCCAGGAGGCGGAGCTTGGAGTGAGCTGAGATCGCGCCACTGCACTCCAGCCTGGGTGACAGAGCGAGACTCTGTCTCAGAAAAAAAAAAAAAAATTTCTAATATTTTTCTACCCACTCATTCAATTTTAATGGCTGTGTAGTTCTTAAGTAAATCATTGTGATATAGTAATTAGGAAGTGGTACATGTGTTGCTGTTTGAATTTGCACACAAAAGAGTTCATTTAGATTAGTGGTTCTCAACCATAGACAATTTTGTACTTTGAGGGACACTTGGCAATGTTTGGAGATATTTTTGGTTCTAACAACTAAGGGTTTTATTTGTATCAGTGAGGAGAGGCTAGGGATACAGTTATACATCTTACAATGTATAGGCCAGCCATCATAACAAAAAATTATCCAGTCAAAAATGTCAACAGTGATGTAGCTGGGAAACCCAAATTTTGAGTTCTCAACTTGGAAATACTACATCTGCTTAAAATGTTGTTTTGTTATAAAGCAAACTTATACAATCCTTCACTCCACAGGATCGCTATCATAATTCTCGAATGATCAAAACTGATCAAACAGGTATGTCTACTGAATCATTTGGAGTGCTGGAGTGACTGTTAAGAAAAAGAAGAAAAGGATGGAAGAAAAATGAAAAAATAGTGAGGGAAAGGGAAGGGAGAGGAGGGGGATGTGGAAAAGAGGAAGGGGGAGACAGGGAGAGGGAAGAGAGAAGATGGATATGTTCCAGCTATATGCCCAAATTTGCCTTACTAAAAACAGTAAAATCTATTTCTTAAATATCTCATAAGAACTACTGAGCCCAATGGGTGGTAGAGAAAATGAGAAAAAGGAATGATTAAAAAATATTCTATTATACCTCAGACAATGACCCATTACTGTGCTATGCATGCACAAAAATCATGATTTCAGTCTTGTTATAAGCTTATTTCAATTTCCATGTTCTCAGAGCAATGAATGTTTACTTCATATTGTAAGAAGAGTAGAGATTAATAGCATTTAAGAATTACTGTACAACTGAGGATCATTAAATACCTGTAAAACATAAGTCTTCATAATTCCTCTCAATTAGAAAAAAACTGGTAAACTAATTGGTTTTAAGAAAATATATGCGTGATATAAATATAGAAAAAAATAGAAAAAGATATAAATAGAAAATCATGCAGTGATCTCCAAGATACTTTTTTTTTTTTTTTTTTTTTAAGAGATGAGGTTGGCCGGGTGTAGTGGCTCATGCCTGTAATCCCAGCACATTGGGAAGCTGAGGCGGGTGGATCGCCTGAGGTCAGGAGTTCGAGACCAGCCTGACCAATATGGTGAAGCCCTGTCTCTACTAAAAATACAAAAATTAGCCGGGCGTGGTGACGTGTGACTGTAGTTCCAGCTACTAGGAAGGCTGAGATAGGAGAATTTCTTCAACCCAGGAGGCGGAGGCTGCAGTGGGCCAAGTTCACGCCATCACACTCCAGCTTGGGCGACAGAGTGAGACTCTGTCTCAAAAAAAAAAAAAAAAGACATGGGGTCTTGCTTCATTGTCCAATGTTGCAGTGCACTGGCAACTCACACTCTCTTGAACTCCTGGGCTCAAGCAATCCAAAATACATTTTTTAAACAAACAAACAAACAAAAAAAACAAGGTCCAGAAGTCTATAGCATGCACCTTTTGTGTGGAAAAAAATTTGTGTATGCCTAAAGAAAATCTAGAAGACTCTAAATGGGGACACAAGGACAAAGGATAATGAGGGAAGATGGGGACAGAAATGAGAATCAGCCTTTTTACTCCACATTTTAATATTTTGTTTTGTGAACTACATGTATGTATTTCCTGTTCAAAAAAATAAGTTTTGTTGATATTCTTGTCACTATTGTTTATTCTCCCATTTTTTTTCTGTACTTACGGGTTTATGCCTTTTTGCTTTTTAAAATTCTTTTTTATATCATGTTCAAAGAGGTTTCAGGAGGGAGTAAGATAAGCTCATGTGTTCAACCTACTGTGTTTAACTGAACACTTCTTTATATTCTTCTAAGATTATAGCTTTAAAATGACTAACTTAGGGCATTAGATATGCAAGTTCTATGAAGAGTTCTCTTGTAATGGAACTCCACAACAAGTAAATCCAATTGTATTTAAAATGCCTTCCATTTATCCCTTTTAGTAAACTAATTCTGACATTCCTAGAAGTTTTCTAAAAATTTGCTTCTCAGTCTACGTAAGTGGTAAACATATTTTTCTGAAACAAAGGTGATTGAAGCTAGTCTGAACTAATCATTAGCAAGTTTGCTAAATAAGGTTAAGAGAGAAAACTCTCTATTCCCAGGAATCTAAGACGTGATTTAAAGAAATCCTCAGAGAACAAAAGGCTGTCAAATCAATCACAAATACACACAAACTTCAGGATGGCACTGATAAGGATGAAGTTTTGTATAGGCCTGAACACTGAACTTAGGAATGACAGCAAGCAGGGAAATGGTAAGAAATCCTACAGATTTTCCTAGCTTTCTATCTTTTATTATGCAGAATTCCTTTTATATGAATTTTTCCATTGATTACTAAGTTATGTGTAGAATTTTCCATCAAATTAACCTGTCTATGAAGAAATGACGACAATCCTCCCTGTAGTGGACACTTGGGTTTTTTTTTGAGCCACCTTGGATTCATTCATCCTGCTTCCAATAATAGCTCTTGATTTTTATCTGTGACTCCATCTCTTCCTATAGTTAAGATGAAGTCAACTTCCATCTGATTCTAGGATGGGAATATGACAAGTTTAGCCAATCATACCCTGCATGGCTACATACATAGATTCAGGAAGTTGGATCAATATCATTAGTCACCGAAATGCATAGACTAGCTGGGACCAAAATCAGAGCAGAACTGAGGGAGACAGAGACATGAAAAACTCTTCAAAAAATCAATGAATCCAGGAGCTTGTTTTTTGAAGCGATCAACAAAACTGATAGACCGCTAGCAAGACTAACAAGAAAAAAGAGAAGAATCAAATAGATGCAATAAAAATGATAAAGAGATTATCACTACCGATCCCACAGAAATAGAAACTACCATCAGAGAATACTATAGACACCTCTACGCAAATAACCTAGAAAATCTAGAAGAAATGGATAAATTCCTGGACACATACACCTTCCCCCAAGACTAAACCAGGAGGAAGTTGAATCACTGAATAGACCAATAACAGGCTCTGAAATTAAGGCAATAATTAATAACCTACCAACCAAAAAAAGTCCAGGACCAGATGGATTCACAGCCAAATTCTACCAGAGGTACAAAGAGGAGCTGGTACCATTCCTTCTGAAACTATTCCAATTAATAGAAAAAGAGGGAATCCTCCCTAACTCATTTTATGAGGCCAACATCATCCTGATACCAAGGCCTGGCAGAGACACAACAAAAAAGGAATTTTAGACCAATATCCCTGATGAACATCGATGCAAAAATCTTCAATAAAATACTGGCAAACTGAATCCAGCAGCACATCAAAAAGCTTATCCACCATGATCAAGTGGGCTTCATCCCTGGGATGCAAGGCTGGTTCAACATACGCAAATCACTAAATGTAATCCAGCATATAAACAGAACCAAAGACAAAAACCACATGATTATCTCAATAGATGCAGAAAAGGCCTTTGACAAAATTCAATGCTTCATGCTAAAAACTCTCAATAAATTAGGTATTGATGGGACGTATCTCAAAATAATAAGAGCTATCTATGACAAACCCACAGCCAATATCATACTGATTGGTCAAAAACTAGAAGCATTCCCTTTGAAAACTGGCACAAGACAGGGATGCCCTCTCTCACCGCTCCTATTCAACATAGTGTTGGAAGTTCTGGCCAGGGCAATTAGGCAGGAGAAGTAAATAAAGAGTATTCAATTAGGAAAAGAGGAAGTCAAATTGTCCCTGTTTGCAGATGACATGATTGTATATCTAGAAAACCCCATTGTCTCAGCCCAAAATCTCCTTAAGCTGATAAGCAACTTCAGCAAAGTCTCAGGATACAAAATCAATGTACAAAAATCACAAGCATTCTTATACACCAATAACAGACAAACAGAGAGCCAAATCATGAGTGAACTCCCATTCACAATTGCTTCAAAGAGAATAAAATACCTAGGAATCCAACTTACAAGGGATGTGAAAGACCTCTTCAAGGAGAACTACAAACCCTGCTCAGGGAAATAAAAGAGGACACAAACAAATGGAAGAACATTCCATGCTCATGGATAGGAAGAATCAATATCATGAAAATGGTCATAATGCCCAAAGTAATTTATAGATTCAATGCCATCCCCATCAAGCTACCAATGACTTTCTTCACAGAATTGGAAAAAACTACTCTAAAGTTCATATGGAACCAAAAAAGAGCTCACATAGCCAAGACAATCCTAAGCCAAAAAAACAAAGCTGGAGGCATCATGCTAACTGACTTCAAACTATACTACAAGGCTACAGTAACCAAAACAGCATGGTACTGGTACCAAAACAGAGATATACACCAATAGAACAGAACAGAGGCCTCAGAAATAACACCACACATCTACAACCATCTGATGTTTGACAAACATGACAAAAACAAGAAATGGGGAAAGGATTCCCTATTTAATAAATGATGCTGGGAAAACTGGCTACCATATGTAGAAAGCTGAAAGTGGATCCCTTCCTTACACCTCATACAAAAATTAATTCAAGATGGATTAAAGACTTAAAGTTAGACCTAAAACCATAAAAACCCTAGAAGAAAACCTAGGCAATACCATTCAGGACATAGGTGTGGGCAAAGACTTCATGTCTAAAACACGAAAAGCAATGGCAACAAAAGCCAAAATTGACAAATGAGATCTAATTAAAGAGCTTCTGCACAGCAAGAGAAACTACCATCAGAGTGAACAGGCAACCTACAGAATGGGAGAAAATTTTTGCTATCTACCCATTTAAAAAAGGGCTAATATCCAGAATCTACAAAGAACTTAAATAAATTTACAAGAAAAAAATCAAACAACCCCATCAAAAAGTAGGCAAAGGATATGAACAGACACTTCTCAAAAGAAGACATTTATGCAGCCAACAGACACATGAAAAAATGCTCATCATCACTGGCCATCAGAGAAATGCAAATCAAAACCACAATGAGATACCATCTCACACCAGTTAGAATGGCAATCATTAAAAAGTCAGGAAACAACAGGTGCTGGAGAGGATGTGGAGATATACGAATGCTTTTACACTGTTGGTGGGACTGTAAACTAGTTCAACCATTGTGGAAGACAGTGGTGTGATTCCTCAGGGATCTAGAACTAGAAATACCATTTGACCCAGCCATCCCATTACTGGGTATATACCCAAAGGACTATAAATCATGCTGCTATAAAGACACATGCACACATATGTTTACTGCAGCACTATTCACAATAGGAAAGACTTGGAACCAACCCAAATGTTCATCAATGATAGACTGGATTAAGAAAATGTGGCACATATACACCATGGAATACAATGCAGCCATAAAAAAGGATGAGTTCATGTCCTTTGTAGGGACATGGATGTAGCTGGAAACCATCATTCTGAGCAAACTATCGCAAGGACAGAAAACCAAACACTGCATGTTCTCACTCATAGGTGGGAACTGAACAATGAGAACACTTGGACACAGGGTAGGGAACATCACACACCGGGCCCCACCGGGGTGGGGGGTTGGAGGAGGCATAGAATTAGGAGAAATACCTAATGTAAATGATGAGTTAATGGGTGCAGCAAACCAACATGGCACATGGATACATATGTAACAATCCTGCAGGTTGTGCACATGTACCCTAGAACTTAAAGTATAATAATAAAAAAAAAGTTGAATAGTATTTTTACTTTAATCCATTAGCTGGCATTGAGAGATGTTACAATAAAAAGTGAAATAAAACTCAGCATTGCATTATTATTATAGAGGTGTTGCTGAGGACATACTTCCTAGTATCATACACTGCTGTATAAGGACTCAAATAAGCCTTTATAAGCCTCAGAATCAAATAAACTGGACTTGTCAACAACAGACTTGTTCCCTTGGCATCATCTATAATTGATTATATTTTTCTTTATACTGGTTGCTAGCTCAGAGCCAAGTTTGTGGTGGAACCCTTAACCCTAACATGCCCTTTTAACAAAGTCGTTAATGTTTTTGAAACACGCAAATATCACATATACCCCTAAAACATCTTAAAAAGTTTTAGTATAAAGCTGAATATAAATAAACTAATGAGGTAAATAACCTGTCTGGTGTGTTGGTAAACAATCCACTGTTTTCCACATAAAATTGAGAGTTCAGTTTCCTTGGGTAGCAATTAATCGGATAGGTTAAGCTGCTAACTAGCTAATTCTTAGCCTTTTAGAGTTGTGCAACTTTGCAGTATTCTTAGTTTCTGAAGTTCAGAGTAAGATGTAACTTAAAACTAGATCTTTTTCTTGCTTTCAACCTTAGATTATAAATTAACTTAATATATTAGATTAAAAAAGGCTTCCTTATCCCTCTTCTCCATACTGTGGGGAGAAAGATCAAACATCATCATCATCCTGTAGACATAATCCCTCTCAAAATGTGGTCCAGATACTTGATCTATGACTTAAGAGGTATTAGAATAGTTGGCACTGGAGGAACATGCAGTGGAATTAGTATACTGTTAATATCTCTTATACCCTGGATGAAAGTTTGGATTCTAGATTAGATATAGAATGTATTCATCAAATAACTTACATGGCTGTATTTTTGATAATTCTTCCTTGGTCCATTTTCTGCCCAATGCCATGCACAACAAATACAATATGGGTAGTCTGTGATGGCTTGTCTTCTAATGTGGCTTCTTCTACATAACCTCTATGAAGTCTGGTCCCACTACTTGATGCTGTAGAAAAATTATGATTCTAAGTTTACTATTTAATCTGAGAAATAGCATTTTCCACAATACGTTAAAAGAAAAAAAAAAGAAGTAAAAGGAGTATTATGAAAAAATTTCACTGGCTGTGGGGGAGGAAATAAAAACTGTAAGAAGGTATATATTGATCAGCTGTGATATAAAGTGAACTGAACACAACACCAAAGCCAGAAACCATAAAGAGAAAGGAAAGAAGGACAAATGGACAAACTGAACATATAAAAATTTAAAGCTTCTATAATAAGAAAATATCAGGAAAAAAGAAATGGCAAACTGGAAAAAAAATATGCAAAATATAACCCCTAATTACTTAAGTATACAAAGAGAGGTTACTAATTAAAAAGTAAAGACAACTATTCAAATAGCAAAATAAGCTAAAGTTATGGAAGGTAATTCAGAAAATAAATATAACTGACTAATAAACATAAAAAGATATTCAAAGCACACTTATTGATGAAATTAAAATTTTAAAATAGGATATAAAAATTTTATCAAACTTTAAAATTCTTTTTACATTTATTTTTTGATAATGCTCTCATATCTTCCCCAGGTATCATTCTCTCTTTTCTTTCATTTAGTCAAACTTCTGTAAAGAGTTGTCAGGCCAGGCACTGTATTTCAAGCCTGTAACCCCAGAGCTTTAGGAGACCAAGGCGAGAGGATGGCTTGCGCCCAAAAATTTGAGACCGGCCTGGACAACATAAAGAGACTCTGTTTCTAAAAAAAAATAAAATAAACTAGCTGGGCATGGTGATGCATCCCTGTAATCCTAGCTACTGAGGAGGCTGAGTTCAGAGGATTGCTTGAGCCCAGGAATTAGTTCCAGGTTATGATGTGCTATGATCACACCACTGTACTCCAGCCTGGGGGACACAGTGAGATCCCATCTTAAAAATAAAAGAAAAAAAAAAAAGAGTTGTCTATTCTCATTGCTTCCATTGCTTTACCTTCTACTTACGCTTCAACCCATGCCAATCTGGTTTCTGCCCCATCAATCCATCTAAGTCACCAATGACCTCCAGGTCACTAAATACAATGGAAAACTTTCAGTCTTCATCTTCCTTGACACTATTATTTCAACTGCCACATTTTAGGTTTAACAGCTTTCGTGCTTTTAGAAGTATAAAAGATATTTATTAATTTTGTCAAATCATTCTAAATATATAATTATTCCTTGATGAACACATGTCAACTCAATCAACTTAATAAAAGTTTCATTTAAAAAGGAATCTGTCACTAAATTTAATATATTTAAAACATACCAAAAACAATATGAATTGTCTATTTTGAATATAAGAGAAAAAGATTCCCAAAATTTTGATAAGCTCTAGTAATATTTAACAATTTTACCTTTAGAAAATCCCAGTTTCTGGGTAACTGTTCTTGCAATTTTAGATGTTGTTGCATCACTATAAAGATATACTTCATCCACACTGTGCCAGTCCACATGGTTTCGACTCAACTTGAAACTATGAACAGCTATTGCAAAAAGGAAAAGCTAATTTGAAGGTCTCCAAGACAAACTTTGTTTGAAAAATTATAACACTCAGATTTTAAAATCAATGTTATCTAACAAACTCAGATATGGAACTTAATTCAATAAAACACTATTTCACATTAAAAAAAAGTTATGTGAAGCAAGTAATGGATAGGGACTTTATTTTACAAATAATCCTGCTACAGGGAATGGCAACTTTTTAAACCACTGAGTGACTTAACTATCATAATTTTGACCTCTAATATATAGCTTCTATGTGTTTTGATAATTAAACAACTGCTTTCCCGGGTGATGTGGCTGACTCTTCATCGGGTCTAAGGCATATGTACCTCAAGCCCTCAATAGCTTTGACAGAGCAACTTAACTTCAGTTTCTTCTACTGATTTTACTAAAAATATCAAAGGATTTGTAAAAATTTCACTAAGTGGCCAGGTGCAGTGGCTCACGCCTGTAATCCCAGCACGTTGGGAGGCCGAGGCAGGCGGATCACGAGGTCAGGAGATCGAGACCATCCTGGCTAACATGGTGAAACCCCGTCTCTAGTAAAAATACAAAAAAAAATTAGCCAGGCATGGTGGCAGGCGCCTGTAGTCCCAGCTACTCGGGAGGCTGAGGCAGGAGAATGGCATGAACCTAGGAGGCGGAGCTTGCAGTGAGCCGAGATCGTGCCACTGCACTCCGGCCTGGGCTACAGAGCAAGACTCCGTCTCAAAAAAAAAAAAAAAAAAAAATTCACTAAGTGCTAGACAAAGTAAGACTCAGGGGGAAAAAAATTTACCTTTAAACTGGGAAAAAAATAATCTATTAGCAAATGAGGTATTTTTGGAATGGATAGTAAAGCCAATAATTACTGGATGTTGCTCATCATAGCAGAAATCCAAAACTGAAAGATATTTTAGTAATACAAAATTAAGGAAGTGTTTTTCTGCCATGATGTTCAAATCAGTATGGTTGGCTGGGTGTAGTGACTCACGCCTGTAATCCAGCACTCTGGGAGGCTGAGGCAGGAGGATCACTGGAGCCCAGGAGTTTGATAGCAGCCTGGGCAACAATAATGAGACCCCGTCTCTAAAAAAAAAAACTAAAAAATTAGCTGGGAACGGTGATATGTGCCTGTGGTTCCAGCTACTTGGGAGGCTGAGGCAGGAGGATCGCATAAGCCCAGGAGGTCAAGCCTGCAATGAGCTATGATCATGCCACTGCACTCTAGCCTGGGCAACACAGAGAGATCCTGTCTCAAAAAAAAAAAAAAAATCAGTATGGTTGCTGCATTTCTGTAACTGGGGATATGCTTGGTGAAAATGAGGCCTTAAAAAAATTCCAAACCTATTTTCTTTAGGAATTCATAAGCCCCAGGAGCCAGGGAATGTGTCTTGATCATTTCTTATATCCCTAGCACCAAACAGAATGTCCTATCACAGTGTCTGGCACATACCACAAATACAGCAATGTTTGTGGAAGCAGTGAAGAAACTGATATAATATACCTATCAACTCATAATTTGATAATTCTTATGTTTTGAGGGCCTTAAGCTTTTCCTTTATAGCTCTGTTATATAGGTAGGAAAAATTAACATACCCATCTTCAGAAAGCTAAGTACCTTCAAATCACTATGCTTGATTTATTTTCTTAAAATTCTTTCAAGGCAAAATATTATCTCCCATTTTACTTACAAAAATACAGAGGTACAAAGAGACAAACTGACCTGCCACAGAGTTAGCTACTGGCAGAGTCTAACTCTTCTGATTTAAAGTTGGGCTGAAAATAACCTCAAGCTAAATATAAAAACATATAGCTCTGGTCAAGATGTATGATCATAAGACATTTTTATGAAAACCTATTCCCTACTAGGATACAAGTACATTATGAGGACTTGTACTTCTTAGTTATAGTAAGTGTGCAACTTCAAAAGTTTATGAAAAACCAATTTATATTTTACTTACCTGCCACAGCACATTACTAACACTGTACACCAGATCAAAATTCAATTAACATAATAAACATAAATTATATCTTCAGTTCCAAGAAAATAATGTATAAGGTCAGCTTTTTAAATAAAAGAACTTTTCATAAAGTAAAAAAATCTTTTGCAAGGGTTTAACAATCACTTTTCTAATTACATATCTGATCCATGCCACTACTTCAAGCTCTTATATGTTTCTAAACCACATTTTTGTTAAAATAGTTGTGAGCAACAGATGCTTAAAACTTTAAACTATGAGACCAAGATATTTAGAGATGAGTGTTAAGCCAGAAAAATTCTTTTCCTCCTTAAATCATTCACATATCATCTTAAAGTAAACCATTTTAATGTTGGGGAACATCTGAATATCCTGTTACTGGACTATACACACTGTTTACCAATATTTATACATATAATAAAGTAGCAGTAAACAAAATAGTACAATAGGCACATTTTTAAAAAACTAATAATTTCTATGCTTTAAATGCAACTGAATACTATAAGCCAGGAATATAACTACATGGAGAAATAAAACTACAATTACTGTACCTTGGGAACGCTTTCGTTTAAGACCTGCCGCATCTGTACTCTCCTTATATCTTCTCCATTTGAACAGAGAAGGGAGGGAGAAGGGAGGGAGGTGGTAGACAACTAAGAAAGCAAAAACACTGAGCTTCAAAGTAAATTTTAAATGAGATTTGCCATTTTGCCTTTTTGTTCTAGTATTAACTTTAAAAAATGAGTTGCATTTGAAAAACATTATTCTAAATGCTTCATTTATATGATTTCTAAGAATCAGTAAAGCAAAACATTAGTATAATGTTTATCAAATAGCTGCTGTTACTGAAAGAAAAAAGGCAAATGATATCTAAATTTATTAAAAACAACTGTGATTATCATGTTTAATGTCTTTGCATAGAAAGAATTTTTAAAAAAGAACATAACATTTTCAAATGCTAAGAGATTTATAAACTCCATCTTTACAACACTAAGGTTATTTACTCTCACCAAATTTGTGACTGACATAGCCAACAGCTGATGTACAAATTGAGAATGCAATACATAACATTTTACATATCTAATGCAACCTTCCTGAGAAGATACCACAGCATACATTCTACTAGATGCTTTCCACTACTGAAGTATAATGGAACCTTCCCTTAGGGAAAAAAAAAAATTATTTTCTCAACTCCAAGTTATTAAAAGACTTTAAAAAACAAAACTTTTACTAAAAAACAAAAATCAAACTGGAAGCTCTGCTTTTAACTTCGCTTTTGAAAAGACTGTAATAAAATAATGAAAAAGGTCATTAGTAAAAATGTATGCTGTGACAACTTGTAAGCACTAAACAGACAACATAGAGTAAAGCTAGGCATACACTTGATATTTGGCAAATCAGTAGATAACCTTAAAGTCAACATTTTCCCTGTCAAATTTTGGTAGTTATATAAATTTCTTTATATTTTAAGTAAGTAATTATTTAAAAGTTCACTTGAACTTGAACCTTACAAATTAGTTTCTCACCAATTAATAAATTACAGAATCTTTGATTAGCTCAAATTTATGTTCAAATACATTTGATTTTCATCCTCACTCCCTTCTAATATTAATGTGACATTCAAAGGTTAAATACTGCTCAAATACAAAAATATTTAATTCCTGTTTTATAATACTAGAAATGTAACAAATCTGTTGAATATGCAGATGTAGTATATACAAAGATTTGTGTAGTAAAAGTAATTGAGAAATGCTTACAAGACACAATAACTATATCTATATGTAATTAGATGGCTACAAAAACTATAAACTAGAACTAAAAGCTGGGTTGCTACATCAGGATTATAAAAACATTTCCTTGTCACAGAGAGGTAGAAAATGACAACTGATGCAATTTTCTTCACTGAAAATGTTTCTTCTTTCATGTGCCTTCTGGTCAGTTACTGAGGAGCAGATGTCCCACTTAGACCAGGAAACAGTTTTAAACAAAAAATTCATTAGGAAAAAGATGCTAATATATCAAAGTAAATCAAACTGACACAAACTTGAGACTTTACTGCTTGAAACAAAAACTAGATTTTGTAGATCTGGTAGTAAAACTAACGTGAACCAATTCCATATTATTAAAAGAGAACGAAATGGGAAATGTATGGACCATTTGACCATGTTTTAAAATTACGTAAACGCTTTCAGAAAGCTAGCCAAGATACACAAATGAAGGCTTTATTTTCTAAAAGAATAGTATAATTTAAGGATTAAAAAAAAGACAAACACCCCATACACAGAGAAACAAAGAAAAAAATTTTTTTCATCCTCCAGAGAAACATATTTAAAACATTTTCACAAAATTACACAGACATGGTTCTTTTCAAATGTAATTCTCATTTTCACTTGAAAGTCATTTGCTCTATTTATTACACATCCTGTAGCATACAGAGCTTAACTTTTTCAACCCAAAGCACAGAATTAGGGGTACTATGATAAGTACAGTAGAGGAAAAAAAGAGTTTACTATCGATCCAAAGAAAGATCACTGTTAAAGAAAATTCAAGTGCCAGAAAGCACTATTTAATTTTCTTTTTTTAAAATAAAGTTTTAGTTAGAAATTCTTACATAGTATTAGCAAAAGATGCATAAGCTCAAAACACAACTGCAAATGCTAATTTATTAATGCTAACATTCAATAAAAATTTTAATATGTTAAAGTCTTACATAGCAATGAAGAAGATTTAAAATACTTGTTTTTTTTTTTTGGAGACGGAGTCTCGCTCTGTCGCCCAGGCTGGAGTGCAGTGGCGCAATCTCGGCTCACTGCAAGCTCCGCCTCCCGGGTTCACGCCATTCTCCTGCCTCAGCCTCCCAAGTAGCTGGGACTACAGGCGCCCACCACCACGCCCGGCTAATTTTTTGTATTTTTAGTAGAGACAGGGTTTCACCGTGGTCTCGATCTCCTGACCTCGTGATCCGCCCGCCTCAGCCTCCCAAAGTGCTGGGATTACAGGCGTGAGCCACCGCGCCCGGCCGAAAAAGATTTAAAATACTAAAAATATTTCCAATAAATTTCCTTACTATATCTTAAAGAAACTTTCTACATTATATAATTCTGAAGGCACAAGAGTATCACAAAAGAGGGTTACTGCTGCTGATGACATACTAATTCCTACAACAGAAAAACTAATTTTTCCCTTTAGAAAAGCTGGCAACCTGAAAAATTCCAACCCCAGGGAAGCAGTCTTACACATCTCTAACCTGCCAACTATAATGAGAAAATTCCTGGCAATCTTTCTTGGACCTCAGAGCAATAAAGTTAGATAAGTTTATAAAAATTAAACAATAACTAAAAGCTAGAAGGTGGGAATCCTTAGTCACCAAAGAGAGAAGAAAAGGAAAGCTAGTTAGAAGGTGAGCACCCCTCCATCTTTTTAATTGAGCTTTGAAATGCTATGTTCACAGTATGGGGTATATTTATTCAGCTACAGTGATAGGAATACATACTTCATCCACCAACTTGTTAAATGTCATAAATCTTTATGGAGACACCAACACCTGTGCTGCTATGGCACCTGAAATTACCTGGAACAGTAAAAATTCCAATCTTTTACTTTCAATTTATCTGTGATTTTTATAGTCAGGTCTTGCGTTCTTAAACAATCTGTCACTTTGCCTTTTAATTGGAGTATTAATTATCTTATATATACAAATATATTTATATTTGTTATTGATATGGGTGAACAGGTCTGCCATTTTTCCATTTATTTTTCTCTTTGTCCCATCTGTTTTTTGTATCTCTGTTCCTTTTTCTTGGTTTATTTTGGGTTAATTGAATATTTTTTAGTATTTCATTTTAATTCCTCTACTAGACTTAAACTTTATATTTTGGAATAATTTTATACTTAACAAAAAATAGCAAAAATAGTACAGGGAGCTATGACATATTCTTCATCCAGCTTCTCCTAATGTTAGTATCTTGCATAACTACAGTATAATTATCAAAACTAAGAAATTAACACTGGTACAATACTATCAACTAATATATAGACTTTATTCAGGTTTCTCTAGTTTTTCCACTAGTATCTTTTTCTGTTCTACGATCCAATCCAGGGTACCACATCGTGTTTTGCTGTCATGTCTCCTTAGTCTACTCGATTCTGTGACAAATTCCTCAATATTTACTTGTCTTTCATGACCTTGACACTTTTGAAGACTACTGGTCAGTCAGTTATTTTGTAGAATCACCCTCAGTATCAGTTTTCTCACGATTGAATTGAGTTTACTCATTTTTTGGGCAGAGTGATGTGCTGCACTTACCCATTCAGTTCAACCTATTTTATACTGATTACTATGCATGTTTGGATAAATAAGATGTAAAATGAGTGAAACACTAATCCAGCAGTAGATTTAAGTATTAATGTTTACCAAATTACTTGTTGACATCTTAATTTCTATTGTTATGTTTCATCCCAAGTGAAACAATAGGCTTTCATTTGTTAAACTGCTAAACATTTTCTAGCCCAGGAGGTAGAGTAAGGAGAAAATCAATTTTCATTTTAACTCTCACAGAGAACTAAATTTAGATTAAAGTATCTAAATCACGAAGTCATTATCTTTTTGTGGGTTATCTTTATTTGTATGCTACAAAGAGTTACACAGTGTACCAAATTTTCATGTTTTTTTAATTCAATGCTCATTTTGAGATTAGTAAGGAAAGTTAATAAGGAGGAAAATATTAAATACAGTTGGCACTCCTGATCTGCAGATTCAACCAACCACAGACCAAAAATATTTGGGGAAAAAAAAATAAAAAACAAAAATAAAAAATATTATCAATCAAAAACCAACACAGTATACAACTATTTACATGGCATCACATAATATTAGGTATCATAATCTAGAGATTATTTGAAATATACAAGAGAGGGCTGGGCACGGTGACTCACACTTGTAATCCTGGCACTTTGGGGGGCTGGGGCAGGAGGAACACTTGCGCCCAGGAGTTCAAGACCAGCCTGGGCAACATAGTGAGACCCTGTCTCTACAAAAAATTAAAAAAAAAATTAGCCTGGTGTGGTAGTGTACACCTTCTTGGGAGGCTGAGGTGGGAGGGTCCTGGAGCCCGGGAGTTAGGAGCTGCAGTGAGCTGTGATTATGCCACTGCACTGCAGCCTGGGTGACAGAGCAAGACCCTGTCTCCAAAAAGTAAAATAAAATATACAAGAGGATGCTCGTAGGTCATATGCAAATACCACTCTATTTTATTAAAGGGACTTGGATGTCCTCAGATTTTGGTATCTGGTGGTGGTAGGGAGCGCCTAAAACCAATCCCCCACAAATACCAAAGGACGACTGTACCACTGATCTGTTTGTGGCAAGAACAACCCTAACCAAACAGCCAAGGTCAGAAGAAAAAGGAATTATTATTTATTTTAATGTCCTTGAAGGCAAGAACTATTAGTTTCTTTGATATTCCCCAGAGCATTTAATAAACATCCCTGAATATAGTATTTTAAAATGTTTTAAATTATTAAATGAGGTTTTTCCAGAAAGCCTTATGTGAATAATTCCGCCGCATTGTGATTATCTACTCACTTTATTCCAAATATCTTTTCAGAATATGTAATATTGACTGTCTACTACTATGTCTTCTTGTACTTACTCTTTTGTAACTGTTTTCATCTGTTGGCTTTGTCTACTCTGATAGGCTTAAAACTCCTTGAGGGTAGAAACCTTGTCAATTTCTCTCACAAAAGTGCCTACCACATTACTATACATGGGATCATTCAAAATCTGACAATATGAATAGTCAAGGCTTTATACACGAGAAAATTTAGGTGGAAAGGGTACTTTCCTCCCTCAAACTAATGAAGTATAAAATTTCAGAAGCTTAGAGGTAACAGTAAACTAATTAAAAAGATTATAATATTTTTTGGTCTTTGTAGTTGTAAGTTTGAATTATTTTCCCAACAATGGTAGTTTTTTGGAGAGCAAATATTCTTTCCTTAAGACTTGTTATTATTTTCAAATGTACTACACAATTTCCCATAATTTTCAAAGTCAAATGTCACAAGATATAAATATGTTTAATACTGAATAAAGTGACCAAAAATTATGACAAAGATATGTTCAGTTGAACATATCTTTGCTAATAACAGAACATGCTTAATCTTATATGCCATAGTACATTATAAAAAAAAATTTTTCTTCTAATGAACCTCAAAGAATCATCATTTTTGAAAGATTACAATGCAAAAGTGTTCTAATAATTTAATAATTTTCCATTACTAATTAAAATTTTACTACTCCATGTATATCCATAAAGATAACAAAAAATATTACAATATCCTAGAGATTGCTACCCTAGAGCTGAAATATACACTCACACATACAGATACACAAAGATGTTCTAAAAAATACAAATAAACCATCTTCTTACATCAGTCTTATTTAAATTCAAACACTTTGAGAAAAACTGAAGTATCTTGCTACATTTAGCATTTAGACAGGAAGCAGAAGTAAAAACGACATATTAAATTCTAATTTTTATTGTAGTAAAAACAAGATTAGAAACATGCAGAATCTAGAGATGAAACAGAGCTGATGATTAATCTCCACAGGATGACTTAGCAAATGGAAAAAAAACAAGTTCTGAACACAGAATGAGAAGGGGGAACCATCTACTTATATTTTTCATATTCATCCTCTTTCTCCTCCAAGCTCCTGGATTTTTTTCATGTGTTAATAATAAGAAATTCAGGTGGCTAAACTGGGTTTGTGATGGTGAAATTGACATTTTTGAGGCAGAAGACTTAGGAGAATTAATAGAAGGAAAAAAAAAAATCTGGAACTCAGACTTCCCCAATGGCAGTAAGATTATTTTATGATAAAAGGTCTGTCCTTCAAATACTATGAAGTAGACTTTGGAAATTATTCTGACCAATAGTGATGAGAAGTTATAAAATATTTCAGTCACTACCATAAGATCACAGATATATAGAACTTGCTATTTTTACTATAAGAAGAACAAAGTATTATATGGCAATCTGTGGAAACATACTTAGAGCTCTTATACTGGGCTGCTCCTTATTTATTGATATGTAAGAACCTTTAGTTTAAATTTTACAGTGAAATAAGGACATATTTGATTCTACAGATCAGGAAAATATATTTAGAATTTCCAGAGTATGGTGTCTGGCACATAACAGACAACTATTATTATATAAATTTGTTAGCTTTAATTGCTAATTTTTTCAGAAGTCACAAGTTTCCTCAGTTATGTAGACTTTTAATCAACTAGATGCAAATGATATTTTAATTTGATATAAGCTAAAATACAGTTTCCTTGCTTGTGACAAATGTATACATATGTTCAGAGAGGTAAGAGAGAGCAAAGAGTGGAAGAGAGAAAAAACATGGAGTGTTACTAACAATAAGAAGAAAAAAATCCCCTGCCAACTTAAAGCTTACTGCTGACATTAATTATGTTATGTAAACAATTACTTCCAACCACATAATTCATTTTTTTCAATCTTCATTCTGTAAATTACAGATCAATATTGAGTTTTTCTGCTTTAGAGATGTTTTAGGATGGGAAGGGGAAAAAATCAATTAATATTTTAATTCACTAGATTCAGTAGAGCTTGCCAAGAAACCTCCTAAATAAAGGCTAGCATGAAGAAACGCTTTTAGAAGAAAAACTTCAGACAAATCTACAAATTCTAATCTACCTGTACAGTTATACTCACCAGAATAGTTGATCCCACTGCCTGCAGTAAATGGAACAATAGAAGTATTTTTAACTTTACCACATATTTTGAAGTTTACTTAAGATTTAGACACACAATGAAAACATGGCAATCTTAGCTACTATATAATATTTTAACTGTTACAAAAATATGCAAGTGCTGAATAAAGAAATGTAAGGAGTAGATTGTTTCAAATTAAAACTTGATATGGTTTTCAATAGGGGATAGCTGAGAGATACACAAAGATAATTAAAGATTTTTTTTTTTGAACTTCAGGAGAAGAACATTGAAATATTAATGAAACTTGTCTTTTGATATAATGACAAGGAATTTTTTGATTAAGTTCAATTTCCTTTGATAACTAAAAAATTACTAAAAAAGATTAAATAGGGAGTGCATTGTAACAATCTGTACATTTATAGTAAACTGTGTTAATATTATGACACTTACCATACACATTAAAATAAAAATTGAGATAGTTCAGATATTTATAGCAGTTAATTTTAAAATTCTAGAATAATCAAATGTTTAAAAAAATCAAATTTTCTAATTCTAAACCTCCTGAATTATGTCAAATTTACAAACTAAACTTCATCAACAACTTACTTGGTTTGTAGAATATATTAAATGTATCAATTGATCTTACCATCTTTTCCATCTATGGATTTTGACACTTCAATATCAAAATTTTCCTGCATCTGCTGGCCCCTAAAACAATTGAGATGTTCTCGCTCAATTAAATTACTTTCTTCCTCTTCTAGAGGCTGCCAAGTGCCATCAATAAACCACTGTCCACGCATTACTGGTATTTTATCAGCCTCTGAAAAAGAGAAATCACAGAATTATACACATGTTAAGATTCAACTTCCCCAAAAGAAACATAGTATCTACAATCTTATATTTTGCTACTGCTGTCACAAAAACAGATTTTCATGACCCAATACAATCATCTAAACTTTTATTTGTATTTATTTATTTTGAGATATTTATCTCGCTCTGTTGCCCAGGATAGAGTGCAGTGGTGTGACCACAGCTCACTGCAGCCTTGACCTTCCAGGCTAATTTTTATATTATTCCGGTAGAGATGTGGTTTTGCCATGTTGCCCAGACTGGTCTCAAACTCCTGGGCTCAAGAGATGCGCCCACCTTGGCCTCCCAAAGTGCTAGGATTACAGGTATGAGCTGCTGCGCCTGGCCCATTTAAAGTTGTAAAATCCAGACTTTGAGCCAGAGTGTATCATATTCTATAGCATATACTTTTACTTATATTAAATTATTATGCCTAAAAATCACTTTAGCACTGGAAAAATAGATGAGCAGCTATGTATATAATTGAGACTCTCAGTAACCAAAATTAGTAGGCTAAGCGTTTGTTAAAACGAGTTTCATGCAAGGCTCTGATGATAGTTCCAATGTCTTAGAAAATATTAATATAAAATCCAGAATAGTATTTAGAAATAGTGTGTGTGGTAGTAGTGTGTGGCACTTTTTAGAGCTGCCTTGGAGACTAGAGGCTTCTAGTACATATACAGGATAAATGAAACTATTATATTAGTAAATATTTCATCTACTTTCGGGAAAAAAAATCAAGAAAAATTTTCTTGGCTAACTTTTGATGAAACACTATCCCTAGAAACATAAGACTTTTAGTTGTTATTTAAAATAAACCACAACTGTCAGCTAAGCTATCTTGAATTCTTTAAAACAATTTTTTAATAAAGCAAAAATAAAATAAAAATAACAAAACCCTAAAAGTAAAAAGCAAAATGAAACAAATGGATCTAATTATGTAGAATGCTGGTGGTTTAATCACATAAAGAGAAATTATTTCAAGTGAATTTAAAACTCCGTCATTTGTACATACATATTTGGAAATAAAATATGGAGAAAAAGAACTGCAAACATCTTAAACCTTTTGCAATAACCATATTGTTAGTAATACTATTTGTATTACTAATTTGGAACTGTAGGTTAAGATGAATGTATTAATTTTATTAATATCATTAGGAACCTAGATTTTAAGCATAAGACAAAAGAGATACAAATATAAAAATCAAATAAATAAAAAAGCTTGTAATCATAAATTTTAATTAAAAACTTCAGTATGGACTAATGATGTATTTTCTCTTTGAAAAAATGTCCTAGTAAAGGCCTAGAACTGAAGACAAACCCAGTATAAGTGAACACTCCTAATATAAAGATTGTGAACTATAAATATCATTTCCCATTAAAAGAAACCAAAAGTCCTTGAAAAAAATGGCTAACTTCAGGTTTGAGACAATAAATATACTAGATGATCTTGAGACATCTTGTCATACCAGATTTGTACTTTGATGTATTTAAAATTTTCTATTATGTGTTTCTATTGCTACTTGCATTCTACTGTATTCTGCTATAGTGATTCTGGTATATTTAGGTGTTTGCTGTGTCATTTGGTACCTAGATACTAAAAAATATTATAACTTCATTGTGAATTATGGCTTCAACCATTATAAATATACTCTAGCATACTGAATAGTTTTTGCCTGGATTATACTTTGTTTATCAAAATGGAAACTCCTGATTTCTTTTTCCATTTGCCTGTAATATCTTTATATATTCCTTTATTTTTGATGGTTGGAATCACTGTTTTATATGTCTCTTGTGTAAGGCATAGAATTGGGTTTTGCTTTATAAAGCCATTTGAACATCTTTTTATTTTAATAGATGAGTTAAGCCCATTTATGTTTACTAATATGATTGACATATTTGAACTCAACTCTATATTATAGTTACCATGTTTGTTATTCATACTTATTCTTTTTTTTTCCTTTATGTGGTATTTCTGCTATTTTTTGATTTTTTGTACTTTCTTTTGGTAGTTAGGAAAATTTTAATTTTTTGTTCCAGTGGTTCTCTCTCTCTCTCTCTCCTGTGGTGGTGGTGGTGGTGGTGGTGTGTGTGTATATGTGTGTGTTTTAGAGTAACCCAAATCGACTTTTTGCTTACTTTACCTTTTATTATCTGGTCAATCCACTTAAAAGGTATTGTATGACTCTCACTTATTACCTATATTGTGGAGAATGATCTTAATTCTTTGTTCACCCACTTATTTTTAGTTTTATTCTTTTTACTTTGTCAGAACATATAAAAATTACATCTATGTCCCCAACACTGTTTTAAGTCTTGGATCTACATTTAAATATAGTAAATTATCACCACATATTTCCTAAATTCTTGTGTGTTCAAACTGTTTACCTGATACTCTAAAGACAGGTTGGCTAGCTTGTGCTTTATGTCTTCGAGTTTTTAAAAATGGTGCTCTACTGTAGCCTTCCTTTGAATATTGTTCTAGGCCAGGCGCAGTGACTCATGCCTGTAATCCCAGCACTCTGAGAGGCTGAGGCAGGTGGATCACTTGAGGCCAGGAGTTCAAGACCAGCCTATCCAACACAGCAAAACCTCATCTCCACTAAAAATATAAAAATTAGCTGGGCATGGTGGTGCATGCCTATAATCCCAGGTATAGGAGGCTGAGGCATGAGAATCACTTGAACCTGGGAGGTGGAGGTTGCAGTGAGCCAAGATCATGCCACTGCACTCCAGCCTGGGTGACAGAGTGAGACCAAAAAAAAAAAATACTGTTCTTAAGGAATCTGATGTCAGCCTGATTTTATTAATAATATAATCTTCTTTCCCCTCTCAAGAGGCCCAGGAAAAAAGTCTTTAAAATCTAATAGTTTTACTAGGCTATGACTCAGAGCTGTTCTGTATTAATCTGTCCATGATGGGGCCTTTTAATATATAAAATTTGAAATTTCCTATTATTTCTGAAAAGTGTTGAGTTATGGTTTATTTAGTTCTGTTCTAGTGATTTGCTTTTCTTGTTCAGGGACTCCAATTTTAAGTATGTTAGGTCTTCTTTTGCCTGTATTGAATTTAAACTACTTTTTACATTCTCTTGGTTGTTTTCCTTCCTTTTATCAGTGGCTCTTATTAGATTTTTATTTAATCTATTCTCCCATGGGCACCTTGTAATTAATATACAGTAGTCCCCCCTTGTCTGTGGGGGATACATTCCAAGACCCCCACTGGATGCCTGAAGCCTTAAATAGTATTGAACCTTATAATGTTTTTGCAATATATACATATTTATGATAAAGCTTACTTTATAAATTAGGCACAATAAGAGATTAACAACAACTAATAATAAAATCCAATAATTATAACTGCTAGCATCACCACTCTTGCACTTTGGAGCCATTATTAAATAAAATAAAGGTAACTTGAATAAAAGCACTTCAAAACCACCACAGTTGATCTGATAACCAAGACAGCTACTAAATGACTAATGGACAAGTGGCATAAACAGCTGCATATCCTAGACAAAGGAGTAACTCCCATCCTGGGCAGGATGGAGCAGGATGGCTGGAGACTTCATCACACCAATCAGAAAAGCATCCAATTTAAAACTTGTAATTGTGGCTGGATACGGTGGCTCATGCCTGTAATCCCAGTACTTTGGGAGGCCGAGGCAGGAGGATCACCTGAGGTCAGGAGATTGAGACCAGACTGGCCAACATGGTGAAACCTCATCTTTACTAAAAATACAAAAATTAGCCAGGCATGATGATACACACCTATAGTCCCAGCTACTTGGGAGGCTGAGGCAAGAGAATCACTTGAACCCAGGAGGCGGAGGTTGCAGTGAGCTGAGATCGTGCTGAGAGACAGGACTAGCTGGATTTTCTAGGCCAACTAAGAATCCCTGAGCCTAGCTGGGAAGGTGACCACATCCACCTTTAAACACGGGGCTTGCAACTTAGCTCACACCTGACCAATCAGGCAGTAAAGAGCGCTCACTGAAAAGCTAATTAGGCAAAAACAGGAGGTAAAGAAATAGCCAATCATCTATTGCCTGAGAGCACAGCGGGAGGGACAATGATCGGGATATAAACTCAGGCATTCAAGCCGGCAACAGCTACCCTCTTTGGGTCCCCTCCCTTTGTATGGGAGCTCTGTTTTCACTCTATTAAATCTTGCAACTGCATTCTTTTCTGGCCCGTGTTTGTTACGGCTTGAGCTGAGCTTTCGTTCCCTGTCCACCACTGCTGTTTGCCACCGTTGCAGACCTGCCACTGACTTCCATCCCTCTGGATGCGGCAGGGTGTCCACTGTGCTCCTGATCCAGTGAGGCGCCCACTGCTGCTCCCAACTGGGCTAAAGGCTTGCCATTGTTCCTGCACAGCTAAGTGCCTGGATTCATCCTAATTGAGCTGAACACTAGTCACTGGGTTCCAAGGTTCTTTTCCGTGACCCACGGCTTCTAATAGAGCTATAACACTCACTTCATGGCCCAAGATTCCATTCCTTGGAATCTGTGAGGCCAAGAACCCCAGGTCAGAAAACGCAAGGCTTGCCACCATCTTGGAAGGGGTCCACCCCCTCTTGGGAGCTCTGGGAGCAAGGACCCCCGGTAACATTTGGCGACCACGAAGGGACCTCCAAAACAGTAATATTGGACCACTTTCACTTGCTATTCTGTCCTATCCTTCCTTAGAATTGGAGGAAAATACGGGGCACCTGTCAGCCAGTTAAAAATGATGGCTGCCAGACTTAAGACTCAGGTGTGAGGCTGTCTAGGGAAAGGCTTTCTAACAATCCCCAACCCTTCTGGGTTGGGAGCATTTGTCTGCCTAGAACCAGCTTCCACTTTCAATTTTCCTGGGGAAGCCGAGGGCCAACTAGAGGCAGAAAGCTGTCGTCCCAAACTCCCAGCATTAGCCGGTTGAGATCATGGCACAGCCAGAAGTCTCTATTCAACAGTTGCCCATGTGTGCGCCCCTACCTTTCCTTCCGACCCATACCTTGTGTGTCCCGACCACGACTTTCTTGAAAGTGTAGCCCCCAAATTCTCCTTACCTCTGAATCTACTTCCTCTGATCCCTGCCTCCTAAATACTAACGGTTCAGACTTTCATTTCCTCTAGCAAGTTGTATCTCCAAAGGGATCTAAGGAAGCTCTACGCTGCGTCCGTAGGCATCTAGGCTACAAACCCAGGGAGTCTTTATCCCTGGTGTCCCTCCTGATTTAGGTACACAGCTCTCAAAATGAGCAGTTATGTGGGACCCGTTCCCCACCACCCTTGCTGGGGCTCCAAGTTTGTAATGGCTAAGAGGAGGAGAGAGAGAGGAGAGAGAGAGAGAGATGGAGAAGAGAGACAGACGGAGGAGAGAAAGAGACAGAGGATAGATGGAGAGAGGAGAGAGAGAGAGACAGAGGAGAGAGAGACAGAGGAGAGGCAGAGGAGAGAGAGACAGGAGAGACAAAGAGGGAGTCAGAGAAAGAGAAAGAAATAGTAAAAAAAAATTAACTAGTCATTTAGCATTAGGTATGTACCCTAAAACTTAAAGTATAATAATAAAATAAAATAAAAAATAAAAAACAAACAGTGGGCTCTATTCCTTTAAAAGCCAGGGTAACTTTAAAACCTATAATTGTTAATTGAAGGTGGTCTCTGTGACCCTACAACACTCCAGTACTACTTTGTTGTTAGTGTAAACACGGGCATAGCCTCAAAACACTGAGACCACTGACAATCCGTAGCTTTCCTATCAAAAATCCTTAACCCAGTAACCTGCGGATGCATTCAATCTGTAGCGGCAACTGCTTTGCTAACAGAAGAAAGTAGAAAAGTAGCTTTTAAAGGAAACCTCATTGTGAGCACACCTCATCAGTTCAGAATTATTCTAAGTCAAAAAAGCAAAAAGGTAGCTTACTAACTAAAAAATCTTAAAGTATAGGGCTATTCTGTTAAAAAAAAATAAGATAATTTAACACTAACCACTGATAATTCCCTTAACCCAGCAAATTTCCTAACGGGATTTAAATCTGAAGTAACATACAAAGGTCCGACCAGACCTAGGAGGAATTCCCTTCAGGACAGGACGAGACATAGTTCCTCCCAGGTGATTGAGGAAAAAACCAAAATGGGTATTCAGTAATTGATAGGGAGACTCTTGTGGATGCAGAGTTAGAAAAATTACCTAATAATTGGTCTGCTCAAACATGACAGATGTTTGCACTCAGCCAAGCCTTAAAGTACTTACAGAATCCAAAAAGACTACCTAAATCCTGACTCAAAAGGTTACCTACACCCTCTCTGAAATGAATGTGCATAAGAACTGTTGTTTATGGGAGTGCATCTTGATGAGGCAGCTGGGTTCTATGAAATACTCAGGAACCCAGCCCAGCTCTAGGACTCACCCCTGAGCACAAAGGCAATGTTTGGCACTCTGATAAAGGACCACTAGAATCCAGCAGCCCGGACCCCTTTCTTTGTGATCAAGAAAGGTGGGAAAAGGGGTGCAGGACTGCTACATCGGTGGGCGTAACTAATCCGATAAGCAGAGGTCCATGGGTGGTTACGCACCCTGGAAAGGAATAAGCATTAGGACCATAGAGGACGCTCTAGGACTAATGCTCATCGGAAAATGACTAAGGGTGCTGGCATCCCTATGTTCTTTTTTCGGATGGGAAACATTCCCCATAAGGCAAAAACGCCCCTAAGATGTATTCTGGAGAATTGGGACCAATTTGACCTTCAGACGCTAAGAAAGAAATGACTTACAGGCTTCTACAGTACCGCCTGGCCAGATATTCACTTTAAGGGGGAGAAACCTGGCCTCCTGAGGGAAGTATAAATTATAACACCATCTTACGGCTAGACCTCTTTTGTAGAAAAGAAGGCAAATGGAGTGAAGTGCCGTATGTACAAACCTTCTTTTCATTAAGAGACAACTCACAATTATGTAAAAAGTGTGATTTATGCCCTACAGGAAGTCCTTGGAGTCTACCTCCCTACTCCAGTGTTCCCGACTCCTTCCCCAACTAATAAAGACCCCCCTTCAATCCAAACAGTCCAAAAGGAGATAGACAAAGGGGTAAACAATGAACCAAAGAGTGCCAATATTCCCCAATTATGCCCCCTCCAAGCAGTGGGAGGAGGAGAATTCGGTCCAGCCAGAGTGCATACACCTTTTTCTCTCTCAGACTTAGGGCAAATTAAAACAGACCTAAGTAAATTCTCAGATAATCCTGATGGCTATATTGATGTTTTACAAAGGTTGGGACAATCCTTTGATCTGACATGGAGAGATATAATGTTACTACTAAATCAGACTGACCCCAATGAGAGAAGTGCCACCATAGTTGCAGCCTGAGAGTTTGGCAATCTCTGGTATCTCAGGTCAATGATAGGATGACAAAAGAGGAAAGGGAACAATTCCCCACAGGCCAGCAGCCAGTTCCCAGTGTAGACCCTTATTGGGACACAGAATCAGAACATGGAGATTGGTGCCGCAGACATTTGCTAACTTGTGTGCTAGGAGGACTAAGAAAAACTAGGAAGAAGCCTATGAATTATTTCATGATGTCCACTATAACACATGGAAAAGAAGAAAATCCTACCACCTTTCTGGAGTGACTAAGGGAGGCATTGAGGAAGCATACCTGTCACCTGACTCTACTGAAGGCCAACTAATCTTAAAGGATAAGTTTATCACTCAGTCAGCTGCAGACATTAGAAAAAAAACTTCAAAAGTCCGCCTTAGGCCCGGAGCAAAACTTAGAAACCCTATTGAACTTGGCAATCAGGAGGAGCAGGTGGAACGGGACAAATGGGATAAAAAATAAAAGGCCACCGCTTTAGTCATGGCCCTCAGGCAAGCAGACTTTGGAGGCTCTGGAAAAGGGAAAAGCTGGGCAAATCAAATGCCTAATAGGGCTTGCTTCCAGTGTGGTCTACAAGGACACTTTAAAAAAGATTGTCCAAATAGAAATAAGCCGCCCCCTCGTCCATGCCCCTTATGTCAAGGGAATCACTGGAAGGCCCACTGCCCCCAGGGGATGAAGGTCCTCTGAGTCAGAAGCCACTAACCAGATGATCCAGCAGCAGGACTGAGGGTGCCTGGGGCAAGCGCCAGCCCACGCCCTCACCCTCACAGAGCCCCAGGTATGCTTGACCATTGAGGGCTAGAAAGTTAACTGTCTCCTGGACACTGGTGCGGCCTTCTCAGTCTTACTCTCTTGTCTGGGACAACTGTTCTCCAGATCTGTCACTATCCGAGGGGGTCCTAGGACAGCCACTCACTAGATACTTCTCCCAGCTACTAAGTTGTGACTGGTGAAACTTTACTCTTTTCACATGCTTTTCTAATTATGCCTGAAAGCCCCACTTCCTTGTTAGGGAGAGACATTCTAGCAAAAGCAGGGGCCATTATACACCTGAACATAGGAGAAGGAACACCCGTTTGTTGTCCCCTGCTTGAGGAAGGAATTAATCCTGAAGTCTGGGCAACAGAAGGGACAATATAGACGAGCAAAAAATGCCCATCCTGTTCAAATTAAACTAAAGGATTCTGCCTCCTTTCCCTACCAAAGGAGCATCTCCTTAGACCCGAGGCCCAACAAGGACTCCAAAAGATTGTTAAGGACCTAAAAGCCCAAGGCCTAGTAAAACCATGCAATAGCCCCTGCAATCCTCCAACTTTAGGAGTCCAGAAACCCAGCAGACAGTGGAGGTTAGTGCAAGATCTCAGCATTGTCAACGAGGCTGTTGTTCCTCTGGACCCAGCTGTACCTAACCCTTACACTCACTCTGCTTTCCCAAATACCACAGGAAGCAGAGTGGTTTACATCCTAGACCTTAAGGATGCCTTTTTCTGCATCCCTGTACATCCTGACTCTCAATTCTTATTTGCCTTTGAAGATACTTCGCACCCAACGTCTCACCTCACCTGGACTGTTTTTCCCCAAGGGTTCAGGGATAGCCCCCATCTATTTGGCCAGGCATTAGCCCAAGACTTGAACCAGTTCTCATACCTGGACACTCTTGTCCTTCGGTAGGTGGATGATTTACTTTTAGCCACCAGTTCAGAAACCTTGTGCCATTAAGCCACCCAAGCGCTCTTAAATTTCCTCGCCACCTATGGCTACAAGGTTTCCAAACCAAAGCCTCAGCTCTGCTCACAGCAGTTTAAATACTTAGGGCTAAAATTATTTAACGGCACCAGGGCTCTCAGAGAGGAATGTATCCAGCCTATACTGGCTTATCCTCATCCCAAAACCCTAAAGCAACTAACAGGGTTCCTTGGCATAACAGGTTTCTGCCGAATATGGATTCCCAGGTACGGTGAAATAGCCAGACCATTATATACATTAATTAAGGAAACTCAGAAAGCCAATACCCATTTAGTAAGATGGACACCTGAAGCAGAAGCGGCTTTCCAGGCCCTAAAGAAGGCCCTAACCCAAGCCCCAGTGTTAAGCTTGCCAACGGGGCAAGACTTTTCTTTATATGTCACAGAAAAAACAGGAATAGCTCTAGGAGTCCTTACACAGATCCAAGGGACGAGCTTGCAACCCGTGGCATACCTGAGTAAGGAAATTGATGTAGTGGCAAAGGGCTGGCCTCATTGTTTATGGGTAGTGGTGGCAGTAGCAGTCTTAGTATCTGAAGCAGCTAAAATAATACAGGGAAGAGATCTTACTGTGTGGACATCTCATGATGTGAACGGCATACTCACTGCTAAAGGAGACTTGTGGTTGTCAGACAACCATTTACTTAAATATCAGGCTCTATTACTTGAAGGGCCAGTGCTGCGACTGTGCACTTGTGCAACTCTTAACCCAGCCACATTTCTTCCAGACAATGAAGAAAAGATAGAACATAACTGTCAACAATTGCTCAAACCTACCCGGCTCGAGGGGACCTTTTAGAGGTTCCCTTGACTAATCCCGAGCTCCACTTGTATACTGATGGAAGTTCCTTTACAGAAAAAGGACTTTGAAAAGCGGGGTATGCAGTGGTCAGTGATAATGGAATACTTGAAAGTAATCCCCTCACTCCAGGAACTAGTGCTCAGCTGGCAGAACTAATAGCCCTCACTCAAGCACTAGAATTAGGAGAAGGAAAAAGGGTAAATATATACACAGACTCTAAGTATGCTTACCTAGTCATCCATGCCCATGCAGCAATATGGAGAGAAAGGGAATTCCTAACTTCCGAGGAAACACCTATCAAACATCAGGAAGCCATTAGAAGATTATTATTGGTGGTGGTACAGAAACCTAAAGAGGTGACAGTGTTACACTGCTGAGGTCATCAAAAAAAAGGAAAGGGAAATAGAAGGGAATCACCAAGCAGATATTGAAACAAAAAGAGCCACAAGACAGGACCCTTCATTAAAAATACTTACAGAAGGACCCTTAGTATGGGGTAATCCCCTCTGGGAAACCAAGCCCCAGTACTCAAAAGAAACAGAATGGGAACCTCATGAGGACAATTTCCTCCCCTCAGGATGGCTAGCCACGAAGAAGGAAAAATACTTCTGCCTGCAGCTAACCAATGGAAATTACTTAAAACCCTTCACCAAACCTTTCACTTAGGCATTGATAACACCCATCAGATGGCCAAATCATTATTTACTGGAGCACGCCTTTTCAAAACTATCAAGCAGATAGGGCCTGTAAAGTGTGCCAAAGAAATAATCCCCTACACTACAGGCCATACATTTCAATCCCTGTATCTTTAACCTCCTTGTTAAGTTTGTCTCTTCCAGAATCAAAGCTGTAAAACTACAAATCGTTCTTCAAATGGAGCCCCAGATGCAGTCTGTGACTAAGATCTGCCGCGGACCCCTGGACTGGCCTGCTAGCCCACGTTCCGATGTTAATGACATCGAAGGTACCCCTATGAGGAAATCTCAACTGCACAACCCCTACTAAGCCCCAGTTCAGCAGAAAGCAGTTGGAGCGGTGGTTGGCCAACCTCCCCAACAGCACTTGGGTTTTCCTGTTGAGAGGGGGAACTGAGAGACAGGACTAGCTGGATTTTCTAGGCTAAGAATCCCTAAGCCTAGCTGGGAAGGTGACCACATCCACCTTTAAAACACGGGGCTTGCAACTTAGCTCACACCCGACCAATCAGGTAGTAAAGAGAGCTCACTAAAAAGCTAATTAGGCAAAAACATGAGATAAACAAATAGCCAATCATCTATTGCCTGAGAGCACAGTGGAAGGGACAATTATCCAGATATAAACCCAGGCATTCGAGCCAGCAACAGCTACCCTCTTTGGGTCCCCTCCCTTTGTATGGGAGCTCTGTTTTCACTCTATTAAATCTTGCAACTGCACTCTCTTCTGGTCCGTGTTTTTATGGCTCAAGCTGAGCTTTCGTTTGCCATCCACCACTACCGTTTGCCGCCGTCGCAGACCCGCCGCTGACTTCTATCCCTCCGGATCCGGCAGGGTGTCCGCTGTGCTCCTCATCCAGCGAGGCGCCCATTGCTCCTCCCGATTGGGCTAAAGGCTTGCCACTGTTCCTCCACAGCTAAGTGCCTGGGTTCGTCCTAATTGAGCTGAACACTAGTCACTGGGTTCCAAGGTTCTCTTCTGTGACCCACGGCTTCTAATAGAGCTATAAAACTCACTGCATGGCCCAAAATTCCATTCCTCGGAATCTGTGAGGCCAAGAACCCCAGGTCAGAGAACGTGAGACTTGCCACCATCTTGGATGCAGGCCACCACCATCTTGGGAGCTCTGGGAGCAAGGACCCCTGGTAACAGTGTAATTGCACTCCAGCCTGGGTGACAGAGCAAGACTCTGTCTCAAAAAAACCAAAATCAGATTAAAATTGCTTATTTCTGGAATTTTCCATTTAATATTTTTGGACTCTGGTTGACTGTGGCTAACTGAAACTGCAGAAAGCGAAACCACAGCTATAAAGCTGGATTACTGTAGTCCTATGAGATGGCTTTGCCTTTCTCTTCAATTTCTTTCCTGTGTTCAATCAAATTTTGTTACACTTCTTCCTTTTTCACTTCTTTTCTTTTCATGTCAGAGTTTAGATTTCTGCTTCTAAGTTTATGGTTTTTGTAGTATGTTCACAGATTTGTTTGAGAATATTTTATTTGGTTGGAGCACTGAGATGCCCTTTCCCTTTGCATTTGCTTTTTCGGGGAGAAGTTTTATCAACTGAAACACTTTCTTTCAAATTTCTATATTCCTCTTAAAGTAGCTTTGTGTAGCATTTGATTCATTTCTATTCTTGAGCATTTTGTGAATAGGGTTCTTGGATTCTTAGTTTAAGAGCATTCACTTCTGCAGATTAGTAAAGAGGAGCACCTATAATGGACAGTGTTACGGTGGAGTTGTTGGGTGGGGGATGGGTTGCCGTGCCTTGTTTCTCTTTCATTTTTCTAGAAGCCTCAATTTTATCCCCACTTCCTTCTTTCCTCTTGCTGCCATGCCTCCAAGAGGTATCGTCTTTTGTCTGTCTCTTCTAGGAGCAATGCTACTCTGAAGCTGCTGCTTGTGGCCCCTCTCCCTTTCATACAGCTTCCTGTAGCTAGTTCTATAAATTACCAAGTCCTAGGCCTGTCTTTGTATTTGGCAATATTGGGGACTTTTTCTGAGGGTGATGTTGCCTGTGCTTTATTTTAACCTCTGTTCCCTTCTATTTTCTCAGTCTCTTAAGCCCTTCCTTACCCAACTCTTCCCACTCACAGGTTTGTAGCAGCAACAGGAACCACTGTAATGTGCTATTTCCTTGTATAAAGGTAATTAAAAATTCATGGTATCATCTCTCTTGCAGTAGTACTGAAAGTGTGAGTTATGTATGGTTTGTGTGTATATATGTGTGTGTGCATGTGTGTGTGGAGTCCTTTTGTTCTTACAGCTTTTGGGGAGGACATGTGGGGAGATTTAGATTTGGACAGTTGCCATTATCTTCCAGACCCAGAAGCTCATCTCATTTAACAATAATCTTAAAAGGCTATCATTCTCCCAACTTTACAAATGAATAAGCTAAGTCTTAGTGAAACTAAATAATATGCTTAAAGGCACATAGCTACTAGTAATGTAAGAACCAAGATTCCAACCAAAATTTGAGTTCAAAGTTCATTCAAGCTCTTTCTACTACATAATACAACCTATACTCTCAAATACAAAATGCATTTTCAGCTCTCATTTAGTTCTCGCCTCCCAAGCAACAGAGGTTCTTTAGTGGTGTTCAACCACAAATAGTCATGAAACCCTTAGCTTCCTGGAAAAAAATTGAACAAAACAGAACACACGCTTGTTTCTCCACCTGTATTCTCTATCACAGTGAATGGAAAGCTGACAGTATTTAGGTGGCTATCCAAGGCAGAAACCTGGGAGTCATCCAAGATGCTGCCTCCTCAAGTACTTCTTACAACCGGACACGAAGTGCTGTTTATTCCATCTCCTAAATCACTCTCAAATTCATCCCTTGTTTATCAGACCTACAGTCATTATCTGAGTTCACACTAATCATTTCCTGCTTCTTTTATTTCAGAAGCCTCCTACGTAAACTCAGTATCCCTAGTTTCAACTCCACAACACTCTCACCACCATTACCCAATGTCTACTCACAAGCAAGTGTATATGTAAGTACATGCACATACATCCAGATTCCCTTCATGTACTCTCTCCTCCTTAAAACCCAGAATGTGTTGTGCTGGTTCTTACTCCTGTATCTTGCATATGCTGTTCCTTCTATCTGGGATGCTCGTGCCTATTTTCTACATTTAGCTAGCTTTTATATTTACTTCTTCAGGAAAGCCTTTCATCACCTGTGATTTCACTGAAATAATTCTGTACATATCTGTCAGTATTTTTCTTAATTGCATTCTATTTAATCTTCCTCCCTTCTATGGGATTCTTAGATACAGGTGTTATGTCTTCATACATCTTGAGAACTCAAAAGATAAGAGTAACTATCATAGCTAGGCGTGGTGGCTCAAACCTGTAATCCCAGCACTTAAGGAGACTGAGGTGGGCGGATCATCTGAGGTCAGGAGTTTGAGACTAGCCTGGCCAACATGGTGAAACCCTGTCTCTATTAAAAATACAAAAATTAGCTGGGCTTGGTGGTACACGCCTGTAATCCCAGCTACTCAGGAGGCTGAGGCAAAAGAATCTCTTGAACCCGGGAGGCAGCGGCTGCAGTGAGCCGAGATCACACCACTGCACCTGCACTCCAGCCTAGGTGACAGAGCGAGAGTCCGTCTCAAAAAAAGAGAAAATAACTAAGTCATTATCCTAATTACAATCATTAGGAAGAATGGTCTTTATTGGAATCAAAAGAAGAACATGGGTTCTTGACTGAAAAATAATTTTAAGGTTCATTTTCTACTATGCAAATGCTTGAGTGGATCTTGTGTGTGAGTAGGAATACATTTGCAATAAAGATATTTATGTGGCCGGGTGCGGTGGCTCATGCCTGTAATCCTAGCACTTTGGGAGGCTGAGGCAGGTGGATCACCTGAGGTCGGGAGCTTGAGACCAGCCTGATCAACATGGAGAAGCCCCATCTCTACTAAAAATACAAAATTAGCTGGGCGTGGTGGTGCATGCCTGTAATCCCAGCTACTCGGGAGGCTGAGGCAGAAGAACTGCTTGAACCCAGGAGGCGAATGTTGAGGTGAGCAGAGATTGCGCCATTGCACTACAGCCTGGGCAACAAGAGAGAGAAACTCCATCCCAAAGAAAAAGAAAAGATATTTATGTATTAAAAGCTACCCTTACACCAAGAGTCAGAGGGAGTTTCTATGTATAAGATTCCTAAAGGTCTGTTTCTGAGAACTGTTTATATCCATATTATACTTTGCAAAATACATGCATATAGAGAAAGTCCTAAGGACCACTTCCCTCATGTGGCCATGCTGCTACAGCTTTACTCAGTTAGGGTCCAAGACATGCCTATGGTTCAAATCTGACCACACTTGACTCAAAGAGGAAAGAAGTCACAGAGCATGGGAAATTAGGAATGGTGGAGAACTGGTATTCTAGAGAAGAAGAAAGCAAGGATTAGAAATAAGTAGAAAACATAAGAAAAGGGGAAGGAGATATGACAGACAAGGAAGATAGAAAAGAAAGAAGTAGAAAACTAAGAAAATGCAGTCACTCATTCTTAAGGTTTATTGTATCTGGGAACTATGAATGTTTTTCTCACAGAATTAACGCTATAAATGGTGTCTAATCCAGATCAGCCCCTGAACTATTAAATATCTAATGTATTAATGCACTGTTGCCATCAAACCATCCTTTATGTTTTCTTATAGAAAAACATATTCTAGGTGGAGCCAAGATGGCCGAATAGGAACAGCTCCGGTCTACAGCTCCCAGCGTGAGCGACACAGAAGACGGGTGATTTCTGCATTTCCATTTGAGGTACCAGGTTCATCTCACTAGGGATTGCCAAACAGTGGGTGCAGGACAATCGGTGCAGCACACTGTGCCCAAGCCGAAGCAGGGCAAGGCATTGCCTCACTTGGGAAGCGCAAGGGGTCAGGGAGCTCCCTTTCCTAGTCAAAGAAAGGGGTAACAGACGGCACCTGGAATATCGGGTCAGTCCCACCCTAATACTGCACTTTTCCAATGGGCTTGGAAAACGGCACACCTGGAGATTGTGTCCCGCACCTGGCTCAGAGGGTCCTATGCCCACGGAGTCTTGCTGATTGCTAGCACAGCAGTCTGAGATCGAGCTGCAAGGCGGCAGCAAGGCTGGGGGAGGGGCGCCCGCCATTGCCCAGGCTTGCTTAGGTAAACAAAGCAGCCAGGAAGCTTGAACTGGGTGGAGCCCACCACAGCTCAAGGAGGCCTGTCTGCCTCTGTAGGCTCCATCTCTGGGGGCAGGGCACAGACAAACAAAAAGTCAGCAGGAACCTCTGCAGACTTAAATGTCCCCGTCTGACAGCTTTGAAGAGAGTAGTGGTTCTCCCAGCACGCAGCTGGAGATCTGAGAATGAGCAGACTGCCTCCTAAAGTGGGTCCCTGACCCCCGAGCAGCCTAACTGGGAGGCACCCCCAGTAGGGACAGACTGACGCCTCACTCGACCAGGTACTCCTCTGAGACAAAACTTCCAGAGGAACTATCAGACAGCTGAATTTGCGGTCTCACGGAAATCCGCTGTTCTGCAGCCACTGCTGCTGACACCCAGCCAAACAGGGTCTGGAGTGGACCTCTAGCAAACTCCAACAGACCTGCAGCTGAGGGTCCTGTCTGGTAGAAGGAAAACTAACAAACAGAAAGGACATCCACACCAAAAACCCATCTGTACATCACCATCATCAAAGACCAAAAGTAGATAAAACCACAAAGATGGGGAAAAAACAGAGCAGAAAAACTGGAAACTCTAAAAAGCAGAGCACCTCTCCTCCTCCAAAGAAATGCAGTTCCTCACCAGCAACGGAACAAAGCTGGACGGAGGATGACTTTGACGAGTTGAGAGAAGATGGCTTCAGATGATCAAACTACTCCGAGCTACGGGAGGAAATTCAAAACAATAGCAAAGAAGTTAAAAACTTTGAAAAAAAATTAGACGAATGGATAACTAGAATAACCAATAGAGAGAAGTGCTTAAAGGAGCTGATGGAGCAGAAAGCCAAGTTTCAAGAACTACGCGAAGACTGCAGAAGCCTTGGTAGCCGATGCGATCAACTGGAAGAAAGGGTATCAGTGATGGAAGATGAAATGAATGAAATGAAGCGAGAAGGGAAGTTTACAGAAAAAAGAATAAAACGAAACGAACAAAGCATCCAAGAAATATGGGACTATGTGAAAAGACCAAACCTACGTATGATTGGTGTACCTGAAAGTGATGGGGAGAATGGAACCAAGTTGGAAAACACTCTGCAAGATATTATCCAGGAGAACTTCCCCAATCTAGCAAGGCAGGCCAACATTCAGATTCAGGAAATACAGAGAACACCACAGAGATACTCCTCGAGAAGAGCGACCCCAAGAAACATAATTGTCAGATTCACCAAAGTTGAAATGAAGGAAAAAATGTTAAGGGCAGCCAGAGAGAAAGGTCGGGTTACCCACAAAGGGACGCTCATCAGACTAACAGCTGATCTCTCGGCAGAAACTCTACAAGCCAGAAGAAGAGAGGGGGCCGATATTCAACATTCTTAAAGAAAGGAATTTTCAACCCAAAATTTCATATCCAGCCAAACTAAGCTTCATAAGTGAAGGAGAAATAAAATACTTTACAGACAAGCAAATGCTGAGTGATTTTGTCTCCACCAGGCCTGCCCTAAAAGAGCTCCTGAAGGAAGCACTAAACATGGAAAGGAACAACTGGTACCAGCCACTGCAAAAACATACCAAATTGTAAAGACCATCGAGGCTAGGAAAAAACTGCATCAGCTAACGAGCAAAATAACCAGCTAACATCATAATGACAGGATCAAATTCACACATAACAATATTAACTTTAAATGTAAATGGGCTAAATGCTCCAATTAAAAGACACAGACTGGCAAATTGGATAAGGAGTCAAGACCCATGAGTGTGCTGTATTCAGGAAACCCATCTCACATGCAGAGACACACATAGACTCAAAATAAAGGGATGTAGGAAGATCTATCAAGCAAATGGAAAACATAAAAAGGCAGGGGTTGCAATCCTAGTCTCTGAAAAAATAGACTTTAAACCAACAAAGATCAAAAGAGACAAAGAAGGCCATTACATAATGGTAAAGGGATCAATTCAACAAGAAGAGCTAACTATCCTAAATATATATGCACCCAACGCAGGAGCACCCAGATTCACAAAGCAAGTCCTGAGTGACCTATAAAGGGACTTAAACTCCCACACAATAATAATGGGAGATTTTAACACCCCACTGTCAACATTAGACAGATCAACGAGACAGAAAGTTAACAAGGATATCCAGGAATTGAACTCAGCTCTGCACAAAGTGGACCTAATAGACATCTACAGAACTCTCCACCCCAAATCAACAGAATATACATTTTTTTCAGCACCACACCACACCTATTCCAAAATTGACCACACAGTTGGCAGTAAAGCTCTCCTCAGCAAATGTAAAAGAACAGAAATTATAACAAACTGTCTCTCAGACCACAGCGCAATCAAACTAGAACTTAGGATTAAGAAACTCACTCAAAACCGCTTAACTACATGGAAACTGAACAACCTGCTCCTGAATGACTACTGGGTACATGATGAAATGAAGGCAGAAATAAAGATGTTCTTTGAAACCAACGAGAACAAAGACACAACATACCAGAATCTCTGGGACACATTCAAAGCAGTGTGTAGAGGGAAATTTATAGCGCTAAATGCCCACAAGAGAAAGCAGGAAAGATCCAAACTTGACACCCTAACATCACAATTAAAAGAACTAGAAAAGCAAGAGCAAACACATTCAAAAGCTAGCAGAAGGCTAGAAATAACTAAGATCAGAGCAGAACTGAAGGAAATAGAGACACAAAAAGCTCTTCAAACAATTAATGAATCCAGGAGCTGGTTTTTTGAAAAGATTAACAAAATTGATAGACCGCTAGCAAGACTAATAAGAAAAGAGAGAAGAATCAAATAGATGCAATAAAAAATGAAAAAGGGGATATCACCACCGATCCCACAGAAATACAATCTACCATCAGAGAATACTACAAACACCTCTACGCAAATAAACTAGAAAATCTAGAAGAAATGGATAAATTCCTTGACAAATACACCCTCCTAAGACTAAACCAGGAACAAGTTGAATCTCTGAATAGACCAATAACAGGCTCTGAAATTGTGGCAATAATCAATAGCTTACCAACCAAAAAGAGTCCAGGACCTGATGGATTCACAGCTGAATTCTACCAGAGGTACAAGGAGGAACTTGTACCATTCCTTCTGAAACTATTCCAACCAATAGAAAAAGAGGGAATCCTCCCTAACACACTTTATGAGGTCAGCAACATCCTGATACCAAAGCCTGGCAGAGACACAACCAAAAAAGAGAATTTCAGACCAATATCCTTGATGAACATTGATGCAAAAATCCTCAATAAAATACTGGCAAACCGAATCCAGCAGCACATCAAAAAGCTTATACACCATGATCAAGTGAGCTTCATCCCTGGGATGAAAGGCTGGTTCAACATCCACAAATCAATAAATGTAATCCGGCATATAAACAGAACCAAAGACAAAAACCACATGATTATCTCAATAGATGCAGAAAAGGCCTTTGACAAAATTCAACAACCTGCATGCTAAAAACTCTCAATAAATTAGGTATTGATGGGACGTATCTCAAAATAATAAGAGCTATCTACGACAAACCCACAGCCAATATCATACTGAATGGGCAAAAACTGGAAGCATTCCCTTTGAAATCTGGCACAAGACAGGGATGCTCTCTCTCACCGCTCCTATTCAACATAGTGCAGGAAGTTCTGACCAGGGCAATCAGGCAGGAGAAGGAAATAAAGAGTATTCAATTAGGAAAAGAGGAAGTCAAATTGTCCCTGTTTGCAGATGACATGATTGTATATCTAGAAAACCCCACTGTCTCAGCCCCAAATCTCCTTAAGCTGATTGGCAACTTCAGCAAAGTCTCAGGATACAAAATCAATGCACAAAAATCACAAGCATTCTTGTACACCAATCACAGACAAACAGAGAGCCAAATCATGAGTGAACTCCCATTCACAATTGCTTCAAAGAGAATAAAATACCTAGGAATCCAACTTACAAGGGATGTGAAGGACCTCTTCAAGGAAAACTACAAACCACTGCTCAATGAAATAAAAGAGGATACAAACAAATGGAAGAACATTCCATGCTCATGGGTTGGAAGAATCAATATCATGAAAATGGCCACACTGCCCAAGGTAATTTATAGATTCAATGCCATCCCCATCAAGCTACCAATGACTTTCTTCACAGAATTGGAAAAAACTACTTTAAAGTTCATATGGAACCAAAAGAGAGCCTGCATCGCCAAGTCAATCCTAAGCCAAAAGAACAAAGCTGGAGGCATCACGCTACCTGTCTTCAAACTATACTACAAGGCTACAATAACCAAAACAGCATGGTACTGGTACCACAACAGAGACATACATCAATGGAGCAGAACACAGCCCTCAGAAATAATGCCACATATCTACAACTATCTGATCTTTGACAAACCTGACAAAAACAAGAAATGGGGAAGGATTCCCTATTTAATAAATGGTGCTGGGAAAACTGGCTAGCCATATATAGAAAGCTGAAACTGGATCCCTTCCTTACACCTTATACAAAAATTAATTCAAGATGGTTTAGAGACTTACATGTTAGACCTAAAACCATAAAAACCCTAGAAGAAAACCTAGGCAATACTATTCAGGACATAGGCATGGGCAAGCACTTCATGTCTAAAACACCAAAAGCAATGGCAACAAAAGGCAAAATTGACAAATGGGATCTAATTAAACTATAGAGCTTCTGCACAGCAAAAGAAACTACCATCAGAGTGAACAGGCAACCTACAAAATGGGAGAAAATTTTTGCAACCTACTCATCTGACAAAGGGCTAATATCCAGAATCTACAATGAACTCAAACAAATTTACAAGAAAAAAACAACCCCATCAAAAAGTGGACAAAGGACATGAACAGACACTTCTCAAAAGAAGACATTTATGCAGCCAAAAAACACATGAAAAAATGCTCATCATCACTGGCCATCAGAGAACTGCAAATCAAAACCACAATGAGACACCACCTCACACCAGTTAGAATGGCCATTATTAAAAAGTCAGGAAACAACAGGTGCTGGAGAGGATGTGGAGAAATAGGAACACTTTTACACTGTTGGTGGGACTGTAAACTAGTTCAACCACTGTGGAAGTCAGTGTGGTGATTCCTCAGGGATCTAGAACTAGAAATACCATTTGACCCAGTCATCCCATTACTGGGTATATACCCAAAGGACTATAAATCATGCTGCTATAAAGACGCATGCACACATATGTTTGTTGCGGCACTATTCACAATAGCAAAGACTTGGAACCAACCCAAATGTCCAACAACGATAGACTGGATTAAGAAAATGTGGCACATATACACCATGGAATACTATGCAGCCATAAAAAATGATGAGTTCATGTCCTTTGTAGGGACATGGATGAAACTGGAAAACATCATTCTCAGTAAACTATCACAAGGACAGAAAACCAAACACTGCATGTTCTCACTCATAGGTGGGAATTGAACAATGAGAACTCATGGACACAGGAAGGGGAACATCACACTCTGGGGACTGTTGTGGGGTGGGGGGAGGGACAGCATTAGGAGATATACCTAATGCTAAATGACGAGTTAATGGGTGCAGCAAACCAATATGGCACATGGATACATATGTAACAAACCTGCACATTGTGCACATGTACCCTAAAACCTAAAGTATAATAATAAAAAAAAGTATTCAAAGTTTTAATTTAGACCATCAAGCATTTATTTGTCCAGTAGGGTAAAGACTATATCCCATAAATCTTTTTTTTTTTTTAACAGTAGCTAGGACTGGGTAGCTATTGGTGATAATTACTCTTCCTTCTTCCCTGTAGTTAACGTGCTTACAGCACAGGCATCAGGCTTTTTCTGAATTAGAAAGACAAAAGGCAGCTTGGGACCTGTGTACTGTAGACTTTGAGTTTTCCTGCACAGGTGATGCAAAAGCTGTTATGCATTACTAAGAGAAGGCTAGGTATCTTGGTGTTTTGGTAATTATATTTAAAGTTTATTCCCCCCCCCCAAAAAATACATTAGACTCAGCAAATTAAGAATTTTTCACTTTAATGCTTGATATGTAATATACATTGAATTAAAATCCATTTTACAGAACTAGAGTTGAATAGAAATACAAGGTTTCAGCTATTCAGGTACAATTTCTTTGCTTGACAACCTCATTAAAATTAGTCTGGTTATTGAAATGTAATATTGTGGATAATTAAGATATCCCAAAGCTAACTGTCCAATTGAAAGCACAGAACACTTCCTAAAGTATTTAACACTTCCCTTAGTAAACAGAATAGGGTAAATATAGTTTTACATTTTCAAGGCATTACCTTAATTTATTATGAAAGGGAGCTTTGTTGTGGAAGCCATATATACTGCTTATATTGAAAGGATTTTGACCACAGAATAGATGTTAAACATTGTCTGTGTCTCTACTGTCAACTTTGTCTACTGCTAATCTGTATCAGTCTTAGATGAATATAACAAGTTACACAGGGCCTGGCATGGTGGCTCACGCCTGTAATCCCAGCACTCTGAGTGGCCGAGGTGGGCAGATCATGAGGTCAAGAGATCAAGAACTTCCTGGCCAACATGGTGAAACCCCGTGTCTCTACTAAAAACACAAAAATTAGCTGGGCATGGTGGCGCACTTCTGTAGTCCCAGCTACTTGGGAGGCTGAGGCAGGAGAATTGCTTGAACGCGGAAGGCGGAGGTTGCAGTGAGCTGAGATCATGCCACTGCACTCTAGCCTGGCAACAGAGCGAGACTCCATCACAAAAAAAAAAAAAAGTTACACAGTTTAATGTGACATGAATTGAGCTATATAAAATTAGTTGCTATATCAAAGCCTTTTCAAACAAGTCTTTTCTCAAATTACCATAAATAAAACCATTTTTTATGGTGATTAAGTTTTTTGCCTGCTCTCCATGTCTTTGATATTCAACACCTATATCTCTTATTCTACATTACTAATATAACTTACTTATCAATCTGCTTATCAAAACATCTATGTCCTTATCTACTATTTTCTATTCCTATTTGTGTAAGTAACATGTGGAATAGGCTTTACAGCATCTATCATCTATACCAGTATAATTTGTGGAGCCTACACATTCTTTATTATTGCAAGACAATGGTAGACGTTCTTCATACCTATCACTAAGCCCTGCTTGACTTTAACAAAACTGGTTCCATGATATTCATGATATTGAAAATCATGAAGAGTGCCTGAACATAAAAAAAGATATATTAGAATCACTTGGTAAAGAAATATGCAATAATTTAAATGTGACTTTCACTTTTTTTTTTTTTGAGACACAGTCTCACTCTTGTTGCCCAGGCTGGAGTGCAGTGGCATGATCTCAGCTCACTGCAACCTCCGCCTCCCAGGTTCAAGCAATTCTCCTGCCTCAGCCTCCAGAGTAGCCAAGAATATAGGGGTGCGCCACCATGCCTGGCTAACTTTTCTTTTCTTTTTTCTTTTTTTTTTTTTTTTTTTTTTTTTTTTTTTTTAGTAGTGTCAGGGTTTCGCTGTGATAGCCAGGCTGGTCTCAAAACTCCTGACCTCAAGTGATCTGCCTGCTTCAGCCTCCCAAAGTGCTGGGATTACAGGCATGTGCCACGATGCCTGGCCATCTTTCACTATTTTTTAAAAAAGGGTTAGAACTAGAAGAAATGATTTATAATGCATATAGCCATTCTATATTTTCTTTTTCTTTTTTTTTGTTTTTTTAAAAAAAACCCTGCAGAAGCCAAAAAAAAAAAAAAAGTATGAGAAACTCTATTTTAAAATATGGGCAAAGGAGGAGAGGCCAAGATGGCTGAATAGGAACAGCTCTGGTCTGCAGGTCCCAGTGAGAACAATGCAGAAGGCGGGTGATTTCTGCATTTCCAACTGAGGTACCCAGTTAATTTCATTGGAGAAACGAACCCACGGAGAGTGAGCAGAAGCATGGTGGGGCGTCACTTCACCTGGGAAGTGCAAGGAGCCAGGGGACCTCCCTCCGCCAGCCAAGGGAAGCCATGAGGGACTGTGCTACCCAGCTGGGTTACTATGCTTTTCCCATGGTTTTTGCAATCTGCAGATCAGAAGATTCTCTTGTGTGCCTACCGCACCAGGGCCCTGGGCTTCAAGAACATAACTGGGCAGCTGTTAGGGCAGACACTGAGCTAGCTGCAGGAGTTTTTTTCAAAACCCAGTGGTTCCAGGAACCCCAGTGAGACTTCACTTCCCTAGAAAGGGGGCTGAAGCCAGGGAGCCAAGTGGTCTCGCTCACTGGGTCCCACTCCCATGGAGCCCAGCAAGCTAAGAACCACTGGCTTGAAATTCTCACTGTCAGCACAGCAGTCTGAAGTCGACCAGGGACACTAGAGCTTGGTGAGGGGAGGGGCATCCACCATTACCAAGGCTTTAGTAGGTGGTTTTCCCCTGACAGTGCTAAGGAGACTGGCAGATCTGGACTGGGCGGAATTCACCACAGCGCGGCAAAGCAGCTGTGACCAGACTGCTTCTCTAGATTCCTCCTCACTGGGTGGAGCACCTGTGAAGGAAAGACAGCAGCGCCAGTCAGGGGCTTACAGAAAAAACTCTCATCTCCCTGGGACACAGCACCCGTGGGAAGGGGTGGCTGTTGGCACGAGGCTTCAGCAGATTTAATCTTTCCTGCCTGCCAGCTCTGAAGAGAGCAGTTGATACTGACAAGGGTGATTCTCCCAGTACAGTGCACCAGCTCTGCTAAGGGACAGGCTGCCTCCTCAAGTGGGTCCCTAACCCCTATACCTCCTGACTGGGAGAGACCTCCCAACAGGGGCCGACAGACACCTCATACAGGGGAGCTCTGGCTGGCATCAGGCCAGTGCCCCTCTGGGACAAAGCTTCCAGAGGAAGAAGCAGGCAGCAATCTTTGCTGTTCTGCAGCTCCCACTGCAGGTCAACAGGGTCTGGAGTGGACCTCCAGCAAACTGCAGCAGACCTGCAGGAGAGGGGCCTAATAGAAGAAAAACTAACAAACAGAAAGCAACAACATCAACAAAAAAGACCACCACACAAAAACCCCATCCAAAGGTCATCATCCTCAAAGATCAAAGGTCGATAAATCCACGAAGATGAGGAAAAATCAGTGCAAAAACGCTGAAAATTCCAAAAACCAGAAAGCCTCTTCTCCTCCAAATTATCACAACTCCTCTCCAGCAAAGGCACAAAACTGGACGGAGAATGAGACTGACAAATTGACAGAAGTAGGCTTCAGAAGGTGGGTAATAACAAACTCCTCCGAGCTAAAGGAGCATGTCCTAACCCAATGCATGGAGGCTAAGAACCTTGATAAAGGTTACAAGAACTGCTAACTAGAATAACCAGTGTAAAGAAGAACACAAATGACCTGATGGAGTTGAAAAACACAGTCTGAGAACTTCATGAAGCATACACAAGAATCAATAGCCAAATTGATCAAGCGGAAGAAAGGTTATCAGGGATTGAAGATCACCTGACTGAAATAAGGCATGAAGAAAAGATTAGAGAAAAAAGAATGAAAAGGAACAAACAAAGCCTGCAAGAAATATGGGACTATGTGAAAAGACGAAACCTAAGTTTAACTGGTGTACCTGAAAGTGGTGGGGAGAATAAAGTCAAGTTGGAAAACACACTTCAGCATATTATCCAGGAGAACTTCCCCAGCCTAGCAAGACAGGCCAACATTCAAATTCAGGAAACATAGAGACCACCACTAAGATACTGCTCAAGAAGAGCAACCCCAAGACACATAATCATCAGATTCTCCAAAGTTGAAACAAAGGAAAAAAGGTTAAGGGCAGCCAGAGAGAAAGGACAGGTTATCTACAAAGGGAAGCCTATCAGATTAACATCAGATCTCTCCGCAGAAACTTTACAAGCCAGAAGACAGTGGGGGCCAATATTCAACGTTCTTAAGGAAAAGAATTTGCAACCCAGAATTTCATATCCAGCCAAACTAAGCTTCATAAGCAAAGGAGAAATAAAATCCTTTACAGATAAGCAGATGCCTAGGGATTTTGTCATCACCAGGCCTGCCTTACAAGAGCTCCTGAAGGAAGCACTAAATATGGAAAGGAAAAACCGATACCAGCCACTGCAAAAACAAAACAAAATACAAAGACCAATGACATTATGAAGAAACCACATCAAATGATGTGCAAAATAACCAGCTAGCATCACGATAACAGGATCAAATTCACACATAACAATATTAACCTTAAATGTACATGGGCTAACTGCCCCAATTAAAAGATACAGACTGGAAAATTGGATAGAGTCAAGACTCCTTGGTGTGCTGTATTCAGGAGACCCATCTCATGTGCGAAGGCACAAAGAGGCTCAAAATAAAGGGATGGAGGAACATTTACCAAGCAAATGCAATGGAAAAAAAAAGCAGGCGTTGCAATCCTAATCTCTGATAAAACAGACTTTACCAACAAGGATCAAAAAAGACAAAGAAGGACATTACATAATGGTAAAGGGATCAATGCAACAAGAAGAGCTAACTATCCTAAATATATACACACCCAATATGGGAGAGCACCCAGATTCATAAAACAAGTTCTTAGAGACCTACAAAGAGACTTGACTCCCACACAATAATAATAGGAGAGTTTAATTACCACTGTCAATATTAGACAGATCAATGAGACAGAAAATTAACAAGGATATTCAGGACTTGAACTCAACTCTGGACCAAGATGACCTAATAGACATCTACAGAACTCTCCACCCCAATCAACAGAATATACATTCTTCTCAGTGCCACATGGCACTTATTCTAAAATGATCACATAATTGGAAGTAAAACAATCCTCAACAAATGCAAAAGAATGGAAATCATAACAAACAGTCTCTCAGACCACAGTGCAATCAAATTAGAACTCAGGATTAAGAATCTCACTCAAAACCACACAACTACATGGAAATCAAACAACCTGCTCCTGAATGACTACTAGGTAAATCACGAAATTAAGGCAGAAATAAAGAAGTTCTTTGAAACCAATGAGAACAAAGAGACAATGAATGAGAATTTCTGGGACACAGCTAAAGCAGCGTTAAGATGCAAATTTATAGCACTAAATACTCACATCAGAAAGCGAGAAAGATAGAAAACCAACATCCTAACATCACAATGAAAAGAAGTAGAGAAGCAAGGGCAAGCAAATTCAAAAGCTGGCAGAAGGCAAGAAATAGAGCAGAACTAAAGGAGATAGAGATACAAAAAACCCTTCAAAAAATCAATGAATCCAGGAGCTGGGTTTTTGAAAAGATTAACAAAATTGATAGACTGCTAGCTAGACTAATAAAGAAGAGAGAAAAATTAACAAAATAGACTACTAGCTAGACTAATAAAGAAGAAAGGGAGAAGAATCAAATAGACACATGAAAATGATAAAGGGGATATCACCACTAATCCCACAGAAATACAAACTACCATCAGAGAACACCATAAATACCTCTATGCAAATAAAATAGAAAATCTAGAAGAAATAGGGGTCCCTTCCAAGATGGCCAAATAGGAACAGCTCTGGTCTGCAGCTCCCAGTGAGATCAACACAGAAGTGAATGATTTCTGCATTTCCAACTGAGGTACCTGGTTCATCTCATTGGGACTGGTTGGACAGTGGGTGCAGCCCACGGAGGGCAAGCTGAAGCATGATGGGGAGTTGCCTCACCCAGGAAGCAGAAAGGGTCAGGGGATTTCCCTTTCCTAGCCAAGGGAAGCTGTGACAGACTGTACCTGGAGAAATGGTACACTCCTCACCAAATACTGAGCTATTCCCACAGTCTTAGCAACTGGCAGACCAAGAGATACCCTCCTGTGACTGGTTTGGCAGGTCCCACACCCATGGAGCCTTGCTCACTGCTAGCACAACAGTCTGAGATCAACCTTCGAGGCTGTAGCCTGGCGGGGGAAAGGGGCATCCGCCATTGCTGGGGCTTGAGTAGCTCACAGTGTAAACAAAGAGGCCAGGAGGCACACACTGGGCAGAACCCACTGCAGCTCAGCAAAGCCTACTGCCTCTATAGATTCCACCTCTGGAGGCAGGGCACAGCTGAACAAAAGGCAGCAGACAGCTTCTGCAGACTTAAACTTCCCTGGCTGACAGCTCTGAAGAGAGTAGTGGTTCTCTCAGCAGGGAGTTTGAGCTCTGAGAATGGACAGATTGCCTCCTCAAGTGGGTCCCTGACCCCTGTGTTGCCTGACTGGGAAACACCTCCCAGTATTGGCCGACAGGCACCTCAAACAGGCGGGTGCCCCTCTGGGATGAAGCATCCAGAGGAAGGATCAAGCAGCAATATTTGCTGTTCTGCAGCCTCCACTGGTGATACCCAGGCAAACAGAGTCTGGAGTGGACCTCCAGCAAACTCCAACAGACCTGCAGCTGAGGGACCTGACTGTTAGAAGGAAAATTAAGAAACAGAAAGGAATAGCATCAACATCAACAAAAAGGACAGCCACACCAAATCCCCACCTGTAGGTCATCATCATCAAAGACCAAAGGTAGATAAAACCACAAAGATGGGGAGAAACCACAGCAAAGAAGCTGAAAAATCCAAAAAACAGAGCGCCTCTTCTTCTCCAAAGGATTGCGGCTCCTCGCCAGCAAGGGAACAAACTGGACGAAGAATGAGTTTGATGAGTTGACAGAAGTAGGCTTCAGGCTGGTAATAACAAACTTCTCTGGGCTAAAGGGGCATGTTCTAACCCATCACAAGAAAGCTAAAAACCTTGAAAAAAGATCAGACGCATGGCTAACAAGAATAAACAGTGTAAAGAAGACCTTAAGTTACCTGATGGAGCTGAAAACCATGGCACAAGAACTTTGGGATCCATGCATAAGCTTCAACAGCCGATTCAAACAAGTGGAAGAAAAAATACCAGTGATTGAAGATCAAATTAATGAAATAAAACGAGAAGAGAAGATTAGAGGAAAAAGAGTAAAAAGAAACAAACAAAGCCTCCAAGAAATATGGGACTATGTGAAAAGACCAAATCTATGTTTGATTGGTGTACCAGAAAGTGACCGGGAGAATGGAACCAAGTTAGAAAACACTCTTCAGGATATTATCCAGGAGAACTTCCCCATTCTAGCAAGGCAGGCCAACATTCAAATTCAGGAAATACAGAGAACACCACAAAGATATTCCTCGAAAAGAGCAACCCCAAGACACATAATTGTCAGATTCACCAAGGTTGAAATGAAGGAAAAAACGTTAAGGACAGCCAGAGAGAAAGGTCAGGTTACCCACAAAGGAAAGCCCATCAGACTAATGGTGGATCTCTCGGCAGAAACTCTACAAGCCAGAAGAGAGTGGGGGCCAATATTCAACATTCTTAAAGAAAAGGATTTTCAACCCAGAATCTCATATGCAGCCAAACTAAGCTTCGAAAATGAGGAAGAAATAAAATCCTTTACAGACAAGCAAATGCTGAGAGATTTTGTTACCACCACGCCTGCCTTACAAGAGCTCCTGAAGGAAGCACTAAACATGGAAAGAAACAACCAGTACCAGCCCCTGCAAAAACATGCCAAATGGTAAAGACCATCGATGCTATGAAGGAACTGCAGCAATTAACGGGCAAAATAACCAGCTAGCATCATAATGACAGGATCAAATTCAAACCTAACAATATTAACCTTAAATGTAAATGGGCTAACTGCCCCAGTCAAAAGACACAGACTGGCAAATTGGATAAACAGTCAAGGTACCATTCCTTATGAAACTATTTCAATCAACAGAGAAAGAATCCTCCCTAACTCATTTTATGAGGACAGCCTCATCCTGATACCAAAACCTGCCAGAGAGACAACAAAAAAGAAAATTTTAGGCCAATATACCTGATGAACATCGATGTGAAAATCCTCAATAGAAAACTGGCAAACCGAATCCAGCAGCACATCAAAAAGCTTATCCACCACATACAAGTCAGCTTCACCCCTGGGATGCAAGTCTGGTTCAACATATGCAAATCAATAAACATAATCCATCATATAAAGAGAACCAATGACAAAAATCACATAATTATCTCAATCAATGCAGAAAAGGTCTTTGATAAAATTCAACATAATTTCACGCTAAAAACTCTCAAAAAACTAGGTATCAATAGAATATAACTCAAAATAATAAGAGCTATTTATGACAAACCCATAGCCAATATCATACTGAATGGGCAAAAGCTGGAAGCATTCCCTTTGAAAACCAGCACAAGACAAGGATGTCCTCTCTCACTACTCCTATTCAACGTAGTACTGGAAGTTCTGCCAGGGCAAACAGGCAAGATAAAGAAATAAAGGGTATTCAAACAGGAAGAGAGGAAGTCAAATTGTCTCCGCAAATGACATGAGTGTATATTTAGAAAATCCCATGGTCTCAGACTAAAAACTCCTTAAGCTGATAAGCAGCTTCAGCAAAGTCTCAGGACACAAAATCAATGTGCAAAAATCACAAGCATTCTTATACACCAATAATAGACAAGGAGAGAGCCAAATCATGAGTGAACTCCCATTCACAATTGCTAGAAGCAAAACAAAATATCTAGCAATACAACTTACAAGGGACGTGAAGGACATCTTCAAGAGGAACTACAAACCACTGCTCAACAAAATAAAAACGACACAAATACACGGAAAAAAATTCTATGCTCATGGTTAGGAAGAATCAATATCATGAAAATAACCATACTGCCTAAAGTAGTTTATAAATCAATGATATTCCCATCAAGCTACCACTGACTTTCTTTGCAGAATTAGAAAAAAATACTTTAAATTTTATATGGAACCAAAAAAGAGCCCATATAGCCAAGACAATCCTAAGCAAAAAGAACAAAGCTGGAGACGCCACACTACCTGACTTCAAACTATACTACAAGGCTACAGTAACCAAAACAGCATGGTACTAGTACCAAAACAAATAAGCAGACTAATAGAACAGAACAGAGACCTCAGAAACAGCAGCACACATCTACAACCATCTGATCTTTGACAAATCTGACAATAACAAACGATGGGGAAAGGATTCCTTATTTAATAAATGGTGCTGGGAAAACTGGTTAGTTATATGCAGAAAACAGAAACTAGACCCTTTCCTTACATCTTATACAAAAATCAACTCAAAAATGGATTAAAGACTTCAATGTAAAACCCCAAACCATAAAAACCCTAGAAGAAAACCTAGGCAATACCATTCAGGACATAGGTATGGACAAAGACTTCATGAATAAAACACCAAAAGCAACTGCGAAAAGTCAAAATTGACAAGTGGGATCTAATTAAAGAGCTTCTGCACAGCAAAAGAAACTATCATCAGAGTGAACAGGCAACCTACAGAATGGAAGAAAATTTTTGAAATTCTACCCATCTGACAAAGGTCTAATATCCAGAATCTACAAGGAACTTAAATCTACAAGAAAAAAAAAACCATCAAAAAGTGGGCAAAGGATATGAACAGACACTTCTCAAGAGAAAACATCTATGTGGCCAAAAAAACATGAAAAAAAAGTTCATCATCACTAGTCATTAGAGGGATGCAAATCAAAACTACAATGAGATACGTCTCACACCAGTTAGAATAGCGATTATTAAAAAGTCAGGAAACAACAGATGCTGGTGAGGCTGTGGAGAAATAGGAACACTTTTACACTGTTGGTGGGAGTGTAAATTAGTTCAACCATTGTGGAAGACAGTGTGGCGATTCCTCAAGAAGCTAGAACCAGAAATACCATTTGTTCCAGCAATCCCATTACTGGGTATATACCCAAAGGATTATAAATCATTCTACTATAAAGACACATGCACACATATGTTCACTGCAGCACTATTCACAATAGCAAAGACTTGGAACCAACCCAAATGCTCATCAGTGATACACTGGATAAAGAAAATGTGGCACATATACACCATGGAATACTATGCAGCCATAAAAAAGGATGCGTTCATGTCCTTTGCATGGATGAAGCTGGAAGCCATCATTCTCGGCAAACTAACACAGGAACAGAAAACCAAACACCCCATGTTCTCAGTCAAAAGTGGGAGCTGAACAATGAGAACACATGGATACAGGGAGAACATCACACACCAGGGCCTGTTGGGGGGTCAGGGAGCAAGGGAGGGAGACCATTAGGATAAATACCTAATGCATGCGGGGCTTAAAATCTAGATGATGGGTTGATAGGTGCAACAAACCACCAAGGCACATATATACCTACGTAACAAACCTGCACATTCTGCGCATGTATCCCAGAACATTAAAAAAAAAAAAAAAAAGGGCAAATGATACTGTGTAAATTATCCACTTACTGCCTCTCAGCTCTAAATCTACCCTTCCTTGTGTGCTCTACAATAATGGAGCTGAACTCTGTAAATAGTTCTCCCTTGCCAGCTGGTCCAATTAGGCTTTACCAGTAGATGACACTTGAAGGATCCTGGAAGAAGGTGTTTCTCCTTCTGGTTCCAGTATGCTTACCTTATTGGGTTCCTGCAGGATGCAGATTTTAATTTTTGGCAGCGTCTAGGTGCTAACAGCAGTGGCACCTTCTCATGAGCTGCTTCCCTGGCACCAACCACCCCAGACCTCCTGGCAGTTTCATAGTGAAATGTCACCTGCTATGTAACTCCCCTTGGACTACTTTTTTAGCACCTACTCAGGCAGCTTACAATGAGTTCCACAGCTAGGCATCTCCCTGGGGAAGACTATCCCTGCTAGCACTCCAGAGGGCAGATTTCTAACAGTCCCCATGGGGCAGCCCTTTGTGACCACTGCCGCACTCTCCAACTAGGTCTGAATCCCAACCTTGAGAGGGAATGGTCTCTTCCTTGGGTGCTCTATCTCAGTCCCACGGATAGTGGCTGCTACCTGTATCTATTATTTCTGTATTCTTTACACACTTCTCTTTGCTCTGTTACTTTGTTCCTCTGCTAATAGCTTTTTTTTTTTTTTTGACAGAGTCTCACACTATCGCCCAGGCTGGAGTGTGGTGGTGCGATCTTGGCCCAGGTTCAAGCAGTTCTCCTGCCTTAGCCTCCCGAGTAGCTGAGATTACAGGCACCCGCCACCATACCTGGCTAATTTTTTTTTTAATTTTTATTTTTAGTAGAGATGGAGTTTCACCATGCTTGTCAGGCTTGTCTCAAACTCCTGACCTTGTGATCTGCCCGCCTCAGCCTCCCAAAGTGCAGGGATTACAGGCGTGAGCCACTGCGCCCGGCCAGTAATTCTTTATGTTATACTCTCTCTGTTGAAATTAAGAGTGGTTTCTGTCTCTCTTGATTAAAATATAACAACATTTTTACAGAAGGAGAAACCCAAATAGTTAAAAAAAAACTATAATGTAAAATATGCTCAAATTCACTGGTAATGAGAGAGACAGAGAAGTTGAAACAGTCTATTCCTAAGTATATAATCTAGAGAAATTCTGGCACATTTGTACAGAGACACAAATGTGCCAGATAATTGCTGTAATTATTATTATTATTGTTGTTACTATTTTGAGATGGAGTATTGCTGTGTCGCCCAGGCTGGAGTGCAGTGGTGCGATCTCAGCTCATTGCAACCTCCGCCTCCAGAGTTCTAGTGATTCTCCTGCCTCAGCCTCCCAAGTAAGTGGGATTACAGGTGCGCGCAACCACTCCCAGCTAAGTTTTGTATTTTTAGTAGAGACGGGGTTTCACCATGTTGGCCAGGCTGGTCTTAAACTGCTGAACTTAGGTGATCCACTGACCTCGGCCTCCCAAAGTGCTGGGATTATAGGCATCAGCCACCGCACCTGGCCAATTGCTGTAATTATTACAGCAATGTTTGTAATAGCAAAACAAACCTGCAAACAACCCAGATGTCCAAAGAGGAAAAAAAACTGTGGAATATTCATGGAATGAAATACTACTATACACAGTAAAAACAAATCACTGGAACTATATGCATCAGTATGGATAAATCTTGAAAACCTATATTAAACCAAAATGCAAGTTTTAGGAGGTTACAAACAGAATGAGACTGTTTACATAAAGCTAAAACAAGCAAAAAATGCCAATGGGAATAATAATGCATGGAAATAAACAGAAATTTGGAATGGTGGTTACTTCTGGATTCTCCATTACGGAGAATGGAGGAGTCAGGAGATTTTGATTGTATCTGTAAAGTTTAATTTCTTAAGGTAGGTGAAAGAGGTACTGATTATATTTTTTTACATGTTTGAGATATTTCATAATAAAGTCAACAATTAAAAATAATAAGCTGACAATACTCAGATGGGTGATAAAAATACATTAAGTTGACTGGACATGGTGGCTCATGCCTGTAATCCCAGCACTTTGGGAGGCCAAGGCGGGTGGATCACCTGAAGTCAGGAGTTCGAGATCAGCCTGGCCAACATGGTGAAACCCTGTCTCTACTAAAAATACAAAAAAAATTAGCTGGGCATGGTGGTGGGTGGCTTTAATTCCAGCTACTCGGGAGGCTGAGGTAGGAGAATCACTTGAACCTGGGAGGCAGAGGTTGCAGTGAGCCGAGATCACGCCAGTACACTCCAGCCTGGGTGACAAGAGTGAAACTCTGTCTCAAAAAAAAAAAAAAAAATATATATATATATATATAGATAGATAGATAGAGAGAGAGAGTTAAAAATCAAACATTTAATTGGTAAATGGAATGAAAGGTAGTAACTTAGGATCTAGCATCAAAATGCTACCTTGCATTAGAATACCTGAATACTTGTTCATTCACTAGCTAGAAACTATAATCTGAAAGAATAATGCAGGACAAAAGTAATTAATCATTATCCTAATAATCATTTAGCTTGGCTGCTAAGTTGGATAGTAGTTAGCAATTATATAGAATTTTGTCTTACATAAAAAATACCTATACCTCAAAATATAACTGGGATCGCATTTGAAAGTAACATTCGTGCTAAGAATACTAAATAATGCTTCAACAAGGGATAATGTCAATAGTATTTACAAACCACTTTGATAGAGGTAAAGAATTCTGGACAATGTAAGTATACCCTAAATACCATTTGCTAATTTTGTTTCAAGAAACAAGGCTGTAAGGGTTTTAAAACCTGCATATATGTCTTAGTGCTTCAGCAGTGTAGCTGTAAAATTAATGAAAAGATTTATTGTCCTTGTATTAGTTAGCTAGGGCTGCTGTACAAAATACTACAGATTGAGTGGCTTAAACAACAGAAATTGGCCGGGCGCAGTGGCTCACGCCTGTAATCCCAGCACTTTGGGAGGCCGAGGCACGTGGATCATGAGGTCAGGAGATCGAGACCATCCTGGCTAACACGGTGAAACCCTGTCTCTACTAAAAATACAAAAAATTAGCAGGGCGTGGTGGCGGGCGCCTGTAGTCCCAGCTACTCAGGAGGTTGAGGCAGGAGAATGGCGTGAACCCGGGAGGCAGCGTTTGCAGTGAGCTGAGATCGCGCCACTGCACTCCAGCCTGGGCGATAGAGTGAGACTCCATCTCAAAAAAAAAAAAAAAAAAAGAATACATTAACTGAAATTTATAGTAGAGAACACAATGATATCATAAAGAAAAATAAAATAAAAAAACAAATTTATTATCTCATAGTTCTAGAGGCTAGAAGTCCAAGATTAAGGTGTCAGCACGTCTGGTTTGATCTAAGGCCTCTCTCCTTGGCTTGCAGATGGTCACCTTCTTGCTGTGTCTTCATATGGCCTTTCCTCTGTGTGTGTGTGTCTCTCCTGTCTCTGTGTGTCCTAATTCCCTCCTCTTGTGAAGACACCAGTCAGACTGGATTAGGGAAGTTTAGGACCTACCCTAAATGTCTCAATTTAACTTTATCACCTCTTTTATAGGTCTTATCTTCAAATACTGTCACAATCTGAGCTATCAGGGCTAGGACTCCAACATAAGACTCTTAGCCTTTTTGCAAATTTTAATTCATGGAGGTAGCTTTTATGTATTCTCAATTCTTTGCATCTCAATTTGGAGAAGAGACTTTAAATCATAGGCCATTTTATATCAAGTCTTCCCAGTTTAATATTTTCGTGGATCTAAGCAATGTAGAATTTTATATGCTTAGGGAAAAATTTCTCTCTAGGTACTTAGCTAAGAAAAAAAAATTTGATATAACCTGCATAGATATGGAAGAAAAACCTTGCTAAATAAAATGGAGTATACAACCATAAAACAGTTGTCTGAATTTTCAGTGTTGATTTTAGCTTAGTAGATACAATCAATTCCACACTGATTATAGCCATTCTATCAGATTATTAAAATAAAAAGAATATGTATTAACATAGTTGAAACTTTTAATATCAGCACAGTGTGATTCAAACTTTTCTATTTTCTCTTTCTACTCTACATATTTTCCATGATTTAAACCTGTGGTTTCTAAACCTGGCCTATAATCAGAATCACCTGAGGAATTAAATTAAAAGATGGATTTTTTTTTTTTTTTTGAGATGGAATCTCGCCCTGTCACCCAGGCTGGAGGGCCACGGTGTGATCTTGGCTCACTGCAACCTCCGCCTCCTGGGTTCATGCGATTCTCCTGCCTCGGTCTCCCGAGTAGCCGGGATTACAGGCACCCACTACCATGCCCGGCTAATTTTTTGTATCTTTAGTAGAGACAGGGTTTCACCATGTTGACCAGGTTGGTCTTGAACTCCTGACCTCGTGATCTGCCCACCTCAGCCTCCCAAAGTGCTGAGATTATAGGCGTGAGCCACTGCGCCCAGAAAAGATAGACTTTTTAAGATTCCTTCCTAAACTTAATAAACCAGTCTCTGGAAATAGGGTCCAGAAATATGTACTTTAAGTTCTTCAAGTTATATATCACAAAACACAGTCCTTGCATAAGTGATCACTGGTTCCCAACTAGTTAAAAACAGTTAATTCTCTAAATCTGATCATTTACCCAAGGTAAAAATATTTTCAGTATTCTTATGTATACATATTTACAAATTATGTATATATACTATTGTTCTAAAATGTTTGATTCATTATGATACATAAAAATAGAAAAATTGAAAGGGTGAAATAGAAGTGAATACGAATTCAAACATTTTCATTATAATACATCTAAATGTAGTGTCTGCATACCCTATTTTACTCTTTTTGAGACAGGGTCTCACTCCCATCTCACAGGCTAGAGTGCAGTGCAGTGGAGCAATCATGGCTCACTGCAGCCTCGACTTCCCGGGCTCAGGTAATCCTCCCACCTCAGCTCCCAAATAGCTGGGACTACAGGCATGCGCCACCATCCCCAGCTAATTTTTTGTATTTTTAGTAGAGATGGGGTTTCATCATGTTATCCAGGATGCTCTTGAATTCCTGGGCTCAAGCAATCCATCCACCTTGGCCTCCCAAAGTGCTGGGATTATAGGCATGAGTCACTCACCCAGCTGATGTAACATCCTTCTTTAAGACTCAAATCAAGCATCAATTTCTCTGGAAAGCTTTTTACTTGATGTAGAAGTGATCATTCCCATCTTTTTTTTTTTTTTTACCTAGTAAATATTAACTGAGTATTTGTTGAATTAAAGAAATTAAAGTTTTAAAAAAATGTATTGAAAGAAAACAATTCACATTACAAAAGAGAAGCACAGCGTTTAGGAAGACAGCAAACGAATGTCAGACTGTCAAAATAGTTACTAGTCAGGAGGATTAACTAGCTATAAATAAAACAATCACGTCAGAATTTAAGCTCTAACTGGGGTTGAAATCAAAAATTTTTTTAAAAAAGAACAGAGAAAAGGGAGAAAAAGATTTGTGTAGTCAAAATTCATAATGCTAACAAGCACAGATGTAAACGCTTGAACATATTTTTTTTTTAAAAAGCAGAAGAAACATTTAGGAAACTAAAGTTACCAGACACTTGAGAAATTTATTAAGAAAATCACCAAACAGGAGGAATACATAGCAGTAAAGTTGAGTGAGGAAATTTTACACAGGTTACAAAATAATCCAGGATATTAAGTATTATTGGCAACCTAAGCTTCATTATCTGCTCAAATCGTGTACAGTGAAGTTGCAGACTGTACAACAGAAGAAAAAGAACTGGGTTAAGGACTCAGGAGGCCTAGCCTAAATTCAGTTCACCCCTTAACCTCTCTGAGCCTCAGCTTATCATCTATAACATGAGGATATTGTCTCACTGCAGGGTTACAATGGGGATTAATAAAATAATGTATGTGAAAGTACTTTGTAAACTACAAAATCTCATCCCAAATTATGGCATCATTTTAACTTGTGGAATATTGTTTGAAGTTTCTAAAACCACAGCAGTAGTTACACACAGCTACATCAAGACTAACCGTCAAGAATCCTTAGCCATTTGGTACAACTAAACACCATTTTCCCCACCAACTCTTCTAAAATAAAAACCTTATGCCATACAGCTGGAGAAGCAAGCCCAGAGAACCAAAAAACAAATACATACTAAGACCTGAATGTGAGATCACTACAGACACACAATGACTGGCAAGTTAACTCAGTGCTCTGATTTACTTCCTGGTGTTATCAGTAAAAGGTAGGTCTTTTTATGTGAAAATAGATCCTTAAGAGTCTGTTTTTACATTGAGTTGTATAGTTGTATGAACCAAGACAGAATAAGAAAGGTGGAATAACATGGTTTGGCTGTGTCGCCACCCAAAATCTCATGTTGAATTGTAATTCAAATTGTAATCTCCAAGTGTTGGGGGAGGAACCTCATGGGAGGTGAACAGAACATGCAGGTGGTTCCCCCATGCTGTTCTGATAGTGAGTTTTCACGAGATCTAATGGTTTTATAAGGGGCTTTCCCCTCTTCGTTCTATATTTCTCCCTCCTCCTACCATGTGAAGAAGGACGTGTTTGCTTCCCCTTCTACCATGATTGTAAGTTTCCTGAGGCCTCCCCAGCCACGTGGAACTGTGAGTCAATTAAACCCCTTTCCTTTATAAATTACCAAGTCTTGGGTATTTCTTCATAGCAGCATAAGAATGGACTAATATATGGAGACTAAGGTTCTGTCTTAGTCCATCTAGGCTGCTGTAACAAAATACCATAAAGTTGGTGGCTTTTAACAATGGAAACTTATTTCTCACATCTCTGGAGACTGCCAAGTCTAAGATCAAGGCACCAGCAGATTTGGTGTCTGGTGAGGGTCCACTTTCTGGTTCATTGTGCCTTCTCAATGTGCCCTCACATGGTGGAAGGGGGGAAGGAGGAGGGTGTTAATGCAATTCATAGGACTCTGCCGTATGACCTTATCACTTCCCAAAGGCCCCACTTCCCCAATACCATCACCTAGAGGTTTAGTGTTTCAACATACAAATTTTGGGGAGATATTAACCTTCAGTCCACTGTAGGAGCATAAGAAATTAAGTGCAACAGTTGGTTCAGTTAGGCCATATGTATTATGTTAGCAAAAAAGTGCCAGAAGCCAACAGTTTTGATACAAAAGTCTAACTATCAATTCTACCTACAGCCCATAACTGCATAATGTCAGGCCTCTGAGCCCAAGCTGAGCCATCATATCCCCTGTGACCTGCAGGTATACATCCAGATGGCTTGAAGCAACTGAAGAACCACAAAAGATAACATTCCACCATTGTGATATGTTCCCGCCCCACCTTAACTGATCAACTGACCTTATGACAATACACCCTCCCTGCCCTTGTGATAATGCACTTTGTGATATTCCCCCGCTCTTAACGAGGTACTTTATAATATTCTCCCTGCCCTTGAGAATGTACTTTATGAGATCCACCCCCAGCCCACCTATCCCAAACCTATAAGAACTAATGATAATCCCACCACGATTTGCTGCCTCCTTTTTTGGACTCAGCCCACTTGTACCCAGGTGAAATAAACAGCTTTGTTGCTCACACAAAGCCTGTTGGTGGACTCTCTTCAAATGGATGTGCGTGACATTTGGTGACAAAGACCCAGGACAGGGGAACTCCTTTGGGAGACCAGCCCCCTGTCCTTGCCCTCACTCTGTTAGGAGATCCAACTACGACCTCAGGTCCTCAGACCAACCAGCCCAAGGAACATCTCACCAATTTTAAATCGGGTAAGCAGTCTTTTCACTCTCTTCTCCAACCTCTCTCGCTATCCCCCCACCCTTCAATCTCTCCCTTCCTTAATTTTGGTTCCTTTCCCTTTCTAGTAGAGACAGAGGAGATGCATTTTATCCATGAACTCAAAACTCCAGCACTGGTCATGGACTCGGGAAGAGTCTTCCCTTGCTGTTTAATCACTGCAGGGACGCCTGCTTGATTATTCACCCACATTTCAGAGGTGTCTGATCACCGTGGGGATGCCTGCCTTGAACCTTCACGTTGGTGGCAAGTGCCACCTTCCCTGGGAGGCAAGCACCACCTCTCCTGGGTGGTGAGTACCAACCCCCCACCCCCCATGTCTCTACCCTCTCTTTTCTCTGGGCTTGCCTCTTCCACTATGGGCAATCTTTCAACCTCCATTCCTCCTTCTTCTCCCTTAGCCTGTGTTCTCAAGAACTTAAAACCTCTTCAATTCTTACCTGACCTAAAAACCTAAGCATCTTATTTTCTTCTGCAACACTGCTTGGCCCCAATACAAACTTGATAATGGCTCTAAATGGCCAGAAAACGGCACTTTCGATTTCTCCATCCTACAAGATCTAGATAATTATTGTCGTAAAAATGGGCAAATGGTCTGAGGTGCCTGACGTCCAGGCATTCTTTTACACATCGGTCCCTCCCTAGTCTCTGCTCCCAATGCGACTCGTCGCAAATCCTTCTTCTTTCTCTCCTGTCTGTTCCTTCAGTTTCCACCCCAAGCTCTGAGTCCTTTGAATCCTCCTTTTCTACGGACCCGTCTGACCTCTCTCTTCCTCCCCAGGCTGCTCCTCGCCAGGCTGAGCCAGGTCCCAATTCTTCGTCAGCCTCCGCTCCCCCACCCTATAATCTTTCTATCACCTCCCCTCCTCACACCCGGTCTGGATTACAGTTTTATTCCACGACTAGCCCTCCCCTACCTGCCCAACAATTTCCTCTCAAAGAAGTGGCTGGAGCTAAAGGCATAGTCAAGATTAATACTCCTTTTTCTCTATCAGACCTTCACACCTTCCCCAAATCAGTTAGCATTTAGACTCTTTTTCATCAAATATAAAAACCCAGCCCAGTTCATGGCCCATTTGGCAATAACCCTTAGACATTTTACCACCCTAGACCCAGAGGGACCAGAAGTCCGTCGTACTCTCAATATACATTTTATTACCCAATCTGCTCCCAACACACATCAGGACTTAATTAACCTCACCTTCAAGGTGTACGATAATAGAGAAGAGTTACAATTACTTGCCTCCGCTGTGAGACAAACCCCAGCCACATCTCCAGCACACAAGAACTTCAAAACGCCTGAACTGCAGCAGCCAGGCATTCCTCCAGGACCTCCTCCCCCAGGATCTTGCTTCAAGTGCCAAAAATCTGGCCACTGGGCCAAGGAATGCCTGCAGCCCAGGATTCCTCGTAAGCTGTGTCCCATCTATGTGGGGTCCCACTGGAAATTGGACTGTCCAACTTGCCCGGCAGCCACTCCCAGAGCTCTGGAACTCTGGCCCAAGGCTCTCTGACTGACTCCTTTCCAGATCTTCTCAGCTTAGTGGCTGAAAACTGATGCTGCCCAATCTCCTCAAAAGCCTCTTGAACCATCACAGACACTTTGGGTAACTCTTACAGTGGAGAGTAAGTTCATCCCCTTCTTAATCAATACAGAGGCTACCCACTCCACATTACCTTCAAAGGCCTGCTTCCCTTGTCTCCATAACTGTTGTAGGTATTGACGGCCAGGCTTCTAAACCTCTTAAAACTCCCCAACTCTGGTGCCAGCTTGGACAACATTCCTTTATGCACTCCTTTTTTAGTTACCCCCACCTGCCCAGTTCCCGTATTAGGTTGAGGCATTTTAATTAAATTATCTGCTTCCCTGACTATTCCTGGGCTACAGCCACACCTCAATGCTGCCCTTTTCCCCAGTTCAAAGCCTCCTTTGCATCTTCCTCTTGTATCCCCCCACCTTAACCCACAAGTGATAGGACACCTCTACTCCCTCCATGGCAACTGATCACACACCCATTACTATCCCATTAACATCTAATCAGCCTTACCTGGCTCAATGCCAGTATGCCATCCCACAACAGGATTTGAAGGGAATAAAGCCTGTCCAGGATCTTTGCCTTATTAATCAAATCATCCTTCCCATCCATCCTATGGTGCCAAACCATATACTTTCCTATTCTCAATACCTTCCTCCACAACCCATTATTCTGTTCTGGATCTCTAACATGCTTTCTTTATTATTCCTTTACACCCTTCATCCCAGCCTTTTCTCGCTTTCACTTGGACTGACCCAGACACCCATCAGTCTCAGCAACTTACCTGGGCTGTACTGCCGGAAGTCTTCAGGGACAGTCCCCATTACTTTAGTCAAGCCCTTTTTCATGATTTACTTTCTTTCCATCCATCTGCTTCTCAACTTATTAAGCATTTTGATAACCTTCTACTTTACAGCCCCTCCTACAAATCTTCCCAACAGGGCACCCTCCTGCTCCTCCAACATCTATTCTCAAAAGGACATCACACATCCCCCCCCCAAAGTTCAAATTTCTTCCCCATCCGTTACCCACCTCAGCATAATTCTTCATGAAAACATGCGTGCTCTCCCTGCTGATCATGTCCAGCTAATCTCCCAAACCTCAACCCCTTCTACAAAGCAACAACTCCTTTCCTTCCTAGGCATGGTTAGGTACTTTCACCTTTAGATACCTAGTTTTGCCATCCTGACTAAACCATTATATAAATTCACAAAAGGAAACCTAGCTGACCCCATGCATCCTCAATCCTTTCCCCACTCCCCTTTCATTCTTTAAAAAACAGCCCTAAAAGCTGCTCCCCACTAACTCTCCCTAACTCATCCCAACCCTTTTTCATTACACACAGCCAAAGTGCAAGGCTGTGCGGTCAGAATTCTTACACAAGAGCCAGGACCGTGCCCTGTAGCCTTTCTGTCCAAATAACTTGACCTTACTGTTTTAGGCTGGCCCCCACATTATTCCTGATACCACACCTGACCCCCATGACTGTATCTCTCTGATCTACCTGGCATTCACTTCATTTCCCCATATTTCCTTCTTTCCTGTTCCTCACCCTGATCACACTTGGTTTATTGATGGTAGTTCTTCCAGGCCCAATCACCAATCACTGGCAAAGGCAGGCTATGCTATAGTGTCTTCCACATCACTGAGTCTACCGCTCTGCCCCCCTCCACTACATCTTAGCAAGCCAAACTCATTGCCTTAACTCAGGCCCTCACTCTTGCAAAGGGACTACATGTCAATATTTATACTGACTCTAAATATGCCTTCCATATCCTGCACCACCATGCTGTTACATAGGCAGAAAGAGGTTTCCTCACTATGCAAGGGTCCTCCATCATTAATGCCTCTTTAATAAAAACTCTTCTCAAGGCCACTTTACTTCCAAAGGCCACTTTACTTCCAAAAGAAGCTGGAGTCATTCACTGCAAGGGCCATCAAAAGGTATCAGATCCCAGTGCTCAGGGCAATGCTTATGCTGATAAGGTAGCTAAAGCAGCAGCTAGTGTTCCAACTTCTGTCCCTCACGGCCAGTTTTTCTCCTACTCACTTGTCACTCCCACCTACTCTCCCACTGAAACTTCCACCTATCAATCTCTTTCCACACAAGGCAAATGGTTCTTGGACCAAGGAAAATATCTCCTTCCAGACTCACAGGTCCATTCTATTTTGTCATCATTTCATAACCTCGTCCATGTAGGTTACAGGCTGCTAGCCCATCTCTTAGAACCTCTCATGTCCTTTCCATCATGGAAATCTATCCTCAAGGAAATCACTTCTCAGTGTTCCATCCGCTATTCTACTACTCCTCAGGGATTGTTCAGGCCCCCTCCCTTCCCTATACATCAAGCTCAGGGATTTGCCCCCGCCCAGGACTGGCAAATTGACTTTACTCACATGCCTCGAGTCAGGAAACTAAAATACCTCTTGGGCTGGGTAAACACTTCACTGGATGGGTAGAGGCCTTTCCCACAGGGTCTGAGAAGGCCATCACAGTTATTTCTTCCCTTCTCTCAGACATACTTCCTCGGTTTGGCCTTCCCACCTCTATGCAATCTGATAACAGACCAGCCTTTATTAGTAAAGTCACTCAGGCAGTCTCCCAGGCCCTGGCATTCAATGGAAACTTCATGCTCCTTATCGCCCTCAATCCTCAGGAAAGGTAGAAAGAACTAATGGTCTTTTAAAGACACAACTCACCAAACTCAGCCTCCAACTTAAAAAGGACTGGACAGTACTTTTACCACTTGCCCTTCTCAGAATTCGGGCCTATCCTCGGGATGCTACAGAGTACAGCCCATTTAAGCTCCTGTATGGATGCTCCTTTTTATTAGGCCCCAGTCTCATTCCAGACACCAGCCCTCTGGGTGATTATCTTCCAGTCCTCCAGCAAGCTAGACAGGAAATTCACCGAGCTGCTAATCTTCTCCTGCCTACTCCAGATTCCCAGCCATATGAAGATACCCTAGCTGGATGATCAGTTCTTGTTAAGAATCTGACCCCTCAAACTCTACAACCTCGATGGACCAGACCCTACTTAGTCATCTATTAGATAATACCCCAACTGCCGTCTGCCTACAGGACCCTCTCCATTGGGTTCACCATTCCAGAATAAAGCTGTGTCCGTGGGACAGCCAGCCTGAAGTCGCAAGTACTCTCCCCTACTTCCCTTAAACTCACATTTCTGAAGAATAGTAATAACCCTTATGAGCCTAATACATCCCTTCATTCTATTAGGTCTATTCGTCCTTACCCTACTTTTTGCAACAGGGCTTTACGCAGTCACTCCCACTACTTGGACTATGCCCCAAAAACTTGTCATCCCTACTATATTCTGTCTAGTCATACTCCTATTCACCATTCTCGACTACTCGTAAATACCCTGCCCTTGTTTACATTGCCAGTTTACACTTTTCCTCCAAACCATCGTAGCAGATATCTCCTGGTACTATCCCCAATCAGCCACTCTTGACTCCCTCTTGGAGTGAATAGATGATCTTTGCTGACAGGGCACACTCCAATACTTTCACCCTGATGAAGTCCTATTCTTTACTTTTATACTCTTATTCTCATTCCCATCTTATGGCACCCTCTACCTCTCCCCTGCTATCTCTACCACACTATCAATCTCACTCACTCTCTCCTAGCCATTTCTAATCCTCCCTTAACAAACAATTGCTGGTTTTGCATTTCTCTTTCCTCCAGAACCGCTGAGGCCTCGACTTACTCACTGCTAAAAAAGCGGACTCTATATTTTTAAATGAAGAGTGTTGTTTTTACCTAAATCAATCTGGCCTGGTGTATGACAACATAAAAAACTCAAGGATAGAGCCCCAAAACTCCCCAACCAAATAATTATGCTGAACCCCCTTGGGCACTCTCTAATTGGATGTCCTGGGTACTCTGAATTCTTAGTCCTTTAATACCTGTTTTTCTCTTCCTTTTATTCGACCTTGTGTCTTCCATTTAGTTTCTCAATTCATATAAAACTGCATCCAGGCCATCACCAATCATTCTATATAACAAATGCTCCTTCTAACAACCCCACAATATCATCCCTTACCCCAAAATCTTTCTTCAGTTTAATCTCTCCCACTATAAGCTCCCACACTGTCCCTAATTCTGCCCGAAGCAGCCCTGAGAAATGTCGCCCATGATCTCTCCATACCACCCCCCCAAAATTTTCACCACCCCAACACTTTACCACCGTTTTGTTTTTCTTATTAATATAAGAAGACAGGAATGTCAGGCCTCTGAGCCCAAGCTAAGCCATCATATCCCCTGTGACCTGCACGTATACATCCAGATCACCTGAAGCAACTGAAGATCCACAAAAGTGAAAATAGCCTTAACTGATTACATTCCACCATTGTAATTTGTTTCTGCCCCACCCTAACTGATCAATGTGCTTTGTAATCTCCCCCACCCTTAAGAAGGTTCTTTGTAATTCTCCCCACCCTTGAGAATGTACTTTATGAGATCCACCCCCTGCCCGCAACATTGCTCCTACCTCCACCGCCTATTCCAAAACCTTTAAGAACTAATGATAATCCACCACACTTTGCTGACTCTCTTTTCGGACTCAGCCCGTCTGCACCCAGGTGAAATAAACAGCCTAGTTGCTCACACAAAGCCTGTTTTGGTGGTCTCTTCACAGGATGCGTGAGACAGTACAAGCTTAGTGCCAGAGTTTCTAGGCAATAGCACAGGGAAAGTTAATCCAAACAAAGCCTAGCACTCTAATTGAGTTTTGAAACAGCTAAGAGTTCAGGAACGCCAAGACCTAGAATTTGTGAGGCAAAATGCAGTACAGGGCATTTTTGGCACTGTAGAAAGCAGTGCCAAAGATCTCTAGAAGAGTTCCCTTTATTCTTTAGCTGAGTACTGGCTTATGCACATAAAGGAGAAAACTACTTGAAGCCAGGGAAAAGAACCACTGGAAAGGAGCAGGTGGAACAATCTCCAGAGCTCATATAGGGCAACCAATAGTTCATGCTCCAATCAGCAGTCAGAATATAAAGACCTAATCCAAGAGGCATTGAGCAATGTCCTCAGAAAGGTAGTGCCTCAGTAGTGGAGATAAATTATCCCCACATTAAATGCTGTTGTCACTGCCCTAACAAAGCTCAAAAGAAAGCCTTGATAGAACAAATTAATTTGAAGTATCTTAACTGTCCATTAGAATAAGATCCAAAAGTACTAAAGGAATCCTACATAATCCAAAAACATCTAAAGCATATACCTAACAGGTATCCAAAGCAGCATGAAAATTCAACACATGCCCAGGAGAAAAGTCAGTCAATAAAAACATCCAGAAACAACATGGGTAGGAAAACTGGCAGAAAAAGATGTTAAAACAACCATTCCTCACTCCCTAGATTCAAGAAGGTGGAGGAAAATACAAACATGATGAGGGAGAAAACGGAAGATACAAAAAATACCTAAAATGAACTTCTAGAGATGAAAAATACAGTATCAAAAATAAAACATATAACAAATGAGATCAATAGTAAATTAGAAATTACAGAAGAAAAGATCAGTGAAATTCTTCAAAGTCATAATATAGCAATAGGACATATTCATTCAAGAAAACAGCAATAGAAACATAATAGAAACTAAGATGAAATACAAAGAAAAAAGAAAGTAACAGGGCAGGCCAGGTGCAGTGGCTCATGCCTGAAATCCCAACACTCTGGGAGGCTGAGGTAGGTGGATCACTTGAGGTCAGGAGTTTGAGACCAGCCTGGCCAACATGACGAAACCCTGTCTCTACTAAAAATACAAAAATTAGCTGGGCCTGGTGGCACACGTCTGCAATTCCATCTATCTGAGAGGCTGAGGCAGGAGAATCGCTTGCACTTGGGAGGCAGAGGTTGCAGTGAGCTGAGATTGTGCCACTGCACTCCAGCCTGGGTGACACAGTGAGACTCTTTCTCAAAAAATAAAAAGAAAATCACAGGGCTACAGGGCACTATACTATAGGGCAATATAAAAATGTACAGAGTGGTTAAGTAATATCAAAACATACTGACTTACACGTAGTAGGAATCCGAGATAAGGGGTAGGATGAACAGAAAAATAAATTTGGAGAATAGCCAAATTTGATGAAAGTGATAAACCCACAGTTGCCAGAATCTCAACAAATCCCATGAAGATGAATTATGAAGAAAACCACAGCAAGACATATCATAATCAAATTGCTGCAAGTCATCAATAAAGTCAGGGGGTTGGGGGGAGGAAGCTGTCAGGGAAAAAAAGGCTGACAGAAGAACAAAAACAATAGCAAACTTCTCATCAGAAACTACAGAAGTGAAAGACAATGAAGTGATGTTTAAGTTGTGAAGGAAAAAAAAAAGTCCACCTAGGATGCTATACCCAGCAAAATTATCTTTCAAAACAGAAACAGAGTTTAAAGAAACTGTTTTTTAAAAATTGACTACTTAAAGGCTGGGTGCAGTGGCTCATGCCTATAATCCCAGGACTTTGGGAGGCTGAGGTGGGTGGATCACTTGAGGTCAGGAGTTCAAGATCAGCCTGGCCAACATGGTGAAACCTTATCTCTACGAAAAATACAAAAATTAGCCAGGTGTGGTGGTGCACATCTATAATCCCAGCTACTTGAGAGGCTGAGGCAGGAGAATTGCTTGAGCCTTGGAGATGGAGGCTGCAGTGAGCCAAAATTGTGCCACTGCACTCCAGCCTGGGCAACAGAGCGAGACTCTGTCTCAAAAAAAAAAAAAAAAAAAAAAAGGGAAAAAGATTGTATTTTGGTGTTTATAAAGATTGTATTTTGGCGTTTATAACAAATAGTAACGAAATGTATGACAATGGCAAAACGGCTATGAGGAGGGTAAATGAAAGTATGCTAATAAGTTTCTTCCAGTCTACAAGAGTGACACAAAAATTTTTTGAACCCTTCAGAGAGCTGAGGTCACAGTGCAACTATCTATCTAAGGAAAAATAAGATGTAAGTACTTGCTTACTTAGGGGGAAGACATCAGATGCCATACAAGCCAGTAAAAAGATTTCAGCAAAAATGTTTCAACAATTTGCTAAAGGTCCAATGTGGGCTATAGTAAGACTATAAAACTTCTGGGGCTTCAGACACAAGAGGAAATTACACCTTGTTGCAGGTTCTTCTCCACAGATATTACCAGGAACTCATAAGAAAGACTGAGGGAAGGGCAAGAAACCTGAAAAAGTATGCCCTTCATAGAGCAGGCTTGGGAGAAGGCAACAGTGGAAAGGATCCAGGTCTGCCTGGATCCTTACAAGGTCTTGTCTAGATCCTTACTCCCTATCTCACCTAAGGAATGAAAGCCTTAAGCTGCTGCTAGAACAGCAACAACTAAAGAACCATAGCAGCTGGGAAAAGGTAATAGGAGAAAAAAAAAAAAAACACACCCACATAGGCAAACTGTCAGAGGCAGGAAATTGTCCTGGGCCTAGAACATGAGGTCATTCATGGCTGGGGTACAGCAGAATTGCTGAGAAGGCTCCACTCTTGAGACCCAGAGACACTGTGCCTAAGAATAAGGCAGAACCAGAACAGCAGAGAATGTCCCTTCCCCACTCTTGCCCACACCATCATCACCAAGTTAGGGAGTGAGTTTCGTCTATTTCTGGGGGAGAGTAAAAGCATGAAGAACCTTCTTTGAGATAAAGGTGGAAAGGGAAAACCTGAAGCTAAGAATAAAGCAGACCTGAAGGAAAATCCTTGGCAAACCAGCCCTCTACTCAAAATGCAAGGCAATGCTAGAGGAATTTGAAGCCTGTGGTGCACTGATAGTAACCACAGCAATAATGAAACCCAAATGCAGATCAACTCCCAACTAGGTTGCTCAATCCCCCACACTAAATGTCTAGCAAAATACAAGGTGTGCCTTGAGAATTTACTTGAACCCGGGAGGCAGAGGATGCAGTGAGCTGAGATCACGCCACTGCACTCCAGCCTGGGCAACACAGTGAGACCCTGTCTCAAAAAAAAAAAAAAAAAAAAAACAAGGCGTGCCTATTTCTAGCCATAAATACTCTTCTGCCCACCACAAGATGTCCAACTTTAAATTAAATTACGAGACATACAAAGAAGATGGGAAAAACCAACACACTGTCAAGAGACCACAAAAAAAAAAAAACAATAGACCCAAACCAGAAATGCCCACAGATGCTGGAACTATTAGAAAAATTAAAATAACTATGATTAATATACTAAAGGCTCTAGTGGAAAAGGTAAGCAACATGTATAATTAGATGAGAAATTTCAGCATGGAAATAGAAACTACAAGAGAGTCAAACAGAAATGCCAGAAACTAGAAAAATGGTAAGATAGATAAAGAACATCTTTGATCAACACAGCTGAAGAAAGAATCAGTAAACTCGAAAATAAGTTAAAAAAAATTATGCAAATGGAAATACAAAGAAAAAAAAGAGTGGGGGAAAAATTAAACAGAATAGAGCATCCATGAGCTGGGGAACTATATCAAATGATCTAACATACATATGTAATTGAATTCAAAAAGCTTAGAAAGGCCTGGCGCAGTGGCTCATGCCTGTAATCCCAGCACTTTGGGAGGTCGAGGTGGGCAGAGCACCTGAGGTCAGGAGTTTAAGACCAGCCTGACCAACATGGTGAAACCCCATCTCTACTAAAAATACAAAAATTAGCCAAGTGTGGTGTTGTGCGCCTGTAATCCCAGCTACTTGGCAGGCTTAGGCAGGAGAATTGCTTGAACCCGGGAGGTGGAGGTTGCAGTGAGCTGAGATTGTGCCACTGCACTCCAGCCTGGGCAACAGAGTGAGACTCTGTCTCAAAAAACAACCAAAAAAACTCAGAGAACACAAACCAAGATAAATATGAAAAAGTATTCCTAAAAACTAATATTAAAGATAGAAGAGAATCATTAAACAAAATCCAATCCCAAAGAAGGCAGGAAAAGAGAAGAAAGGGAATGAAGAGGGGGACAAATAGAAAATGAGTAGCAGGATGTTCATTTTTAAATTAAACTTAGCATTAATCACACTAAATGTAAATGGTCTAAAATGCCAATTAAAAGGCAGAGGTTGTCAGAATAAATTTTAAAAAGCAAGACCCAACAGACAGGTAAAGAAACATACAGGTTTAAATGTAAAAGGACAGGAAAAGATATAAATTGCAAATACTAATCAAAAGAAATCTAGAGTGGCTATATTAGTATCAAATAAAGTAGACTTCAACAAAAGAAACATTACTAGAGATAAAGGGGGATATTTCAAAGTGATAAAGGCAGTATTTCATCAAAAGGATGTAATAATATTAAATGTATACACATCTATAAACAGAGCTTCAAAATACATGAAGCAAAAACGAATATAACTTTATTCAGGCTAACTACATCCACAATTATAGTTGGAGACTTCATCTTTCTCCTCACTGACAAAATAATACAGATCAATAAGATACAGAAGTTTTAAATTAGAAGGACAGAGTGGCAATACATAGGTAGAAAGAACAATAGAGATTAAATAAAACTACCAATTTGCCAGAAGAAGGTTAACTCCCCTAGAATCTCTTGAAATGCAACCTTGGACTGACTGAACTGGTAATTCTTGGAGTATAAGTGAAAACGAGTGAAGGTGAGGCAGCTTCTGGCCATTTAGACTAGGGGGTTTATGAACTAACAGAATTACCAAAGTAAGGTCTTCAAACCCCCTGCAAACAGAATTTCTTCTATTAAAGAGGAAGATTCTCTGGCCCTAGCTCAGATCTCCTGTACCAAATCTCCAGGGATAAGGTCTGAGACTGTATTTTAACAATCTTCCCAGTAACTGTTACACTCAATTACATCTGCAAACTACTGGTCACACACAAGTGTTAGAAATTAACAACACAGGTTGCCATTCTGCAGACTACAGAATCCAACAGAGGCAATCAGAGGCTGAAGAGTATTCCATTGTCTTCATCTTACCTAGAAAGTTCTACATTTTCTTCAAACTCAGAGTTCAAAGGAGGAATTAAGGTGAAGTGTGAAACTTCACTGTGACTCCCAGAACTTTTGGAGTGATTAAGTAGTTTTAAGATGAGTACATGAAAATATCTATAGTACATGTGTGTATGTACATGTATATATGGTTATCAAATATAGGCTGAAGTAATTTTGATAGAGTCATAGCTTTCCACCCTTCCCCCCAACCCCAAATAGAACAGGTTTACCACGTATTTTTTTTAATTTCCAGAAGATAGGCCTGTAGTTCAAGAGCAAATATACCAGTCTGGCTTAGCTAATGCTTATTGACCTAGGTACTGTGCTAAGCATTCTGCATATATGTACTTCAATTAAATCTTAATAATAATAATCACCTGATAATAACTTTTGGAAACAGGAATGATTCCCATTTACAAAGGAGAAATAAATTAGGCCACAGAGATTATAACTTGTCCGAAGGCATGTAACTGGTAAATCAAGGATTCAAACTAAGGGAATTTGACAACAAAGATCTGTGTATCTGTTTCCACATGGTTTTTATTGCCAGTGATGGATAAGGAATGGCTGTCATGTCCACTGACTAAGGAGAGATTCAAGATTATTTTATACTGTTAGATTTTATACTAAGTGCCAGAACCTAGCTGCCATCCCCACTACTGCTTGTTTAACTGCAGATCAATTAAGAAGATTCTCTCATAGTTTTCATGCTAAGATCTCCATCATAAGAACAACTGTGGGCCATTTTTTTCTTGCTGGCATGGCAAAAAAACAAACAAACAAACAAACAAACAAAAAAAACAAGAACATTACTGGCTTTGACTTAACTGAAAACTGAGCAGTCTTTTAGAAAACTGTAAAGTTCTCTATTTTATCAAAAATCCTGGTAGCTGGGAGAGTCGTCTAAATGAGCTCTGGGGATAAAGTTGGTATCTCTCACATTTGGTGACAGGATCTGCATACCAACAAAAGCAGATGCTCAAGAATTTAGAATGCTTTTATAGGAAAAAATTCGTCCTTTCCCACAGGCAATAGATCTGTAAGAGAATGACTGGTGAACTTCTCCCAGGTCCAAGCCAGGAGAACTCAAGACAGCACCGATCTTTCTGGGGCCTGAGAGACCAGACAAAAATCACAGCTTCTCATAAAGGCAGGCAACAGTTTACAGAGGATCTAGGGCTGTGCCCATTTGAGAGTTGATTATCAAGATGGCAGGCCAAGAATATGCCATGTGAGGAAAGAGACTACAAATTGAAACAGGAGAGCCAAGAATGTCAAGTGGTTGGAAATTTGGAAGAACAGGCAGGAAGCTGGAGAAACAATCATAGCTAACAGTTTTACAGAACTTACTATTCATCATGGGATATTTTTAAGATCTTTAAATATTTTGACTATTAAAAACAATCACAAGAGGTAGATAATATTATCGACATTTTATAGAAGAAGAAACTAAGACACAGGGAATTTCAGTTGCTCAAGGTCATAGTGTACAGCAGAGCTGGGATTTGAGCCAAGTCTGGATCCAGTGGTCCTTAACATTCTTGAAACACTAAACAATGTTGCCTTCCTAGAAAAACCAGTAAGAATTGAAAAGGAGGCGGCAGAGATGAAACTGATGAGCTGTGGTAAGGTGAGTGGTGATTTGAAAACAAATGCTGTAAACCATGTTTTTTAGAAATGCTTGTTTCTCGGTGCTGTAAAGAACTAGCTCTTGAACATAAATTTAATTCCTCAGCAAGGCCATTTTTACTTTCTGCAGAAAGGGTACACTCGCCAGCAGTTCTGCCATGAGAGTATGCCGAACAAAGGAGACAGGGTCATTTATAACCTGACGCGTCCACCTTACTGCTGTGTCTGGTTTCTATTGGCTGGAACAGGACCTCATATTCTGTATTTGTCCTGATTGGCTAGCAACTTAGAACTTTTTAAAACAAGCAAAGGCAGAGGAGAACAAAGGAAGGAGGAAGTAACTTGTGGAATGCTGAGAAAAGTAAAAACACCTTCAAATAAGGAAGAGGAACAGGCTATGACTTAATGCTTGCTTGGACCAGTATAAGCATGAGAGGGCAAATATTTAGGCTAAATTGTAGGAGCTAAGAACATAAAGTATGTTGATTTCTTTATTATGGCTAGCAGATATTTAAGAAAGTTAGCACAGGTCTTTGAATAAATTTTGCTTCTAAGAGAAGTTACTCGTTTTTCTTAATTAGATGGGGAGGAAAGTCTTTGAAGAGGAACTTTACTTTTTACAAGGCTCAACCTTTGTATGTGGCCTATCATACTCCTTGATGGATTGTAGGTCTTTCCATTAAAGGCAGAATCCTGCCAGGCAATTAGAATTCCAAATGATTCAACCCAATATTCCAAGATTAGGGGCATTCACTATACATGAGACACGGTTGCATCTTTCTCCCCTACCAAAACAAATGTAATAGATAATGTACTTTATACAAAATAGCATAACAAGTGAAACAGTAAATAGGTGAAAGAATAAACTGCAACTATATCCAACCAGATATTCTAAAATATAAAGTCCTAATGTTTTCCAATGAAAGGCGAAGAGCGGAATCATGGGTAACTTGTGCTAATCTTAAATAAGAAGCATAACAGTGATTGGCTATACAATAAGAATGTTAAGGAAAGGCAAGTATCTTTTCCTAAACCTTATAGACAGGTACACTTGTCTCATATGGTGTTAGCCATATAGGAAAGGTTCATTTCAGCAGTAGATAGCCACATTGGAAGAATATGAGTCACTGAAAGTGCTTCAGCAACCAAACTGTGCTTTCCTCAGTTTGGGTGCTCAACAACGTCTTTGGTTTGAAGTAGATTCTCTCTTTCCTACAATTGTCTTTTGATTTACAGCAAAGACTTTGTTTAAAAAATAAACAAACTTGGGTGCACTTAATGTTGAAACATATACCAGATGTTAAAATGCAAGTTTTACTGAAGGTCAAGTAGGTGTGTCAGGTACACATGAGATACCCTGGGCCTAGTTAGAAGCAATTCTACAGAATGAGAATAACAGACTCAGCCAATAAAATATGAACTAAAAGTTGCTATTAAGTAGTTGTAGTAAGTTGTAAAATATAAGAGTGGAATTGCATTTAACTAAATGCCTACACTAAGGCTTAGAAGTAATTCTGACTCTGCTCCCTGTGCATCATCCAAAATTACAGAGCAGAGGCCGGGAGCGGTGGCTCACATTTGTAATCCCAGCACTTTGGGAGGCTGAGGCAGGTGGATCATCCGAGGTCAGGAGTTCAAAACCAGGCTTACCAACATGGTGAAACCCCGTCTCCACTAAAAATACAAAACTTAGCTGGGCGTGATGGTGCTGGCCTGTGATCCCAGCTACTCGGGAGGCTGAGGAATGAGAATTTTTTGAACCTGGGAGGTGGAGGTTTCAGTGAGCCAAGATGGTGCCACTGCACTCTAGCCTGGACGACAGAGGGAGACTCCATCTCAAAAATAATAAAAAAATAACATTACTGAGCAGAGCATTCCATGGCACGTGCTTTAAAATCTTCAGTTTTAACAAGGCCGGGTGTGATGGATCATCCCTGTAGTCCCAGAACTGTCGGAGGCTGAGGCAGGAGGGCTGCTTGAGCCCAGGAGTTTGAGACCACCCTGGGCAACATAGGAAGACCATGTCTCTACAAGTAATAATTTTAAAAATTAGCTGGGCATGGTGACATGCACCTATGGACCTAGCTTCTTTGAAGGCTGAGGTGGGAGGATTGCCTGAGCCTGGGAGGTCAAGGCTGCAGTGACCTATGATCACTCCACTTTACTCTGGCCTAAGCAACAGAACAAAACCTTGTCTCAAAAAAAAAAAAAAAAAAAAAAGTTTTAACATAGTACAACTAGTTATTTGTCTCATATCATGTTTCTCAAAGGATATCCTGCATCAATGTTCAGAAAGATAGTCCACTGAGAAGCAGCCAGAGACAATTAGTAATATCAGAGAGATTTCCATTCATATCGTTAATATTACATTCTAGCACATAAAAGCTTAACTCTCCATTATTTGGAAAAGCCATCCATTCAGATGGAATCTGTATTTCTCAAGGATTTTTCCAGTATCTGAGGTCTTGGAATACAGAAGTACCAATGACAAGGTCATTTCCAAAGGGTGACCTGACCCCCGGAAGTCATTCAATAGTTTACTTAAACATACAGAGCAATGATTATAAATATTATCTACAGATAGCTTAATGTAATAAGACATTAAAATAAACATTAATGGGCAGGGTATGGTGGCTCATGCCTGTAATCCCAGCACTTTGGGAGGCCGAGGCAGGTGGATCACTTGAAGTCAGGAGTTCAAGACAAGCCTGACCAACATAGTGAAACCCTGTCTCTACTGAAAATACACAATTAGCCAGGCATTGTGGCACATGCCTGTAATCTCAGCTACTTGGGAGGCTGAGGCAGGAGAATCACTTGAACCTGGGAGGCAGAGGTTGCAGTGAGCTGAGATCGCTCCATTGCACTCCAGCCTGGGCAAATAAGAGTGAAACTCCGTCTCAAAACAAACAAACAAAAAGGCCGGGCGCGGTGGCTTATACCTGTAATCCCAGCACTTTGGGAGGCCGAGGTGGATTACTTGAGGTCAGGAGTTCAAGATCAGCCTGGCCAAAATGGTGAAACTCCATATCTACTAAGAATATAAAAATTAGCCGGGCATGGTGGCACATGCCTGTACTCCCAGCTACTAGGGAGGCTGAGGCAGAAGAATCGCTTGAACCTGGGAGGCAGAGGTTGCAGTGAGCTGAGATCACACCACTGTACTTCATCCAGGGCAACAGAGCATCTCAAAAAAAAAATAATAATAATAATTAATGTATAATTCAATCTTGTTGACAATCTGTTGATGCTAAAAAGCAGTACATAAAATATAATTACTTTTATACGATCATACCAATTTTGCTACTGTTTTTCTTCAGTTCTCTGGTATAGGCAAGTTCCAATTTTTTACCACCTTGAATTTCACTTGTCTCCTAATCTAGGAGTATCAGAAAGTATCTGCATTGTGGTTTTCATCCTATTAATCTACTCAATTGTCACTGATTCAACACTTGTTATGGGTACGATTTCCCTTTACCAATGTAGATGCAAAAGAGTAGAACTGTAGATTATATACAGTAACTATAAAAAAGTTTTTCCTTGTTCTACTTTTTAACTGAACTTTTATGTATTGTGGAAAAAAAGAAGGGACTCTGTATATCTGTACCCTTCATCAATGCTGACAGTTTTTTTTTTTTTTATAACATGCACAGTTTAAATTCCACTACACTCATGAAAAAACAAAGGTCTTAGGTTGGATTCCCTAGTTATTAGGAATTCCATAATTACCTATTTCCCAATCTCTTTTGCCAATATTTTTCATCTTAGGCTTCCTGTGAATAATACATTCTCCTTCTAGTTCTTCTCCCTGACATCCACTTTCCTCCCCCAGTGTCCATAATTCTCAGAGGATTCCTTGACCAGCACATCCAGATTTTTCTTGCTCTCTACAAAAAAGGATCAACTGTAGGTTCCAGACATCAAAGTTCTCAGCAAAATACAAACTATAAAGAGTTATATGGAGATAAAAGACCCAAAATAAAATTTGGAAGAGAGAAGCATACTCAAGGTCTCTTTTATAAGAAAACGGTAAAAGAGGAAAGAAAAGCAGAGGTGGTTGACAGGGGTAAGAAAACCACACTGATTGCTCTAAGTATTTGCATAAAGCACTTGCAAAACATGCATTATAACATTTTGGCCATATATAAGGTGAATCAATAACTGATATTAGATCCGTTTTTAAAGTAATGGCGCATTTCAAAGGGCAAGAGAAGCCCCAGATGCCATGGTCAGGTGCCAAGTCCTGCCTTCCATACATGTCACTATCCATTCACATCCTTTTTCCGTTTTAGCAGGCCACTGTGCATTCTAAAATGCACTCTAAAGCCAACTTGATCTAGGATGAGGTGGGTTCTCAGAAAACTGGGGCCTTGGTACTGTAAACCTGAGCAGTCAGGGTTCCAATGCAGTCCAAGGCTGCTTTCCAGTCCAGGCTAGTGGGAAATAACACAGTTATAAGGAGTAAAAGATAAAAGTCTCCAACACTTTTTCGGGGTAAGGCATGATCTCTATAGTCCTGCTTTACTGGAGACAGAAACTGATCAAAAAAGAGTGCCTTCTACCCCCTGGGACTCCATTATTTTCCCATGATGCCCTGTGCCACACAAAGGATTGCTATTATGAATAACACGGTCACATCTACACCAAGTTTGTAAACATTATGTAATTAAGGGAAAAGCTCTAATTTTTTTTATCTCATTGTATTGGTAATATAATCTTCCCTTTGTTGCAATATACCACAAAAACAACTGGTCTATTTCTAAAGCATTTGAAACTGAAAATGGTTTAAAATTACAATAACGCAAGTAGGCTGTATAAGTATACCAGAAGGTGGGGGGTGACAGAGGAGAAAGAAGAAATCTGTGGTTTATAGTTAGACTCCTGGAAACTACATATAAAAATTTGGTCAATTAAATAACTTTATTGAGTCAATGAATAGAAATCACACAACTCCCTACTGCAAACTGCACATATCACTGCCATTGGAATTGTTGAATTATTCTTTTTTTTTTTTTTGAGAGGGAGTCTTGCTCTTGTCACCCAGGCTGGAGTGCAGTGTCACAATTTCGGCTCACTGCAAACACTGCCTCCCGGGTTCAAGTGATTCTCCTGCCTCAGCCTCCTGAATAGCTGGGATTACAGGTGCCCGCCACCACGCCCGGCTAATTTTTGCACTTTCAGTAGAGACGGGGTTTCGCCATGTTGGCCAGGCTGGTCTCGAACTCCTGACCTCAGGTGATCCACCCACCTCAGCCTCCCAAAGTGCTGGGATTACAGATGTGAGCCACCGCGCCTGGCCTAGAATTGTTGAATTATTCTAAGCTCATGAAATATCTCTAGAATATTCCATATGCCTTCCCATCTGCTATTACTGAATGCTTTGGCCACTTTCTTGCCAATGTTCCTTAGACATTTTTTCACCTCTGATGAGGTACTGACTAATAACAAGAAATTGTGGGCACTCAACAACTGTGCACTGATTAACCTTACTAACCTGTATGTGAACTTCTAAAAATAAGGTGTATAGTTTTTGTGAGATCCACATATAGTTAACACCTAGTACAATGTGCCAACCACTGTGATAAGTATGTTACCTATAATAATCCTCAAAATAAGTCTATGAAGTGAGTACAAACAGGAAGAACACTGCGAACAAGAGAGTTCACTTAACCATTACTCAGCAATGATTAGTTTTTATCTAAAATGTCCACATGCAGCCAGGAGAATATCTAAACATACAATAAAACAAAAATAAGTTTACTACAATATTTTTTCATATGTAATAATACTGGCTCCTCATTAATAGAAGAAAAATTCTGTCCTCCTTTCTGATTCATGTACCCCAAATTAGTTCAAATTTTATCTGCTAGTCAAGTTCAAAAGGAAGAATAAAATAAAATCTTTCTTTTAGAATAGGTATAGCTAACTTGTTGGCCTTGACACCCAGATGCAGTGGGATAAATTAGGCCACAAAAATCTAAATGGCCAATGGATTCATACCACCATTCTGCATAGGAACTTACTGGACTTTTTTTTTTTTTCTAAACTCTTTTATTACCACTAAACAGACAGTTTCCAAAACAGCTAAAAGGGAAAAGTAAAATGGGGGCAAGGTCAAAAGCTGCAACGTATAGTATGAGTTTTTCTATTTGAAGAAAGGCTGAAGAACCCATATGAGGACTGGACCCTCCTAGAAAGTGTGAAAACTTACAGAGACTTAAGAAACCAATTAAAGTTATATGAGATTCTGTGAGAAATGGCAAATTACAGGATAGACAAAAAACACTACTGTTTTTATTATAGCTCATACAAGGGCTTGGACATCCACAGGATTGTATCTTGTAGAGCACTATTTAGAAAATGCTAAAATACAGATAAAAATAGGTGTTGCTCTTATGCTAGTTAACAAAAACTTACAAGCTATAATTGGCCTAATGGCTATTTGCTTTAGGAAAGAAGATTGGAGAAAGATAAGTCCACATTACCTTTAGGTTAACTTTTGTAGGCTCCCACCAGTTTTCACCTGATTTATGACACTAGCATTCTACTGATATTCTGCTTCCAACTCTTCAGTTCAACCTTTGCATTGTCATTAATCACATGTAAGTATAAAGAACCTTCTACTGTTTGGTTCCTCATTACTCACAGGATAAAGGCCAAACTCCTTAGCACTGCATATCTACCCTGTCTCTTTTCCAGCTACTCTCCCAAATGTGCCATTCATGTGCGGGTGCTCCCTTCACAATCTCCATCCTGTCCCTGACCAAACACTATCCCTCACATACTTCGGTCTCTGTGGTTGGTCAAAGCCCAAACCCACCCCATGTGTCACAGTGCCTGCAGGTGTAGACCTCACTTCCTTAAAATGCCACGCAGTTTCAGACCTGTGTCCTTGTGTATGTGCCCCATCTAGCTGGAATGCCCTTCCCTCTATTCCTCTGCTTCATTAAATTCATCCTGTAAGACTCTGTCTTAAATCTTCTGGGACGCCTTCCTGATACCCTCATCCTTGGATGGGTCAGAAGCTCTTTGCATACTGCACTGTATTCCCCTACTAGACTAATGAATGAACTGCTTCATCACTTTCTAGCTAAGTGACCTTGGACAAGTTCATTAATTTCGCCGAGCCCATTTCTTCATGTATATAATGTTGGTATTAATTTGCTATCACTGTAAAATAATGAATGTCAAAAATCACTTTGTAAACAGTGAAGTACCATGCAGGCATTAACAATTTTATCAAAAACAAAGAGAGCACACAGTATTCTTGGTGAATATACTTCAGTTTAAGAGTAAGATTCATCTCTTGGTTTCCGTCCCCTCTCCAAGGATACCCTGTATTTTTATCCAACTTTCTGACTCCACTAAGTCTTGGTACTTCCATCTTCAGGAAAAAAAAATCTATGATGATGTTTAAGTCATTTGAAGGAAACACCGAGTGGGAAGCTCTGAAAGGGTCAGGATTTTGCTTTTCCTCATCTTTCTTAATGCCTTCACAAGAGTACCGTTATGCACATATAAATATTCTGAATATGAAAGAACTGAATGAATATAAACATACCCTGCCTTTAGTGAGTTTATAATCTAAAAAAGTGAATGATGTAACAGATCTCACTAAATTTGACCTTATAAAAATGGTAATGAATGCCTTTAGTATCATCTTAATGTGCAGTAAGAAATTAAATTTCCTGCTATTATTTTATTTGGTGATTTGACACACGTTGGAATTGCTATCTTAGTAAGTCATGCTTAACATATGAATGTTTTAACATTATCAGAATCACTGATGCAATTCAATACCTAGTTATTGAATATGTATTGCACTAGGCCCTATCAGAGTACAAAGATAAAGGTGATGGGCTCTGCCGATGGTAAGGTGCTAAACATACAGAAAGGAAGCTGTCATCAATCCATCTAATTAATAGAGGGCAGAGTGTTGTATGGAGGATCTAAGGGTTGTGACAATCAATGAAGACATCTGAGTTAGGGCATTGGGCCCATGAAAATTAGAACCATATATTACATATTATAATACTCGTGGTCAATAACTTCTGTGACTATTGAATATCTCCTATATATTATATACGTAATATTTGCTGCATGCACTGGCAGATATTTATGGTCACCTTCCTCCTATTCTAACTACAAACCCATCTGTGTTGTTGTCTAATAAATACTGTTAACACTCATATCACACATAAGTACCAACCATAGTTCCAAGCCCTTGAGGTATATTTTCTAATTTACTTTCACAACAATCCCGTGAGGTAGGTACAATTTCTCCCTTTTTACAGATGAGGAAGACGAGGCATAGAAATGGTAATTTTTCAAGGTTAAGATGCAAAGACAAAAAATATGTAAATGAGGACCTAAGAGACAGAATCCAGTATTCCATCGAGGGAGCGGAGCCACTTGCCAGAGCTGCTTCACGCAGTGCTTTCCACCTCTCCGAACACACCCAGTGGGAACAATCTATCTCCTTTCCCGCCAGGGATTCTTTTACTTTTCCTGAATCCATAACTAAGCTGTTGATTCTCGAGCAGATCCTCTCAAACCTTCCTACTCCAGAAGACGTGCCGCTATTTAAATCATAGGCTGTTTAGGGTAAATGAGACCGAACCAGATCCCCAGGTAGATAAAGCTGGTAGGATCACGAAATTAAACCTCGGGCTGCGGATCCGGTCCTGGATCACTTCCAGGGGATGGCAGCAGCACCCGGCTCACCCAGGAGGCGCTACCCCCGAAGGTATCCAGTCCTCCTGACCCCAGGCAGCTTGGGTTTTGCCATCTGCTCGTTTACCCTTCACCTGCCGACGCTCCCTGCGCAATCTCCATCCTGCCCCAGCCAAACGCCAGGCCTCACGCGCCTCCCTCTTCGCGGCGACCAGTCCCAAACCCACACCGGTGCGCATCGGCCCATGCGGGGGCAGCCCGTCCTGCCCTAACCCCGGCCCGCTACTCACGGTTCCAGTACACCGGGTAGCACTCTCCTTGGGTCACATCCACCTCGTAGAGGCCGCCCCGCACGCACACAGGCTCGATGTTCACCAGCTCCACCATCTCCGGCTCGTGCCCCGTCGTACTCTGACAGAAGCCGCAGGCGCGGTCCTCATCGTCATCTTCTCCGGAACTGGAAGCTGGGCCCGTGGGGGAGCACACATGGTCGCCGTCCCGGTCCCCGCCCTGGGGCCGGGCACCCGTGGTCTGCAGCACGGTCCGGAAGGCGAGCTCGATGCGGAGCGAGTCGTAGCCGATGAAGGGCTTCCAGGTCTTCTTGTCCTCCTTGTAGAACCAGCGTACCTCCTCCGGGCCCAGCTCCGTCACTACCTCATAGCGGTGCCGGGCCGCCGGGCCACCAAGCCGGGTACGTTTCCTTTCCCCAGGGGCCCCTCCTGTAGCCCCGCCGCCCCCCGAGTTCGTCGGGACCAGCGGAGGCTGCTGCGGCGGGTGCAGCGACAAGGAGCTGCCGCCGCCGCCGCTCTCGCCCTCGCTGTAGTAGCGCAGCGAGGAGCCCGACTCAGCGGAGCTGAAGTCATAGTTCTCGTCACTGAGGCAGGGGTCCAGCGCGAGGTGGTGGTTGTGGTCCTCGGTACCCGGCGCCAAACGCAGCCCGGGTTCCCCGCACAGCAGGGCCAGGGGCACGTCGCCGTCGCCCGGGTCCCCGCCGGGCAGGTGCTCGAAGCAGCAGACGCCGCCGCCGAACGCTGGCCCCGCGTCTGAGTCCAGCTCCCAAGCGCCGCCGCCGCCGCGTCGGCCGTTATGTTCGGGGCTCCGTGGGGACCCGCGGCCCGGGTAATTCATGCTGTGGAGACGCCGCCGGCTGCCCGGCGGCGCGCGGAGCCGTGACCCCCAGCGCTTCCGCTACACATTCAACGCCGCCGCCCTCTCCACCCAAGAGTTTCTAATCTTTCAAATCCCGACCCGAGCTGCGGCGGCAGCGGCGGCCGCTGCGCCCCCACGAGACCCGCAGCCGCCGCAGCTGCGTTCTGCGGCCGGCCCCATTGTCACGCAGCCCGACGTAGGCGGTGCTTCAGCCCCCGCCCCGCCCCCCGGCCGCGCGCGCCGCCCCGGAAGCCCGGGCTGCACCGGCGCCGCGGGCGGCCGCGCCCCCTGCCCCTCTGGCTGGGTGGGCAGGGTGGCCTCGGGTCGCTCGCCGCTCTTGGGCCTCCTCGGCTCCCTTCCTCCTTCCCTGCGGTCTTCATGCACAGCTGCCTCGGTCCCCCACTTCTGGAGTTCACAGCCCAGATGTGGATAGGCTTTACCCCACTCATCTTTACAATGTGGGTCATGAGCCCAGAGTCTTAAGCTACGTGTCAAGAGGGCCCCGGGGTGTTGGATTCAGCACTGCTTTTTTTCACCTTAGGCCCTACTGCGGCCTCGCCTGGACGTTTTGTCACCTGGCCCTGGTCCCTCCAGACAGAACCAGGACGCATAGGTGGGTGGATACGAGGGCACTCCACCCCACACCCATCACTCACCTTGGTGTCACCACTCCCGCTGGGAAACTGGAATCTAAACCTTGCTTCATATGCCATCTCATATTATTACTTATCTTTTGATGCTTGGATTTCCTGTTTTCTCAACCTCATTGCTAGGCTCTAGACGGAAACCAAGTCTATGTCAGCCTCTCCCACACAGTGGGTGCGCAATCAGTCTTAGTTGATTATAATGATGTCAAGTCCAACCAGCTGTGGTAAAGAGTATTAGATTGACAGGTAGAAAACAACCAGGTTCTAGATTTAGCTTTGCTAACCAGCCACAGGCAAATCACATAATCTCCCTGATCTTTTTGGTTTCCTCATCTGTAAAATTAAGATTCTTGGACCAGATGATATCTAAAGTTCCTTCTAGCAATGGAATTCTATGAACTTTAAGGTTTCTTCCAGATTTTTATGCATCTCTGATTCTGTAACTCATATTCTGGGATCAAGGGATCAAGTTGAATACAGAGGCTCCCTTATGTGGGTCTTTTTTATTTAAAAAAATTATTTTATAAGCACATCACCCTATGTTGAGAATCCAGAGAAAAACCATCTCCAACCTCAGTGTTTTCATTTTAAGAATAGACAGTCTTCACTGTTTCTTTTACTCTCCGGTGGAATCAGATTGGTAGGGCAATTTTTCTTGCTCCTGAGATGTAACCTGTCAGACATTATTACTCTGTCGTTATTTAAATCAGGACCATCTGAAGTTTGTACAGTGCCTTTGTAGGAATTTGAAAAAAGGCATTGCTTCCTGTGGGCAGATACAGAGCGGTGTTGGAGTTCATGGCTTGTCAAGTGGAATACAGGCTGGATTTTCCACCCCGATTAGTGCCCTTAGCTGGTTAACCTTGTGCAGTGAACAACCTATCCAATTGTATACTGCAGCTCTGACTGAAAGCATCTAAGATCAGGACCCTCTTTACCACTCAAAAAAAATTTCTGAGTACCTGATTCCCAGTTGCTCCCCCAATATTTCTATTGACAATATGCAGAATATGATATTGGATATGAGCTTTGGTCTATTTACTAGCTGTAAAAGCATTCATTCTACAGGGTTTGAATAGGTGTCTGGCCACCTATATGCCAGGCACCTCTATGCTAACTTCTACTATAAGAGAGAATGGGAGAGGGTGAGTTCTTTCTTCAAGGAACTTACAGCCTAGAGGGGGATACAGACAGGTAAACAGATACATTATATTATAGTACAGTATGAAAAGTACTATGAAGGGGATTATAAATAAGGAATATCACAACATTTAAAATATCTCTATTCCTTTATGTTTCTTGACAGAATGTAGCCTAACTATACAGCTATCTGGTCAGATTATTTTGGCCAGATTTTAACTCTTGACTACCCAATTTCCATTAACATTATCCTCTGTTAAAAAAAAAAAAAGTACTAAGGCCGGGCGCGGTAATCCTAGCGCCTGTAATCCTAGCATTTTGGGAGGCCGAGGTGGGCGGATCACAAGGTCAGGAGATTGAGACCATCCTGGCTAACATGGTGAAACCCTGTCTCTACTAAAAAAAAATACAAAAAATTAGCCGGGAGTGGTGGCAGGCGCCTGTAGTCCCAGCTACTCAGGAGGCTGAGGCAGGAGAATGGCGTGAACCGGAAAGTGGAATTTGTAGTGAGCCAAGATCGTGCCACTGCACTCCAGCCTGGGCGACAGAGCGAGACTCCGTCTTGGAAAAAAAAAAGTACTTTCTGCTTTGCATTGAATGAATGTTTCTATTATTTTTAAGTGTGCTTATTTGGTTATTTTGAGAAGATTATCCTCTTGTGGTTTCACTGGGGAAATGCCACACTCTTTAGGTAGAGTGATCATTTTTGAAGGAAATGTTGATTCTCAACACAACCCAGGTGGCAGAAGAAGGGAATCCTAGCTTCTCTGCTGACCTCATTATCTTGGTCTAGAGCCAGGTGTGTGTAATCTTTTGGCTTTCCTGGGCCACATCGGAAGAAGAATTGTCTTGGGTCACACATAAAATACACTAACACTGATGATAGCTGATGAGCTTAAAAAAAATCACGAAAAAGTCTCATACTGTTTCAAGAAAGTTTATGAATTTGTGTTGGGCCACATTCAAAGCCATCCTGGGCTGCATATGGCCCATGGGCTGCAGGTTGGACAAGCTTGGTCTAGACCTTGTTGAGGGGAGATGTCAGTCAACATTTTGTGGGCTGAGATTGCTTCTGCCCCTTGGAAGTGAGCTTGGGCTATGGCAGACCCATATACTGGGTCCCAGGCTGACAGTGCCCAGAAGATATTTGAGAGCACAATATCTAACTTCATGTGACTGCATGTGTTTATTTCCTTTTTACTCCCTAGCCATATCAAGGCAAAGGTCATGATGTTGTTTTTCTCAACTTTTCTGCTTTAAAAAGTCATGTTTTATCTAATGCCTCCTGTTCCTACTCTCCTTTTGCTTTCTAGATCATCTTCTCAGGTAATATGATCCTGACCAGAGGGAGATGGGTTGGGGCATCTATTCTAGTCCCCACCTGCCAGAATAGGTGTCAGGTGGCTCCTCACCACTCTACATCATTAGTGTGTACAATGGACACAGCATTATCTGAACTTCCATGGCTCTATGTAAAGCATTCCATTGTATTTTAATAATTACCCAAGACCAGGCCTCTTTCACGTAAGGCAAATAAGTGTGATTGATTCAGACTTCTGGCATTACTGGGCCATGCTGCCGCAAGAAACAGGTGCATGTGGAATCAAGCCTGACGGAGTTATTGGTGTGGAGAAAAAAAAAAAAAAGAGGTAAAGCCTGTTGATTTGTACTGCAAAAGACTAAAACGGCTCGTCTGTGTATCCTACCACCTTCCTGTCCCCATTAGGCATATGGCAAGAGCTATCTAGTAACAATGGCCATCTCCTCCACGTGTCTCAAAGATGTTTTAGTGCAATTGTGTGCTGTCTTTCCCTTTTCTTCTTTTCTTAAAGTTTGTCCCTGTTATTCATTTTATTATTTTAGAGATCGGGTCTTGCTGTTGCCCAGGTGAAGTATAGTAGGCCAATCCTAGCTCACTGCAGCCTCAAACTCCTCAAGTAATCCTCCTGCTGCAGCCTCCCCAGTAGCTAGTATTACAGGCACAAGCCACCATGTTGTTCATTTTAACCTGTCTTCACCCTTGTAATGTTAGGGATCGCTTGATGCCAAGTAATTTATCCTAAGCCAACATCCCACACCTGCACTTGAAATAGCTTCATCCAAAGTGTATGATAGAGGACATCTATTTCGAATGAAAGAAAGAGGGCAGACGTAACCATGCCCCCATCTGCTGTATCTCATGTTTGATAAGCCATCCACCACACCTTAAATTTTATTTCACTTTTTATTTTTAAGATTACCACTTATCCAGTTTCTAAAGATGAGAGTGTTTTGTTTGATGCCCTGACTAAATGAAACAACAACCTAGACTGAAGCAGGGAACATTCACTGGACATTTCAGGCGCTGTGCTAGGCTCTACAGTGAAGCATTCACAGTCTAGTGGTGTCTATAAATAAAACCACAATGCCGACTTTTAAGTTCCTATGAGGAATATAATTGTAATGCCACTATAGCTGCATCACTACCCCAGGGTCATTCTCTCCCTACAGACAGATCAATAAACAAAATCAAATTACAATCCAAAGGAAGCAAGGTGGGCAGATATAACGTAGGGATTCATAATGAATAAAGTCATTAATCCTTCCTTTTATTCATTCAACAAATATTTATTGTCTAGTGCTGTTGTGTTTTTATTTTTAACTGAAATCACACTTAAAATGTAGAATTATGAAATGCATTTACTTAAAGATTTATGAGAGGCCTATCCACAAAACCATACTTACCAAAACCCTATAAAAATGTTTTCTATTCCTTTTGGAAATAAAGGTCAATGGTGGTGAAGGTATATATTCAAATGAAAGAAAGTATAATCAATACAACATTGATGCATACTCTGTGGAGGCAGCCACAAAATCCTCGTTAGCTTGTGTATATCAGACTGATTTGGCCATCTTCCTGCTCTTTCATTACAGAAAAGTGAGTTGGGCCATAGCTATCAGCTGCTGTGAGGCCCACATTATGCATCCATTGTAGATGTATTTAATGACTTCTGTGCTCTAGGATTTTTTCCTACCTCCACAGGTAAGTTGAAAGTACATATTTGTTCACAGACTCATATGAGCCTTCAATAAAAAGTAATTGATAATCATAATATGGTGCTGAGCAAGACTTAGAGGCAGCACCTTGCTTATGTGTATTTTCATATGTAAGTAAAAAGGAAAGAAAAGAGAAGCTTTGTTCCAATAAGGATTTATTTCCACTAATGTAACTGTCAGTAATTTGCTGAGCATTTAAAGGACTGAACGGCAGAATTGATTTACTGTTTTTGCAACTGCTGCTTAAAAAAGTATGTTTATCCTTACATCATAAGTCAGCAATTCATTTAAAGTTGCAGCTTGAATAAAATATGATTCTAGGCCGGGTACGGTGGCTCACGCCTGTAATCCCAGCACTTTGGGAGGCCAAGGCGGGTGGATCACAAGGTCAAGAGTTCAAGACCAGCCCGCCCAACATGGTGAAACCCCGTCTCTACTAAAAATACAAAATTAGCTGGGCGTGGTGGTGCATGCCTGTAATCCAGCTGTTCAGGAGGCTAAGGCAGGAGAATCGCTTGAACCCGGGAGGTGGAGGTTGCAGTGAGCCGAGATCATGCTACTGCACTCCAGCCTGAGCAACAAGAGCGAAACTCCATCTCAAAAAAAAAAAAAAAAAAAAAAAAAATATATATATATATATGTAATTCTAGACTCATAAGCTCACAAATTTTTTTGTGGGTCTCCCACTGGGTTATTTGAACCATACTAGATAGCCATTAGGATAATACCATTAATAAGTGTAAATGGCATGGTAGAAAAGCAAAATTCTTCAGAAATTTTATCTTCAAGGTTCAGCAACATGTATTTTAAATATGAGAAATTAGTAACAATGGCCCTGCATTTGTGACTCCTTCACTTCTTAAGTTTAGAACATCAGATTCATACTAATTCTTAATCATCTGTAAGAACTCACAAATAGTCCATTTGATTATTCATATTACTCTGCTTCTCGGGTTAACAGTTATAAACTTTGATCACTCATGTGACTGTATTTCTCAGGTTAGAAATTATAAACCTCTGGGCCAGGTGGATCATGCCTATAATCCCAGCACGTTGGGAGGCTGAGGCAGGAGGATTGCTGGAGCCTAGAAGTTCGTGACCAGCCTGGGCAACATGACGAAACCTTGTCTCTACCAAAAACAAAACAAAAAACAAAAACAAAAATTAGCCAGGCGTGGTGGTGTGCCTATAGTCCCAGGTACTCAGGAGGCTGAGGTGGGAGGATTGCTTGAACCTGGGAGGCGAAGGTTGCAGTGAGCTGTGATCATGCCACTGCACTCCAGCCTGGGTGAGAGTGATATCTCATCTCAAAAAAAAAAAAAAAGAAAAAGAAAAGGAGAGAGAGAGAGAGATTAATTATAAACCTTAAGAAGATATAGAGGGACAGTGTATTCGTTTCCTAGGGCTGCACTGTATGGTTTAAAACAACAGAAATGGCCAGGTGTGGTGGCTCATGCCTGTAATCCCAACACTTTGGGAGGCCGAGACAAGTGGATCACCTGAGGTCTGGAGTTCCAGCCAACATGGCAAAACCCTGTCTCTACTAAAAATACAAAAATTAGCTGAGCGTGGTGGCAGGCGCCTGTAATCCCAGCTACTTGGGAGGCTGAGGCAGGAGAATGGCGTGAACCTGGGAGGCGGAGCTTGCAGTGAGCCGAGATCGCGCCACTGACTCCAGCCTGGGTGACAGAGTGAGAGTCTGCCTAAAAAAAAAAAAAAAAAGAAAAAGCATGCGAAACAACAAATATATGTGAGAAAATTGGTGAAAAGGGAAAATTGAGGTTAGAAAAATAAGAAATCAGAAATAAAACATACTGGGCAAAGCCCTATATATTTGTAAAATAGAGATGGGCCACAGTTAGATTCTGAGCTTTACAGCAGATTAGCTATGTGATTCATAGTCTCAATCAGATGAAAGTTAGTTACTGATATTTGTTCTTCATATGTAAGCAAGGGAATAAAGCATTATTCAGTAGAGGGAATTACTTATTTTCATCTTTAGAATTTTAGATGAAATATAAATTAATAAATATATGTATTTTTTGAGAGAGAGTCTCACTGTCACCCAGGCCGGAGTGCAGTGGTGCAGTCTTGCCTCACTGCAACCTCTGCCTCCTGGGTTCAAGTGATTCTTGTGCCTCAGCCTCCCGAGTAGCTGGGAGTACAGGTGCCTGCCACCACACTAGTTTTTGTTTGTTTGTTTTAGTAGATTTGAGGTTTCACCATGTTGGCCAGGCTGTTCTCAAACTCCTAACCTCAAGTGATCCACCTGCTTCAGCCTCCTTAAGTGCTGGGATTATAGGTGTGAGCTACCACGCCTGGCCTGATAAATATATTATTATAATACTTTGCTACAGATATTCTTCTCTTTAATTTCTCGGATAAGTCATAGATGTTTCAAAAAATATTTTTGGGAAGCCAATGGGAGAGAGATTATCTTTCCTAAACCCTTACTGACATAGATGTAGGTATTAAACAATATAATCCGAAGTGTATTATCTCTGTTTTGAAAACCAAGCAAGAACAAAAAACCAAAACCAGAAAAACTAAAAACAGAAAACTATTCTATAGTAGAAAATATCTTGATCTAAGAATGAAAATAGCAGAATGGTTAAATAGCCTATTGTACATCATGACTATGGAACACTATGGAAAGAAGAGCTAAGCTGGACATGGTGGCTCATGCCTGCAATCCTAGTGCTTTGGGAGGCTGAGGCGGGTGGATCACCTGAGTTCAGGAGTTCCAGACCAGCCTGGCCAACATGGTGAAACCCTGTCTCTACTAAAAATACAAAAGAATTAGCCGGGTGTGGTGGCGGGTACCTATAATCTTTGTTACTCAGGAGGCTGAGGCAGGAGAATCGCTTGAACCTGGGAGGCAGGGGTTGCAGTGAGTCGAGATCATACCATTGCACTCCAGCCTAGGCAACAAGAGCAAAACTCCGTATCAAAAAAACAAAAACAAAAACAAACAAACAAAAAAACAGCTAAAAAGAATGTACTGGCACAGAAAGAACTCAAAGACATATTATTTATTAGGGGAAAATGTCGTTACAGAATAACCCATGGTTTGATCTTATTTTTACATTAAAAACACAAATATTCCCACACTATCTGTGTGTATATATACATATATGCATATATTTTTATATGTTTACCTACATATATGCAAGTTGTTGATAAAAGGATATGTTTGAATGGATATGTTCCAAAGTATCCACATAGTTAATTCTGGATGGTGAGGGGGAAATAAAGGTAGACCTTAAGTTCTATGTCTGAACTTTATATGATGAGCACATATTTATATGTTACTTGTAGAATTAAAAATAGCTTTTAAAAATAAGTAAAATAGGCCAGGCATTGTGGCTCACGCCTGTAATCTCAGCACTTTGGATGGCCAAGGAGGGGGGATCACTTGAGTTCAGGTGTTCAAGACCAGCCTGGTCAACATGTTGAAACCCCGTCTCTACTAAAAATACAAAAATTAGCTAGTTGTGGTGGTGGGCACCTGTAATTCCAGCTACTGAGGAGGCTGAGGCAGGAGAATTACTTGAACCTGGGAGACAAAGGTCGCAGTGAGCTGAGATTGCACCACTGCATCCCAGCCTGGGCAACAGAGCAAGATTCTGCCTCAAAAAGAAATAACAAAATAAGTAAAAGGGAAAATATAATTTAATGTTGACCACACCTACCTACTTTTAGAGATTTCTCTTCAAGCAGCCCTCTCCTTTCTGGACTGTATCAATTGAGACAATTAACATATTTGAATAAAATCACTGTCTACAGGTGTCATGCAAATCACATGCACATTGCAGACAGAGCTAGGTTCAGTTTTCAGTCCTGTGAAAGACTGACTGTGAGCTTTGAGCCTCAGATTCACCATCAGTTACATGAGAATAATAACAATGCTTGACTCACTTTGTTGTGGTAAAGATTATTTAAGACAAAATGAGCTAATGTGTATGAAAGCTCTTGTGGTACCTCCCATGACTGTCACTTGCCATAGCTGACAGCAAACATTATGCAACAAAAGACTTCCTATTTTTCAAAAGTTTTTTTCCCCTTGCTTGCTTTTTATCTATAAGTCTTACAAAGTAGAATTGGTGAGATTCAGCATCTAAAACACCTTATTATCTGCATTTCTTTCTATTCCTCTGATACGTTAGTTACTCAACCTTGTTCATCTCAGAACTGTTGGCCAATCTACACAGAGATGAGGAAAAGGGACTCAACCTCTCAGTCCTCAAAGGGCCTGTAATTACCCATGTTCTCTTCTCTGAAGCTGTTCATAAACCCTTTTTGGCTTCTCCACGTTAGTGCAACTTCTTGGAAAGGCCACAGACCTGAATTCTAGATCATGTGCAGTCCTTGTTGCAACTTTGTGCTCTCCCCCACTTAATAGTACTGGCCTTCTTAATACCAGTGGAGCAATCTATGGAGTTTTAAAAACTAAAATTTAACAACTCTTTTTTTTTTTTTTTTTTTTTTTTTGAGACGAAGTCTTGCTCTTGTCCCCCAGACTGGAGTGCAATGGCGCGATCTCGGCCCACTGCAACCTCCACCTCCTGGGTTCAAGAGATTCTCCTGCCTCAGCCTCCCAAGTAGCTGGGATTACAGGCGCCTGCCACCACACCTGGCTAATTTTTGTATTTTTAGTAGAGACAGGGTTTCACCAGGTTGTCCAGCCTGGTCTTGAACTCCTGACCTCAGGTGATCCTCCCGCCTCGGCCTCGTAAAGTGCTGGGATTATAGGTGTGAGCCACTGCACCCGGCCAATTTAACATACTCTTTAATGTGCTTTGTTTGAAATCTTCTTTAGAAGAATCCAGGAACTCATGAGATTCTTTGGTGCCTGCAAATTCTGATCTCCTTTAAAGGTCATGAAAACTGTGAGAACCCCATTAGAGCTAAAAGAGTTTTAAGGTAAGTGAAACTTTCTTGGAGTTTTCTGATTGATGACCTAGTAGTCTAAGTCACAGGTGAAAACAGAATTCCTAGGGAGAAAAAAGATGCAAATAGAATTTTATGCTCAGTAGCATGTTTCAGCTCTTATAAATAATTGTCAGGCAATATTTTCCTACTTGTAAAATGAGGGACAATGAAAATGATCGTTCTCTCAAGAGTGATGAGTTATTAGAGTAATTGACAAAAGGTCAACTCCAATGAAGACATATGTATTGAATGTCTACTATGTATCAGCCAAGTACAGTCCTCCCTCAGTAGCTGTGGGTGATTGGTTCTAGGACCCCCTACAGATGCCAAAATTTGTGAATGCTCAAGTCCCTTATATAGAATAGCACAGTATTTGCATATAACCCATGCATATCCTCCTGTATACTTTCAATAATCTCTAGATTACTTATTAATATAATACCTATATTATAAAACAGAATGTAAATGCTATGTAAATACTTGTTATACTGTATTATTTAGGGAATAATGACAAAAAAAGGCCTGTACGTGTTCAGTACAGATGCAAGCATTGTAGGCCTACTGCATTTTTTAATCTGTGGCTGGTTAACTCTGTAGATGCAAAATCCATGAATACTGAGTGTTGACTGTACTCTTTCAGGGGCAATAATAGACTGACCTTTATAGGACTTACAATATAGTGGAAAACATAGAAAATACGTGGTTGTAAAGTGTGAAAGAAGCCCTAAGAAGGGCCTAGAAGGGTGCTATTATGGTATTTAGAGGGATGACCAACCCATCAGTTAGGGATGAGGATGGGAACATTTAGTTGTAGAAGCCATCCCAGAAAAAGAGATACTGTCTTCATCTGTTTTATTTTGCTATGACTGAATACCACAGATTGAGTAATTTATAAAGAAAAAAAATTAGAATAAAAAAAGAAAATGAAATTTTAAAAATATGAAGAAAAAAGAAAAAGAAAAAGAAAAGAAATTTATTTAGCTCATGGCTCTGGGGGCTGGGAAGTCCAAGAGCATAATACCAGCATTTGGTGAAGGCCTTCTTACTGGATCATAACATGGCAGAAAACATCACATGGTGAAAGGAAACAGCATGCATTTCAGCTCAGATATTTCTCTTCCTCATTTTATAAAGCCTGAACAGTCCCATCACTGGCCCCCACCCTGATAACCTTATCTAATCTTAATGACTTCCCAAAGCCCTACCTCCAACCAACATGAATTTGGGGAATAAGTTTCCAATATATGAAATTTGGGGAGCACTTTTAAACCATAGCAGAGGCCCAAGCCAGGACTTGAAAGACAAATAGAAGGTAACCGAAAAGGGGAGTGGAGGTGGAATGCAGAAGAATATTCCAGGCAGAAAGAATCATGTACCTACTGACCCCAAGTCATGAAAGAGCTAGAGAAACTGGAAAATAGAGAGTAAGCCAGGAATGATGAACAAGTGTAGATTACTAGAAAAGTCAAACAATATAAAACAATAATTATCTAGAGCCAGGCATGTTGGTGCATGCCTCTAGTCCCAGCTACTTGAGAGACTGAGGTGGGAGGATTGCTTGAGCCCAGGAGTTCGAGACCAGCCTGGGCAACTTAGCAAGACCCCATCTAAAAATCATCTAAATATAGCAGATGCCATAACATATTTAAAGGGTGGGCTTAAGTCCCTAGCAATAATCAGAGATATGGCCTTCCTTAAATCAATTTGATTGGAAGCACTTTGATAGCTCCGTCAGCATCTAGCACAGGGACTTGCACATAATTGCCACTCAGTCCACATAATTGAATGAGGGCACTTCTAGGTATTTGTTTCATTCCATGACCTGTACTGATATCATTATTCTCATATAGTCCTATCAAGGGCTTATCCTTGGTCATTGTGCTGATTTTGATGGAAAGGACATCACAAGGCTCAACCTGCTTTAAAAACTTCCTCAGTAGGGCATTTCCTTCCTACATGGTTTGACATACATTCATAACAAAGGTAGGCACACTGTCCTTGTTTGTTTGTTTGTTTGTTTGTTTATTTATTTATTGAGATGGAGTTTCACTCTTGTTGCCCAGGCTGGAGTGCAATGGCATGATCTCGACTCATTGCAACCTCTGCCTCCTGGGTTCAAGCGATTCTCCTGCCTCAGCCTCCCAAGTAGCTGAGATTACAGGCATGCACCACCATGCCCAGCTAATTTTGTATTTTTAGTACAGACAGGGTTTCACCATGTTGGTCAGGCTGGTCTTGAACTCCTGACATCAGGTGATCCACCAGTCTCAGCCTCCCAAAGTGCTGGGATTATAGGCATGAGCCACCGCACCCAGCCTGTATGTATATTTTTAAATGTGTGCAGCTGGTATGACCAGGCTTTTCACTAGATATAAATGAGGTCATATTAACTTTCTAATGCTCCAAATATAACTTGAGCCCCCACTTAATTGATTGCTAGTCAAATATTTCCCAAATATTCCCTGTTGTCCCCCAAAGGATAGCTTATATCTGCTTACGGTCTGTCCACTACAGTAATCATCCAAGCCAACCATGTTCCTTTCCTGCTAGTCTAGCAACACTGTGTTCACCCATATGCCCTGCTTGTCCTCCAAGTAGCTTGAAGGAATCTCATTGTTGCCTTGGTAATGATGCTGTACCCTCCTGATATTGGTGGTGGCCTTACCAAGAGCATGGTCTTCTGATTCCCTCTGGCTCCACCATCCAGGTGCCAAGCTGAGCAGGGAGGAGGGGACACGCCCAGCTCTGAGCCATGCCTTTCACCTGAAACTTCAAGTGTTCCTCCTGCCTGTCTCCTGAGTAGCTGGGATTACAGGCATGCACGGCTACACCTGGCTAATTTTTTGTATTTTTAGTAGAGATGAGGTTTCACCATGTGGGCCAGGCTGTTCTTGAACTCCTGACCTCAAATGATCCACCTGCCTTGTTGGCCTCCCAAAGTGCTGGGATTACAGGCATTGAGCTGCTGTACCCGGCCAGAATCTGCAACTCTTAAATGACAACTTCCTCACCTCTATCACCCAGGTTTCAAAAATCTTAGGGCCCAGGCCCAGCTAAAGCACTTTAGGCACAAAGGAAACTCTGCCATCCAGAGGGGAAAAGGTAGCTCCTTTGCTATTAACCTAATAAACTCTTAATTATTTAGCCGATTGGTAAAGGCATGAAGGGTCTAAAGTCTGAAGACCAGCCAATGTCAGAGTATTAAATACCTGAGACTGGAAAACTCTAGGTAGTTTCACATGAATCTGGTAGATAATGGGAAGAACAGAGGATGAGAGGGAAAGCTTCCAAAAACAGATTCTAGAAATAAATTATATGCAAGACAAACTCTGGCCTATCAATTAAGCTATAAACTTTTTGACTTTCTAACATCACCCATATAAGTTAATATCACAACAAACTCTGAAAGTGTTGTCATAAATATGACTGACACAAGATTACAAACCTCAATAAATAAAGAGGTCCTATTCACAGACTGGAAATCATAATAAGCTTCCATTAGAAAACTGGGCAGAAATTATGAATGTAAATTAACAAAAGGGGAAATGAAAACTTGAAAATTATTAAGAGAATAGGATAAAGACTTCATCTGGCACAGTAGCAAAAAACGTAAAGTAAAACAATAATTGCATGCCACTTGTGCCAAAGTTTGTACCTGATCAGGGAGGACCCCTAATGGCATGCTCATGAGAGTAGAATTTATTCTGTACATAATATGAAAACATTAAAGGATATTTTATCGGGAGAGTAACATCATATCAGCCACCCCCCCACCTTTTTTTTAAGGAAAAGGAAGATTAATTAGTCCATGTGATATAGGATGAATTAAAGAAGATGAGACTGGCCTGGCATAGTGGCTCACGCCTGTAATCCTAGCACTTTGGGAGGCTGAGGTGGGCAGATCACAGGGTCAGGAGATTGAGACCCTCTTCTGGGTAACACGGTGAAACCCCATCTCTACTAAAAATACAAAAAATTAGCCGGGTGTGGTGGTGGATGCCTGTAGTCCCAGCTACTTGGGAGGCTGAGGCAAGAGAATCGCTTGAACCCGGGAGGCAGAGGTTGCAGTGAGCTGAGATTGTGCCACTGCACTCCAGCCTGGGTAACAGAGCAAGGCTCCATCTAAAAAAAAAAAAAAAAAAAAAAAAAAGATGAGACTGCCTGCCGTAATTGTAAACATGAGTGAACATTTCCAGAAATGGTCTGTATAGACATACTGTTGAAGATCTAGCTTTGGATAAACCCGTAGGGAAGGATTGAATTACATGCTAACTTCTTCCATTCACTATACTGTCTCTCACTAGACCTTGCTTCCTGATAAGGGACGCCATTATATCACAAGACTTTCTATAAAATGATATAACACAACAACATCCAATAACTCATTTTCAAATTAAATAGACGTGTCCTTTTAAAGAAATTTCTTTCACAAATATTAGGAGGCACCAGCATCAAGAATTAGAGGACTTCTATTTTCAAAAGGTGCTTTTATTTTGTCCATGAAACTTGAGGAACAATTTTTTTTCTCACCCTGCCTTATGGTGCTGAGAGGAACAATTTTATCAACCTCCTTAAAATGGCTATGCCATCCATTTTTAACAGGCCTGCTTTATTGCAAAGGTAGTCTAATGAAATGAGACTTCCTTAAGTTTGGCTTTTCCCCAAAGACAAAGAATTTTCTGATACTTATTTTTTAGAATATTTCAACTTTATCTTAGAAGATCCCTTTTCCTAAGTGGACATAAGTATTGTTTCCTCCTATCAAAGAAATAACCGAACAGCAATTCTGTTTAATTGGCAATAACATTGAGCAAAAACTTAATTTTGCCTGCTCAGATTTCTTCTGTTTACTTTCTGTTTTAACTGTGTTCCCCAGAGCTCACTAAGACATGGTGATGCAATGATGGTTTACCCTTTCCCCAACTAAGGCTTGCTGTCACCCCAGCCATCAGTGTACTCAAGTGACAAAAGAATTAATTAATTTAAAAAAATTACTTATTGTTATTGCATGGAGGCCTTTTTCAGAACTCCACCAGGCAGAGCTCTAGGTATGGAGAAACAGAATATTTGGATTATAGTAACTTTCTCTTTCTTATTGTAGGTAGGTGCTTTGGTCCTTGCCGGTCCTAGCTCTCCTTAGCAGTGTCCTTCATAGACAGAAGGAAAAAACGTTAGTCTTCTTGATAGAGATCAGGGAAAGCGGGTGTGTTTCAAGATGTGTAGTTAATAGCAGCATGTGGGAATGAAGGAATGGAATAAGTATGGGACAGGAAATTAGGAAACCTAGATTCCAGACTCAGCTCTGCCACTAATTAGACATGTGACCTCTGGCAACTCTTTCACTCTCACACGGTCTAATTTTTTCTCATCTGTAATATGAGGAAATTTGTTACCAGTGGCAAATCTGTGCAAATCTGCAGCAACCTCAATTCTTGTCTCCTTAGAAGAAAGAAGTGAACTGAGGGGCATAAGGCAGAAGGAGAGACTGAGGCAAGTATTATTTATTTGTTTGTTTATTTATTTATTTTTGAGAAGGAATCTCACTCTGTTGCCCAGGCTGGAGTGCAGTGGCCCAATCTTGGCTCACTGCAACCTCCGCCTCCTGGGTTCAAGCGATTTCCTGCCTCGGCCTTCCAAGTAGCTGGGATTACAGGCGCCCGCCACCACACCCGGGTAATTTTTGTATTTTTAGTACAGACAGGGTTTCACCATGTTGGCCAGGCTGGTCTCGAACTCCTGACCTCAAGTAATCTGCCCGCCTCGGCCTCCCAAAGTGCTGGGATTACATGTGTGAACCACCGCGCCCAGCCGAGGCAAGTTTTAGAGCAGGACTGAAAGTTTATTAAAAAGCTTTAGAGCAGGGAAAAAAGGAAAGTACACTTGGAAGAGGGCCAAGCTGGCGAGTTGAAGGACAAGTGCCCGCTTTGACCTTTTGACTTAGGGTTTTCTATGTAAGCATACTTACCGGGTCTTGCCTCCCTTCCGCACTGATTCTTCCCTTGGGGGTGTGCTGTCCGCATGCGCAGTGGCCTGCTAGCGCTTGGAAACGGAGCATGCGCAGTGTGTTTACTGGAGTTGGACACATGCTCACTCCAGGCGTTCTTCCCTTACCTGCCGAATGTCCCTAGGAGGTCATATACCAGTTAAACTGCCCCATTTTGCCTCTTAGTGCACATTGTGAGCCCACTCAACCAGTTCCTGAGATATTATTGGGAAGCTGCTGATCACCAGTTTCAGGTTTTTTCCATGTGTTGGGAAACTGCCTATCCCTGGTGCTCGCTGCAACCAATTATTATTTTAGGGAGACAGTTAACAACCGTCTGACCATCACCCGATGATCACCTGATATTCTTGGTAGGGGGTTGGGGATAGTGCTGCCTCCTGCCCTGCTCATGTCTGCCTGACTACCTACTGTAAAAAACTGAGCTAAAAGTCATTTTTAGCTACAGCCTTTTTTTTTGAGACCGAGTTGCGCTCTTGTTGCCCAGGCTGGAGTGCAATGGCACCATCTTGGCTCACTGCAGCCTCCGCCTCCTGGGTTCAAGCAATTCTCCTGCCTCAGCCTCCCAAGTAGCTGGGATTACAGGCGCCTGCCACCACGCCCAGCTAATTTTTGTATTTTTAGTACAGACAGGGTTTCACCATGTTGGCCAGGCTGGTCTCGGAACTCCTGACCTCAGGCGATCTGCCTGCCTCGGCCTCCCAAAGGGCTGGGATTACAGGCGTGAGCCACCGCACCCAGCCTACAGCCTTTTATAATTGTTTTTCCAACCTCCAAATCAGCATCCATGACTACATAAACTTTTTGGCCGTTTGACCAAATGGGGACATCTGGCATACTGCTATCAACCAATATGTAAGTAATTGAACTTTGATATATCACATCAACCGAGAGGAAACTACAGCTATTGAAGTAGCAGGAGTGTCCCGGGGGACTGGGAGAGGGTGAATGTGGCCTACAGACCTCTTCCATGATCTCATGTATTATCTCTTTTTTATACTTCTGTATTTTCACAATTATCTGATTTTTGTGTTTTATATTATTTTATATTCTGCTTCCAAACCTGACCCCTTTCTTTCCTTTACAGTGTTTGAGCTTTAGTGTTCTTGCAAAAGAATTTTCAGAAGTTGGGGTCTGAAATAAATTATTCTAATTCTTGCTAACTGAAATATGTTCCCAGCCAACTTCATTCATCAGCTCACCCTGGGCAAAGCCTCTGGAGCGTGAGGTGGGAGGTGCTGCTTCTGCAGGAGTTCCTGGCACTGGAGTCCTAGGGATAGGACCCTTACACATGTCATCTCAGTACATGGACCCTGTGTTCACCTGGTGTAAGGCAGAGGCTCTCAGTGTACTTCTATGTCCAGCTCGTGCCCTATCTTCTTGTTTCTTAAACATGTGTTTCTACTTAGTCACATTGCACCTTGTTCTATTAACCAACATAGTGGGTGTACATTTCAGGCTACACATTCAATTGTATAAGAAACATCCTTTTTTTCTCTATTCTGCCAGGTAGTTGAATTTTAAGCTCAGGGTCTGAGTTCTGGGATGTTCACCTGTGCCAAGAAGTCAGAATGGAGGTGAGGAGCTGGGAGCATCTGTTTTATGTTGTCATCATTTATACATTCTGGCATCTGCCAAAATTGTCAGTGTTCCTGTCCGATCTTCGATGGTGGATCAATGGATCACTGTTTTGTCTTCCTTATCCCAAGCTCAAGGCTTCTTCAGGCCTGCTAGCCTTCTCTTAGCTACATTTGCAGTATTTTTTGAGTGACATAGTGACCTATAGATAATGTGAGGCCATCTGAGCAGGGGGAAACATCATGCAGCCATTTATACTCTGTCATATCCAGCTGAGTGGGGAGAACTGAAAGACCTAGCAGGCTCCTTAGGTTCTACCTTGAGACAGTGAAGATGGAATGTCCTAGCTGCCAGGGCTCAGGGAAGGGCGAGTGGAACTAAGAAATACTGGGTAGGGTAGGGGAAGAAGGGATGGGAGGAAGGAGAGGAACTCTAGGTTAATAGCTCAAAATATTATTCGACTACATAAATATTAATGGGTCTATATTTTGGGTCCCTGATTTTGGGTATAAGACAACAATAATAAGCCTGTAAACTATTTGACTTACTCATTCTAAAGATGTAGCTAAGATAGGATATTGTTTGAAAAACTTCGGTGCTGTTCATATTAATAGCAAAATTGGAAAGCGGTGATGTTGTCTGGTGCTTCTAGTTTCGTTTTTGTCTCTCTGTCTTATTTTTTTTATTGCTTTCTCTTCCCCAGGCATTATCTTGGTCTCTTTGGACCCAGGGTTAAAAATTGAGATATACTCATTCATACTAAAATATTCTGTCTTGTAGAAATGTTTAAATTTTAGCTGGGTGCAGTGGCTCACACCTGTAATCCCAGCACTTTGGGAGGCCGAGCCGGGTGGATTACCTAAGGTCAGGAGTTCGAGACCAGACTGGCCAACATGGCGAAACCCTGTCTCTACTAAAAATACAAAATTAGCCAGACATGGTGGCACGCATCTGTAGTCCCAGCTACTTGGGAGGCTAAGGCAGGAGAATCGCTTGAACCTGGGAGGCAGAGGTTTCAGTGAGCCAAGATCATGCCATTGCTCTCCAGCCTGGGTGACACAGCGAGACTCTGTCTCAATAAATAAATAAATAAATAAATAAATAAATAAATAAATAAAATAAATAATAAAAGAAATACTTAAATTTAAAAAAAGGCAGCCCCCACATTTAAAATAAAGGAATAGATCATTATGGGATTGAAGATAATTGGAGTGTGCCTGAGATTTTTCTGGGAAGAGAAAAAAAAGGAAAAAATCCAAAAAAATAAAAGATAATTGGAAAGGAGCGATTTTTATATATTTCTCACTATTGGAGTAATCACTGCATGGTTCAGAGTAAAGGAAAGGGTGCTCTCTCTGCTTTCCCTGGAAGCCTGGAACAAATCAGTTAAGGGAGGGACAACTCAGAAGAGAGCAGCTGCAATACAGAAGAGCGCTGGTATACAAGTGTACCTATCAGGCCATCGGGGGCAGAACTGCAGAACAGCTATCAGAAGGAGCCTGTCAGAGTCAGGTATTAAACAGGGCTGGTACATGGAAGTGTTCAGACAGGTTGAGAAGTGGGAAGACTGAGGGTTTCTCAGGTAAAGTCCAAAAGAGGGAATGAGCAAGGACATTTGCTGTATATATGCTTGGCATGTGCTGTGGGTTTAAAGATACTGAGCCAGAATGGTTAGAGCTCCTGATGTAGAAAAATTCTTACCATGCAAGTGTGCTGTTTATTGCTTTTTGAAATACAGTCAGAATTGATTTTCAAGTGTGGATATTTGGTATATACCTTTAGTTATTTATGTCTTAAATTAATACCTTTCAGATGTAACATTTTTTTTTTGAGACTGAGTCTGGCTTCTGTCACCCAGGCTGGAGTGCAGTGGCGCAATCTTGGCTCACTGCAACCTCTGCCTCCCAGGTACAAGTGATTCTCCTGCCTCTGCCTCCCGAGTAGAGTAGCTGGGACTATAGGCATGTACCACCATACCCGGCTAATTTTTGTATTTTTAGTAAAGACAGGGTTTCACCATGTTGGCCAGGCTGGTCTTGAACTCCTGACCTTAAGTAATCCACCTGCCTCTGCCTCCCAAAGTGCTGGGATTACAGGCTTGAGCCATCACACCCGGCCTAACTTCTTTTTAAAAAATTATTTTATATATATATTATATATATTATATATAAAAAATATATAAAATATATCATATATATGATATATATTTTATATATATCATATATATGATATATATGATATATGTCATATATGATATATATAAAATATATCATATATTATATATATGATATATATAAAATATATCATATATTATATATGATATATATCATATATGATATATATAAAATATATATGATATATATGATATATATCATATATATAATATAAAATATATATTATATATATATAAAATAAATGTCATCATTTATCCATTCTGGCATCTGCCAAAATTGTCAGTGTTCCTGTCCGATCTTCGACGGATATATATATATATATATATATATATATATATATTTTTTTTTTTTTTTTTTTTTTTTTTTTTTTTTGTAGAGATGGGATCTTACCATGTTGCCCAGGCTGGTCTTGCACTCGTGGGCTCAAGCAATCCTCCTGCCTTGGCTTTCTGAGTAGCTGGAATCACAGTTGTGCACCACCATGTTCAGCTAATTTTTGTATTTTTTGTAGAGATGGGGTTTTGCCACGTTGCCCAGGCTGGTCTGGAATTCCTGGGCTCGAGTGATCCACCTGCCTTGGCATCACAAAGTGCTGGGATTACAAGCATGAGCCACTGTGCCCAGCTCAGATATAACTTCTAATCACCTATATTCTCAGTGCAAAAGTTGTAAACAATGTTACCTCTAAGATTTTCCAACATGGTTGAATCCTTTCATTCCACCTTGGCTCAGCAGAATGGGCCAAGCCCAGTTAGTTACGCAAGGAATTACTTCAAATTTTCTTGGGCTACCATTGTCCTGCCTGACTTGCCCACATCTGGTTTAATGCCTCCTTACTAGATTTGGCTAGTCTCATTGCATCCGTATCTGTTTAGCCAGCTGATTGGTCAGGATTCTGGTCCTGACTACCCTCCAACTGATCGACTGGTCAGGATTCTGGGCTTTGGCACCATTCTCCTGCCTTCCTGATTGTAGATTTTCACTCTAGGCCAGATATTGGCTGCATGTCTCAAGCCTTAGGACCTCCCCTTGGTATGTTATTGCCCAGGCATGAGGACCTTGATATAGCTAATTGGGGTGATGGCAGTCAGAAGTGGGAGTACAGGCTGGGTGCAGTGGCACTTTGGGAGGCCAAGGCGGGAGGATCACCTGAGGTCAGGAGTTCGAGACCAGCCTGGCCAACATGGCGAAACCCTGTCTCTATTTAAAATACAAAAATTCACCAGGCGTGATGGTGTGCGCCTGTAGTCCCAACTAGTTGGGAGGCTGAGGCAGGAGAATTGCTTGAACCTAGGAGGCAGATGTTGCAGTGAGTGTGAGATTGCACCAGTGCACTCCAGCCTGGGCAACAGTGCAAGACTCTGTCTCAAAAAAATAAATAAAAAATAAGTGGGAGTAGAACACAAAGAAACATGTTTTAACTATGCTCTAATTTTCCCCATTTGGGGGCTGGGTACAGTGGCTCACGCCTGTAATCCGAGCACTTTGGGAGGCGGAGGCGGGAGGATCACCTGAGGTCAGGAGTTCGAGACCAGCCCGGCCAACATGGTGAAATCTTGTCTCTACTAAAAATACAAAAATTAGCCGGGCGTGGTGGTGGAAGCCTGTAGTCCCAGCTACTTGGGAGGCTGAGGCAGGAGAATCGCTTGAACCTGGGAGGTGGAGATTGCAATGAGCCGAGTTCCTGCCACTGCGCTCCAGCCTAGGTGACAGAGCGAGACTCTATCTCAAAAAATAAATTAAATAAATAAATAAATAACAATTTTCTATGCTTCCATTCTTCTACGTGACAAATCAGCAGAACGTATCTTCAGAATCAGGTACTTCTTAAGCGATAGTAGCCAAAGGGATTATTTGCTGATGGTTAGCTAAGCTTGCTTGGGAGACTTTTCCAAGGCGAAGGGATGGTTGAGATGAGCTAGCTTCAGACCCAGGAGAAATGGATCCACTGAGACAAATGTACACATTATGCCTAGATTTGGATTTTTGAAAAAAATGACAGGAAAATAAACAAACTAACCAGTCTGGGACAAACAACTAGCCAAACACTTAAGAATTGCTGATGGGATGGCCTTTTCTGAGAAACACTTGAGCACAAAGGTTAATTAGGAAGACAGTTTCACAAACGCAGCCTGGTCTTGCAGAGAGCAGTCTTACCTTGTACCTAGCAAGGGGCAGAGTGGCACAGTGGACAGAGCCTGGGCTTTGGAGCCAGAAAAGCCCGAATTAGAACCCTGGCCCCTTACATTTATGGCTTTGTGCTCTTGTACAAATCATCACATCTTCCTCAATCTCAGTTTTCTTCAAGCACAAAATAGATTATCTCAGAGGTTATTGTAATGATTAAAGGCAATGCGCATAAATCTCTTGGCCAATAAATGGCTGCTCTTATTTCAATGAAGGTCAAATTCTAGTGACTCTCACAGTCACTATGAGGCTTGTTATCTGGTTATGATGGATAATACACATATATTTCTGGATTCCAAAGCACAACTCAGGATGCTTTGTGATTGCCAACACGTTCCACCAGAGGCCTGTTCCCAGACTTTTCTTATCTTTGCCAAGTAGAGATAAATGCTCATGGAAACTGTTGCTTGTCACATTCCCAGCCCCCAGGCATCTCCCTAATCTCTCTGTTTCTCTGCAAGCAGGGCTGTCAGGGAAGGCAGATCAAGAGCTCAGACAACAAGGGACTACAGCTTTGGCCTCACTCCTTTGTCCATTCAAAGAGATGTGCCAGATGCTTTGAGCCAGCTTGGAGGAACAGGCTAAAGGAGCCCGAATAGTTTAATAGTAAAAGATCCCCCTACACATCGGTTTTAAGCAAAAGACTATATGTTTATATGATAAAATATTACCACTTAATTGTGGTCCTGGTCAGAATTAATCACAATTTTAATCAGCAATGCTGCAATGTAAGTAAGAAAGGGGTCCTGGGAAAATGCTCTGGACTTTTAAAATTTATCTCAGTGGAATGTGTAGAAAAACTTCTGGGTGTTAACTGCTGACATGGATTCTCACTTACTACATGGGTTCTCATTTCCTCATTTAATCCCCAATTTATTTCAAAATATGACTTTGCCTCCCGGTAGTGACCATCAGAGTAACAGTGATTTCATAAGGTCAGTCTGGAAATCAGAATAAGTTTTGTTTTCACTGGTGAAATTGGTGAATTGTTTCACCAATTCCTCGATTGTCTTGCAGTCAGTCTCAAATGAACAGTTTGTTCATTCAGTGCCTCAATTGCCTCAAGTCAAGGTGCTATAAATAAAGTTTCGGTGCCACAAAATAAATAGCACTCAAATATAAAACTTTCTTTTTAATTATCAGCAAGGCAAGTTACTTCTACAGAAGGGTGCGCCCTTACAGATCAGCAATGGTGAGCGCACACTTGGACAAGGGAGGGGAAGGCTTTCTTATCCCTGACGCACATGGCCTCTGCTGCTGTGTCGTTCCCCTATTGGCTAGGGGTAGACTGCACAGGCTAAATAATTCTGATTGGCTAATTTAAAGAGAGTGATGGGGTGAGTGGTTTGGTGGGAAAAATGGTTATGACAGAGCAGATAATCGGAATGAGTCAGGGTGGAGTAGGTAATTGGAATGAGTCAGGGTACAGCAGGTAATCGAAAAAGGTTGCTTTACGAGGAAGTTAAGTTTAAAAGTAGAAGGCAAAGAATTGAACATACTAACATATTGATTCTTTGAAAAGAAATTTAGAATGCATATCTAACAACCCCTCCTCTTGCATTTCCTCACAGCTCTTTCTTTTCAAACTTTTTAACATGTCTTGGCTTAGTTGTTCTGCTTGATTTTCTAAAAGACGCTTCTTTGGATAAGGTGGAGGATAGTTAAGGAAGATTTTAGTAAGTGTCATTTTTATGAGCCTCTACACCAACCCACAGATGCATGGTGTGACACAACACCAGACAAGGATAAGTATACTCATTACAGCTGCGAAGGAAGTAAGAATTGAGGCTATTATTCTTTTCTGTTTACCGAGCCACTTTTCTAGCCATTCTGCAAAGGGGTCATTTACCCCTGAGTTGATGGCTAACTCATTGGATAGAGCAATCAGACCTTGCAATGCCTTTGTTATACTTCCCTTAGGGGCAGTGTTGTTTGGCATGAAGCTGCAACATTGAGTTTTAATCGTGATGCAGACTCCTCCTCTTTCTGCTAATATCATGTCTAAGGCTATCCTATTTTCCCAAGCCATCTGGCTAGTAGCCCCTAATTGCTCAGCTATTCCTTTAACAGCACCTCTAGTGTACTTAATAAATCGCTGTTGGTTGTAATAGATGTAGTTTATCCAATTTACATTTTTATTAATTGTCACCCAACAAAATATTGACTCGAATCCTGCAGCTATTTGATTTTGGGCTTTAAATTGATTTGGTATTCCCCGTGGGACTCCAATGGCATTTAAATAGGCGTGAGAGTTGAAAGACCCATAAGGCGCTTCTCTTGCTTTATGATGTCTTTCTGGTTGATGAAATGCCAGGGTAAAAGGGATAGCCAACTGGACTAAAGCACAGGTGCCACTCCAGTTATTCGGCAGAGTGTCCAGTAAAGGTCCACCACAATACCACCACACATCCACTCAGGGATGAACAAGGGCTGACTGATTGATAAGCTCTTGAAAATTCTTAAGCTCACCACACCCCTTCAGGTCTGCAAGGAATGCTAAGTTTCCTCCGTGTCATGAGAGACACGAAGTGAACTTAGTGTTGGGAGATGGAAGCTGGATGGCCCTTGGGGGCTGACCCGCTGGGTGCCGGACTTTGGGATATAGCAGAGACAGAGGGTGGCACAACTTGTTACTTCAAGCTGTAGAATCCTGGAAAAGAGCTACCATGCAGCCCACGCCCAGTCAACTAGAGGATCACCCTAGTGGAAAGGGGACAATTTGGGTCTGTGGCCTGTGGTGCGCACAAACATAACAATTGCTTTTGTTTAACGTGCAGATGGAATATTTGATCCATCCCAACCAGGCATTTGCATCTTGATATCCTGTCTTAATTGCCAAAGTTTGTTTTAAGTCTTTAACTTCTATGATAGCTGTCTTGGTCTTGTCTTGGTCTTGTCGTTAGATGGAGGAGGAGCAACTGTTCTGTTGTGAGAGGTTTTGGAAGAAGGCTTAGAGAAAGGTACAGGTGGCGGGGGATCAAAGAAATGCATTTCAAAGAATCCAATAGGGTCTGTCTCTGAAACCTCAGCCCCCATACCATGAAACCAGCTTAAAGAAGGGAACCAGCTTAGAAAAGGGGAAGAACTTTTAGGGTTTGAGATAATAACCTGTATAGGATTGCACTGGTTTAGCTGACAGTTGGGGGGTGGGGTGGAGGCAGGGTGTCCCTCTACTAAAATGAATGCATGGTTTTAGGAAATTATAAAAACAGATTGGGGCAGTCCATCCTTGCTCTTTAGTGGTCCACAGAATGTTGGACCAACTATGGCATAAAAGCTCTACATCGGGGAGCAAGACTCCTGGTTGACACTGGGGTCTTTATTGAAATCTGCCTGGATTAAATGGTCCCAATTCACTAATGCCTAGTCTGAGGAGAGTCAGGAGGGACAGAGGTATTTTTCTGAAGTAGAGAGCTGTCTTTGAGTTGGCAAGTCCCCACAGGGTATAACAAGGCAAGCATTAAATGCAATAGTTTGAGGTGGAATTGACTTGGTTACATTAATAACTAGATGGTCGGCAATAGAGTGAGGAAAGAAGAAAGAGTAATAGAATAGATGAAAGAGAGTTAAATTTTTCTTAGCTTTAGTTTGGTAGCGTCTTCCCCTGGGACTATGGCCCATGACTCTGGAGGGGGCAGTACTTTCTTGACTTAACTGTGATGAGTCCATCCCCTTTTTGCTGTACAAATAGCCATCTTGGTGGTTAGCAGCACAAGGTAGGGTCCTTCCCAGGCTGGCTCAAGTTTTCCTTCTTTCCACCATTTGATGAGAACGTGATCCTCAGGCTGGTGCTAGTTTACCAGAAATTCTAGGGGTGGTACCTGTGCTAAAAGACTTTTAGTTTTGAGGGAAAGGGAAGTGGAAGATAAACCAAGTATATAATTCTAAGAAATTAACCTTTTGTTTTAAATGTGGGGACATCAGCAGTGGACTTTATAGTCCTTGGTGCCTTCTTACTGAGAAATTTCCTTTAGCACCTATTTTTATTACTTTTTAGACCAAAGAAAGCCAAACACCATTTTATATTTGACGATGCTTCCTGTATGATTTTATACCAGATAAGCTAAATTTCACCTTTATATTAGTATGTTATTAATGTTAAACTCAATTTTAATAAAACCTTGTAGACATATTAATTTAATTTTTAATGTCTGACCATAAGGTAAGATTTTTATAGTCTCTTTTTAACCTTTTATAATTTTTGTTAAAGAGCAGGTTAGTGCTTTAAGAAAAACCTGTTGTGCTTTTATTTTAATGTCCAGTTCACAGAAAAACTGGATGATACCCCTTTAACTTTGGCCAATATGTTTACACACAGAATTTCCTTTACAATTAACATTTCAAAACTTGCTTAAACCTTTAAAACAATTTTTTTTAACCTTTTAATGTCGGTAAAAATCCACATTCTTATGCCTCCTTATAATCCTTTTACCAAAGGTATATTTTACTTTCCTTATACACCTTGCACATAAACTGTTTCTTCAATAGTTTTACATTCAGGAGTCCTAATTACTTTTAAATTATACAACGTTTCTTGCATAAATTCCCTGTTATAATTTTTTTTCACGACTTTTACAGACAGTTGTTCGACATGCCTCAACTTTTTGACTTGTTGCAAACATCCCTTTCTTTAAACAACCAGTTAATTTATTTTAGGACAAGAATTTACCATATAACATTCCTTTTTACATAAATTCTCCCCCCTACCTTTTTTTCTCAAAGATGATAACCATTCTTTTCCAAAGCAAACTTCCTTCATGTCTGTGGACTAGACTGTCTAAGGCCACAGATTAGAAGTTAGGATAATACGTTACACGGTTAACTTTTAGCAAATTTTACTTTTGTAAAGTAAAGTTACTTTTGTAAGTTTGGGATTTCAATTATTCTTTGCTATTAATAAGACCTCGTTCAGTCCATATTAACTTATAATTGGTATAGATGGCTCTTTCCTGATTCTGTAAGTACTTTAAGGCTTGGCTGAGTGCAACCAGCTGGCACGTTTGAGCAGACCAATTATTAGGCAATTTTCCTAACTCTGCTTCTACAGGAGTTCCCTTATCATTTACTGAATACCCATAGTGTCTTTTTCCCTCAATCACCCAGGAGGGAGGAACCATCTATTGTCCTGTTCTGAAGGGAGTTCCTCCTAGGTCTGGTTGCACCTTCGTAAGGTAATTAAGATCCCTGTCAGGAAGCTTGCTGGGTTAAGGGGATTTTCAGTGGTTAATGTTAAATCATCTTTTTCTAACAGAATAGCCTTATACTTTAAGGTTCTTGAGTCAGTAAGCTACCTTTTTGCTTTTTTTTTTCACTTAGGATAGTTCTGACCTGATGAGGTGTGCTCACAATGAGGTTTCCTCTAAAAGTTATTTTTCTACTTTCTTCTGTTAGCAAAGCAGTTGCCGCTACAGATTGAATGCATTTGGGCCATATGTGGGTTACTGGGTTAAGGATTTTTGATTAGGAAGGCTACGAGTTGTCAGTGGCCTCAGTGCTTTTGGGCTACGCCCTTGTGTACACTGACAACAAAGTGGTATTGGAGTGTTATAGGGTCATGGAGAAGACCTTCAATGATCAATTATAGGTTTTAAATTTACCCTGGCTTTTAAAGGAATAGGGTACACTGTTTTCTCTTCACTACTTCTGTCTCTCTCTTTCTTTCTTTCTTTGACTTTCTCTCTCTCTCTTCGACTCCCTCTTTGTCTCTCTTCCTCTCTCTCTCTCTGCCTCTCTTTTTCTCTCTCTCTTTCCCCTCTCTTTTCTCTCTCCTCTCTGCTGGTCTTTCCCTGCCTCTGCCAGCCGCTTATGCTGCTGTTCTCCCCTCTCCTTCCCCTTCCCCTACAGGAGAGACCGGCAGGAGTGGAGCTACTACTCTTTCTTCCCCTGAGAAGGGGAAGAAAGGGGAGTTCTGAATATTTTTCTTACTACCGGAGGTTTGTGTGAGGTTCAACCCCCCCATGGGGATTTCTCACCTCTTTTTGAGGTTCACTCTCACCATGGGGATTTCTCACCGCTTTCTGAGGTTCAACCCCACCTCATGGGGATTTCTCACCTCTTTTTAGCCTCCAAGACATCCTGACTAAGGAATACTTCAGTGCCCCCTGCAGCTTTCTTTCCCTAGTCCTGACTAAGGAATGCTTTACTGCCACTGTGGTTTCTCTGTCCTTGCTATGTCCTAACCAATGAATGCTTTACCGCCCCCTGGCTTTTTCCTTAGTCCTGATCACCAGGGAAATACTTTCCCGGCTCCTGTGGCTTCTCCTTCCTTGGTCTGTGCACAGAGCCATCGCAGCAGTATGTGAGGATATTTTAAGCTAGGTTGCTGGCCAGTTTCTTTCCACGTTGCTGAGAGCTCAGGTTCTTCCTGGCAATGAGTGGGTCCTGATTTCTCACCCCTGAGGCTGCCACAAGGGGGTGGGGCATACCTCCTCATGAGAGAGAACCAGAGACCGCCCTTGGAGGGGAATGTAATCACAGGCGAGCCCCCAAATTGTTATAAATAAAGTTTTGGTGTCGTAAAAGAAATAGAACTCAAATATAAAATTTTCTTTTTAATTATCAGCAAGGCAAGTCACTTCTATAGAAGGGTGCGCCCTTACGGATGGAGCAATGGTGAGCACACACTTGGACAAGGGAGGGGAAGGGGTTCTTATCCCTGACGCACATGGCCTCTGCTGCTGTGTCGTTCCCCTGTTGGCTAGGGTTAGACCACACAGGCTAAACTAATTCCAATTGGCTAATTTAAAGAGAGTGATGGGGTAAGTGGTTTGGCGGGAAAAATGGTTATGACAGAGCAGGTAATCGGAATGGGTCAGGGTGGAGCAGGTAATTGGAATGAGTCAGGGTGGAGCAGGTAATAGAAAAACATTGCATTACGAAGAAGTTAAGTTTAAAAGTAGAAGGCAAATAATTGAACTTAGTAACATACTGATTCTTTGAAAAGAAATTTAGAACTCATATCTAACAAAGGGACAGAGAATATTAGGATCACTGTCACCACAGACATTATCATCATGACGAGCATTTGAAACTGCCATTGTGAAATTATGACAGTAAGAGAAATCTGACGTAGTTAACTCCATCTTGCTTCTCACCTTCAAGTCATCCTTGATTGTTCCTGAGCATAGGCCAAACTAACCTTGGGAGGAATTTATAGTTTCACCTTTAAGCAAGGATGATAACAGCCCTTCCCAAAATTAAACTGCCTTTGAAAAACCAATGAAAGGCCACGAGGTTAGGATTATGAGAGGGGTCTACACTCTGCTAAGAGGTAGATGTAGTTTCTACTCCCTTACCACTCTGGGCTCATGTGGCCAGAGGTCACAAGGTTTGTGACCTTCCCAATTGCTCCTATAGATAACATCACTGTTGTAGAACCTGATATGGGTGTTTTTGAGATGTTTTTCAGACTGAGTACACTTAAACTCCACTGATCCTGTGGCCCAAACCCAGAGATGGACTTAGTGCATGAAGATAGTTTTCCACACCCCTATGATTTCATCCCAACCAATCAGCAGCACCATTCCCTAGCCCTCTGCCCACCAAATTGTCCATATAAACCCCTAACATCCGAGCCTTTAGGGTCACCGATGTGAGTGATAACTCCAGTTCTCCCACGTGGGCTGGCCTTGGGTCAATTAAACTCTTTGTCTACTTAATGTTATGGTCTCAGTGAATTGATTTTGTCTGCTCAGCAGGCAGGAAGAATTTGTAGGACGATTACATGTTTATCATAAATTCACCACTGCATGATGCCACATCAAGGAAAATGGGCAGAATAATTACCCATGAACGAAGACTGTTTAACCCATGAACATTTTCACAGAGCCCTCCAGACCTTTGTGCAAATCCTTTAACAGAACTTTGGTAGGATACTACATTGCAACAAAGACAAATTATGTGGATAAAGGGGCAGGAGAGTTGGTAATATTCTAAAAGTTAATTACTATATATATATATATATATATATATATATATATATATTTCTATCTCCTTAGCTTTAAGATCTTCATAAAAGGAAAGCGGGAAGCACTGCACTGTAGTTCAGTGGTGTGGTATAATATGAAATACAAACAGTATCTTTGATCTTTATCTCCAGTTCCTGACACACTTGGAATTTCCTGAGTTATAGAAATGTCTTTTGTTATTCATAGGGAGCCCCTTTGATAATGAGGAAGTTTATGCTAATAAGGTGACTTAGGGTAGGGCCCCGAGATAGCCTCAGAATGGGGCCAAATCACCAGAAAGACCAAGCGATTAGAGGATTAGAGGGTTGAAAGTTTCAGCATCAACCTCCAGGAAAGGGGGTGGGGCTGGACATTAAGCTCTAAAAACTCCTCAACAAGGGTTGAGCTTCAGATAGCTGAACAAGTGGAAGTTCCTGGAGGGTGGTGCCCAGGAGAGGGCATGGAAGGCCTGCACCTCCCCCAACACCTCGCCCCATGATTGTCTTCATCTGGTGTTCCTTTTTATCCTTTTTAAATATCCTTCATCAATAAACTGGCAATGTAAGTAGTGTTTCCCTGAATTCTGTGAGCCACTCTTGCAAATTAATTGAACCTGAGGAGGGGCTAGAGGGAGCCCTGATTTATAGCTTGTCAGTCATCAGTTTGGGTGACAACCTCCTACTTCAGATTGGCATCTGAAGTAGGGAGCAGTCTTGTGGGATTGAGCCCTCAGTCTGTGGGATCTGACACTATCTCTAAGTAGACAGTGCCAGGTTGAGTTAGAACACACCTAGCTGGAGACACTACTGGAGAATTGTTTCGTGTGTGGGGAAAAACCACAACACATTTGGTCATAAAAGTGTTCTGTGAGTGTGTGAGAAGGAGAAAAATAGCTTAATTTTCCCTTTTAGAAGTGGTTTCTAGATACTTTTGTTTGTAATGCTTGTTCCTTGGTGCTGTAAAGAAATAGCACTTGAACATAAATTTAATTTCCTCAGCAATGCCATTTTTATACTTTCTGCAGAAAGGGTACACTCGCCAGCAGTTTCGCCATGAGAGTGCACCAAACAAAGGACACAGGGTCATTTATAACCTGATGGTCCACTTTACTGCTGTGTCCAGTTTCCATTGGCTGGAATGGGACCCCATATTCTGTATTTGTCCTGATTGGCTAGCAACTTAGAACTTTTTAAAAGAGGCAAAGGCAGAGGAGAACAAAGGAAGGAGGCAGTAACTTGTGGAATGCTGAGAAAGATAAAAACACCTTCAAATAAGGAAGAGGAACAGGCCATAACCTAATGCTTGCTTGGACTAGTGTAAGCATACCAGGGCAAATATTTAGGCTAAATTGTGGGAACTAAGAACATAAAGTACACTGATTTCTTTATTACGGCTAGCAGATATTTAAGAATGTTAGCACAGGTCTTTGAATAAATTTTGCTTCTAAGAGAAGTTACTATTTATTCTTAATTAGATGGGGAGGAAAGTCTTTGAAGAGGAACCTCTACTTTTTACGCTTTGTTTTTTACGCATCAGTTGTATTTAAAAACAAAAATTGGAGGGACAATTATAATTTGCCAACTTTTAATTGTGTCAGATAAGGAAATTAAAAAAGGGATTTACTGGAAACAATTGATATAATTTTATGAAGAGACAGTTTAATACCAAAGTGATAAAGTGGATATAATTCCAGAATAAACAATGGTCTTTTGAACTGAATGATAGTGGCTAACATTTATTGAACACATAGGCAAGATGCTGATCTAAATCATTTGAATGTACTCTTTTACTCACACAGCCTTATGAGATGGATACTGTTACTGTTCCCATTTTATAGACGAGGACATTGAGGTACAAAGAGGTAATATGTTCTAAGTCATACAGTAATGTCAGAATTTGGATTTATTTCTCCAAAGTCCATGGTTTTAAAAACTATGCAATAATCTTTAATAAGGTCTTATACATTTAGCTTCCCTAAAAAAGTGGTTGGTTATGTTTTAGTTTGTTTGGATTGCCGTAACAAACTACCATAGACTGGCTATCTTATGAACAACAAAATTTTTTTTTTTTTGAGACAGAGTTTTGCTCTTGTCACCCAGGCTGGAGTGCAATGGCGTGATCTTGGCTCACTGCAACCTCTGCCTCCTGGGCTCACGCGATTCTCCTGCCTCAGCCTCCCGAGTAGCTGGGATTACAGGCATGCACCACCATGCCCTACTATTTTTTTTTATTTTTAGTAGAGATGGGATTTCACCATGTTGACCAGGCTGGTCTCAAACTCCTGACTTCAGGTGATTCTCCTGCCTTGGCCTCCCAAAGTGCTGGGATTACAGGTGTGAGCCACTGCGCCTAGGCCAGAAATTTATTTCTCCTTTTTTCTTAATTTTATCTTTTGTAGAAATGAGGTCTCATAATGTTGTCCAAGCTGGTCTCAAACTCCTGGCCTGAAGCAATCCTCCTGCCTAGGCTTCCCAAAGTGCTGAGATTACAAGTGTGAGGCTGGAAGTCCAAGATGAAGGTGCCTGTAGATTCAGGGTCTGGGAGGGCCCATTTCCTGGTTCACAGCCTGCTGCCTTCTTGCTGTGTAGTCACATAGTGGAAGGGGTGAGGTCTCTCAGGTCTGTTATACAAGGGCGCTCATCCCGTTCTTTAGCGGTCTAACTCCATGATTTAATCATCTCTCAAAGGCCCCACCTCTTAATACCATTACCATAGGGGTTAGGGTTTCAACATATGAATTTAGGCGGGACACAAACATTCAGACCACAGGAGTTACATAATTTATTTTTCTCGTTTTGACATCAACGGGTATAAAAAAGTGGTCACAGACCTGCACCAGTTTCAAACTCAGGGTCTCTCCTGAAGAACGGGCAAGAGATTGGCAGTGATCTTGGAAGGCCAGAGTAAGCCTGGACCTTAGCTATGAGGGGCCTCAGATTAAGACTCTTGATGTTGTCCTCAAACATTGTTATCCATACAGACACCTAGAGACACCACCTGATTTAAAAGACAAAATAAATCATTCACCAAACTTCTGGTATATCATTATCAGAAATATCACCCATAGTGCAGTATGACTTGTTTTTCAAAGTAAATTTTGTAATTATCTTCTGAGAAATACCATTCTACTGGCATTGGAACCACACTGTGAGGGAGAGAGTACTTCTTTCCCACTCCTGTTTCCATAGAAGGAATAGATGATCCACTCCCTTCCCCAGCAAAGAAAGGCATGCCAGGACACATTCTATCTTCTGCTCTTTCTCTCTTCCTTCAAGGAGATGTGATAACTTACCTGACTGGTGAAGTCACTTAGCTCAATGCCTTTTGGGTTTGTCTTGCAGAGCCAGTCTATACCCAGAATGCCTACATTTTCTGCTCTTCCCTGTGGTCTGCCCGCTAAAGCATCTCTGCCCATAAGGAGAGGCAAATTCAATTTGGGGAGGGGTGTTAATAAGCCCCTTTGGTTTCATATCTAAAGTCACATTATCCATGAGTTTTATCTGTTTTAAAGTTAACAATTTGATATTTATTTTTCTGTCTTCTGTATTTTATTTCTGATTTGATTACACATTTTGGAAGGGAATAAAGTAGCTGTTATTTAAGCCCTAAACTCCAAAATGATGTGGCATCATACAGTTGTGAGAGGGAGTTTGGAAGGGGTCTTAAGAGGCCATCTGAAACATGTCTAAGCTAAAGACCTTTTCAGAATAATCATCCTTATTTTTTTATTTTTATTTTATTTTTTTAGCACTTACTGTGTCATAGGCACTGAACCACAAGCCTTCTGCAGGAACAATCTCATTTAATCCTTACAGCAATCCTATGAGGTAAGTAGTACTGATGTTACCGTTTTACTAATTAGAAACTTGAAGCTTGGCGAGGTTAAATAGTGTGTCCAAAGTTGCAGAATGATTCAGTAGCAGAGGCTCATTGAGGGGCAAACAAGATCAATCCAATCCCATTCCTGTGTGAAGAAGACAGACGTTAAACAATTAACCAAATAAATAATTGATGATAGCTGTAATGAGTGCTATGACAGGTGCTGAGCCAAGGCATAACTTCTATTCTGAGGGGTCAAGGAAAGCATTCTTCCCTGACAAAATGACATTCAATCATGGACTCCCACAGTGCTTAGGAGCTGGCAAGGCAAAGGCTTGGGTAGGATGGGTGGGATGAAAGTAAGAATGAGGAGTGAACAGTATTCTAGCTGGGAGGGTCCAAAGTGGGAAGGGGCATGGCAGACCATGGAACTGAGAGAAGGCCAGCAGGCAGGCTGCAAAGAGGGTGAGGGAGGAGGCAGCACCAGATGAGATTGGAAAGCCAGTTTGGGGTGTCATGATAGAGGCTTTGTAGCCATGAGAAAATGTTGGGCCAGGCCAGGTGTGGTGGCTCACACTTGTAATCTCAGCACTTTGGGAAGCCTAGGCAGGAGGATTGCTTCAGGCCAGGAGTTTGAGACCAGCTTGGACAACATTATGAGACCTCATTTCTACAAAAGATAAAATTAAGAAAAAAATTAGCATGGTGACATACGCCCGTAGTCCCACCTACTTTGGTGGTTGAGTCTCCCACTTGGGTCTGGGACATCGAGTCAGCAGTGAGCTGTGATCGTGCCTCTGCACTCCACCTGGGTGACAGACCCTATCTCAAAAAATAAGCAAACAAAACAAAGAATGTTGGGCCGTATCTTAGGAACAAAACAATGCCATTGAAAGGTTTCATAAAGTCAGTGGCATTTGTACTTATTTCTCTCTGAATATCCTCCTGCTATTTTCTGAGCTTTGAATTCTGACTACATTAGAGAGAAATTTTCTATTAAGTTGCTAGTCTCTCTTTAACATCTTGTGTGTGTGTGTGTGTGTGTGTGTGTGTGTGTTTATGAACTACTAATCTCTCTCTTAATAAAGGACAGGGTATATGAAGACTATTCAATAGTTGTCAGCCTTGGCTGCACCTTCAAATCACCTAAAAAAAAATGTTAAACACTGATACAAGGCCATACTGAAGACCAGTTTGAATCTCTAGGCATGGGAGCCACACATCAGTATTTTTTAGACCTAGCAGCCTCTGTAATTCAATTTAACAAATGTTTATTGAACCCCTAAATCCAGGCCCTGTGTTAGATGCTGCACAAAGATGAATAAGTGTGAACAGCTGTCAACTATTCCAAAGTTGTAGCTGCGACAGCTGCTATAAAAGGCAGCGAGGCTGAGGCTGCCCCAGGAATCAGGAGGTAATTAAAAGCATCCTTGAAGTCAGTGAAAATAATAAGGCATGCGATTACATGTCCGCAGTGTCTCTCCTGGTCTATTCACTGCATTACCACTTGAAAACCCCAGAAATCAGCAACTCCAAGCCAAGAGAGTGGATACTCATTCTCATGGTATCGTGTGTGAGGATTCAGATGAGTCCAGGTAATCTGCTGCTTGCTTGCCTGGGAGAGTTAGTTGGAGAAAGAAGGCAACACATCCAGTTATTCAAATATTTATTGAGCACCTATGTTGTGCTAGGCACTGGGGCTACAAATCTTATCCACCTTTCCCAAACTCGTTGTTCACAGAAAACAAGGAATCTAATCTGTTTTTTTAGTTTATTGTATAAGAATGAAAATGCCCTCTGATTGTATTTCAAAAGGCTGATCTGTGGATAAAAATAGGTAATAAATATTCAAGTGCTTTGGGAAAAAAAAAGAATTCATGATGCATCATGAAATTCTGTATCTTGAATCATGAAACCATAAACCTTCAAGGTTGGCTATTTATGCTATTGATTTTGGAACATATTTTCAGAGACCAGGAATGATTTCTTTTTCTCATTTTATGAATTTTCTAGCATTGTATCAGGCAGAATAAGGCATTTAACCAATGTTATTTTGATTATGATTAAATGACTATTCAAGCTAGAAAGGATACATTTTTTTTTTCAAACAAACTTTAACACAAAAAAAAGACATTCCGGTATGAAACAGAACAAATGTTGAGGCCAGTACAGATTTGAAAGTTTTAAAAGAATATAGAATCATGTCTCATTTTTAAAGCTCTAGATATAACCTAAGTTTGCAATGGCCTTTGGGAGCTTGAATTCTAGGATTTCAACCGGAATAAGATAGGAAGACATCTTTGTTTAATAAATATTCAAGTTTCCATTTAAGTGCCTTAAGTGCTTCTCTTACTTGGCTCCACTTTGAGATAACGTGAGAGAAAATAAAGACATATTTCATAGCTTAGAGACTCTTAGATGGGTGGTGGAAAGAATCCAGAAGTCTATCCAGAATGACCTAGAGAATTTCAGTGGAGAGCACCTTCCAGGCCTGGGATGGGGTGGTGGTGTGGGGTATAACTGGGCATGGGGGACTGGCATGGATACTTTTCATTTTCTTTTACTTTTTTTTTGAGATGGAGTCTTGCTCTGTCACCCAGGCTGGAGTGCAGTGGCGTGATCTCGGCTCACTGCAACCTCCGCCTCCCAGGTTCAAGCGATTCTCCTGCCTCAGCCTCCTGAGTAGCTGCGACTACAGGCACCCGCCACTACACCCAGCTAATTTTTGTATTTTTAGTAGAGACGGGGTTTCACCATGTTGGCCAGGATGGTCTCAATCTCCTGACCTCATGGTCTGCCCACCTTGGCCTCCCAAAGTGCTGGGATTACAGGCATAAGCCACTGCACCTGGCCCATGGATGCTTTTAAGAAGCTCTCCTAATGGTTCTGATGCCTATTCTAGTTCAGAACCACTTATCAAGTCCAATTACTCTGTTTTATAGATGAAGAAACTAAGACCCAGAGATCTGAAGTGAGCTATTCAAAGTCTCACAGCTAGTGACAGAACTTAATATTATGCTTTCTATTATACCACATAGATTTCTATATTTCTGCTTACATTGCTATTGCCTCAGTTCCACTGGCACAGCCTTTACTCTGTAAATAATTCAAACGTATTTCTTCTCAGATGTTGTATAAGAGGGGAGCTTAGCTCTGAATGGACTAGTATACCTGATCACCAGCAGCAGTTAAAAGGTATGATTATACATGCCTCAAACAATCATCTAATAAAAGATAGGAGTTTAATGGTCTTCAAGGATCTAGAATTAAAAGGAAACTGAAAAATCATTCACTTGGGGTGTGTGTGTGTGTGTCTGTGCATAATATGTTATATATATTTATATCATACAGAAAATTTTATATCTATATATAATTTTTAATAGAGACTGAATCTTGCTAAGTCCTCAAGACTAGTCTGGAACGATTCTCCCACATCAGCCTCCCAAAATGCTGGGATTACAGGTGTGAGCCACTGTGCCCAGTTTGTTTTTTTTTTCGTGAAAAGTACACACTCAAAAAAGGGGAGTGTGGGTGTACTCAAGAGTGAGTCGCCCACTTGGTTTAAAAAACAGAACTCTGTTATAACACAGCCTTTTTTGTTCTACTCTGACTTTAGAAGTGAAATATACTTATGTTAATTAAATAATATCAAAAAACCGTAACATTATGTATGAAGACCACATTTAAAATTTTCTTTTCTTTTTTTTTTTTCAAACAGGTTCTTACAGGGTCTTGCTCTGTCACCCAGGCTAGAGTGGAGTGGCATGATCGCTTCTCACTGCAGCCTTGACCTCCCAGGCTCAAGCTATCCTCCCACCTTAGCCCCTGGAGTAGCTGGGACTACAGGTGCATGTCACCATGCCTGGCTATTTTTTTTTTTTAATTTTTGTAAAGAGAGGATCTCACTATGTTGCCCAGGCTGGTCTCAAACTCTTGGGCTCAAGTAACCCTCCAACTTTGCCTCCCAAAATGTTGGGATTACAGGTGTGAGCCACCATGCCTGGCCCAAAATTTTCTTTATAATATAGTAATGTGATATAGGCACTTTCTTCCCATCTGCTGCTAAAAATTTGGAGATACTTTACCCTCCATCTCAATTTTAAGTATGATCAGAATTATATATCTAATTGAACTAAATACACATTGAGTAGAAAGTTATGTCACAGTTTGAATTTCACTCATATTCTGACTTATATCCATTTTGAAATACACAAGAGGTTAGTATGCACAACACTATTTATTCTAGTGTTAAATATGAATAGTTCCAGTGAAACTGCAAGTATGTTTGTTTCAACAGCTCTGGTTTATAAGGTGACTAATGTGTTTTTGTGCACCTCTTGGCTCTGCTCTTTCTAAAATTGCAATTGTCCAGCTGGCTTAGCAAATGGGTAGGCTGAAAGAGCAGTGTTGGTGGGAGGTGTGTGTGTGTGTGTGTGTGTGTGTGTGTTTATGATGGAAGAAGAGACAAGGTTAGAATAGGGAGTTCCATTGAACTACTGTGAGTAATCAGTTATGCTACTGTGACTTCCAGGTTCCCATTCAGTGAATAACCCTTTACTTTCTTCTGTCCTATGCAGCTTTCTCCTTTTTATTTCTTAGAGATACAATGTTATGCCACTGATGTTAGCTTAAATCATTTGTAGTACCATAAAAAGCATTAAACACCAAGTAACAAAGGGCCAAATTTCCAGATGCTCAAAACCTTGAGAAAAATAAAATCCGTACCATGAAGCTATCTGTGATTCCTTCCTCAAAGTATGACTCTTCCTAGACCCTTATAGAACTTTGCCTGCGCCCTTGTAAGGCCACATGCCATCTTCTGCTTTGTACCCTTAACTCCACAATACAATATAATTGTGTTGCAGCCAGTATGTATTTCCCATAGTCCCTAATCTGATTCCTTGTGCATAGTAGGCACTCATAAAGGAGTGTCAGCAGACTGCATTTTTAAGATTAACTTGGGGAGAGGGGGTCTCTATTGATAAAGGAAGTGGCATAAAACATTTATGAAAGGTTTAAATGTACTGGTTTCATTAAAGAGCTATTCTCACATTACATAGCCATCAAACAGATGATTCAAGAGGGAACAGGTTTCTTTCAATTGGTATGTCATTTCTTGGGGCTTTGAAAGGAGATACACTTAATGATCTAGAAAGCTCTTAAGAGAAGCTCCTTAGCTCTTTAGGAAAGTTAAAAATAGGAAAGGTGAAGACCACAATGAAAACATTTATGGAGGTTCTCTTTACCTCTATCTCTGATATATTAAATAATGTTCCAATTTGACAACCTCTCAGAGCTAAAATAATCTGGCTCCAACTATCAACTCCCTGAGGTTCTCTACCTCCCTGGTTCTAAAAGTAAGGTTCTGAACCAACAACCAACAGTTCATTCCCTGTGGGAATTTGTGAGGAATGCAAAATTTCTGGCCCCATCCTGGACTTACTGAATCAGGAACTCTGGGGTGGAGCCCAGCCATCTGATTATGACAAGCCTTCCATGTGGTTCTGTTGCAAACTAAAGTTTGAAAACCACTGCTTCACCCTGATCCTTCCAGACTGCAGTGCACTAGTAGCTCTGGTCACCTGGGAAGTGCTCCCTTAGGCCTTAGGCTCTTGAACAGAGGAGAAAATAAATGTTTGTGAAGAGGGAATGAAGCTTACCTTCTTTTTTGTCCTGTTAAAATAAAAATACCCTGTCTCTCCACTAAAATAACACCTTAATTATGTATTCTATTCTTAATAGGGATTTGCCAATTCAGCTGAGAGCTAGAAGAGTGCTTAGTTGGACACTGACTTGATCTGGGATGCACTGGACTGAGCCAGCCTAAATTGACGTTTGTCTTCTGTCAGGGAGGAAGGAAGAAGGTTTACATATGATTGATTATCTTACTACACTCCTTCTTCCAGGCCAGGAAGTAAGATAGTCAATCATATAAACCATTTTTAGACGTATGTTTAATTTACATAAGAGAAAATATCAGACTTGCGAGAGGCCTTAGAAACCTATGATGATTTTTCTGCTCTCCTCATTTTACTGAGTTCTCACAGCTAGTTGGTGATACAGTCAGGACCACACACCAAGTTGTTATCATTCATAAAGGAGTGCTTGTTCCAGGGATTCTAATGCACAGCCTGCAGTGCCAGGAATACCTTATTTCACTTAACATTTATTTACATTTCAACATTTTCCTTATGCTAAATGGATGGCAAGTCTAAATTTAAGGTAGACCAAAGATGAAAAGCTAACATCTTGCCCTCAAGGAATTCACAGTCTGATGCTTCACAGTCATCTTAATATCTGTTTAAGTTCTAGTTGAAGAACTAATTATACTCATTCATTGTTTTGACAAATAATCCCAGAAAAGTGGCTAAAAATCTGTTGGATTGAAACCGCCATTGCAAAATTATGACTGAGACAATGAAAGATCTAACTTAATCGGCTTCATCTTGTTTCTAACCTCCAAACTGTCCTTGTTCATTCCTGGGTGTAGGCTGAACTAACTTTGGGAGAAACTTAGTTTATGGTTTGTAGTTTAAAACAAAGACGATAACAGCCTTTTCCCAAAGCAGACCTCCTTCCTGCCCGGGGACTAGATTGACTTTGTAGGACTAACTTTAGCCTCATCTGATCTTGTGGTCCCCACTCAGGAACTGACTCAGCACAAGGCAGCTTCGACTCCCTATGATTTCATCCCTGACCATCAGCACCCCTGGCTCACTGGTTTCCCCCAACCCGCCAAGTTGTCCTTAAAAACTCTGCTCCCGAATGCTCGGGGAGACTGATTTGAGTAATAATCAAACTCCGGTCTCCTGCACAGCTGGCTCTGCGTTGATTACTCTTTATTGCAATTCCCCTGTCTTGATAAATCAGCTCTGTCTAGGCAGTGGGCAAGGTGGTTACAGTATTAGTTATAATTATTTTGGTTGCAAGAAATAGAAACCTACCTGAGCCAGCTTAAGCAATTGATTACAGTGGGATCAAAGAAAGATGAACAAGCAGGCCTCAAAAGGGTAGGAACTGGGATGTGAAGCATTGTAATGTGCCTAGGAAATCCTCTTTCTGGGTCTCCTCCTGCTCTGCCTCTGCCTACTCATCAATCTCCTTCTTTCAGGGAACAGCGTGGTATTTTTCTGTCTCACAGAATACATGGGAGTAAAAAAAAAAAGCCACAGGCAGTCGTGAGTTTGTATGTATGTATGTATGTATTTATTTATGAGACAGAGTCTTGCTCTATTGCCCAGGCTGGAATGCAGTGGTGCAATCTCGGCTCACTACAACCTCTGCCTCCTGGGTTCAAGTGATTCTCATGCCTCAGCCTCCCAAGTAGCTGGGATTACAGACATGCACCACCACACCCAGCTAAATTTTGCATTTTTAGTAGAGATGTGGTCTCGCCATGTTGGCCAGGCTGGTCTTGAACTCCTGCCCTCAAGTGATCCACCTGCTTCAGACTCCCAAAGTGCTGGGATTACAGGCATGAGCAACTGTGGCTGGTCAGTCATGAGTTTTATGTGTTGAATATAGAAATGCCCACTGAAACACTCAGTAGTCTTCTTCTCTTTCTTCTTTTTTTTAGAGACAAGGTCTCATTATGTTACGTTGCCCAAGCTGGTCTCAAACTCCTGGGTTCAAGCAATCCTCCTGCCTCAGCCTCCTAAGTAGCTGGGACTACAGGCATGAGCCAGCATGCCCAGCTTTCTTTTTTTATTTTTAACTAATTTTTAAAAAACTAAGTTTAAACTAAAAAAGAAAAAAGAGCTTTATTGCGATATAATTCACAAATTCACATACCATAAAGTTAACTTTTAAAGTATACAATTGAGCGCTTTTTGGTAAAATTGATCCTTATTATTCATGGATTCAGAATTTGTGAATTTACCTATGAGCTAACATTTATTTGTAACCCCTCAAATCAAGATGTATCACACTTTCCTAGTCATTTGAAGATGTGTGCAGAGTGGCAAAAAATTTGAGTCACTGGATATGCATATTCCAAGCTGAGCGTGAGCAAGACAATGCTCTGCCTTCTGGTTTCAAGTCACACTATAGACAAGGGTCCTTTTCATGGTCAACAGAACCAGAGGAGCTGCTACCTGGACATTCTGATAAGAGAATTGCTATATATGATTATAAGTAGCAAAACTCATTTAATTTATCATGCAAAAGTAACTATTTACCAATTCACACTGACTTCTAAATTAAAGTGAGTTAAGGATGGGTTTACTTTTTCTAATTTAACAACTCAAGGAATTTTATTTTTACATTCAAGAAGTTTTCTTCGGGCTGGGCGCTGTGGCTCACGCCTGTAATCGCAGCACTTTGGGAGGCTGAGGTAAGTGGATCACGAGGTCAAGAGATGGAGATCATCCTGGTCAACATGGTGAAACTCCGTCTCTACTAAAAATCCAAAAAATTAGCTGGATGTGGTGGCACGTGCCTGTAGTTCCAGCTACTCGGAGGCTGAGGAAGGAGAATCACTTGAACCTGGGAGGCGGAGGTTGCTGTGAGCTGAGATCGTGACGCTGCACTCCAGCCTGGCAACAGAGCAAGACTCCGTCTCAAAAAAAAAAAGTTTTCTTCTTTTTCCTTTTTCACTAGATAATATTCCTTGAGAAAGAACACTTACGTGGTTCTGACTATTGGCCAGGTACTTTTCTAAGTGCTTTATTTGCTCATTGGATATTTTTTAAGTGTCAGGTAGTCTTCTTTTTTTTTTTTTTATTTGAGATGGAGTCTCACTCTGTCGCCCACGCTGGAGTGCAGTGGCGCGATCTCGGCTCACTGCAAGCTCCACCTCCTGGGATCACGCCATTCTCCTGCCTCAGCCTCCCGAGTAGCTGGGGCTACAGGCACCCGCCGCCACGCCTGGCTAATTTTTTTGTATTTTTAGTAGAGACGGGGTTTCACTGTGTTAGCCAGGATGGTCTTGATCTCCTGACCTCGTGATCTGCCCGCCTCCGCCTCCCAAAGTGCTGGGATTACAGGCGTGAGCCACCACCCCCGGCCAGTGTCAGGTTGTCTTCTAAGTGTTTTGGATGCATCAGTGAAAAAGAAAAACAAAAATTTTTTTGCCTTTGGGGAGTGAGCAGATTGACAGTAAACCATAACCACAATAAATGAGTTATAATATGTTAGAAGGTGAAAAATGTGATGGAAAAAATAGAGTAGGTTAAAGGATATCAGGAGTTGAGTTTACTCCCAAGAGATGGCATTAATCTATTCATGAGGGATCTGCCTCTGTGCCCGAGATTGCACCACTGCACTCAGCCTGGGCAAACACCACCCACTAGGCCCTACCTGCGAACACTGGCAATAAAACTTCAACATGGGTTTTGGTGGGGACAACCCATCTTCAAACCATAGCACCATCTTCAGACACGTGATGCTCAATCATGACAACCCAAAGGGTAATGAAGACGTGGATTGATCATGTCCCAGATGTTAAGCATCGCACCCTTCAGGTCAGGCTTAAAAATGACTACAAGAGAGAACACAGAACTGAAGCCATCTATAGACAAACAGCATGTCTTCTACATTAACATGACTTTAGCATTTAATTGTTTTAATCAAGATAGCTTTATTATTTCAGGACACTCTTAGAAACATAAAAATTCCAAGTAACCATATTTTCCATTTCAAGAACTTTCTTAAAATTTTATTTAAGCAAGCATCATGATAATTTGCTTTCCAAGAGTTTCTAAAACCCTTGCTTTAAAACCCCTACCTTGCTACGTACACAAATTATGATTATAACATGATTCTTACCCAGTATTAATCAAACCGCCCCCTATTGGAAGACCTGTCTTAAACTCAATCCGTAAGCCCCCAAAACGTCCTGACTTTGCATTTCTGCTCCAAGATACTACTGAGAATTTCTCACTACTAAGGTACTGCTCTCCAATACTGCAGTAATTAATAAACTCAGCTTTGCCTTATCAATAGATTAGTTTGGTGGTATTCTGAGGGAGCACATATTCAACAATATTTGGCATGGGCACCTGCCAGTCAGACATGCTGGCTGTGTCACGGGAGCAGGTCCTGGAAACCCTGCCGTGCCTAGAAATACCCTTTAGTTATTGGACTGTGGGAGAGGTAAGGGCGGCTCCAAGGGTGGAGGAGAGTTGGGGTGGGTGGGTCTGGTGGGTGGAGTAGTGTTTTGGGCAGCATCTGTGTACCAACTGGCTTAGAAGTATTTCAGTACTTTGACAACTGGCTAAAACATTATCCTGGCTATAGTTGGTGGGTACCAGTTAAATATTGATCCTTGGTGAAATGATCAAACGAGCAGATGGAAAAAAGTATGACTCATGGATGCTAGCATGTATAGATACCTATTCTAGAGAATAGGTGTATTTGTCTATTGAATGCCTTGCCAGACTCTAAACCCCCTGAAACTTAAAAATAACCCTGGGAAGTAGGACATCAAATTGGTTAAGATTAAGTTTTGCCACTTGGTTGACTAGAAATTCCATGTAGATATTATATCTAGCTCTAGAGAAATAAAGTGACATTCTTAAAAATACATTTCAGTTTTTTGGACTGAAATTTAGAAGTGCTATGTATACATTTTTTCTTTATATAAGTGAGATCACACTTTTTCCCACTTAAGAAGTCTATATAATATAGCTTTTCAGTGACCTACCTCATTTTTCAATATGGTTGCATAGTATTTTGCATAGTGTTTTATGGTATGAATGTACTATGTTTTATATAACCACTTCTATGATGGACATTTACATTGTTGTAGTCATATTGCCATGGGAAACATTGCTGTATAAAACATCCTTTTATATACATCTGAGGAAAAATTCCTACAAGTAGAATTTCTGAATCAGATATTGCCTAATTACTTATCAAAAAGGTTGTATCAATTTACATTTCACACTAACAGTGTATGAAAGTTGTACTTTCTGTTATTATTACCAACACTAGGTGCAATAGTTAATGTTAGGTGTCAACTTGATTGGATTGAAGGATGTCTAGATAGCTGGTAAAGTGTTGTTTCTGGGTGTGACCGTGACTATGTTGCCAAAGGAGACTGAATTTGAGTCAGCGGACTGGAAAAGGAAGACCCACCTTCAATGTGGGTGGGCACCATCCAATTGGATGCTAGCCAGGCTGGAACAAAGCAGGTGCGAGAAGGTGGGATAAGCTGGCTTGCTGAGTCTTCTGGTTTTCATCTTTATCCCATGTTGAATGCTTCCATTTGTTCCTCCTGCTCTTGGACATCAGACTCCAGGTTCTTTGGCCTTTGGACTCTTAGACTTACACCAGTGGTTTGCCAGGGGCTCTCGAGCCTTCCACCACAGACTGAAGGCTGCACTGTTGGTTTCCCTGCTTTTGAGGCTTTTGGACTCAGACTGAACCACTACTGGCTTCTTCCTTTCTCAGCTTGCAGATGGCCTATCGTGGGACTTCACCTTGTGATTGTGTGTGTCAATTCTCCTTAATAAACTCCCAATCTCCTAGGTAGAAAATAATGTTTTTTTTTCAGATGTTTATTTATGTAAGTAGAAATGAGATTGAACATATTTTTCTATCTTTAGTGGCCATTTGTATGTGTGTATGCATGTGTGTGTGTGTGTGTGTGTGTATACTCCCTGTTCGTATTCTTTGCCTGCTTTGAAAAAATTTGTTGTTGATTTTGGGAGATGTGGGCTCTTTTTCTATTGAAATTATCCTTTAATCTGTTGTGTGTTACAATGTTTTCTCACTTTTTTTTTTGACTTAGTTTATGGTAGTTTTGTTATATGGAAGTTTAATATTTACATGTAGTCAAATTGCTAAACTTTTCCCTTCATTTTTCTAGATTCAATATCCTACTAGTGTAAGAGTAGAGGGAATTTTACTTCCTCTCTTTTGAACGTTTGATAATTTGAGTCTATAAGATAAACTGACAATAAATAGATAGATTAATAGGAGAAAAGGCATACAAATTTATCATGTGCACATATGTACAGGAGCCACACAAAGTATTAGACTGGAAGAAGGGCCAGATGACTGAGGTTTTTATACCATAGAGAAAGGGGTAGGGGCTTGGAGTTCCTGGGGATAGATGAGTAGCAGCAGATTATAGGTGGTGAGGGGCAGGAAACACATGGTAAGCAAAGGCTATCTTGTTATACAGATTAAATCTCTTAGATAACAGCCGTCAAAAGATTAGGTGACTGCTTATGGCAATCTCTATTTGGCGAAGGTGTCAGATCTTTATCGTTTTTAGGTAGATAAAGGGGCCTCAAAGGAAAACCTCTGCTTGCATCTCTGTTTATTTTACTAAGGTAGATAGATGTAAATTTCCTTTATAAAGAGGACAGCTATTCCTGTCTGCCTTTCTTCAAATAACCAACTGGATATGTGCCAAAGAAATATTTTCTGGAGTGGCATATTCTGGCCTCCACACTATAAAGTCTTTTTGATCCAAGAATATTATTATTAAAAAGCCTCAGTTATGCTCCTATTACTTTCATGATTCCTTTTTTAGGTTTGGATCTTTGATATATTTGAAAGTCATTTTATTGTAAGATGTGTGGTACGATCCAGTTTTATTTTTCATAGGATTCTTCTTACTTTCTACTTGTTCAATATTGAGTATGTTGGGATTGGTTGCGAACTTGTTTGGAATCCTTAAATGACATTTTCCCAAGTCTATGTTTATGAGAGTGCTTAAATTTCACATTAGGGATAGACTTAGGATTTCATTTTGCATATTGTTTTCCTGTAAATGCTGGCTGACTGCATGAGAAAAAAAAAAAAACTATATTGAAAGCAGAACAGACCATGCAGACTGTAGCTGCTTTCACATAGTAGGGGAGTGGCATGATTCATGACAGGCAAGATGAGTCTTTGTTTTAAAAAATATCTTGGAAGACTTTTTGAATGGGAAAGGTGAACCTCCTCTCTCTCCATCCACCTCACCCCACGGCAGAGTTAGGAAGCCATAGGTGAATTGGTTTGCATATGAAAAGTAAACAGAAGTTGAGGGTCAGAGACTGGCAGCCCAGAAAACCGGGGGATGGAAAAAGACCTTAAGAGAGAAGTGAAGAAGATGCACCAGAGCCCTGGGGAGAATAGGTAGTGGCTTTTTCGATCAGTGATTTTTAATATTCCATTTTAAGTTGTTGCTTGCACATCATTATGCTATAATCTCATTCTGTTACTCTGCATCTCCTATAAAAGTCTGTTGTACAGACCCACTTTTATTTGTGGTGTGTTATGGGGAATGAAGAAAGTGGTGAAGAAAGTAGTATTTCCCACCAGGGCAGAGAGAGGTGGCAGCAGCTAGCAGGATACAGGGGACTACAGGGAAGTGGGCTGCAGAGTGGATGCACGAGAACAGCCTACCTCCTCCCCATTTCCCCTACCTCGAATGCACCCAGAGAATGTAAGCTCCATGAAGGTAGGACTTTTTTTTTTTTAACCTGCTTTTCATGTTATATTTCTAGTGCCCAGAATAAGAGCTTGACACACTGAGTAACAGTAGTTACTCAAAAAAAAGTTGTTGGAATGAATGAACAAAAATCCTAGCAGAGGTTCTGAACCACCTACAGTGCTTGGAATGGGGGTTTGAGCTGGAGCATTTGGATGTTAAAGCAAAAGGTGAACCCAGAAAGATGGAGACTTGAGAATCCAGTGTTCATTTATCAGCCCTGAATCTTGGCTGCTTCAGCTCTGGTCTCTTATGCGCGATGTCTGTTGTGTCTATCTGAATTTATTCTCTATGGATAAGCAATTTGTGATACTGCAGTGATGCAGAGCTCTTTAAAATCCCTAATTGCTTCCTAAATGGAATCTCAGCTACAAATGGATCTTTCGGTGCATATTACCATGACATTTCCTATGTAAGTCTGTAACCACCCAATGGGTTCATTTTGCCTGCTGCCCAGATAGAGCTGATTTATCAAGACAGAGAAATTGTAAAGAGAAAGAGTTTAATTCACACAGAGCTGGCTGAATGGGAGACTAGGGTTTTATTATTACCCAAATAAGCCTCTCCTGAAATTCAGAGGGTAGGGTTTTTCAAGGATAGTTTAGTGGGCCAGGGAATGGGTGCCACTGATTAGTTGGGGATGCAATCACAGGGGTGTGAAAAACAGCTCGCTTCTGGGTGGGGGCCATAGGATGGTTTGGTGGGTCTGGGTGGAGCCATCATCCTCAGAAATAGAACAATCTGAAAAGACAGCTCAAATGGCCAATCTTAGGTTCTATGACAGTAATGTTATCATGACAGTAATGTTATCTGCAGGAGTAATTAGGGAAGTTGCAAATCTTGTGACATAAATTATAATGGCTGATAATCGTTTATGTCTACACCAAAGCAGAATTCAGGCTCCTCTCATCCTCCTAACTTGGTGGTCTGTCACTAGCTTTACAAAGGCAGTTTAGTTATGGGGGAGGGCTATTATCGTTTAAACTGTAAATATCTCTCAAAGTTAGCTTGGCCCAAGCCCAGGAATGATTAAGGGCAGTTTGGGGGTTAAAGGCAACACAGGGGTTGGTTAGATAATATCTCTTTCACTGTCTTAATTTTCTCACTGTTATATTTGCAAACGTGGGTTCAAGTCTGTTAAATCAATCCCTCAGGGATGTTACACTTACAATGAGGTGGGTTTGGGGGCTCAAGAGTGGCATCTCAACAAGAAATGGCCACTGTGAGTCCTACAAGATGAGAATTAGAGACCTGATGAAGAAGTCTTTCAGAATCTTGGATGCCACCACCATGTGTGGCATGGTGATTCAGGTGATCATCAGGAATATGGGTTGGCTGTATTCCCATTCAAATCTCAACTTGAATTGTATCTTCTAGAATTCCCACGTGTTGTGGGAGAGACCTAGGGGAGGTAATTGCATCATGGGGATTGGTCTTTCCCATGCTATTCTCGTAATAGTGAATAAGTCTCATGAGATCTGATGAATTTGTCAGGGGTTTCCGCTTTTGTTTCCTCCTCACTTCTCTCTTGCTGCTGCCATGTAAAAAGTGATTTTTGCCCTTTGCAATGATTCTGAAGCCTCCCCAGCCATGTGGAACTGTAAGTCCAACTGAACTTCTTTTTCTTCCTAGTCTTGGGTATGTCTTTATCAGCAGCATGAAAATGGACTAATACAGGAAATGGTTACCAGTAGAGTGGGATGTTGCTGAAAAGATACCTGAAAATGTGGAAGTGATTTTGGAACTGGATAATAGGCAGAGGTTGGAACAGTTTGGAGGGCTCAGAAGAAGACAGGAAAATGTGGGAAAGTTTGGAACTTTCTAGAGAACTTTTTAGAGACTTTCTTGAATGGCTTTGCCCAAAATGCTGACAGTGATATGGATATTAAGGTACAGAGTGAGGTGGTCTCAGATGGAGTAGAGGAACTTGTTGGGAACTGGAACAAAGGGGACTCTTGTGATGTTTTAGCAAAGTGACTGGTGGATTGCCCTTGCCCTACAGATTTATGGAACTTTGAACTTGAGAGAAATGATTTAGGGTATCTGGTGGAGGAAATTTCTAAGCAGCAAAGCATTGAAGAGGTGACTTGGGTGCTGTTAAAGGCATTCAGTTTCATAAGAGAAGCAAAGCATAAAAGTTCAGAAAATTTGCAGCCTTACAATGTGATATAAAAGAAAAACCCATTTTCTGGGGAGAAATTCAAGCCAGCTACAGAAATTTGCATAAGTAGCAAGGAGCCTAATGTTAATCCCCAAGATGATGGGGAAAATGTCTCCAGCCTGTCAGAAAACTTCACAGCAGCCCCTTCCATCACAGGCCCAGAGGCCCAGAAGGAAAAAGTGGCTTCATGGGCCAGGGCCAGAGTCCTTGTGCTGTGTGCAGCCTGGGGACATGGTGCCCTGCGTCCCAGCTGCTCCAGCCATGGCTGAAAGGGGCTAACATACAACTTGGTCTGTGTGTTCAGAGGGTGGAAACCCCAAGCTTTGGCAGCTTCCATGTGGTATTAATCCTGCGGGTGCAGAGAAGTCAAGAACTGAGGTTTGGGAACCTCTGCCTAGATTTCAGAAGATGTATGGAAATGCCTGGATGCCCAAGCAAAAGTTTGCTTCAGGGGTGGGGCCCTCAGGGACAACCTCTGCTAGGGCAGTGCAGAAGGGAAATGTGGGGTTGGAGCCCCCACACAGTGTCCCTACTGGGGCACTGCCTAGTGGAAGAGGGCCATCATCCTCCAGACCCCAGAATGGTAGATCCACCAACAGCTTGCACTGTGCACCTGGAAAAGCTGCAGACACTCAATGCTAGCCCGTGAAAGCAGCCAGGAGGGAGATTGTACCCTAAAAAGCCACAAGGGTGGAGCTGCCTAAGACCATGGGAACCTACCTCTTGCATCAGCATGACCTGGATGTGAGACCTGGAGTCAAAGGAGATCATTTTGGAGCTTTAAAATTTTATTGCCCACTGGATTTCAGACTTGCATGGGCCCTGTTACCCCTTTGTTTTGGCCAATTTCTCCCATTTGGAATGGCTGTATTTACCCAATACCTGTACCCTCATTGTAGCTAGGAAGTAACTAGCTTGTTTTTTATTTTACAGGCTCATAGGTGGAAGAGACTTGCCTTATCTCAGATGAGACTTTGGACTGTGGACTTTTGGATTAATGTTGAAATGAGTTAAGACTTTGGGGGACTGTTGGAAAGGCGTGATTGGTTTTAGAATGTGAGGACATGAGATTTGGAGGGGCCAGGGGCGGAATGATATGGTTTGGCTGTGTCCCCATTGAAATCTCAACTTGAATTATATCTCCCAGAATTCCTACATGTTGTGGGAAGGACCTGGGGGAGGTAATTGAATCATGGGGGGTGGTCTTTCCTGTCCTATTCTCATGATAGTGAATAAGTCTCAAGAGATCTAATGGGCTTATCAGGGTTTCTGTTTTTGCTTCCTCCTCATTTCGCTCTTGCTGCCACCTGTGAGAAGTGATTTTCACTCTCCTGCATGATTCTGAGGCCTCCCCAGCCATGTGGAACTGTAAGTCCAGTCAAACCTCGTTTTCTTCCCAGTCTTGATATGTTTTTGTCAGCAGTGTGAAAATGAACTAATACAATCAGTGACCAAATAAAGCTATGAATGTATTGCAGAGAGGTAACAAAGTGTGAAATGCATCTGTAGGAGTATACTACTAAGGTTAGGAACTGCTGAGGAACTTGGTGGGTTGGGGCTTGGAATGGGGACTACTTTTCTAAGATGGCCAAAATATTTGGGGACAATTATCTGGGGAGCAAGTGGAAAGAAGGTGGCCCAGGCACTTGACCTCTGATTTTTGGACACATAAATCTCTAAATCATCTGAGTTTCCATGAGGACATACATAAAATGGAAGTAATAATGCATACCCCTGCTGCATTTTGGTGAGGTTTAGAAATAATTTATTTATAAATACCTAGCTGAGTGCTAGGTACACAAGAAACACTTAATAAATTATAGCTATTAAGATCATAAATGTTTTTCAGATTTGCTTAGAAATAGCTATACAGTAGGGCTATACAGTAGGCAGTTCAGGAAAGTCCAAATAAAGGGCTTGTAGAGGGTTAGAGTATTACCATATTAATGTACTGTAAACCAAAAAGTATTGAGACAAGTCTCATTCAATTTAGAAGTTAATTTTGCCAACGTTAAGGATATGTCTGTGACACAACCTCAGGAGGTCCTGAGAACATTTACCCAAGATGGTTGGGTTATAGCTTGATTTTGTACATTTTAGGGGGACAGAAGTTACAAGCAACCATTAATCAAATCAAACCATAGGTAGACTCAAAGATTTTCTGATTGGCAACTGATTGAAAGAGTTAAGTTGTTATTTAAAGACCTGAAATCAATAGAAAGGAATGTCTGGGTTAAGATAAGGGGTTGTGGAGACTAAGGTTCTTATTATGCAGATGAAGTCTCCAGGTAGCAGGCTTCAGAGAGAATAGATGTTAAATGTTTCTTATCAAACTTTAAAAGGTGCCAGACCCACCCCACAGCCACAGACCACAGGCACACCACTGCACTCTGAGGCAGCCTTGGCCCTGGCCTGGGCTAGGGCAAAATTAGAGAATTTTAAAATTTTGGGAAAATGGCAGATAGGAGGTAGGACTAACTTGCAGCTCCCACTCAGACAGACAGAGAAGCTTGTGGAGACCCATATCGTGAAATTTTGCTCCAAGAACTACTACAGGAACATACCAGGAAAGCGAAGATAATCCACAGACCCTTTGAACTTCAACTGCAGGCTCCATGGGACAGCCAAGGAACTCCAAAGATGAAGAAAATAACCTCTTGGGAGCTCTATGGCCCCACCCACCTCCTGATCCTCCCTATATTGCCACAGCTGATGTGCTCTTGAAAGCACCACCTCCTGGCTGGAGGCCAACGAACACAAAACCAATGCACCTCACAGAGTCCACTTTACTCCCCTGCTACCTCCACTTGAGCAGGTGCTGGTATCCATGGCTGAGAGACCTGAAGATGGATCACATCACAGGGACTCTTTCCAGACACTCCTCAGTACCAGCCTGGAGCCTGGTAGCTCTGCTGGGTGGCTGATCCAGAAGAGAAATAACAATCACTGCAGTTCAGTTCTCAGGAAGGCCCAAATCAAGGAGAAAGTGCAGAGCACCATGTCAAAGCAGCACCTGGTGGGACAAAATAAACAACAGTCTTTGAGCCTCAGATCTTCCCTCTGACATAGTCTACCCCAATGAGAAGAAACCAGAAAAACAATTCTGGTAATATGACAAAACAGAGTTCTTTAACACCCCCAAAAGATCACAGTAGCTCAACAGGAACGGATCCAAACCAAGATGAAATCTCTAAATTGCCAGAAACAGAATTCAAAAGGTTGACTATTAAGCCAATCAAGGAGATACCACAGAAGGGTGAAGTCCATCTTAAAGAAATGAAAAAAGTAATATAAATGGAAATATCTCCAGTGAAATTGATAGCCTAAATAAAAAAAAATCACAACTTCTGGAGAGAAGGACACACTTAGAGAACTGCAAAATCCATTGGAAAGTCTCAGCAATAGAATTGAACAAGTAGAAGAAAGAACCTCAAAGCTCAAAGACAAGCCTTTCGAATTAAGCCAATCCTACAAAGACAAATAATAAAGAATAATAAAAAAAATGAACAAACCCTCCAGGAAGTTTAGGATTATGTTAAACAAGCAAAACTAAGAATGGTTGGTATTCCCAAGGAAGAAGAGAAATCTAAAAGTTTGGAAAACATATTTGAGGGAATAATAGAAGACAACTTTCCCAGCCTTGCTAGAGATCTAGACATCCAAATACAAGAAGCTCAAAGAACACCTGGGAAATTCATTGCAAAAAGATCATCACCTAGGCACACAGTCATCAAGTTTTCTAAAGTCAAGACGAAGGAAATAGTCTTTAGAGCTGTGAGGCAAAAGCATCAAATAACCTATAAAGGAAAACCTTAACAGATTAACAGCAGATTTCTCAGTAGAAACCCTACGAGCTAGAAGGGATTGGGGTCCTATCTTTAGTCTCCTTAAACAAAACAATTATCAGCCAAGAATTTTGTATCCAGCAAAACTAAGCTTCATAAATGAAGAAAAGATATGCTTTTTCAGACAAATGAATGCTGAGAGAATTTGCCACTACTAAGCCAGCACTACAAGAACTGCTAAAAGGAGCTCTAAATCATGAAACAAATCCTCAAAATACACCAAAATAGAACCTTCTTAAAGCATAAATCTCACAGGACCTATGAAACAATAATAATAATAATAAACTACAAGGTATTCAGGCAATAAACAGCATGATTAACAGAATAGTGCCTCACATCTCAATATTAATGTTGAATGTAAATGGCCTAAATGCTCCACCTAAAAGGTACAGAATGGCAGAATGGATAAGAATTTACCAATCAAGCATCTTCTGTCTTCAAGAGACTCACATGACATATGACTCACATAAGGAATTACATGAACTTAAGGTAAAGAGTTGGAAAAAGATATTCCAGGCAAATGGACACCAAAAGCAGGCAGGAGTAGCTATTCTTATATTAGACAAAACAAACTTTAAAACAACAGCAGTTAAAAAAGACAAAGAGGGACATTATACAATGGTAAAAGAACTAGTCCAACAGGAAAATATTTCAATCCTAAATATATATGCATCTAACACTGGAGCTCCCAAGTTTATAAAACAATTACTACTAGACCTAAGAAATGAGATAGACAGCAACACAATAATAGTGGAGGACTTCAGTACTGCACTGACAGCACTAGACAGGTCATCAAGACAGAAAGCCAATACAGACACAATGGATTTAAACTATACCCTAGAGCAAATAGACTTAACAGCTATTTACAGAACCTTCTACTCAACAACTGCAGAATGTATATTCTATTCGTGAGCACATTGAACAGTATCCAAGATAGACCATATGATAGGCCACAAAACAAGTCTCAACAAATTTAAGAAAATCAAAGTTATAGCAAGTACTCTCTGTGACTACAGTGGACTAAAATTGGAAATCAACTCCAAAAGGAACCCTCAAAACTATGCAAATACATGAAAATTAAATAACCTGCTCCTGAATGACCCTCGGGTCAACAATAAAATCAACATGGAAATTAAAAAATTCTTTGAACTAGGCCAGGTGTGGTGGCTCACACCTGTAATCCTAGCACTTTGGGGGGCTGAGGCAGGCAGATCACTTGAGATCAGGAGTTTGAGACTAGCCTCGCCAATGCTGTGAAAACCTGTCTCTACTAAAAATACAAAAATTAGCTGGGCATGGTGGCAGGCACCTGTAATCCCAGCTACTTCAGAGGCTGAGGCAGGAGAATTGCTGGAACCTGGGAGGTGGAGATTGCAGTGAGTCAAGATTGTGCTATAGCACTCCAGTCTAGGTGACAGAGTGAGGCTCCATCTAAAAAAAAAAAAAAAAAATTTGAACTGAACAATAATAGTGACACAACCTATCAAAACTTCAGTGCTTCAAAACTACAGCAAAAGCAGTGCTAAGAAGAGAGTTCATAGCATTAAATGCCTACATCCAAAAGTCTGAAAGAGCACAAATAGACAATCTAAGGTCACACCTCTAGGAGCTAGAGAAACAAGAAAAAACCAAACCCAAATGCATCAGAAGAAAAGAAATAAACAAGATTAGAGCAGAACTAAATGAAATTGAAACAAGCAAACAAAATACAAAAGAGAAATAAAACAAAAAGCTGGTTCTTTGAAAAGATGAGTAAAATTTATATACCATTAGAGAGATTAACCAAGCAAAGAAGAGAGAAGATCCAAATAAGCTCAATTAGAAATGAAACAGGAGACGTTACAACTGATACCATAGAAATACAAAAGATCATTCAAGGCTACTATGAACAGCTTTATGTGCTAAACAAGAAAACCTAGAGGAGGTGGATAAATTCCTGTAATATACAACACTCCTAGATTAAATCAGGAAGAAACAGAAACTTTGAACAGACCAATAACAAGCAGCGAGATTGAAAAAGTGATTAAAAAGTTACCAACAAAAAAAGTTTAGGACCAGATGGACTAGCAGCTGAATTCTCTCAGACATTCAAAGAAGAATTGGTACCAATCCTATTGACACTATTCCAAAAGATAAAGAGGGAATCCTCCCTAAGTCATTCTATGAAGCCAATATTGCCCTAATAACAAAATCAGAAAAGGACATAATAAAAGAAGAAAACTACAGACCAACCTTCCTGATGAACACAGATGCAAAAGTCCTCAACAAACTACTAGCTGACTGAATCCAACGGCATATCAAAAAGATAATCTGCCATGAGCAAGTGGGTTTCATACCAGGGATGCAGGGATGTTTTAACATCCACAAGTCAATAAATGTATATACCACATAAACATAATTAAAAACAAAAATCACATGATCATCTCAATAGATGCAGAAAAAACATTTGACAAAATCCACCATCACTTTATAATTAAAACCCTCAGCAAAATGAACATTAAAGGGACGTACCTTAAGGTAATAAAAATCATCTACGACAAACCCACAGCCAACATCATACTGAATGGGGAAAAGTTTAAAGCATTCCCTCAGAGAACTGGAGCAAAACAAGGATGCCCACTTTCACCACTTCTCAACATAGTACTGGAAGTCTTAGCCAGAGCAGTCAGACAAGTGAAAGAAATAAAAGGCACCCAAATTGCTAAAGAGGAAGCCAAACTGTTGCTGTTTGCTGATGACATGATTGTATATCTTGAAAATCCTAAAGACTCATCTAAAAACTTCCTAGAACTGGTAAATGAATTCAGCAAAGTTTTAGGATACAAAATTAAAATACACAATCAATAGCTTTGCTAAACACCAATAGCAGCCAAGCTGAGAACCGTATCAAGAACTCAACTGCTTTTACAATAGATGCAAAAAAATAAAATACTTAGGAATATACTTAACCAAGGAGGTGAAAGACCTCTACAAGGAAAACTACAAAACACTGCTGAAAGAAATCATAGGTGACACAAACAAATGGAAACACATCTCATGCTTATAGATGGGTAGAATCAGTATTGTGAAGATGACCAGACTGCCAAAAGCAATCTACAAATTCAGTGCAATTTCCATTAAAATGCCACCATCCTTCTTAACAGAACTAGAAAAACCAGTCTTAAAATTCATATGGAACCAAAAAAGGCCACATAGTCAAAGCCAGACTAAGTAAAAAAAACAAATCTGGAGGCATTACATTACTGGACTTCAAACTACACTATAAAGCCACAGTCTTCAAAACAGCACAGTACTGGTATAAAAACAGGCATATAGACCAATGGAGCAGAATAGAGAACCCAGAAATAAAGCCAAATACTTACATTCAACCAATCTTTGACAAAGGAAGCAAAAACGAAAAACAGGGAAAAGACAGCCTATTCAACAATGATGCTGGGATAATTGGAAAGCCACATGTAGAAGAATGATTTTTATACAAAAATCACCTAAGATGGATCAAAGACTTAAATCTAAGTCCTGAATCCATAAAAATTCTAGAAGAAAACACTGGAAACACCCTTCTGGAAACTTGCTTAGGCAAAGACTGCACAAGCAAGAACCCAAAAGCAAACACAACAAAAACAAAGATAAATAGATGGGACTTAATTACATAAAAACTTTTGCACAGCAAAAGAAATAATCAGCAAAGTAAACAGACAACCCAGAGTGGGAGAAAATCATCACAATCTAGACACCCAACAAAACACCAATCTCCAGAATCTACAAGGAACTCAAGCAAATCAGCAAGAACAAAACAAACAATCACATCAAAAAGTGGGCAAAGAATGTGAATAGATAATTCTCAAAAGAAGATATACGGATGGCCAACAAACATATGAAAAAGTGCTTAATATCACTATTTAACAGAGAAATGCAAATCAAAACCACAATGCAGTATCACCTTACTGCTGTGAGAATGGCCATAATCAAAAAACCAAAAATAATAGATGTTGGTGTGGATGTGGTGTAAAGGGAACATTTTTACACTGTTGGTGGGAATGTAAACTAGTATAACCACTATGGAAAACTGTGGAGATTCCTTAAAGAACTGGAAGTATATCTACCATTTGATCCAGTAATCCCACTCCTCTGTATCTACACAGAGGAAGAAAAGTCATTATACAAAAAAGTTACTTGCACATGCATGTTCATAGCAGCACAATTCTCAATTGCAAAAATATGGAACCAGCCTAAATGCCCATCAATCAATGAGTGGATAAATAAAATGTGATATATATTTATCTATATGTATATATATATATATATACACCTTGGATGATATGGTTTGGCTGTGTTCCCTCCCAAATCTCACCTTGAATTGTACTTCCCATTATCCCCATGTGTTGTAGGAGGAACCAGATGTGTGGTAATTGAATCATGGTGGTGGTTACATCTATTGTTCTCATGATAGCGAGTGAGTTCTCACGAGATCTGATGGCTTTATAAAGGGCTTTTCCCCTTTTGCTTGGCACTTCTTCCTGCTGCCTTGAGAAGAAGGACATGTTTGCTTCCCCTTCCACTGTGTTTGTAAGTTTCCTGAGGCCTTCCAAGCCCTGCAGAACTGAGTCAATTGAACTTCTTTCGTTTGTAAACTACCTAGTGTTGGGTAGTACTTTATGTTTGTCCTGTTAAATTAAATCTGGTTAGATTTGGCCTATTTGTGCAGACAGGTGTGACCTTTTTGTGATCTAATTCAGTTATTTACCATTAATGGTATTTCCTACCTTCAAATTGTCTGAAAATTTGATCACTGGGCCACAAATACCCTCATTCAAGTTGTCAGTAAGAGCTTGAAGTAGTTAGGGACAAGATCAGTGCTCTGGGGAATGCTTTTGGAAATCTCTGTCCGGAGAGACTTTGACTCATAACTCAGCATTCTTTGGGTTTGGTTCTATGTATACTTTTGAGCAGTCACTTTATTCATCTTGTCCATAAGGACATCATGACTGCTGAAATGCAGATTTTTAATACCTATAGCAGTTCTGAGATTTTTACCACATTCTGAATCTTAGGAAAAAATGTTTTTCATGAGTGTTCTTGAATTGAGTGAAATTCCTTGTGATCACAATTTTCTAAGTGTTTAATATATTTAAAATAATTCTAGAGATTTTCCTAGAATCAATGGTGGATTTACTTGCCACCCATTTTGTTTTATATAATTTATATTCTTCCCTTTGTTGAAAATCAGTGGAGGAAAAGATATTCTCCAGATTTCTGGCACCTCTTCTCTTTTCTGTGGGATGACATTGCTAATCTTAGAAAAGTTTCAGAAAAGGGATAAAACTGGAAACCAGATTTCAAGGTGCTGAGTTAATTAGAGGGGAATAAAAGCTGGATCTTAGGTTTAATAATGCTTTTCCTTAATATGTACAAAGCATTTTTGTGTTTTGAGTTCAGCCATAAGAATACAAACTTCAGTCCATTAGGAAATTTATGTGTAGAGAACCCTTTGGCCAATTCCTGGCACTTCTCCTTTCTGTCAGATGGTTATTTCACAATAGCACAATTTATTGAATTTGGCACATTGTCATCTTTTTTTTTTTTACATGTATACAAATCATGCTGTTTCAAATATCTCTTTGACAATTACAATTGCCTGGAAATGTAAGATTATCAGAAAAGGTACATCATGACAGTTGTACCTAATGAAGAATTTTAACTATTAGTCTTCTAAAGGTTTTTATTTCAATCTTTTATTCTTAGAGGGTAAGAGGCTTGAGAGAGGTTTACTTAGTTCCTGCACTCAGCTTTGGTTTGACCAAATGCATAACTGAGCTTCTCTTTATCATTCTGAGACTCAGCTGCAGCAACACTAGAGTTAGCAGTGTTGGCCGAGTACCTCTTCCTAGTACTGTATAAGATATTTTAATGCACATTCTGGCAAGAGGAGACTCCAGCATCTGCTGATTGAAACCCAGGATTCAGGGACCTGAAATGGATTATGTAACCCATTTCTAGTACAATGTTAAAACAGATCACTCCAAGTCTAGAAAGTTTTGTATTATCTGGGCTGCTTTTTTAAACACCAAGATCAAAGTTAACCCTATAAACATTCCTTACATTATGGCACAGATGTCTTTGTGAAGAGTTGGTAGAAATTGAGTAGAAGATTGAATTATATTTTATAGGAGCTCTGGTGACTTAAAAGTTAAAGGTATGCTATTAAGATCTTTATTTTGTTTGAAAGAACACTCTCTAATCTATCTTCTGTGTAGCTGTGGATTTTTATTTGATAATTTTTCTTAAAATGGATTTTTTTTAAGTCACCTGACTCTGCTTCTTTAAGACAGACTATAAAAACAATGGAGACCAGACATGGTGGTTCATGCCTGTAATCCCTGCACTTTGGGAGGCTGGGGTGGGTGGATCACCTGATGTCAGGAGTTCGAGACCAGCCTGGCCAACATGGTGAAACCCCGTCTCTACTAAAAATACAAAAATTAGCTGGGTGTGGTGGTGGGCGCCTGTAATCCCAGCTACTTTCAGGAGGCTGAGGCAGGAGAATTGCTTGAACTTGGGAGGCGGAGGCTGTGGCAGGAGAATTGGTTGAACTTGGGAGGCGGAGGCTGCGGCAGGAGAATTGCTTGAACTTGGGAGGCGGAGGCTGCAGTGAGCTGAGTTCGTGCCATTGCACTCCAGTCTGGGCAACAAGAGCGAAATTCTGTCTCAAAACAAACAAACAACAAAAAACAATGGAGCACTCTGGAAGCCAGCTTTTCAGGACCACATGCTGTGACATCTGACACTTGGCATCCTTAACGTTGAGGGCACTTTCTTTGGGAGGTACATTGTCCTATTTCTAAGAAAAATATATATCATAATTATTGTATAAAACAGTTACTGATTTTTTTTTTAAAAGATGGTAGTAAGTTGAGAAACTTCAAGTAAATATTAAGTAAACTTTAAGTAAATATTAAGTAAAGCTTTAACTTAAAAGCTGTTAGAAGTTTCTTTTCTGGCTGTTTAGATAATGCTGAGTAAAGACATTATTTTACAATAAGTAAGTGATTTAAAGAGAATAAAATGATGTATTTGGTATAATCAACATTAATGCAATCATAAATAATAGAAAACTCTCATGTTTGGAACACATAGTTTAGATTTAAAGTAATTTGAATATATCATGTGTGATTACTTAGGGATCAACTATTCTCAGCCCTGGCTGTGCATTAGAATTACTGAGGAACATTTAAAAAATACTGATGTCTGGGTCTCACACTCAGAGATTCTGATTTAATTTGGGAAGTGGATCAGACTCTATATTATCAAAGATCCATGGGGAATTTCTAATGTATAGTCAAAGCTGGGAACCACCAGTATAAAACCTTGCAACTTAGAGTGTGGGCCATAGACAGTGTTAGCCTCACCTACAGCTTATTAAAAATACAAACTCTCAGGCCCCACCTTAGACTTTCTGAATCAAAATCTGCATTTTAAGGTGGGGCAAGGTGGCTCACACCTGTAATCCCAGAACTTTGGGAGGCTGAGGTGGGCAGATTGCTTGAGGTCAGGAGTTCGAGAGCAGCCTGGCCAACATGGTGAAACCCCGACTCTACTAAAAAAAAATACAAAAATTAGCCAGGCGTGGTGGCGGGTGCCTGTAATCCCATCTACTCAGGAGGCTAAGGCAGGAGAATTGCTTGAGCCTGGGAGCAGAGGTTGCAGAGAGCTGAGATTGTACCACTGCACTCCAGCCTGGGTGAGAGTGAGACTCCGTTTCAAAAAACAAACAAACAAAAAAGTCTGTATTGTAACTAGATTGCAGATTCATTTGCAACATGTTTTTTCATAGCACTTCGACTTTAAAAGTGCTTTCATAGTCATTTTTCTATTCATTTGTGTATTTTGTGTGTGTGTGTGTGGGGGGGGTCCATTTATTAAGTATCTGGTGGGAATGGGCACTGTTGTAGATACTCAGAAACATAAAAGTAGGAATAAGATTTGGGCCTCCCTTTCAAGTAAGTTGCAAAGGAGTGGGGTGGAGGTGTGGTAGAAACAGATCTGGTGAGCAGATTGGGACCAGAGATGTAAAACAGCTGTGCTATGGAGCCCTTGATAGCCTTTTGGGAGGAGAAGGAACAGGGGATACCCCTCCCTTCTCTACCCCATCTTCACTCAGGGAGTGGGATTTGAGCTGAGTTCTTGAAATAGAAGTAGACATAGGACTGGTGGTTCCTAAAGTGTGGTTCCTGGCCAGTAGCATCTGCATCCCCTGAGAACATGTTAGAAATGCCATTTGTTGGGCCTTTTCCAGACTTAGTGAATCACAAACTGAGTCCCCACCAGATTAGCTAGATACAGAGTGCTGATTGGTGCGTTTACAAATCTTGAGCTAGACACAGAGCACTGATTGGGGCATTTACAATCCTTTAGCTAGACACAAAAGTTCTCCAAGTTCCCACCAGATTAGCTAGATACAGAGTGCTGATTGGTGCATCTACAACCCACCCCCCCCCCCCCGACCCCCAAGACACAGAGTGCTGATTGGTGCATATACAACCCTCCCCTAGACATAAAAGTTCTCTCAAGTCCTCACCTGACTCAGGAGCCCACCTGGCTTACCCTAGTGGATGCCGCGGCCAGGGCCACACTGGCAGAGCTGCCTGCCAGTCCCGCGCCCTAGCGCCCACACCCCTCAGTCCTTGGGCGGTGGATGGGACCAGGCGCCTAGGAGCAGGGGGCGGCGCCCATCGGAGAGGCTCGGGCTGGCGGGAGCCTGGGGCGGGGCTCGGCCATGGCTGGCTGCAGGTCCCGAGCCCTGCCACGCGGGGAGGCTGCTGAGGCCCAGCAAGAATTCAAGCGCCGCGCGGGCAGGCCGGCAGTGCTAGGGGACCCGCCGCACCCTCCGCAGCTGCTGGGCCGGGTGCTAAGCCCTTCGTGGCCTGGGCCGGCTGTTCTTAGTGTGGGGCCATGGAGCTTGCGCCCACCCGGAACTAGCCGCGTTCAGCCCCGGTTCCCGCCCCCGCCTCTCCCTCCACACCTCCCCACAAGCAGAGGGAGCTGGCTTCAGCCTCAGCCAGCCCAGAGAGGGGGCCCCCACAGCGCAGTGGCGGGCTGAAGGGCTCCTTGAGCATGGCCAGAGTGGACGCCAAGGCTGAGGAGGCGCCAGAGCCAGTGCGGGCTGCTAGCACGTTGTCACCTCTCGATACATGTGAGTAACCTACACGCCTATCAAGATATAGAATATTATCCCCACCCTGAAGAGTGTACCCAAGCCCCTTACCAGGAAATAATCTCCTTTAGAGGCAATGACTAGTCTGATTTTCTTCCAACTAGTTTTGCCTGTTATAGAACTTTATATAAATTGACTGTACAGTACGTTCTCTTTCATGTAAGACTTCTTTTACTCAGCATAATGTTTTTGAGATACATAGGTTGTATGTATCAGTAATTTCTTTGGTTTGCGTTTAGATTCAGTATCTCACTCTGTCACCCAGGCTGGGGTGCAGTGGTGCAGTGATAGCTCACTGCAGGCTTGAACTCCTGAGCTCAAGGAATTCTCCTGCCTCAACCTTTCAAGTAGCTAGCACTACTGGTCTGCATCAGGACCTGTGGCTATTTTTTTATGTTTTTCAGTAGAGACAGGGTTATTATTATTATTATTATTGTTTTGTGACAGATTCTCACTCTGTTGCCCAGGCTGGAGGGCAGTGGCACTATCTTGGCTCACTGCAACCTCTGCCTCCCGAGTTCAAGTGATTCTCCTGCCTCAGCCTCCTGAGTAGCTGGGACTACAGGCATGTGCCATCACGCCGGGCTAATTTTTGTATCTTTAGTAGAGACAGGGTTTCACTTTGTTGGACAGGCTAGTCTCAAACTCCTGACCTCAGGTGATCTGCCCTCGGCCTCCCAGAGTGCTAAGATTATAGGCATGAGCCACCGCGCCCGGCAGGGTCATTATTTTTTAAGTCTTTAAATTACCGAGTAATACCCCATTATATAGATATACCAAATTCTAAAAATCCATTCTTCAGTTGAAGCACACCTGGGCTGTTTCCAGTTTCTGGCTATTGTGAATAAAGCTACTGTGAATATTCCTGTGAAGGTCTTTTTGTTGATACACACACACACACTCAATTCTAGGACTGATATTTTTGGGTCATAGAATATTTACATTTAGTTTTTGTTTTTAAAAAAACTGCTGGACTTTTCCCCAGAATGATTATACCATTTACACTCCCACCAAAAATGTGTTGCTTCATAGCTTCATCAATATTTGGTATTGTGTGAGTTTTAAATTGTAGACATTCTGGTGGATGTGTAATGGTGTTTCATTATGGTCTCATAAAATTTTGGTTTACTAGTCTTTCTCTGCAGACTTTGAACTTCCTGAAGACAGACATTTTATTCATATCTTCTGTACCTAGTAATGTCTGATATAGAGTAGGGCTCAACAAATATTTGTTAAATTGAACTGATCTGAATTGAATCCTCCTGTACGTAGCAAATAAAAAAACCCACTTCTTTCCTCACTTTATCCCTTTAATCAAAACGCAGAGTGAAGTTTTTTTTGTATTGTTTTGTTTTGTTTTTGAGACTGGGTCTCACTATGTCACCAAGGCTGGGGTGCAGTGGTACAATCATGGCTTACTGCAGCTTTGACCTCCTGGGCTCAAGTAATCGTCCCACCTCAGCCTCCTGAGTAGCTGGGACTACAGGCAAGTGCCACCATGCCTGGCTAATTAAAAAAATTTTTTTTTCAAAGACGTGGTCTCGCTATGTTGCCCAGGCTGGTATTGAACTTCTGATCCCAAGGAATCCCCCCACCTCATTCTCCCAAAGTGCTGGAATTACAGGCATGAGCCACCATGCCTAGCTAGAATGAGCTCTTCTGTTATAAGCAGTAACATTTAAATTAAGATTAGGGTGCTATCCACCTGGAGTGATTTGGGGCTCAAAGCATCTCTTTCCCTAAATATTTGTTCCATTCCTCCTCTTTTTATTTATTTTTAATTTTTAGTTTTATTTAATTTTATTATTACTATTTTTTGAGATGGAGTTTTACTCTTGTTGCCCAGGATGGAGTGCAATGGCACAATCTCGGCTCACCACAACCTCCGCCTCCTGGGTTCAAGCGATTCTCCTGCCTCAGCCTCCTGAGTAGCTGGGATTACAGGCATGCACCACCGCACCCAGCTAATTTTTGTGTTTTTAGTAGAGATGGGGTTTCTCCGTGTTGGTCGGGCTGTTCTCAAACTCCTGACCTCATGTGGTCCGCCTGCCTCAGCCTTCCAAATTGCTGGGATTACAGGCGTGAGCCGCTGTGCCCGGCCTATTTTTTAACATTATTGCATTCTTTACACATTTTTCAAATTGACAAGTAACAATCGTTAATATTCATGGGGGTACACAGTGATTTTTGATACATATAATATACAGTGATCAGATCAAGGTAATTAGCATCCATCATCTCAAACATTTATCATATTTTTGTGTTGGAACATTTAACATCCTCCTTTTAGCTATTTGAAACTGTGATATATTATTGTTAACTTTAGTCATCCTGCAGTGATATAGAACAATAGAATTTATTCCTCCTATCTAGCTGCAATTTTGTATCCTTTAACAAGTCTCCCCCTCTCCATCTCTTCCTCCTACACTTCCCAGTCTCCAGTATCCTCTGTTCTACTTTTTACCTCTATGAGATCAACTTTTTTAAGCTTCCACATATGAAAGTTAAACACCTTTCTGTTTCTGGCTTATTTCACTTAACATAATGTTTTCCAGTTGCATCCATGTTGCCATGAATGACAGGATTTCTTTTTGTGGCTAACTAGTACTCCGTTGTGTATATATATCACATTTTCTTTCTTTCTTTCTTCTTTTTTTTTTTTCTTGAGACAAGAGTCTCGCTCTGTCACCCAGGCTGGAGTGAAGTGGCTTGGTCTTGGCTCGCTGCAACCTCCGCCTCTGGGGTTCAAGCGATTCTCTTGCCTCAGCCTCCCGAGTAGCTGGGATTACAGGCACCTGCCACCACGCCTGACTAATTTTTGTATTTTTAGTACAGACAGGGTTTTGCCATGTTGGCAGGCTGGTCTTGAACTCCTGACCTCACGTGATTCACCCGCCTCAGCCTCCCAAAGTGCTGGGATTACAGGCATGAGCCACCGGGCCCGGCCATATACCACATTTTGTTTATCAATTTATCTGTCGTTGGACACCTAGGTCAATTCCTTATCTTGGCTATTATGAATAGTGTTGTAGTAAACATGGGGGTTCAGGTGTCTCTTTGATATAATGACTTCCTTTTCTTTGGGTACATTCCCAGCAGTGGGATTGCTGGATCATATGTCAGTTACGTTTGTAGTTTTTCTGAGGAAACTCTATACTGTTCTCCATAGCAGTTGTACTAGTTTATATTCCCACCAATAGTGTATGAGTTCCCGTTTCTCCACATTCTTGCCAGTATTTGTTATTTTTAGTTTCTCTTATATTCTGAATATGAATCGTCTGATGAATGGTTTGCAAATATTTTCTCCCATTCTGGGGGTTGTCTTTTCACTCTGCTGATTGTTTCCTTTGCTGTGCAGAAGCTATTTAGTTTGATATAATCTCATTTGTTTATTTTTGCTTTTGTCATCTGTGCTTTGAGGTCTTATTTATAAAATATTTTATCAGACTAATGTCCTGAAGTGTTTCCCCTATATTTTCTTCTAGTTGTTTTATTGTCCTGGGTCTTACATTTAGGTCTTTGATCCGTTTTCAATTGATTTTTGTATAGGATAAGAGGTGGAGGTCTAGTTTTATGCTTCTTCATACAGATAATACAGTTTTTCCCGGATCATTTATTGAAGAGACTGTGCTTTCCCCAATGAGTGTTATTGGCACCTTTGTCAAAAATCTGTTGACTGTAGATACGTGGATCAATTTCTGGGGTCTTAATTTTATTCAATTGGTCTGTGTATTTGCTTTTATATCATGTTGTTTTGATTATTTTGAGATCTGGTACTATGATACTTTCAGCTTTGCTATTTTTTTGTGCAGGATTATTTTAGAAACTTGGGCTCTTTTTTGGTCCCATACAAATTTTAGATTTTTTTTTTCTGTAAAGAATGTCATTGGTATTTTCATAGGAATTGTGTTAAATTTGTAGATCTTTTTGGGGGAAGTATTGTCATTTTAACAATATTAATTTTTCTGGTCCGTGAGCATGGCTTGTCTTTTTCATTTGTTTATATCTTCTTCAGTTTCTTTCATCAGTGTTTTGTGGTTTCTCTTGTAGAGATCTTTCACCTCCTTGGTTAGATTTATTCCTAGGTATTTTATTTTATTTTATTATTTTTGGTAGCTATTGTAAATGGGATTGCCCTCCTGTTTTTTTTTTTTTTCCAGATAGTTTGTTGTTTCTGAAAATAAATGATTTTTGTTTATTCTGAATCCCACAACTTTACTGAATTAGTTTACCGGTTCTGCGAGTTTTTTTGTAGAATCAATCTTTTGGTTTTTCTACATATAAGGTGATATCATATATAAACAGGGACAATTTGACTTCTTTCTTTTCAATTTGGATGCCCTATATTTCTTTCTATTGCCTAACTGCTCTGGCTAAGACTTCCAGTACTATGTTGAATAAGAGTGGTGTGCATGAACAACCTTGTTTTGTTCCAGTTCTCAGAGGAAAAGTTTTCAACTTTTTTCCACTCTGTAAGGTATTAGCTGTGGGTTTGTCATATATAACCTTTATTATGTTGAGATGCTTTTCTTCCATACTTAATTCATTAAGCAGTTTTATCATGAAGGGATATTGAATTTTATCAATTTTTTCAGCATCTATTGAGATGATATGTTTTTTCTTCTTCACTCTATAGGTATGATGTATAATATTTATTGATTTATATATATTAAACCATCCTTGTGTTCTTAGGCTAAATCTCACTTGCTCATAATGTGTTTATCTTTTTGATGTGTTGTTGGATTCAGTTTGTTAGTATTTTGTTGAGGATTTTTATGTTTATATTCATCAGGGATATTGGCTTATAGTTTTCTATTTTTGTTGTGTCCTTGTCTGGTTTTGGTACCAAGGTTATGCTGGCTTCGTAGAATGAGTTAGAAAGAATTCCCTCTGCTTCAATTTTTGGAAATGGTTTGAGAATAACTGCTATTATTCTTTAAAGGTTTGGCAGAATATAGTGGTGAGGGCATCTGGTCCTGATTTTTTTTTTTTTTTTGAGACAGAGCCTCCCTCTGTCACCCAGGCAGTGGTATGATCTCGGCTCACTGTAACCTCTGCCTCCCAGGTTCAAGTGATTCTTCTGCCTCAGCCTCCTGAGTAGGTGGGATTACAGGCGTATGCCACCACACCCTGCTAATTTCTGTATTTTTAGTAGAGACAGGGTTTCACCATGTTGGTCAGGCTGGTCTCGATCTCCTGACCTTGTGATCCACCTGCCTCAGCCTCCCAAAGTGTTGGGATTACAGGCATGAGCCACCGTGCCCGGCCTGAACTTTTTTTTTTTGGAAGATTTTTATTACTGATTCATTCTTATTACTTGTTCTTGGTCTTCTGTTCAGGTTTTCTATTTCTTCTTGGTTCAGTCTTGGTAGATTGTATGTATCCAGTAATTTATCCATTTTTCTCTGGGTTTTCAAATTTATTTATTAGTGTATAGTTGTTCATTGTAGTCTCTGATGATCTTTTTTTCTTTTTTCTTTTTTTTTTTTTTTTGAGACGGAGTCTCGCACTGTCACCTGGGCTGGAGTGCAATGGCAAGATCTCAGCTCACTGCAACCTCCACCTCCTGGGTTCAAGTGATTCTCCTGCCTCAGCCTTCTGAGTAGCTGGGATTACAGGCATCTGCCAACATGCCCGACTAATTTTCTGTATTTTTAGTAGAGATGGGGCTTCACTATGTTGGCCAGGCTGGTCTTGAACTCCTGACCTCGTGATCCACCCACCTCAGCCTCCCAAAGTGCTGGGATTGCAGGCATGAGCCACCATGCCCAGCCTCTGACGATCTTTTCTTTTTCTGTAATATCCATTGTCATGTCTCCTTCTTCATTTCTAATTTTATTTATTTGAGTCTTCTCTCTTTTTTTCTTAGTCTACCTAATGGTTTGTCAATTTTGTTTATTTTTCCAAAAAGCCAACTTTTTGTTTCATTAAACTTTATTTTTTTATTTTTGTTGTTCTCAATTTTATTTCTGCTTTGATCCTTATTCTTTCTTTCTATTAATTTTGGATTTGGTTTGTCCTTTTCTGGTTCCTTGATGTGCATTATTAGGTTATTTATTTGAAATCTTTCTAGTTCTTTGATGTAGGCCTTCATTACTGTAAAATTCCCCCTTAATACTGCTTTTGCTGTGAGCCCCATAGCTTTTGGTATGTTGTGTTTCTATTTTCATTTGTTTCAAGAAATTTTAAATTTTTATTCTTAATTTCTTACTCACTCATTGGTTGTTGAGGAGCATGTTGTTTAGTTTCCATGTATTTGTATAGTTTCAAATGTTCCTCTTGTTATTGATGTCTATTTTTATTTCATTGTAGCCAGATAAGATACTTGATATGATTTGGATTTTTAAAAATTTTCTGAGACTTGTCTCAGAATGTGTCTGCCTGTCCTGAAGGATCAATCCTGAAGAATGTTCCATGTTCTAATGAAAAAAAAAGTGTATTATTCAGCTGTTGGGTGAATTTGATGTTTCTTTGTTGATTTTCTGAGAGAAAATTAGAGAGTTGACATCCTAACTATTATTGAATTGGGGTCTATCTTTCCCTTTAGATCTAATGATATTTGCTTTATAAATCTAAGTGTTCTGGTGTTGAGTGCATATATATCTACAATTATTGTATTTTCTTCCTGAAGTGATCCTTTAGTTATTATATAATATCCTTCTTTGTCTCTTTTTACAGCTTTTAATTTGAAGTCTGTTTTGTTTGATATAAGTATAGCTACTCCTGCTTGCTTTTGGTTTCCATTGGCATGAAATATCTTTTTCCATCTCTTCCCTTTCAGACTATGTGTGTCTTTATAGGTGAGGTGAATTTCTTGTAGGCAGCATATATTTGGGTCTGTTTTTTTTTTTAATCTATTCAGCCAGTCTATAACTTTTAAGTGGGGAATTTAATCCACTTACCTTCAAGATTATTGTTGATAGGACTTATTTCTGTCATTTTATTGGTTATTTTCTGTTTGTTTTATATATCCTTTGTTCCCTACTTCCTCTCTGATTATTTATTTTTTTTGGTTGGGTGGTTTTCTGTAACAATAAGGTTTGATTCCTTTCTCCTTCTCCTTTGTTTATCAGCTCTACAAGTGAGTTTTATAGTTTCGCAGGTTTTCATTATGGTGGTTATCATCTTTTCACTTTCAGATGTAAGGCTCTCTTGAGCATTTATTGCAAGGCCAATCTAGTGATGGTGAATTCCCTTAGTTATGCCTTGTTTGTGAAAAATTTTATTTTTCCATCATTTCTGAAGGATACCTTTGCTGGGTAAAATATTCTTGACTGGCAGCTTTTTTTTTCTTTCAGTATTTTGAATATATTAATATCATCTCATTCTCTCCTGGCCTGTAAGTTTTTTGCTGAGAAATCCACTGTTAGTCTAATGGGAATTTTTTAGTATGTGACTTGACATTTTTTTCCTGGTGCTTTTAAAATTGTTTCTTTGTCTTTGACTTTCGAGAATTTGACTCAAATTTGGCTCAGAAAGGAACTGTTTATGTTGAATCTATTTGGGTTTCTTTGGGCTTCCTGGAAGTGGATATCCATCTTTTTCCCAAATCTTGCAAAGGTTTTTGTTATTATTTCATTAAATATGTTGTTCTTATGTTTTTCCTTCTCTTCTCCTTCTGGAATGCCAAATATTTGTTTGCTTAATGGTGTTCCATAAATCTTGTAGGTTTTCTTCGTTCTTTTTTTATTCTGTATGCCTGTGTTATTTCAAAATACCTGCCTTCAAGTTCTGAAATTCTTTCTTCTTGGTCTAGTCTGTTGTTGAAGCTCTCAATTGGTTTTTTAAATTTCATTCATTGAATTATTTGGCTCTAGAATTTCTTTTTTGTTCTTTTTTATGATATTTATTTCTTTGTTGAATTTCTCATTCAAATCATTTTTCTGATTTCATTGTTTTGTCTATTTGTATTGTCTTTTATCTCACTGAGCTTCCTTAAGATTATTAGGGCTTGAATTCTTTTTCTGGAATTTCCTATATTTCCTTATGATTAGAGTCTGTTACTGGAGAATTACTGCTTTCCCTTAGAGGTCACGTTTCTTTACTTTTTCATGGTTGATATGTCCCTATGTTGATTTTCTATGCATCTGGCAGAAAAGTCACGTCTTCCAATTTTATGGAAGGTTTCATAGGGAAAGACTTAGTTGTATGAATGGGTCTTGGTGTATCAGTTCAATGGGGTGTGTTGGCCTTGGTTCTAGAGGGACATAGTAGTGCAGTCTCCATATAGTTTCTTCAGCTATAATCTATACTAATGGCACTTGTGAGTTTCTCCGTGGCCTAGACTGAGAGAATTTGTGGTGATGGTGGTGCAACTTTGCTGGTGTGGCATGCCAGGGTGTTTCTCAGGTTAGGGGTGCATGTATGCACACAATGGACCAGCCAGATTGGGATTTTGCTTGGTGGTGTTGGGGCCACAGGGCTGTTACTCTAGCCAGGAACACGAGCATACAATTGCTTGGCTGGCCTGAGGATGTTCTTGCTAAGAGCAGCTCACACGGCTGTTTCTTGGACCTGGGATGTAGTCACACAGCTGCCTGGCAGGTCTGGTGACATGTCTGCTGGGGGCAACTCACGGAGCTGTTTCTCAGCCCTAGGAACAGCTGCACAGCTGCTTGGCTGGTCTGGGGCCAATTCTGTGGGTGGTAGCCCGGAAGCTTGTTTCATAGGCATGAGACATGGGCCTGTGAAACACAGCAGGGCTCAATTGGCCAGAGGGGGCATCCTACCAAGATGGCCCATGAGGCTGTTTCTCTGGCTAGGGACATGGGTTCACAGCTGCTCAGTTGTCCTGGGGGCATGTTTCCTGGGGATGGGCCAGGGAGTCATTACTCAGGCCTGGGAAGTGAATACACACCTGCTCAGCTGACCTGGGGGCATGTGTGCTGGAGAAGCCCATGGGGTAGTTTCTCAGGTCTGGGATGCTAGTGCAAGGCTGCTCAGCCAGCTAAGGGGTTGTGCCTACCAGGGGCAGCTTACAGGGCTGTTTGTCAGACTCTTATTGGGGGCACTGGCCATTGGGTAAGCCAAGAACATGTCTGTGGGAGGTGGGGGCACTGTGGGGCTGTTTCTCAGGTCCTGGCATGGGCACATAGTCACTCCACTGGCCTGGGGGCATATCGGCTGCTCAGAGACTTGGGAATCTTTTCCTCTTGGGGGAGGGTGCACAGTGGTTTGGCTGGCTGAGGGTGGGTTTGCCCCAGGGAAGACTGGCAAACTGTTACTCTGGCTAGAAGTGCAGTGATGGTGGTTGGTTTCCCTGCAGCTGGGGTTGTGGCATTCAGCCACCTGTGTGGACTTGGAATAATGAAGATGGAGCCCCACTGCTGGAGAGGTGCAGTGGCTACTGGTCCCCAGGGCAAGACACTCTTCAGAGGTGTCTCTGGCCTCAAGATGGTGCTCTGCTGCAGCAGATTGGCTCAAAGCGGGTAGGTAGGGGTGGGAGTGCACACCTTGTGGTCCTTATTCAGGGCAATGTGGCTGTATGAATTCCTGGTAGCTGTCCAAACTGGGCTCAGGGCTTGTGGGATTCTCGTGTTATATAAGGACTGTTTGTATTTGTAGTGGCGATGGGGGCTGGTGGGAATCTTCTGCTTACCTTTTCCCTACAACAGGAATTCCCTCCTGACTCTAGGCTGATCCAATCAGGGAGGAAGCATGGTGGGAGGTGAGGCTGCAGAGACCAGTTGCATCCTTGCTGTCCTCCTGGACTTCCAATCACCACAGGTGTATCTCCAGTTCCCTGTTACAGTCTGGTGCTCTCCCTTCAACACTCCAGTCAAATCTTAGCTGTTCATTCATTGCCTTTGTCCTTTTCTTGTAGTGGGGGAAAATGTCAGGCATCTCTAGTCAGCCATCTTGCTGACATCTATCATTCTTTTTATTTTAATAACTTCATTACTTTGGGTCTTAATGGCTTTTCCATTTTGATAGAGCCTTTTTAAGATGGTGATATATGAAAGAAGATGAGTTAATACTTGAATTACAACTAATAGGAGACTACACTGAAGCTTTGATTTTTGTTCTAAGGCATGGAAATTGGTGATGAGTGGGTCTAGAAACAGGATAGGAACAGTTTATCATATGGGAAAGGTGCCACAGTCAAGGTAATAAGTAGTTGCTGGCATAGGAACTTCTTAGAAGTCAACACAATAGACTTTTTATCAAGGCTTCCAGCTTAGGTACACCATGACCATCTATCTTCCTCCATTCCCTCTTTCCTCTCTTCTTTTACTTCTTCCTTTTATCCCATCCCCATCTCAGTTCACAGCTATGGTCTTAGAATCTAGAATGTTGCCTGGGATAATCTAAGTGTTGAATAAATATTTATTGAGTAATGTAGGCTATTTTTCTAGGGCCTTTCAACCTTCTAATAAAATAATTATTAATTTAGGGTCAGTTAATGAGCTAATGGTGATCTACCCTACCCTAGAAACATTTGCATATAGGGTTAAAAAAAAAAGGCAATGGAGTAAGCCATATCTTTGTCTGAATCCTGGTTCTAAGTGTGTGATTTAGACAAGTTGCTTAAGACCTTTTAATTTGTTTTCTCATGCGTAAAGTGAGGATAATATTTATTATTAAGTACTTTGCAAGGTGTTATAAATATTGGTATTAATGTACATTTGACAGGATATATATTTTTTTGAATGTCAGGGTTTTTTTTTGTTTGTTTGTTTTTCTTCCAGGATCACTTTTGGTTCCCCCCACCCACCCCTCACCCCCCATCTCCCCCACAAAGCCAGTTTGATTGTGTTCATTGCTTTGTTTTATTCTTCATGTGTGGTCACAGAGGTATTTATCATTTCTGAAACCTGGCTAAACCTCTTTAAATTTTAGTTTTCTTTAAAAATTATGATAAAATACATATAGCATAAAATTTACCATTTTAGCCATTTTAAAGTGTTCAGTTCAGTGGCATTAAGTACATTCACATTGTTATACAACCATTACCACCATTCATCTTCCGAACTGTTTTAGTCTTGCAAAACTGAAACTCTGTACCCATTAATCAATAACTCCCCATTCCCTGCACCTCTCTAGCTCCGTCAACATCATTCTACTTTGTCTCCATGAATTTGACTACTCTAAGTACTTTGTATAATGGAATCATATAGTGTTTGTCCTTTTGTGACTGCTTTATTTCACTTAGCATAGTATCTTCAAGGTTGATCCACATTGTAACATGTGATAATTTCCTTTCGTTTTAAAGCTGAATAATATCCCACTATATGAACATAACACATGTTGTTTGTGTATTCATTCATAGATATTTGGGTTGTGTCACTTTTTTGGCTATTGTGAATCATGCTGATATGAATCTGTGTGTACAAATATCTTTTGGAGTCCTTGCTTTAAATTCTTTTGAGTATATAGCCAAAAGTAAAATTTCTGGATCTTGTGGTAATTCTATGTTTAATTTTTTGAGGAACCTCCATACTATTTTCCACAGTGGTTGCACCATTTTACATTGCCACCAACAGTGCACAAGGGTTCTGGGCTCCAATTTTTCTATATTCATATATATATATATATATAAATATTTTGAGATGGAGTTTTGCTCTTGTTGCCCAGGCTGGAGTGCAATGGTGCAATCTCAGCTCACTGCAACCACCACCTCCTGGGTTCAAGCGATTCTCCTGCCTCAGCCTCCTGAATAGCTGGGATTACAGGTGCCCACCACCACGCCTGGCTAATATTTTGTATTTTTAGTGGAGATGGGGTTTCACTATGTTGGCCAGGCTGGCCTCGAACTCCTGGCCTCAAGTGATCTGCCTGCCTCGGCCTCCCAAAGTACTGGGATTACAAGCATGAGCCACTGCATCCCACCTATTTTTTTTTTTCTTTTTCTTTTTTTTAAATAGTGCCATCTGGCCAGGTGTGGAGGCCCACGCCTATAATCCCAGCAATTTGGGAGGCTGGGGCGGGCAGATTGCTTGAGCTCAGAAGTTCAAGGCCAGCCTGGGCAACATGATGAAACCCTATCTCTACAAAATAATACAAAAATTAGCCAGTTGTGGTGGTGCACACCTGTAGTCCCAGCTACTTGGGAGGCTGAGGTGGGAGGATTGCCTGAGCCCAGGAGGCAGACGTTGCAATGAGCCAAGATCACACTACTGCACTCCAGCCTGAGCAACAGAGTGAGACCCTGTCTCAATAAATAGTAATAATAAAATAAAAATAAATAGTAGCCATCTTAATGGACATGACATGACATCTTATTGTGATTTTGATTTTCATTTCCCTAATGTTCAGTGATGTCGAGCAATTTTCCATGTGCTTTTGGCTATTTGTATGTCTTCTTAGGATAAATGCCTATTCAAGTCAATGGCCCATTTTAAAATCAAGTTTTTGTTGTTGAATTTTAGGTGATCCTTATATATTCTGACATGAATCCCTTATTTGATGTGATTGACTGGATAACACTTTTTAATTTTCTCTTTTTTAATATTGGATTTTTAGTTGTTTTGTGTTTAGAGCAGAGGAAAGTATATTGAAGGAGAAGTTCACTGCATCGTTGTGGCCAGAGTCCTTACTACCTTTTAATTTTTAAAAAGTGGATTTTATTTTTAAAAATCAAAATATATGAATTTGCTTGTTTTATGATTACAATTATTATTTATTTATTTTTTTATTATACTTTAGGGTTTTAGGGTACATGTGCACAATGTGCAGGTTTGTTACATATGTATCCATGTGCCATGTTGATTTCCTGCACCCATTAACTCGTCATTTAGCATTAGGTGTATCTCCTAATGCTGTCCCTCCCCCCTCCCCCCACCCCACAACAGTCCCCGGAGCGTGATGTTCCCCTTCCTGTGTCCATGAGTTCTCATTGTTCAATTCCCACCTATGAGTGAGAACATGCGGTGTTTGGTTTTTTGTCCTTGCGATAGCTTCCTGAGAATGATGGTTTCCAGTTTCATCCATGTCCCTACAAAGGACACGAACTCATCATTTTTTATGGCTGCATAGTATTCCATGGTGTATATGTGCCACATTTTCTTAATCCAGTCTATCGTTGTTGGACATTTGGGTTGGTTCCAACTCTTTGCTATTGTGAATAGTGCCGCAATAAACATACGTGTGCATGTGTCTTTATAGCAGCATGATTTATAGTCCTTTGGGTATATACCCAGTAATGGGATGGCTGGGTCAAATGGTATTTCTAGTTCTAGATCCCTGAGGAATCGCCACACTGACTTCCACAATGGTTGAACTAGTTTACAGTCCCACCAACAGTGTAAAAGTGTTCCTATTTCTCCACATCTATGATTACAATTATTTTAATGATAACAGCAAGAGAAAAACTGTACATGAATGTAGGAAAGTATTAACTGCTATTTTTCTTGGTAATTTACCTATGGGTGACTTTTTTCCTATTCACTTCTATTTTCATTTAAATAATAATGATAATCAATTTCTATTATGATGATATAAATCATCATATTTATTTAAAACATTATTTAAAACAAGCAGGTTTTGTATGAAGAAAAAATGAGAGAGACAGGACAAAAGCTAAAATTAATTTCCTGGGTTAAGCAAGTATTTTATTGGTGGTGTTTGTTTTATGTTTTGTTTTAGCTTATTATTGTTTGTTAGATGAGAGATTATTGAACAAGTGTGTACATATAGAGGAAGGAGTTAACAGAGAAAAAAGCTGAAGAAGTGAGAGGGATAAGACAATGGTGACTGATAGCTGGAGCCAGGTCCTTTAGGGGACAGCAGATAAGAATCCAGAGCACTCACAAGGAAATTGGCCCCCATCAAGAGGAAAAATAGCATAAATCTAGGAGAGTGTGTAAGTAAATCTGTAGGCTCGAAGCCCTTGAAGCTGAGATGGACTGTTTTCTCTAAGCAGTAGAAGTGTCTTTTTTCAGAGTGTGTGGGAGGGCAAGTAGAAGCAGGGAGGTCATTTTGACATTTGCACTGTGATTAGGAGAGTGAGCTGACTGGAGCAGGCAAAAGGCATTTCTGAGTGACATTTAAGTGGCTGCAGTAGGAAATAATTCATTTATTCTGTCAGCAATCAACTGGCTGCTACATGTAGAAGAATATACAATGTATAATTGGATTGATCTGTGGGTGAAAAAAAGGTATCTGAAAATTCTGTCAAGAGCATAGGATTTGAAGATCCATTGGGTCTATCTTGGCTGAATATGGAAGGAAACTGCTGATAAATTAGATCAAGACAGAAGGACTGTGAGATTTGAGCTCTCTGTGTGAAATAGAAAGTGACAAGGTCTGAATAAAGGAGTAAAAAACTGGAAAATAGGAAGCTATGGTCAGACAGAAATTTTGAAGGATTTTTATCAGACTTGGCTAAGAATTCTTAAATTTCAGATTTTTTCAAAGTAATACTCAGAAATGTTTGAGTCTCATTAGATTCAATTTGATTTTATTTTTGAGACAGGGTCACACGCCACTTTGTCACCCAGCATGGAGTGCAGTTACGTGAACATGGCTCACTGGAACCTCCACTTCCCAGGCTCCAGTGATCCTCCACACTCAGCCTCCAAAGTAGCTGGGACTGCAGGTGCATGCCACCATGCCTGGCTAATTTTTGTATTTTTTTGTACAGATGGGGTTTTACCATGTTGCCCAGGCTGGTCCCAAACTCCTGAGCTCAAGTAACCCATCCACCTCAGCCTCCCAAAATGATGGGATTACCAGTATGAGTCAATGTGCCCAGCCTCATTACATTTTATGTAAGAATTACTTTCTTTTTTCCATTTCCTTTTCTTCTTTCTTTCCTCTTTCTTCCTTCCTTCCTTCCTTCCTTCCTTCCTTCCTTCCTTCCTTCCTTCCTTCCTTCTTTCTGGCAGGGAGAGGAGAAAGGGAGGGTCAAGAATAGTTTCTTTTCTCATTTCTGCTTCTGTAGAAAACATGTTAGGTCATTTTTCCCAGAGAAATGTTTGCATTATGAATGGACAAAATCAAGAAATTGCTATTTATTAAGTCTGGTAATGAAAATTTGAAAAAAAACTAAATTGTACATTACTGAATTGAAAATGTGAAATAGGGCCAGGCATGGTGGCTCATGTCTGTAATCCCAACACTTTGGGGGGCCGAGGCAGGTGGAACACTTGGGTCAGAGGTTCAAGACCAGCCTGTCCAACATGGTGAAACCGTATCTCTACTAACAATACAAAAATTGAGCTGGGCGTGGTGGCACATGCCTATAATCCCAGCTACTGGTGAGGGTGAGGCAGGAGAATTGGTTGAACCCAGCAGGCGGAGGTTGCAGTGAGCTGAGTTCACACCACTGCACTCCAGCCTGGGTGACAGAGCGAGATTCCATCTCAAGAAAATAAAAATAAAAAGTGAAATAGATTTTCACATTAAGTTGCTAAGCCTGATTATAGCAAATATTCTATTTGACATTATTAATACTTTATTCCTTTTCTTATTTATGGCATTCTGGTAATAAGAATGACTTACACATTATCCTAGCACCTTGGGAGGCCAAGGTGGGCAGATTGCCTTAGCTCAGGAGTTCGAGACCAGCCTGGGCAACACAGTGAAACCCCATCTCTACTAAAATACAAAAAATTAGCCAGGCGTGGTGGCGTATGCCTGTAGTCCCAGCTACTCAGGAGGCTGAGGCAGGAGAATTGCTTGAACCTGGGAGGTAGAGGTTGCTGTGAGCTGAGATCATGCCACTGCACTCCAGCCTGGGCTACAGAGTGAGACTCCATCTCCAAACAAACAAAAAAAAGAGTGACTTACACCATCTTATGATCAGTATTGTGATAATCAGAGTAACTTATATCATCTATTTTCACAAACTGAATTAAATGGGGTAATATACATGTATAGAGGAAAATTTGGGCAAATATTTGGTTGTCACTAAATTATCTGAATTTGTTTGTTGGAAGGGAGGACAAAACCTTTCTCCTCTGACCTACCAGGTCCAGTAACTGGGGCCCTGCAAAATAAACTGACAAAAGACAGATTAGCAGGAGGAAAGAAAACAGAGTTTATTTATGTGTGTAGTGTGCAAACATGTGGGAGGAACTCACTAATGAATAACTCAAAGGGGTGGTTAGACAGACCCCAGGGATTAGATACTATTTTAACAAGGAACGATAAATTTGTGGAAGAATGACAAGACAAAGGAAAAGGAGATTTAGGTTTTCGGAGACAGCAAACTTTGGAGAGGTAAATATATGGGGAAACTAATGGAAGATAAGTGTTGTTTAGTAAGGTTTGTTATGTAGCTTCCTCTTGGTGCCACCTCTGGGCTGATGAGGATCTAGAGTTATGTCTGGTGATTAACTCATTTGTCTCTTCCTGGAACAAGAGAGAGGAGGGAGGACTTTTTTTTTTTTTGAGACAGTTTTGCTCTTGTTGCCCAGGCTGGAGTGCAATGGCACAATCTTGGCTCACCACAACCTCTGCCTCCCAGGTTCAAGTGATTCTCCTGCCTCAGCCTCCCGAGTAGCTGGGATTACAGCCATGTACCCCCATGCCCAGCTAATTTTGTATTTTTAGTAGAGACAGGGTTTCTCCATCTTGGTCAGGCTGGTCTCGAACTCCCAACCTCAGGTGATCCACCCACCTCGGCCTCCCAAAGTGCTGGGATTACAGGCCTGAGCCACCGCACCCGGCAAGGGAGGGCATTTTTAGAAATGAGAATGTATGCCCAGCTTTTAGGCAAACATAGGTGGAGAGTTTTCTGGTTTGTGTGTTTTGCATCTGCTCTTTCTCTATTGCCTTCAGCTCAAAATAATTATGCCAAAGTGGCATATTTTGGGGTGGCATTTTCTGATCCCCTTTATTGTCTATCTTTATCAAACTCAGATTGCTTTTTCTTCCCTTTTACCTCAAGGTTTTGTTTTTTTTTTTCTTTTTTTTGAGATGGAGTCTTGCTCTGTCGCCCAGGCTGGAGTGCAATGGCACAATCTTGGCTCACTGCAACCTCTGCCTCCTGGGTTTTCGTGATTCTCCTGCCTCAGCTTCCCGAGTGGCTGGGATTACAGGTGCACACCACCATGCCCGGCTAATTTTTTGTATCTTTAGTAGAGATGGGGTTTCACCATGTTGGCCAGGCTGGTCTCGAACTCCTGACCTTGTGATCCTCCTGCCTCAGCCTCCCAAAGAGCTGGGATTACAGGAGTGAGCCACCGCACCCAGCCTTACCTCAAGCTTTTGATATATGGACAGGGCCACCATTCTTCAATAACGTCATCTGGGCTAAGATCCCTGATGTCTTTTGGTGGGCAGACTTCCTGTAGTTAAACCTCATCTTTTCTCCCTACCAGCAAAGAGAAGATGATTATTCCACTGGCTGCTAACCAATGCCAAACTGACCATTGGACTAGTTCGATCACTGCCTTTGAATCTTTTCCTAAGCAGTGCCACTTAATAAACACTCTCTATTCTATAAGTACCCAGCTATTCTTTTCTCCTTACTTAAGAAGCTCCTGAAAACAAAGCTCATCTGTGGATGCTTCACTTATGACCCTGTAAGAGATGCCCTCACCCCATTTGACCTATCCTAAGTATCTTGCTGTCCATTTAAGGGTTGGTTTAATGTTCCTGTTCTGCTTCTAGTGTGACATTTTAAGTTCCATGATAATAGGGAACATGTTTATTCAACTTCTGAAAAACTACAATGCTTAAGTATGTTGATTTCTGCAAGTAGGCACTTAAAACTGTTTTATAAAGTTGATGACAACAATGATGGTATCAGAGAAACTAAGTCCTTATTTGCTTTCTAAAGCTAGTAATAGATTTCTGAGGTCTTAACGTTTGTATTTAGGATGTGATATATGTTCCTATTATTATTTGCTTTTGAATGTAAGACCATCCTCTAATCTTCCCTTCAAAATGAATAAGACTGAGAGAAAAATACAGGCTGTTTTTAATCTCAATTTTAGTGGCTAACTTACGTGTATTTTTTACTTTAAGCTGCCTCAAATTCATTTTAGGAAATGTACACACTTACATATAAAAAGATTAGATAAATTCATGGAGGAAGTAAGGTAAGTTCCCCCCCATGTCGCTGAGATTTCTAATCCTTCATTCCCCAACTCTTGGAAATCTTACATCCTGATTCTCTTTTTCACAATGGGTAACAAATTAGACCAGGGAAATTATAAAGCATGCTTAGTTCATTTTATTATCTTTGTATATCCCAAGAGGATAATGACAGAGGGAGAAAAACATACTTGTAATAGTGGTTGATTATGCTGCACAGTTCAATTCACTGGAGGATTTTCTTTTGAGATGATAAAAATGTGGATAATGAAACAGTAGATGAAATAAATTATACAAAAATCCTCTAATCAAAGTATTTAAGACATCTTTCATATGGGAGCAAGAAGAGAATGATTTACTGGAATAAAAATAATTATATGGCTCATAAAAATTTCTATTTGTATATCATTCAACAGATTATTCCATAGTGTCTCAACCTGTCATTTCTAGCTCTCTCGTTACATCCCCTCTTTCTGAAGGCCAGCTTATTCTCGGTTAACTTCTATGAGCTTTGTCCTAAGAATGAAACAGGTAAGAATAAGAAAATGAAAACTGACGCCCTAGTCTCTGTAGAGGTACGGAAATAATTCAATCTTACTCTCCTGGAATTTTGATTGTAATATCACAGATTTTGAATCATGTTGGAGATCTTCCTCTCAATAGGGATTGGTAGAAAGGCAATTGATTTTAGACTTAGAAGACCTACATGTGATTATCACCTTACAGTTTGCAGTTGTATGAACTTCAGTCAGTCATTTAACCATTCGAAGTCTTAGTTCCTCATTTCTAGACTGGCAGTAATAATAATTGTCTCATGGGTTGTTGTATCAAAGTATATAAAAGGACCTCGTAACCATGAAGTGGGGTACAACTATATCATCATTATCATCATAATTTTAATATGAGAAAACAAATTAGTCAGAAAGATTAACTATTTTCTCCAGAGACACACACTTTATTAGTAATAGAGCAGAAACTAAAAGCTGAGTGTCCAAATTCTTAGTTTAGATTGTTTCTCTTTGACTGTTTTCAAAGTTATTTTAATTTGTAGGAGCCTTGTTTTTCTCTCTCATTCTGTACGATTGGGTTTTACTCATTGTGAGTAAATAAGAGTAAAAATTTAAATTGTGTTTTTCTTCTTTACAATTTTAAACTTGAGCTTGAGGGATGTATCAAGCTCAAGTTTCAGAGGAAAGAAAAAGCGAATTCCTAAGGGCTCCCTTTTGCAGACCATTTCCTTGCAGGAGCTTGATTGCCCTTCACAGGAGTGGAACGTATTTTTGTATCTGGGAAATTGACCTTTGCTGTGGCTTCTCTGCTACAATAGGTGGTGGCAGGAGATGTGTAGAAGCTCACCATGCAGCATTTGATGGCAGAACTCCAAAATGCCTGACACAATTCCTAATCAGAAAGATGGTCTCAGATGGGACCCTCCCAAGGATCTCCTTAGGTCAAGACCTTGCATTTAATCAACAGCGTCCTTTGTCCAGAGGGGTAAGATAGTGTCCTCTCTACAGAGTGTTCTGACTCCTTGTTTTAGTTAAGAGGGAGTAGAAATTGAATGGGGACAAAAGAGACTTGCGCCAGCGGGAGGGGGTTCATTTTATGTAGTTATAAATTGAAAAAAGTGAAGCATATGTTACAAAGACACATTTGATAGGAATGTGTCTCCAGGTGACTTTAGTAATACAATTAGCATTTCAGCTATGCGCTTCTTGTTGACATTTTCAATTTGTATCAAATTTTTCCTTTTTAAAGGAAACAGCTAACAGCAAACAGCTAGTGGATGTCCAGTGGAAAATTTAGAACTGCATTGGAGAAAGCGTAGTTTCAAAACCAAAGAACATAGTGATATAATGCATTGAACAAAGTGAGGGTTCAAGTACTAATTTTAGAGCCTGCCAAGACCAAATAATTTTACCCCAGTCAGAAACAAGGCCAGAAAAAGATATGTTTTAGGGAATACCATTCCACCCTCAAACATTTACCTATAAGGGATGTATGAAGGGACATGCCAAGAAGAAATAATATTTACAGACATTTTGGAAATACCTGCAACAGAAAATATCTTCTGTAAAATTAGTGAAAGAAATTGTTAAGTATCCAAGAGTAACAAGAAATGAAAGGGAAGTGGATATTCTTGACAATGGCTGCTGAAACTGTGTGTGTTGTATAGGAAATGACTTGCAGGAAAAGCACAAATTCTTTTTCCTCAGTGAAGGAATTATACTGCATATGCAGAGGGTGGGGGAAGGGGGAGGCCTTATTTCATTGTATTGTCTTAGGGAGTTCTGTGCCTTGGAGCCAGAGCAACATGGGTTTGTATCTCAGTTTTCTTTTTTACACTGCTGGCTGTAGGCCTATAAAAAAAAGATAATGTATCATTTGGGAATATCTTCAGCTGAGAATACAGAATACCCAATTAAGTGTGGCTTAAACTGTAAAGACATTAAATTATATCACTTAAAAAAAATTCTAGGGTGGCTTATGCCTATAATCCCAGCACTTTGGGAGGCTGAGGCGGGTGGATTGCTTGAGGCCAGGAGTTTGAGACCAGTCTAACCAACATGGTGAAACTCCATCTCTCCTAAAAATACAAAATACATATATATATATATATATATATATATATATATTAGCTAGGTGTGGTGGCATATATATATATTAGCTAGGTGTGGTGGCATACGTCTGTAGTCCCAGCTACTTGGGAGGCAGGAGAATCGCTTGAATCCAGAAAGCAGAGGTTGTGGTGAGCTGAGATTGCGCCAATGCACTTCAGCCTGGGCGACAGAGAGAGACTGTCTGAAAAAAAAAAAAAAAAGTATTCTGAGGGCAAGTTACGGTGGTACTGATGGAGCAGCTCAACAGTGTCATCCCGGATCCAGGCTCTTTGTGTTTGTGTGTGTGTGTGTTCCTTTGTTATTCTGAGAATATTGGCTTCTCATTGTTAGGCTGGTCAAGTCATGGCCCCAAGATGACCACCTTAGGTCCAAAATAATGCCTCACATAGTTATAGCCAAAGCAGAAAGTCAAGGAGTGAAGGCAATAGGATTCTCTCCTCACAAGGAGGCTCTGTCTTTTATGTGGGAAGAAACCTTTTCCTAAAGTTCTCTGGCAGACTTCTCATTATGTCTCATTGGTCAGAACTAGATTACATCTGCTCCACTGGGCCACCCCCATCAACCACTGATTTAGTGTGGGCATGAGGTTGAGGCCTATCTTCTCCACGAGATCTATTAGCAACTAACTATGGCTGCTACAGGTAATATTTATCTTGCAGGGTACCAAGGTAGTAAGCATTAGGGATAATACATCTAAAGTTGTTAGTACTTCACCTAGCTTATCTCAGGCATGCATTAAATGACCATCATTATTATAACTTTTAAAATTATTTGTACTTTTTCTACAATCTTTTATTTTACTGTGAACATTTAAACATAGTCATAATCAGTGTATGGACTCTCCTGTTATTTCACTTCTCTTTATAGTCTAAGTGTTTCCCAATGTCTCTGCATAGGCTCAATAAAACTTTTAAAATGACTACATTGAATTCAGTCTATCAAATGGCTACATTAGAATTTAATTTAATTTAAGTATTTTTACATATATAGGATGCTTCCAGTTTTTTTTTTTTCACTATTATAAGACATCTTTGTATATGTAAAACATTTTAGATTTTGGATTGGTTATTGAGGAGAGGTCCAGGAGTGGCATTATTAGGTGAAAAGGCAAGACACAAATTGGCTAGCTCTTTACCAAACAATTTCTTTTTCTGCCTGAGCCCGCAGGTAAACCACATTTCTCAGTCTCCCTCAAGCTAGGTATGGCCAGTGACCGAATTCTTGCCAGTGGAATGAGACATATTTGATGTACTCCACTTTCGGGCCTGATTCAGAAAGACTCTGAAACCTCCATTCTCTCCCTTCTACTGGGCATCTATTCCCGGATGACATTCAGACAAAGATGGCAGAACCTACAAAAGTCTTGGACCCTGAATGACTGCCTGGAGTAGAACCTCCACTCTACTCACATGCTAGGAATTGACATGAGCAAGTAACACATTTTATTATGGTAAGCCAGATATTTAGGGAGTTATCTGTTACAGCTGTTGTTACTACAACTAATATAGAAATTGGTGCCTTGAAATGGTAACTACTACAATGAGTAAGGTGTAAAACTACTTTTATATATACAATCTTTTAAACTAAAAGAACAAAAAAGAATTTATTTAAATACATTAAAAGCATTAACATAGCTGAGATAGAAAATTAATATGCACACAGGAAGCAAACAAACCTACAAATGCAAATTGCCTGAAATGATTCATAATTTATGTTAATAGAAAGCAATTAATAAAAATTATTTATCACAATAATTTCCAAGCAATGCACATATTTAATTATTTTGGTTTAAGGCCATCAAGTAATTAATAAATTATTTTTAATTAAAATTAATTATTTTTAAATCTTGTTGAGTGTTTCTTTTAAAAAACGTTATAGTACCCCATGCTTGTGGCACGATATAGCCCTGTGAGCAGCCAATCCAGGACATACTAGGCATTTTAGTAAGCCTGGTTTGTATCCCCAAAGTTAAGATCTGGAAATTGTGTTCAGACCTATTCCAGCAGAAGAGATTGCTTTAATCTAGACCTTTGGGTAATCTGGAGGACCCCAGGCAACTGGTTGAGCAATAGCAGTACAGGCTGATGATTGTTTTTGTGCTCTATGGGAGGCATGGCCCAAAAAGAGCTGGGTAACTCAAGTTGTCAGGAAAGTAATTTTGGGACAAGGGTTGCCTGAACTCTTAGCATGTGATTAATTAACCATGCTCAATAGCTCTGAGTTAGCCAGGTATTTCCCAACTGATAAATGATAAAACATAGATCAAGGTATAATTCCATGCCTGGCCTAGAGTGAGCACAATGATAATGATGATGATAATCAAGCTATTCGACTTATCTGGTGATGTTGACTTTCAACTTCTAATAGCAGGGAGTCAAAACCTGAGTTTAAATTGTGTCCCCTACTAGGCCAGATCTGGTAGACCACCTTAATCTCAATGATCATCTGAGATAGTGGCTGGGAAGACAACTAAGCTCTTGAGTTTGGTGCAGGAGTGGTGGTTCACAAGGCTGAGAATTACAGCACTGTTTATTTTAGGATAAACAACTGATACAACTGAACTCTTTCCCTTACAGTGCTAGTTAAATAAGTTGTTATAGTGAGTGGAATAGCATATGATAGATTAAAAGAATGAGGTAGATCTATGTGTACTGACTTAGGAACATCTCTAGAACATGGTCTTAATTAAGTGAGAAGCAAATTTCAAGCAATCTACATAAGATCATTATTTATGAAAAAGAATTGAATACTAGGAGAAAACCACCCAAATTTGTCCAATTCAGTCAACTTAGTCTAATCTAATTATTTAAACAGTTTTTTATTCTTTTTTTTTTTTTAATAATTACCAATCTTTCAGATTTCTTCTCCATTTCTCTTCTACTCCCCAAGGTGGTGATTCTGTATATAGGGCATTTGCCAGGTCCTTTTGTTGAGGAGGGGCAGTGGGCCTTGTGTCCCTACTGTGCTTGTGGGCCTCCCCTTTAGTCTTTGCTGGTCTGTGTCGAGATAATTCCCTTATATTTCTGGCCACTGCTCACTCTAGTGGAATCTGTGGCTGAACTTGGCCTCTGATGAATTCTAGATTTCTTCTTCCTGCTTAGTGAGGAACCTATGGTCTTCCATGGTGTGTTGAGTGCTAGGTTCCCCCTAGAAGTCTGGTTGTGATCTTAATTGGTTCCCAGTGAGGGAAATCTGCCTTGTGGTTCCAAGCCACAGGGTCACCACTGGCCCTGTTGAGACAGCTACCATGGACTTGCCAGCCTGCATCACTACTTACTCTTCATGGGCACATGGAAACTTTTGAACTGTTAGGTAGCTTTCATATCACATGTGAGCAGAAGGAGAGCCTGAACTTAGAATTTTCTTTTGCTTAACCAGGTTGCAACCATTGAGAGTCCTGTTTGAGGAAGCAGGGAAAAGCCCCTTAAACTCTTGCATTTCCAACATAATAGGAATTGCAATCATTTATTGAATATAAATGTTTGTTTCCCTTATACCAAATTTATATTCTATTGTTTTGTTTCTGTACCTTTCTGTAAATGGAATTTTTTAAAAACCCGTTCACAATATTAGTGTCATCTTTTTGAAGATAATTTAAGTTGCAATTAAACTCAACCTGGAAGAAGACAATTAAATTTCAGAAGCAGGGAGATAACGAATTGGGTTTTGAGGTGCTGTCGATGGTGGCCACTGGCAGCAAAGGCCAGACTGAGGTACCCTATCTGACTTTGTGGGCAACAGAAGCCCTGGCAGTTAATGTCTTTGAAGAAAGACTGAAAAAGAAAAGAAATCCAAGGACATCTCATATGGTAGGTGCCTGGACCACTCTTACCTTCTGTCTTCCTTCAAGGTTAAGCCTGAATGTCCTGTCCCCAAGAAAACTTTACCTAACCTACTAGGAATTTGGTTAGGTCTTCTATTAGGTTCTTATCCTATCACAGCAGATAGCGTAATTTTTAAAATGTCTGTTTTAACTGTGTATCTTCTTACTAGAAAGAAAACCCCATGAGGGTCTGTGTTATTCACCATTGGATTGCTCTGCCTGGAATAGTGCCTGGTCTATAGTCAGCATTTAGTATACATGTGTTGAAAAGAAGAAAGAAAGGAGGAAGAAAAAAAAGGAAGGAAAGAGAGGAAATAAAGTAATATGCTTATTGAAGGTGCCAATAAATAATTGATTGGGTTGGGGATTGATATGGTTTCACTGTGTCCCCACCCAGATCTCATCTTGAATTCCCATGTTGTGGAAGGGACCCAGTGGGAGGTAATTGAATCATGAGGACAGGTCATTCCCATGCTTTTCTCGTAATAGCAAGTAAGTCTCACGAGATCTGATGGTATTATAAGGGGGAGTTTCCCTGCATAAGCTCTTTTTTTGCCTGCTGCCATCCATGTAAGACACGACTTGCTCCTCCTAACCTCTGCCACGATTGTGAGGCCTCCCCAGCCATGTGGAACTGTAAGTCCATGAAACCTCTTTTTCTTCTCAGTCTTGGGTATGTCCTTATCAGCAGCATGAAAATGGACTAATACAGGAAATTGGTATTGGGAGTGGGGCTTTGCTGAAAAGATACCTGAAAATGTGGAGGTGACTTTGGAACTGGGTAACAGGCAGAGGTTGGAACTGTTTGGAGGGCTCAGAAGAGGACAGGAAAAAGTGGGAAGGTTTGGAACTCCCTAGAGACTTGTTGAATGGCTTTGACCAAAATGCTGATAATGATATGGACAATAAGGTCCAGGCTGAGGTGGTCTCAGATGGAGATGAGGAACTTGTTGGGGACTGGAGCAAAGGTGACTCTTGTTATGTTTTAGCAAAGAGACTAGCAGCATTTTGCCCCTGCCCTACAGATTTGTGGAACTTTGAACTTGGGAGAGATGATTTAGGGTATCTGGTGGAAGAAATTTCTAAGCAGCAAAGCATTCAAGAGGTGACTTGGTGCTGTTAGAAGTATTCAGGTTTATTTATTTATTTTTGAGACAGAGTCTAGCTCTGTTGCCAGGCTGGTGTGCAGTGGCATGATCGAGGCTCACTGCAACCTCCACCTCCTGAGTTCAAGCAATTCTTCTGCATCAGCCTCCCAAATAGCTGAGATTACAGGCACACACTGCCATGCCGAGCTAATTTTTATACTTTTAGTAGAGATGGGATTTCACCATGTTGGCCAGGATGGTCTTGATCTCCTGACCTCATGATCCCCCAACCTTGGCCTCCCAAAGTGCTGGGATTATAGGCATGAGGCACCGGGCCCGGCCAGAGTATTCAGTTTTAAAAGAGAAACAGAGCATAAAAGTTTGGAAAATTAGCAGCCTGGCAATGTGATAGAAAAGAAAATCTCATTTTCTGAGGAGAAATTCAAGCTGGCTGCAGAAGTTTGCATAAGTAACAAGGAGCTGAATGTTAATTCCCAAAACAACGGGTAAAATGTCTCCAGGGCAAGTCAGAGACCTTTGTGGAAGCCCTTCCTCTCACAGGCCTAGAGGCCTAGGAGAAAAAAATGGTTTCCTGGGCCAGGCCCAGGGTCCCTCTGCTGGGTGCAGTCTAGGGACTTGGTACCCTGTGTTCCAGCCCCTCCAGCCATGGCTGAAAGGGGCCAACATAGAGCTTGAGCTGTGGCTTCAGAGGGTGCAAGCCCCAAGCCTTGGCAGCTTCCACGTGGTGTTGAGCCTGCAAGTACACAGAAGTCAAGAATTGGGGTTTGGGAACCTCTGCCCAGATTTCAGAAGATGTATGGAAATGCCCAGATATCCAGGCATAAGTTTGCTGCAGGGGCAGGGCCCTCATGGAGAACCTCTACTAGGGCAATGCCAAAGGGAAATGTGGGGTTGGAGCCCCCACACAGAGTCCCTACTGGAGCACCACCTAGTGGAGCTGTGAGAAGAGGGCCACTGTCTTCCAGACCCCAGAATGATATATCCACTGACAGCTTGCACTGTTCACCTGGAAAAGCTGCAGACACTAAATGCCAGCCCATGAAAACAGCCAGGAGGGAAGCTCTACCCCACAGAGCTACAGGAGCAGAGCTGCCCAAGACCATGGGAAACCACCTCTTGGATCAGCATGACCCAGATGTGACATATGGCGTCAAAGGAGATCATTTTGGAGCTTTAATATTTGACTCTCCTGCTGGATTTAAGACTTGCGTGGGGCCTGTACCTCCTTTGTTTTGGCCAATTTCTCCCATTTGGAATGGCTATATTTACCCAATGCCTGTGTATTAGTCAGTGTTCTCTAGAGGGACAGAGCTAATAGGGTATATATATAAAATATATATTATATATAAATATATATTATTTATATACTCATATATAAATAATATATATTTTATATATATAAATGTTTATGTATAGTTTATATATTTTATATATATAAAAGTTTATATAGGTATAAACTAAAGGGGAGTTTATTTAAAGTATTATATAAGTATTTATTAAGTATTATAAGTATTATATTTGGAATGGCTGTATTTACCCAATACCTGTACCCCCATTGTATGTAGGAAGTAACTAGCTTGTTTTTGATTTTACAGGCTCATGGGCGGAAGGGACTTGCCTTGTTTCAGCTAAGACTTTGGACTGTGGACTTTTGGGTTAATGCTGAAATGAGTTAAGACTTTGGGGGACTGTCAGGAAGGCATAATTGGTTTTGAAATGTGAGGACATGAGATTTGGAGGGGCCAGGGGTGGAATGATATGGTTTGGCTCATTGTCCCTACCCAAATCTCATCTTGAATTGTACTCCCATAATTCCCACATATTGTGGGTGGGACCTGGTGGGAGATAATTTGAATCATGGGGGCAGTTTCCCCCATACTGTTCTTGTGGTAGTGAATAAGTCTCATGAGATCTGATGGTTTTATCAGGGGTTTCCAATGCATCTTCCTCATTTTTCTCTTGCTACCACCATGTAAGAACTGCCTTTTGCCTCCCGCCATGATTCTGAGGCCTCCCAGCCATGTGGAACTGTAAGTCCAACTAAACCTCTTTTTATTTCCGGTCTCACGTATATCTTTATCAGCAGCATGAAAATGAACTAATACACAGTGTGAAAGGACATTAAATTTTGGGACCCTAAACTCATTTAGCCAAAGGGAAAGTTAAGCTAGGAACTGTGTCATGCAAACCTGCCTCCTGCTTTGGTTCCTAAATAAGATGGCTACAAGATGAAAAGCTACCACCTCCCTCATATTTTGCCCACAAGGAAATTCCTGGTGAGCTCTTAAAACTTCACCATGACAATGCAAACTGGTAGCTTATCTTTACAGGTGCAGTCACCCTGGACCCACCAGACACAAATGCATATCTGATTGTTCCCCTATCCCATTTTGTCTGTGTCATCTTATGTAAAATGCAGATACCCCACGTTTTCCTTCTGCCCCTTTTGTTTATGTGAAAACTGTGTGCTTCTCAATATTCCGCCCTTTCCCCTTTAAATTGGAGCCCTCAAAATCATCTTTGGAGAAAGGCGTAGACCTGTCTCCTGAGTGCGTCTTTAACTTTGGCAAATAAATCTCCTAAAATGATTGATATTTGTCTAGTCATTTTCTTCAATTGATAGCAGTAACCCTTCCCTGTTTTCCTTATTCCCAAACTTGAGATCTTGGGATCATCTCTCAAATAAATTATCTGCCTTCAAGTCCTTGTTTCATGATCTGCTTTTGGGGAAACCCAAACTAAACCACGAGGCATACCCTGTTCCCTTCCAATGTCTATGTGGGAGCAAGATTTAATATAAATTAAAATGTAAGTCAGATGATGTCACTCCACCACTATAACCCTTAAAGAGATTGCCATGTCACTTAGAATCAAACCCAGACTTTTTACCATGGCCCACCAGCCCCCTCCAATAGTATCTGAGCAAACCTCCCCCTCACTCCTATGGCCTAAAAGTTTGTATATCCTCAGAATTCATACTGAAATCTTAATCCTTAAGATGATAGTATTAGGACATGGGACCTTTTGAGAGGTGAGTAGATCATGGGAGCAGAGCCTTTATAAATGAAATTCGTTCCCTTATAAAAGAGGCCTGAGAGAGACTCCTTATCCTTTCCACCAGGTGAGGACATAGCAAGAAGGTGCCATCTATGAACCAGGATATGGGGTTCTTGGCAGATAGTGACTCTGCTGTGCATTGATCTGGGACTTCTCAGCCTCCAGAACTGTGAGAAATAAATTTCTGTTTATACCAGTTTATGGTGTTTTTTTATAGCAGTCCAAATGGACTAAGATATTCACTCCAGCTAGAGAGTAGCCTTCTATCTGTGCTTTAAACAGGCCACACTCAAACCCCTTAGTACTTCTAGATCTTCCTCTATACACAAATCTGATTATGCTTCCCCTGACCTCACTCTGCTCAAAACTTTCTGGTTGTTCCTAAATGTCTGCACCAAGGCAAAGCTGTCTCCATGTCTTGCCCTTTTCTCTCTCTCCTCTTTTGTCCCTCTTTTTGTCCCTTTGTGTGCCAGTTTCTGAGCACACTCTGCTGTTTCTTCCATTGGTACCTTTACTCATGTTCTTCACTTTAAAACCCTTTAACCTTGAATACTTAGCTTCTTCTGGAAGCCATTTCCTAAACCACATATTGAGCTACGGGTCCCTCCTCTGGACTCCCACACTGTGAATACCATTTTATTTGGTCACTTACCACACTGAGTTGAAGTTATCTTTAGATGGATATCTTTCCTACTGACTATAAAATCCTTGAGGACAAGGAAGATCTATATTTTCTTCATCTTCGCATCCCTGGTGTTTAGCAGAATCAGGTGTATTGTTGATATCTATGTTAAGAGGAATTAAACAGAACTAAAGCGAGATTCAGAAGCCATGACAGAGGAAGAATCACACAGCAGGATGCTACTTCCAGAAGGGCAAAATATCCCCTGGTCTAGGGAGAATCATGGGTAACCCCTGGAGAGAGGCCTTTTTGAGTAATCCCGGGGATGATAATGCATTTGGTCCATGTGGTGTTTAACCAAGGTCCTCAACTACAGCATTCACAGGCAGTACTGGCAGGCTCATGCTGTGCTCCTTTGCCTGTGAGCAGGCTGGGGTCCTGGATAGCTCCAACCCCTCCTCACATCCTCTGGGAGTCAACTGGTAGAGAAAGGAGGAGGAAGTGCCTCACTGGCAGAGTCAACAGTATGTGCAAAAGCATGGAGGCCTACTACCACTGGGAAAAGATCCATAGCTCTATTTGACTGGAGAAGAGAATTCAGGATGAGGAGTGGGGAATGAAGCTGGAAAATTCATGCTATTAATTTTCATAATAACTACAGTTTATTGAGTGTTTACTAGGTGTAGGTACTGGGCCAAAGGCTTTAAGGCCAACTGCATTTTGTCCTCCCAGCCACACTGCTGGTGACTTGCTTTTTGTCCTGATGTTAATTTCCCCCCTGCCTTCCCCTGGCCCTGCTTGGTATCACAGGAGATTACAGTTCCCAGGCTTTGTTGTAAACTGGTTTCCAGTGGGCTTGGTCAAAGGAAGACACTGGTGGAAGACTAGAAAAAAGGAAGAGGGGAGAAGTAAGAATGTTTCTTCCTTTTCTTCAGCCTCTGGGGAGGTCTTCGACAGCAGCCGCATCCCCTCTCATGTCCCAGCTCCTGCCTGGCAGCTTGCTCCCCTGTTCTGGCTGCTGGCCCAGCTCCTGCCAGGCAGGCTCACTATGGTCCTGCTAGGTGGAGAGGGACCCCATGCTCTAGAGCCATGTTCCTCTAGTTCTAGGAATGGTAGTGGCTTTCTGTTGTTGCAAACCTCTGCGTTGCCTTACTGTCCCCTGTTTGACTGCTCAGCCCTTCTGTCACCTGTTTAACCCATGTGCTATATTAAATTTCTGCTCTTTGAAATACTAGAGTGGTTTCGGTTTTCCTGACTAGACTCTGACTGACAGAACCTCTAAGGGAGGCAGACACTGTTTATAATCTATTTGGGTGAGGAAGCTGAGGCTTGGGAAGGTCAAGTGACAAGCTCCAGGTTTTACAGCTAATGAGTGAGGGAGGGTAGGCTGTGCCAACTGGGAAATGACCTTGGATACCAGGAATAAGGTTTGATCCTGCAGGAGGTGGAGATCAACAAAGACTTTACTCTGAAGTGACATAATCAGAGCTGTGTTTTAGAAAGGGCACTCTAGCAGAATCATCTTTCGTCTCCAACATGGTGGCTTATCTTGGCCAAACTACCCCAGTTTTCATACAGATCTAAATTGTAAAAAGGCACAAAATGCCTTGATTGACCTTCTTTCTGTTCTTTTTGTTTTCTTAAGTTGTGTGCTATATTTTTCTGCAAATTTAGTGAAGAATCACTTCACTAATGAAAAACCTTCTGTGCCTCAAACCTGACTTTTTACCACATGCGCAACTAAATACCTTTAAAGAGACTGCTTTCAAGTCCCTGTATATTCGATCATAGTTTGTAAACACTTCTTTCCTTAGAGTTCTTTGGGCCAAAGGGTGTACAAAATGAATCCATGAAAGGTACATTATTCATGAGAATATAAGATTTATTCCACACATTTACACAAATAAATGAGACAAAATTATGTTCTAATATGTACTTAATTATGTCTTATGGATGTGCCTGAATTACCAATAAGTTCAATATAATAATGTAGGCAATCTAAAAATTTGCCACTCCTAATGTATCTTCTTATGGAAACATTTTTTTAAATGTGTTTAGATTCAGCCAGTTAAAAATAACTCTTGATCTTATAAAGTGTAAATAGTCCATATTTCTTTATTTGAATAAAACTAGACTCATACACCTTGTAGAATGCATAGTATTATACAAAATGCAGGTATTGATTAATTTGCAAAACTGTGAAAAATTAAAAATAATGTCTATAATCTTTCAATGCCTGTTGGTATGAAAATTCACTCTTGCATTTTACATTTTTCGTGAAAGATCTTGTGCGCTCATGAGAACCTGCATATATGGTGATTAAGAGCATGGATTCTGGACCCCAGGTGTGAATTCAGACAACATACTCATCAGCAAGTTGTAATTTGACCTTGACTTAACCTCTCTGCCCTCATGTGTAAAACGAGCATAAGGATAACACCTACATTATACGGTTGTTGTGAACATCAAATGAGTTAATGTGTTTGAAGCATTTAGAGTTGTGTCCAGCATAGAGTCAGCATGAGTCATTATTCCTAATCAGCCCATGATTTGGCATTAGAAATTTTTATTCCCACTACATAAATTAAAAAATGTGGGAGCATTAATATATTTATGGGAGGAAAGATGGTGATATATAATACATTTTCCAAGCCCCAGCTGGTAATATTAAGCTATGTAAGCCTCATTTTAGTGGATGCCAGCATCATCCATTCCTCCCTGCAATTGGAATGTGAGTCCTTAGACTCCAAGTCACTTGTGGTTGTTAATGCCATGAAGGCAAGCCTTCAAAATTTGCAGTCAAAGAGAGGGTGAGGAATGGTTGGAGACTCCGAGTACTTGGCATGTGGAAGCTGGGAGAGGGCACTGGGGACCTCCTGTGAGATGCTTGCTCCCAGGCTGATTTCTTGGTATGCGTCTTTCTTTTCTCCAGTGGCACCAGAGACAGAGCTGCCTACTTCTATTTCTTCCAGTACTACTCATTATTTCTGATCAGGGATTCTTGTCCTAGCCCAATATGGAACACAATATAGTCTACAGGTTGTCTCCATTCCTTTAAGGAAGACACACATTCATTTTTGGGTTTTTAAGCTTTAGAAAACATGCTGATAGTAGAGAACAAGCAGGGAGTTAAAGCAGAATGTGGGGCTCCGCTCTTGTTCTCCCTTGCCTGGGATTCCTCCTCACTTCACAAAAGCTATGGTTGCTCTATATTCTGTCCTCTGGCTTCTCACAGCAGAAGGATCACAGGCTTTCTATTGGAATTTTAGCCACTCCAAAGGGATCTGACTGGTGTTTTTCCACCACCTAGGTAGAAATGTTAAAAAAAAAACAAAAAAAAAAAAACCAAAAAACAAAAAACACTGGGGAGCTAGGTGCCAGTGCTTCCAAGTGTTGACTTGAGTCCCCTTTTAGTAACTCTCCAGTGCTTGCAGGCTGCAGGTAGTGGTTTTTATAATTTGTTCAGAGTTTAGAGCTGTTAACTCTGAAATCTTTGATGTGACAGAAATTTACTTGGCCAGTAACAGAAATGAAACCCCTGTATTTGACCTAAAATTAAAAATCCATTCAGTGAGTTCTTAATATCATTGACTGCATTTTTTTAGTTATAAAATTTCACAGTTCTTTCAAAATAGTTGAATTTGACTGCTAAAATTCTCAATTTCATATTTTAATTTCCTGAATATATTAATCATAATTATTTTAAACTTTGATTCTTTATTGAACACATTATGGATTTGTTTTTTCTTTTAAAGTAAAATTACAATTTCACCATCAATTAAAATGATAAGACCAGACATAGAAGAGGGAATACAGTCCATTTCTTGATTTTACTCATCTTGCTAGCTGTAACCCCAATTTATTTCCTTCCCTTTGCCACAATATCTCTGAAATAATTATTCTTATTTTTTCCATTATCTTTATTCATTTGTTCATTAAACTTAGTCTGAGTAGGCATTCTCTCCTGGGCCTTCACAGAAACTATTTTTATATGTTATTAGTGGCCTCCACATTGCTAAATCCAACGGTTGTCAGTTCTCATCCTGTTTGACCTGTCAGTTGATGATTCCTTCCTCCTTAATTCACTTTCTTTACTTGGCTACCAGAACACTGAAAGTCTTAACTTTACTGCTCAGTGGTTGCTCCCTTTCTTTCTCCTTTACTGCTTTTTCATTGCCTGTCCTTCCTTCCTTCCTTCCTCCCTCCCTTCCTCCCTCCCTCCCTCTTCCTCCTCCTCCTCCTGCTCCTCCTCCTCTCTCCCTCTTTCTTTCTTTTTCTTATCCTGGATTGACCTAGTTCTAAGTTCTTGATCCTCCTCTCTTCTGTAGCTGCACTTACTACCTTGGTGATCTCAACATGTCTCATAGTTTTAAATGCCATCTATACATTATAACTTCCAAATTTTTATCTCCAGTCCAGATATCTCTTCTAAATTCTAGACTCATGTATTCAACTCTCCATTTGATGTTTATGCTTGGATATAAAATAGGCATCTCAAACTTAATATGTCCAAAGCTGGGCTCCTCATCTTCTCCCTGACAAGACTAACTCCATCAACAGATTTCTCCATCTTAGTTTATGACATCTTCACTATTCCAGTGTCTTGGCTAAAATCCTCACAGTTATTGTTTTATTCTCTTTAGTTAATTTAAAAAATCTTTATAGAGATATAACTTACATTCCATGAGGTTTACTCATTTAAAGTGTACAATTCAGTGTCTTACGGTATATTTAGAGTTGTATAGCCATCAGCACAATCTAATTTAGGGCATTTTCATCATTCTGAGAAGAAATCTTATGCTCATTAGCAGTCCCTCCCCATTCCCTGCCTACCCTCCACCCCAGTCTGTTTCTTTTTATCTGCTTTTGTTTCCTCTGGGTTTTAAATCATGTTGTCTTTTTGTACACTTTTAAAAATAGGAGTGTCAAACATTGCATATGAAAACTCAGTAAAGGTAATTTCAGATTCCTTACGATGGCATCTTACTCTAGAGAGGATTTCTGGTGTGCAGCTAGCTATGGCACTAGCAATCAAAGTAGTTCACCACACGCTAATCAGGACTGAATGATTCAAATTTGGTTTTCAGTTCCTTTGAGGACTGGTCTAGTTATAGTTCAGTTACTCTAGAACATAGCTCTTTGGTATCACTCATGTAAATCTGTTATACTTACCAGGGTCTTTCTGCCTGTGGACCTTGAATCCTTCTGGCTTATTAGTTTACTGAAGTTGTGGAGGGGGAAAGAATTCCCTCTACCTTATTACATTAAGTAACTGGGGGCATGTGAATTAAACTGACAAGACAGGTTTGCAAGGAAAAAAGTTCATTTATGTGTGCAATGTGGATGCACACAGGAGTGCTCAATGATGAGTAACTCAGATAGGAGATTAGAATTTGATGTTGATATATCTAACTTAGGAGGGGAAAGGGAGTAGGGACAAAAGCTTCCTATGGGAAGAACAAATAGGTTCCTTTAAGAAAGACAAATGGGTTTTTAGAACAAATGAGAGATAAGAAAACTTTTGATGCTTATTTATGCAGACAGGTCTGTCTCCTTCAGGGCCACGAAAATCCCTGGAGAAGCAATTTATAGTGGGCTTACTTTTGATCTCTCTCCTAGGAATAGACCACTTGAAGAGAAAATTTATAGCGGTTCTTATTTCTCAGGAAATTCTGCTTTTAGTCAGATTATAAAAGCTCTGATAAGTCTTCTTTCTGCATTTTTTGAATCTCAAATATCTTCAGCTTAAAATAACCTTTTTAAAGAAGACGTTTACTTTAGGTTCTGGGGTACATGTGAAGGTTTGTTGCATAGGTGAACTCATGTCACAGGGGTTTGTTGTACATATTATTTATTTTATCACCCAGGAATTAAGCCCAGTACCCAATAGTTATCCAATAGTTATCTTTTTTTTATTAAGAAAAATTTAAAAAACATAAAGACAGGGTCTCGCTGTGTTTCCCAGGCTGGTCTTGAACTCCTAGGCTCAAGCCATCCTCTTGCCTTAGCCTGCCAAAGTGCTGGGATTACAGGTGTGAGCCAGTGCACCTGGCCCCAATAGTTATCTTTTATGCTGTTCTCCCTCCTGCCATCCTCCACCCTCAAGAAAAACCCAGTGTCTTTTTTCCTTCTATGTGTTTACAAGTTCTCATCGTTTAGCTCCCACTTATAAGTGAGAATATGCGGTATTTGGTTTTGTTACTGCGTTGCTTTGCTGAGGATAATAGCCTCCAGCTATATCCGTGTTTCTGCGAAATACATGATCTCATTCTTTTTTATGGCTGCATAGTGTTCCATGGTGTATATGTACCACATTTTCTTTATCCAGTCTGTCATTGATGGGCATTTATGTTGATTCCATGTCTTTGCTATTGTGAATAGTGCTGCAGTGAACATTTGCATGCGTATGTGTTTATGGTAGAATGATTTTATATTCCTCTGGGTATATAGCCAGTGATGGGATTGCTGGGTGAAATGGTAGTTCTGCTTTTAGCTCTTTGAGGAATTGCCATACTGTTTTCCACAATGGTTGAACTAATTTATACTCTTACCAACAGTATATAAGTGTTCCCTTTTCTCCACAACCTTGCCAGCATCTGTTATTTAACTTTTTAATAATAGCCATTCTGACTGGTGTGAGATGACATCTCATTGTGGTTTTGATTTGCATTTCTTGAATGATGAATGATACTGAGCTTTTTTTGATATGCTTTTTGGCCACATGTATGTCTTCTTTTGAAAAGTGTCTGTTCATGTTTTTTTGCCCACCTTTTAATGGGTTTGTTTTTGTCTTGTAAATTTTTTAAGTTCCTTATAGATGCTGGATATTAGACCTTTTCAGATGCATAGTTTGTAAAAATTTTCTCCCATTCTGTAGGTTGTCTCTTTACTCTCTTGATAGTTTCTTTTGCTGTGCAGAAGCTCTTAGGTTTAATTATAAACCATTTGTCAATTTTTGCTTTTGTTGCAATTGCTTTTGGTGTCCTTGTCATGAAATCTTTGCCTGTTACTACATCCAGGATGGATACCTAGGTTGTCTTCCAGGGTTTTTATAGTCTTAGGTTTTACATTTAAGTCATTAACCCATCTTGAATTGATTTTTGCATATAGTGTAAGGAAGGGGTCCAGCTTCAGTCTTCTGCATATGGCTAGCCAGTTATCCCAGCACCATTTATTGAATAGGGAATCTTTTCTCCATTGCTTGTTTTTGTCAGCTTTGT